>NC_069386.1:17395500-18041250 GCF_027475565.1 Acinonyx jubatus
GATGATGTAATGGTACACCTGAAAAACCTGAAAGAACCAATGTTCAAATTAACTCAAGCAAGAAAAGAATTAAGTAAGCTAGCAGAATATAAAATAACATAGAGAAACCAATAGTTTGCATGCACATACACAAACAGTTAAAAAATATAATACTGGATAAAACTCCATTTATAATAGCATTAAGGAAGAGGAAATGCTTAGCAATCGACTTAATAAGAAATGTGCAAAACTTGTATAAGGAACACTTTAAAATGTGCCTGAATGATACGTAAGTGGATGTGAACAAATACAAAGACATCCTTTGTTCTTGGGTAGAATGACTCTACATCATGAAGATGTCAGTCCTCTTGAAGTTCATTTATAAATAACATGCTCCTCAAAAAAAATACCATCAAACTTCTTATGGAGCTAGACAAGTTGATACTAAAGTTCAGGTGGAAAAATAAATATGGAAAAATGTCTACAAAACACAATAGTCTAGGGAGATAAAAAACCATGAGGGGAGTCTAGTCCTACCTGCTATTAAATCATGCTATGAAATCTCCATAATTAAGACAATTAGGCACTGGAATTTGAGTAAACAAAAACACAAACAGAAGAGAATAGGAATCTAGAAATAGACTTAAATATATACACAAGTGTAGTACATGATGAAGGTGTCACCTCAAATCACTGGAGCATAGATGGGCTCTTTAATAAAATGGCACTGGACAACTGGGAAACCGTTTGAAAAAAGATAACATTGGCTCCTTACCTCATACCTTCCACACAAACAAACCCCAAATTTAAAAAGAAACAGACATACAAGTACTAGAAGAACACATACAAGAATTCAAGAATTCCTCCATGAACTGAGTGTACCGAAAGAGTACAAGAAAATTGATAAATCACACTATGTAAAAAATTTAAAACATTTGCATGGTAAAAAAATAATTGATAATTCATTTAAAAACATATGTGTATAAAAGGATTACTATATTGCTTACCCAAAAAGTGTTGGCTTGGATCAACTGCGAAAGTGATGTCATCTTACCTAAATAAGCCACTGATAAAGTTTCATTTACAAACAGCATGGTGGAGGGAGAGAAAGTGACCCGTGGGGAGAGTTTTCTCTGCATTAGTACTGGCTCCAGCTTTACCTTCTTTAGTTTCTTGTGGGCCCCACTCTGGTTCCCCTGTGCCAGGTCGGCCCCACCTAACAGCCGGTATGTCTCTGCCACCTCCGGGCTGAGGTCACCAAACACTGCCACTTTGGCTTCCAGGGACTCTCTCAGGATGGAGATTGCTCTCTGTGAAGGGAACAAAAGTTAAAGTCTGGTTAAAAGCTCAAAGGCTGATAAAATCCATGCCTCTTAAGAAAATGGTGTGACTGATGTGTATTTCCACTTTTCAGGGGAATGGGTTTGGGTGGTGTCTCCTGAGCTAAGCCTACTCTCCCCTTTAAACCGGGGACAGGAAGTAGCATACATGTGAGCGGAGAGGTGCTCACCATGGAGACACAATGCATAAAGGACACCTGGAGAGCAAAGCCACTTCAGACAATGCAGGAATTCATTTCAGTCAAGCAGTAGGAGCAAAAGCTAACATGTTTTGTGTCCTTTATGTGCCAAGACCTGTACTAAACAGTTTGCATGTGTGAGTTCATGTAATTCTGTCTCCTTTAGGTAAGTACAGTTTTAATCCTCACTGAACAGAGGAGGAAACTGAGGTACAGAGCAGTCAAGAAACTTGCTCAGGTCTGACTCTTGATGTCGGCTCAGGTTGTAATCTTGTGGTTGGGGAGTCAGGTCCCAATTGGCATTCTCTAGCCACCATCCCCCTCTCTCTCCCTCTTTCTCTCTCTCTGCTCCTCCCCTGCTCAGGCTCTCTAAAGCAACAAACATTTAAAAAAAAAAAAAAGGAAAAGAAAAAGAAACTAGCTCAGGATCAGACAGACAGCTCCCCAGTGGCAGACCTAGGATCTGAATCCGGCCAGTAATTTGAATCCTTTTCAGTTGCAGGCTCTTCTGCCTATGTGCCCAGGGACGTTCTTACATTAAGTGAAAATTAGAGTTTCCTGGCAATGTATGTACTTACAAAACATCCAGAACATATTCCAGGGTTTTCTATTTCTCATAAGAAATAGCTTAGGAAACCAAAAGCAAACATTCCAACATGGTGAAAAATTAAATACATTTGACATTTTGTTTGGTTTCTTGGGTTTATTTATATCAACGTGGAATAAAAAACATGGCTTGGTCAGAAACCAGTATCTTCTGACATTAATCTCTTGAGTCAGACACTAAGACATACAGAGGGAAGGCCCTGTCTCCACCACCCACATTTCTCCTGAAATTCTTCTGTGGTCTTGTACACGAAAGCAGGATTAGGCTGCAGGATACAAATGCTGAATTTGAGACTCAAATAAGGCCGGAACCGATTAAAGGGTGTCCCCACCAACTGGCCCTGGAGGTGTCCTGATAGCACTCCACAGATGGAATGAGCTGGCAAAGCTTTACTCGTTTTATTGGCAGTAATATGGGTTAGGTGCTAGGGTTGGGGTATGGAACCAACCACAGAGAAGGCAGTGATGAGGCAGAAACAATTTCTTAGGTGGAAAGATGAAATCACCAGAGAAACTGGAAACTGTGAAGCGTGTGGCCTACCCTGGTACGTGGGTAACTTGCTTGATGCTAAAGTGCATCACGTCCTTTTGTATCACATCCCCTCCCAACCCCTGTGAGCAAGGATTTAGTGTGGGGCAGGTGTTGGGCTCGGCAACTTATTCTTGTCAATTGGTTGTCAGGTTTGGAGGAGCCCATGATGGAAAGAAGAGCCGGACTCTTTTTCCTAAATGAAGCTTTCAATGCCATTTATAGTCAGACTAGGGAAACTAGAGAGAAATCTGCATGAACTTGAACGGCAGGTCACGATGGTGATGGACGAGATGCGACATGGGTTTGGAGGAAACAGAGACTGTGTCAGTCTGTGAGAGGTAGAAAAACTTAAGGGAGAGGAGTGAATTAAAAATAGGACCTGGGTGGAAGGAGGAGAGGGCATGGGAAACTGGGAGCCCAGGTGTGAGGAGGGCAAAGGGCAGAGCCAGGCAGTGGGCTAATCTGACTGCAGCACAGAGAGTGGGAAGGGGAGAGTGGGGAGACAGGCCGGGCTGAGGGTTGGTGGGGGGCCTTTGCGCCAGGTTTGGGAGTCTGGATTTTCTTATGGGGAGTAAGAACCCGGAGAAGGTTCTTGAGCAGAAAAGTAGCACAACTAGAAGATAAACCCACTATTTTAATCTGTGGCAGAGTGACCTTCACCTACATTTTACCTTAAAAGACATTTTCCTTCCCAAAGACCACCTTCCTGTTGGTGCAGGGTTCTAGTCCAATGTATCGGCTGTGAACACATCTGGGGTGGTCTGAGCACTGCCCCATGCTCATGCCTGGGACTGTCCTCGGGCTGAGCCTTGTCAGCCAGCTCCAGCTAGAGCCCACAGGGAGAGGGCTGTGACCCATGCAAGGTTGCCACGCTTGGGCGGACGGGTTGCGTCACGCACAAGGGCAGGAGAACGAGGGCAGCTGAAATCTAGCCTGTGTTCTGCTCTCCAAGCAATGTGTGCTGGCACGGGCTGCATCCCCCCGAGGAAGAGGCAGCTTTTTCTATTCTTACAAGGGCACCGGAGGGCTGGCCGGGGGTAGAATGAAAAGAGCCAGTTTGCCAAAATCTCCAAGGGCGGCTGAGGGGAGCGAGGTGCATCTTTGGATCAATACCACCGATTTGGGTGACTGGGGCAAGGGCAGTGAGGTGTGGCATCAGTGACAGACACCAGGGCAGGAAGCCAGACAGGAATAGGGGAGATGATGGGTGCCCTGTGGTGGCTAGAGCAGTCAGGCGACCCATAGCCAAGCCTCCACCACCATGAGCAAGAGGGTCTCTGGCTACATGGAAATCAGTCCAGGCAGGGGAGAGACAGTACACATCCACACATATACTTACTATTCTTATGATCTTGTTCTATTACTCCTGTGCTGTGTTCATCATATTATTATATCAAATAGGATTCTATGATGAACAATAATGGGAAGAATCTAATGAGGACTGGGGAAAGGAATCAGGCAAACTGATGAGTCCTGAAAGATAGACCCTGCGTTATTTAGGAGATCAATGAGGAAGAGACCCCCAAGAGCAGGAACCAAAAGCTGGCACTTTCTGGAAGTGGGGATTAGAAAAGGCCAATGTGGCCAGAACACAGATCGGGAGAGGGGGCAAAAATAAGACTGGAAATGTCAGCAGAATCCAGATCCTTGAAGGTATTGTGAGACACACAGGATTCTGATTTATTTTAAGGGCATTGAGAAGCCGTTGGAGTATTTTACAAATGGGGGTTTCACTGATCAGATCTGCTTTTTGAAAAGATCACCATAGCTTCCTTATTCAGAATGGATGAGAAAAAGTCAAGAGTGGAGAAAGCAGCTGGGGGACCAGAGTCTGTCAGAGTGGTCCAGACAGGAGGTGATGATTGGCAGAGGTGGACATAGCAACCAATACATTTTAGAGGTAACAATGACTGATGACCTGGAAGGGGTAAGTCATGATGGGGGTAGACTACATCCTGCCTCTAGACTTCTGACCTGAGCACCCTCCCTAGAACTTCTACAGATATTCTAGAATCTGAGGCCTCTGGAAGGCCCTTTTCCAGTTGGGGGATCCAGAAAAATACGGAAACTCCACATGTTATGGTTACTGTAGTCCTACTTTGGTCTGAGGAACATGGGAGCATCTAGATTAAAAACCTGCGTTCCTTAAGCTCCCATCAATTGAGAGGGGGGTTTAGGACAGAGCTGTGGGGGGAAGTGTACAGAACAGCCTAGAAAATAAAAGCTTTTCATCCCAAGGATTTGCCTTGATAGGTTGAAGTTGAAAAAAATATATACATCTATATACATAAAGGCAACAGCAAGTAGCTTTCTGGTAGCTGTTAGGCTTTGCATGGAATAAGTTCCCAAGGGTTTAATTACCAGTGAATATAAACTCTGGGGCTTGTTCTATTTTTACAAGCCATAAAAAAGCATGCCTGTATGGTTCAATGGACCGTGGGCTGTAACTTCTGTGCTGTGTAGCTCTCGTTAGATATGTAAATTCCATCAATAACCCAAAATTAGGAGAGAGGAATTAGGCACACTCACCGGCACCCTCTATCCCAGCCAGAACTGCAGGCTGTGATAAGCAGGGTCTGCCCACTGGGTTTTAGGTTTCTCGTCCTTTAGGATCCTTTGTGGGGAGTTGGGGGAACACGGCATCTACATTCTCACAAATAGTTTTCATTTTCCAAGAATGAGTATCTGGGAGCTGCCCAAGAGTGGCCACCTGGCATTATTTACCCCTGTCCCTATGGGAGCCGGGTACATACCTTGCCCATAGTAGATGCTTGATGGATGCTTGTAGAGTGAAGGAGTAGCCCTCTGGATGTCAACTCATGCAAATAACTAGTCAAACGTGGGTCCAAATGCATTTACCTCTTTTTGTCCGGTGACTTGTAGAAAATGGCAATAATCATCTTGAATTGAAAGAAATTTGGCTTTTCCCATCCCTTCAGCATCCTTAAGATTAGCCATGCTCTCTTGAAAATACTGCTTGGCCACATCTGAAGAAAAGCATCGTAAAAACATTTGAAGATTGCTTGCAGATTTGAAATGGAAACAGAATAAGTACCCTTTTAGTGGTGGTGAGCTATTTGAAAAAAATAAGTATTTAGACAAGAGGACCTAGTTAATTGGACTGTTTTTCAGAAAAGATTTAGGTCTCAGCAGGATACAGCAATTTACTTTCCTTGGTTTTCATACATTTTAGCTCTCCCAGCCATACAGTACAGATGGGGAAAATATTCCCCAGACTTGAACACACTGGTGAGTTTTCAGGTTAACCATTAATTCTTCCTCTAACTCTGGTTGCTGCTCACTGAGGTTAGGGCTCCGAGGGTCCACTTATTTTAATGGACTCTGTTATCTTAGAACATAATTTTACAGCATTAAAATTCTGCAAAATATGGCTGACACGCTGCTAAAGAAAGAAATTCAACCATTCCAAACACATAAACATACTGGTTATAATACAAGGAAAATATTTTTAAATATTTGCCAATCTTGAAAGCAAGAAAGGGAAAACCTCAGGTATGATAAATGAAGAAGGAACCAGAAGCCAGAACGGTGAGTGGGCATTGAAGCTGAGTGGACCGTGAGGGTGTTACAAAAAAAAGGTATAGTCTGTAACGGCTAAAGTTTTATAAGCCTGAGGACTGGTGATGAGGCCTGAGGACTGTGTATGGTAGGAAGATGGAATGAAGCTTGCTACCAAAAGCCAAATTCTTCTGTGATAGGCAGAATCTAGGAGGACAACTCTGTCTAATCCCTCCCCTGTGACATGGGTGGAACTTGCAGATATGAGGAGATATTATTCCTTTGATGAGGTTATGTGATATACCATAGTTGACTTTAAGAAAGTGAGATTATCCCTTGGGTTTAACCTAATCACCCAAGGCCTTGAAAAGGAGAGTTTTCTTTAGTTGGTAGCAGAAAAGGCAGCCAGAGACATTCAGAACATAAGGGGGATTTGACATGAAGGTCCTCCATTGGTGAGATGGAAGGAACTATGGTGTAAGGACCCAAGAGTGGCCTGTGGGAGCCAAGAGAGGCCCCTGGCCAATAGCCAGCAAGAAAATGGGGACTTCAGTCCTAAAACCGCAAGGAACTGAATTCTGCTAATGACAGAAATGAGTTTGGAAAAGTATCCCCATGCCCCAGATGAGAATGCAGCAGGCCGACAGCTTGATTTTAGCTTGAGCAGAGAAGCCAGCCTTACTGTGCTAGACATCTGACCGACAGAACTGAATTGATAAATGGGTTTAAGCAATCAAAATTTGTTATGCGCAAAAGAAAACTAATACGGTCAGGAATCCCTACAATGGAGTGAAGAGCAATCGCAATGGTCCAGAGGCCATCCGTGGCTGCAGAAATGGCATCTGAAACTGAGACACCGTACAGGGGGCATCCACATGGGTGAGGCCTGAATCTGCATCACCTACTTGGTCTGGAAATTCTGAACCAAGAAATTAACTAGACACTAGTCTGTAACTGGAGAAATCATAGGGTTCCAGCATAGGGGTCAGCAAACTCATTCTGTAAAGGACAAGATGGTAAATATTTTAGGCTTTCAGAGCCATATGGTTGCTATCTCTGCTATTCAACTCTGCTGTTGAGGCACAAAAGCTTCCACAGACAATACATAAATGAATGAGCATGGCTGTGTGCCAAGAAAACTTTATTTACAAATACAAGGGGGCAAGCTGGATTTGGACCACTGACCCCTGCTCTAGCAGAGGGAAAAGTGATATCTTCCTCTTCCAGGAACATGGGACTCCCAATGAAGTACCTGCTGGAGATGACCTCATGGTGACACATGACAAGCACATTTTTGCCAGAATAGACTATGACCCACGTATACAGTGGTCTACTTGACATTTCCACTTGGAAATCTCATGTGTATTGTGTGGTGCAAAGACCTACGAGTGAAAAGATAAAATATAACCCTTTACTTCTTTACTTTTCCTCCATATTTGGTTATCACCTCTAATTTTGTATTTGTGCTACCTCCCTATTTTTTTGATTAGACCAGCTAGCATATTATCTATTTTAATACCTTTTCCAAAGAATCAGCCCTTGAATTCACTTTTCTCATACTGTGTTGTGAGTGCCAGGTGCTTCCAAAGAGGCCTCTATGAGGACAGCACTCCAGAACTCACAGAGGAGCGATAACTGGGTCGCCTGTGCAGACAGGGTGGTTGTTCCTGAGTCAGCACAGCGAGTGGCAAAGAGGGCAGGCTCCAGAGGTCAGAGGTTGCCTGGCTCTGCTCCCTTCTAGCTGGGTGCCTCACATGGTTGACCTCAGTCTCCTCATCTGAAAAAGGGGAACATAACGCTAGTGCCTCCTTTATAGGGTTATTGTCAGGAGTAAATGAGTTAATGCATACAAACAACTGAAGACACGCCTAACACCTAGTCAGTGCTCAATAAATGGTAATCATTTTAACTTAGGGATAGCTTTGAGGGTCGTGGTTATGGACCTCTGCTGCCCATGCTAGGGTGACCAGCAGGCACACCGGAAGCACAGGTGGACTTATTAAAAGGACGGGAGCACTATGAAAGTGGTCACAGGTGTAGAATACTGAGCTCATCTCATGTGCACCGGATGTGTGGCCCTGCACACCACGAGAGCTCTGGGAACACCCAAAGTTCATGCTGAGAATGTTGGGGGTCTCAAGAAATGATTCAAGTACACTCCATGTGATATGTTTTAGAAAGGAGAGAAGCCAACCCTTGCGAAATGTAGTCTACCGAACCCTGTCAACGTAAGGAAAAGATAGGTCTGAGAACAAGTAAGTTTCATTTATCTGCAAGATTTACTTTGCTTGGAGCCTAGGCAGTTGCCAGACCGAAGCAGGAATTCTGCTGTGAGGTGATGCCTCTGATTTCAGTCCTAGCTGCCCCCAGAGTTTGTAGCTATAGACAGAAGTTAATTGAACTGGAGCCCCCTGTTCCTTTCTTTCAGTGAGGGTCTGTTAGACCAGCAGGGGGATGATTTCTAGAGTATTTACTCAGAATTTTCTCTTGGTAGGAGAAAATTCTACCAAGCAGAAAATCTCTTTACTAGTAGCTGACTCATGGGAGAAAGCATTACAGATTTAATGCTCAAACTAAGCGTTAATTTTGGCTACTTTGATAATCTGATGACAGCAAATTAGTGGGGATGATGTGGCATTTATTTTGTTGATTTTAAAAGCATAACAGAGATGAACATTCCATGTCTAAAAATTAACAACGATATTCCGGAGCGGAGTACTCCTGATATTTTAATTTTCTGTCTAATTGGGAATTAACCAAAGAATGTAACTGAGCCTTTAAGAGTTCTTTTTTGGGGCACCTGGGTGGCTTAGTTGGTTAAGCGTCAACTCTTGATTTGAGCTCAGGTCATGATCTTGTGGTTCATGAGATTGAGACCCATGTCTGGCTCTGCATTGAGCCCGCTTGGGATTCTCTTTCTCCCTCTCTCTCTGCCCCTCCCCTGCTCACATGCGCTCCTCTCAAACTAATAAACTAAAAAAAAGTAAAAAAAAAAAAAAGGTAGAGATCTTTCTGAGTCTCAGCCTTGTTCTCCTGAGATGAGCTCTTACTATGAAGACTGGCAGATATAAAGAGCGTAGGAAGGAGTTGGGGCTGAACAAGGAGGGACTGAGTTTCAGAGCCTGGGCTTTGGCAGAAGTGGTACCATGCTCAGATACAGGAGGAGGCAAAAGGGATGGGAAACATTTCCCTCCCCTTCCTGGTAAGGAACTGGACATAGGAGGACACAGCTGTGCTTGATTCCTTTCTGGCCCCTTTCCTGTAATGTCCTCCCACCTCTCAGTATCCCTTCCCCCAGCAGTCACACGCTGACCGACTGCCTTCCCTAAAATACCCCGTTTTCAGCTGGCTTCCTAGACCTGAGTGCCACATGCTCCTTTCCCTTAGTGTAGTTGATCTCACAGAGATGCTGGGAGAGAGGGAGCTGCCTGGTCTAACGCAAACTAGTGCATAAATGGCTCAACCTCTACCTCAGGGAGATGTATTCATATTTCCCCAAAGAGGATGCTTGTTAGCACATATAGGTCTCTGGAAGAGGGGATGAAAGTGAGAGAAGAAGGAAGGGAGGGGTGGAGGGAGAAGGAACGTATTACTGAAATGAAGGCAGTGTGGTTACTAGCGAACGAAAGCGAGGTGTTCAGCTGGGGATGTCAGAGGCGGACTCTGCCTGGAAATCTGCCCTCTGAGGTTGCTGCTGCCCTTCCTGTATTTCGGAGTCCTCAGCTTCTCTAAAGGTCCAGGTTTTTCCCATTTCTGTTCCTGCAAGGCCTCTAGTCCAAGGGGAGGAGCGGGGGGGGAAGGGTTCCCCAACTGCCATTGTCACAGAGAAGTTGTCACACATCAGGCATCATGTCAGTGGCCTTGTAGATCACAACAGCCTTGCAACTCAGGAACAGAGGAAGGGGTAGGGCATCCACTGTGGGTGCCTTCCCAGTCTATAAATTTGAAACTACTTTTATATTTACCTGGGATATAGGAAAACTCCCTTTACTACAAGATCCTGATGTAGTTCTCTCACCCCTCCGACCCCCACGTTAGCTTTCTGAACTGTGAACCGCATGATCTTTGAGAGGAGAGCAAATCTATCCTGTCACTACAGCTAAGGAGTGACTCCCTGATGAGCAGAGTTTCTTCTCCTGGGGGACGAGTGACAGCAGGATTTCCAGAGAGATCGAAGATCGAGCAGGGTGGGGAGATGCCATGTCCCAGCGTGGGCCTCGTGCCCTGAAGCCGGATTTTCAGAAAGCCAGCGATTTGCAGCTCTCTCACAGTGGCCGCCCCCAATTTTAAAAACCTCTTCTAGAATCATCTGCAACCTGATGCCGGTGGCCTTGGCAGAAGATGAGGTCATTTTCTAAAGCACAGAAGCATGACTTAACTTGTAAATCTGAGCCCTGGTGGCACAGGTGTTCCAAGGCCACGAGTCTTCTCCCGTTTCCACCCCAACACAATGTTCAGGCTGTCTGTGGGTTAGAGCGAGGGAGGAAGTGTGGCCTGCCTGCTGGGCAGGGGACTCAATGTCTCCCAGAGGCCCTGTAGGACTCTGTTCTGTCTCTGTGTTCTTATACAGGCAAAAGAAAACCAGGCTTCATTCAAAGAGCAAGAGGAATGCGGGGTTACAGTTTGACACGCTGGAGGTTAGGAGGCTTTTAATTAAAACAAATTCCAGTCACCCTGGGCTCATTTTCTTGAGGCTGTCCTAAGGCAAGAGCTGAACAGTGAGGACAGCTTTCATTAAGAGGGAGGCCTGCATGTACAATGTGACAATTATCTTTTGTAACAGTCTTGGAAAATAGTCTGTACTCTGTACTAACTGCAAAAGTATTAAGGACCGCAGGGAATGTAGCCTGGCGTTAACCCAGAGGAGCTCCATCACCCAGCAAACAAACAGACTGGACCAATTTGGGGTCCTGTTGGGGCTGTTGGGGCTGCCTTGGTCTCTGCACAGGCAGCTGCCCTGAGGCTACCTCCCAGCCCTGAGGGGTGGGAGGTGGGAAGGGTGGCCTGAGGACACATGAAGCCCAAGTCATGCTCTCTCCTCACCTCAAGGCCTTCTGTGGTCCACACTAAAGACTCTCTCTTGGAAGAACACTTCCACAGGCCCTGGACATGGCTTCTTGGAGCAGCAGACCTGCTGCTCAGTAGCCATATGATCCCCAGGAAGTCCAAGGTCATTCTGAGGAGAAGGTCTGCCTTAGTAGTGTGAGGTGACCAAGATGGCGGCAGGCTGGGCGGGGCTTCCGTGGGAGAGCAAACATGAAGTGCCTGCACAGTGCCAGGCACCTATGGGCCCAGTAAAGGGCTCCGTCACCATGGGGATCTGCCTGCCTCCAATATCCTTACCACCAGGAAGCTGACCCCATCTCTACCTCCCCACCACTCACTGTCCCACCCAGTAGTGGTCAGGTATCCAGCAGCTTCTAGCCCCAGTTACTTGTCTTGGTTGAAGTATTTATTTTCCATAAGCTGCCCTAAAAACCCTTTTTGAAGCCAAGTCAGGGTATTAAAAACATAGGCATTTCTGAGAAGTTCTGCACACAAATTATTAGCCAGTATAGGAGTGAAAAACTGTATATCACAGAGGCACGTACTTCATCTTTCCTAGCAGAGGAATGACGCCATAGACTTTGTTCTCAGACACAAAGATGGAAGGCAGTTTGTAAGCAAAGCTTGATGAGGTTTCAGTGTGCGCAAGGTTGTCTCTTTGGGAAGAGAGACCAACAGCATGGACTTGGAGAGAGGAAGAGGCCATCTCTTCTGATCCTCTGCCAACCCTGCAGCCCCCACCTGTCTGTCCTCTGGGCTCCCTGGACCTCTGGGGACAATGCCACTCACTCTCCAGTTCTGGGGCCGTGGTTAAGTAGGCAGTGTCTGGCCTCTGTCTAAGCCTTGCTTTGTCCCTAGCTTGCAGAATGAGTCTGGACATGTCCTGGACCTCAGACCTTTGGATGGCATGTGCTCTGAGGTGCCTTCCAGAGGTTTCTGAGAAAGGGCCCTACTAATGATGGTGGGAAACAGGATAAGGGTTCTGCTCTGTCCTTACCCACCACTTTCTTTCTGCAGCTTCCCCTTCCTTTAGAGCACACAGCAGGCGTGGATGCTGATACCTGCTTATGGAGCTCAAGGCAGGCCAGGATCAGGCTGGCTGCGCATTTTGTAACAAGAAATGGACTCTGCATCGGACTGACGAAGGGTCTGTCGGAGCACACGGGGCTTGAGGGCGACTAGGGAGGCTGAGGAGGATGGGAGAGAGTGGGTGGGTGTGGCCAGCTGTGGTTTACACCCATTTCCATCAGCAGGGCTGCACCCCAAACCCCACTTTGGAGGCCTCTGGTTGGAGGTGGGGCAAGGGCGACAGCAGGGGCTGCCGAGGGGGACCACGGGAAGATGAAGGACACCTGACTGTGGCTACTCTCGGGTGGCCATGTTACCTATCAGGAGTCCACTGGCACTGGGCATATGTGTATTCTAGAGCCTGTCTGACTTCTTGTCTCTGCGGGACACACAGGGCCCAAGGGGCATCCATAACCCAGGAATGCGGGGCAGGGAGTGGGCTGCAGGTGGGGTGGGACCCAGCAGAGGGGCAGGCTGACAAGGTGGGCCACAGGAGGAAGAGTCGAGAAAACGGAGGATCAGGTAGGTGGATAAAACAGGAGACTGCATCAAGATACAGTGCCCAGCTTCAGACACTTGTATATTTTATGTCTACTGTGCAAATGTGGGGAGAGCCTAGCACAAGGGGGCAGCAGGAAGATGGACATATTTGCGCATGGGGAATTGTATCTTGGGAATGCACCCCATGCTCATGAGTCTGATTCATATGGCCAGGAATCCCACCCCCTGCCCCTGAGACTCTAGTGGGACAGAACCCCTTCCACTGTGCTGTGTCCGGACCCTACAGAGCCCAGGCTGCAGACGGAGCCACTTCCAAACAAGGCCGCCTGTGCTCAGCAGGCTCTGCCTCTCAAAGGTTTACACCGAAATGTACTTGGCTTCCACCCATTTCATTTTAATATCCTTTAGGAGAAGAGTTATAAACACAAGGCCAATGCCCTGAACACTTCGCAGGGTTGGGAGAGCTGTTAATACCAAGTTTGTCTATGGCTGCTCCGGGAAGCGGGCCAGGCTCAGGTTAGTGACATTCCAGGAGCCTGAATTGGAAGTCCTTATGCAATCGCAATCCTTCGTGACTTCTAGGGCAGTTTTGTCTGCATAAGGAATGCAGGAAAGGCACAGAGCAAAGGGATTAGCTGGAGCATGGAGCCTGAAACACGCTAGCTTCTTGGCCAGTGGCGTTTCGTTTGTCAGAGGGCAATGCCTTCCATGGGCATTTAGCAAGCAGGCTACGGAGAATCCCCAGATGAGAAATGTTTCTCATTAATGATTCTTTAAAAAAAAAAAAAAAAAAAAGCGTGCTCTGCACAGACAGGTTTAAGCACAGGAAAGCAGAGCTGTGGTCCCCATGCATGTGGATTTCTTTAGCATTTGGTAGACCATGTGGGTTTGCTCCCAGGGGATCTGGCTGGGATTTCTGAACTAAAAGTGACTAATGTCCAGGTCACAGTCCTGCCACCCTGGGTGAAAGCCAGCCAGTGTGTGTGTGTGTGTGTGTGTGTGTGTGTGTGTGTGTGTGTATTTGGGGGGGATTGGTATCCCCTTACTTGTCAGACAAGATGAGTACCAAATGCTCCCCTTTCTTTCTTCTTGCTAGAGGCAGCAGAGGCCTGGGGAACCCCCAGCCCTGGGTGGGTTCCCTTCTTTCCCACTGTGGGGGGACTGGACTGAGAGGGGGTAACAGAGATGACATGAGAACCAGGCACCCTGAAAGACAGTGGGACTGTGGCTCCTGGCTGGGTGGGGACCAGTTCACTCCTGCTTCCAAAGGGAAGCTGGTTCCATTCATGTAACATGGGCCCCCTCAGCCCACACTGCACTTAGGCACCGTGGGTAAAAGCCAGAACAAACTCTGTGTCTCAAAATGCCGAATGGTCAGTTCACTCTCCACGGCCTTTTGCACGTTTTGCCACCGAGAGAACAAGGATTCTGACAGCAGTTTACAAACAGGTTAACACATTAGGAATAGCTTGGGGTTTCTCCGTGCTTGTATTCATTCCTGATGTGCCCATTTAGATGGTCTTTTGAGGACTTAGAGACCAGGGCGGGTGCTCGTCTCTGCACCTGTCCTAGGGCTTCATGGTGTTGCCTGACAAGCAGCTGTTCTGATCCTGCAGTTCCACTGCCAACCCCACTTAGCGCTGACTCCCCTTTAAGGCTGCGGTAAACTTTCTTCCTAAAGGCATCAAGGTGATGGCCATTTCAAGTCTCCTCTGATTAGAGAAGGGCGTGTCTAGGAGCACCCCACAGAGTGATAGGGGCTGTGGTCTTTCTGGGTAGAGCAATGAGTTCAGAGAATAGAGACTGATGAAATTTGCAGGTATGGAGAGCTGGCTGTGTTAGCTCATTTGCAGAATCGGAGGTCACATCCCGCCTTCAGGCTTATTAAAAGGATTAAATGAGCACGTGTATGAGAGTTCCAGCACCTGCACACAAGGCAAGCTCAATTCCCACTACTGTTGTCACTAACATTACTCTTACCATGATTCCTGCTGCCTCTGAGCTCCTGAGGCTCTGCGCCCTATGTTTCTAGCAACCAATCCCCTAAAGCTCAAGCAGAAGTAACCCCCTTCCCTAATCTGTATTGCATCTTCAATTGTATCTCCCTGCTCCTGGGGGGAACTTTTCTTCCATCTTTACACTCTTCCTATATTTCAAATTCTGACCGGCAAGTCAGTTTGTGGGGTTCAGGCCACCAGAGGCAGAGGGGAGGTGCTAAAAGCCTGTGCGTACTCCTGGACTGGCCCCTTCCCACTGGCTCTCCAAATCCATCTTTCTGGGTGCCTCCGCTCTTCCCATGTCCTCTGTCCCAAATGCCATAGGCTCTTCCGTAGGCCTAAGTGGGGAGGGGCAAGGAAGAAAAGGGAGCATGTGCAGTGTCAGTCCTTACAATGTAACATGGAGGTCAAGAGCCTAGGTTCAAATCTGCTACTCCCTGGATATGTGCTCTTGGGGCAATTACTTAATCTCTCCGTTTCTCCATCAGAAACTGGAAATACTTACATCAACCTCACAATGTTGTGAGGATTAATTGAGTTAATAAATGTAACTCAATTAGGGGTTAGGGGTGCCTGGGTGGCTCAGTCGGTTAAGCATCTGACTCTTGGTTTCGGCTTGGGTCATGATCTCATGGTTTATGGGATCGAGCCCCAAGTCCAGCTCTGTGCTGGCCGCATGGAGCCTGCTTGGGATTCTCTCTCCCCCTCTCTCTCTGCGCTTCCCCGACTCATGCTCTGTCCCTGTCTTGCAAAATAAATAAATAATTTTTTTAAAGAAGTGTAACTGATTAGAACCATGCCAGTATGCACTGTGTAAGCATTAGCTATTATTACTATTATTACTGTGTGAGGTCATCTAAGTCTCACAGATCTTATTAAATGTATCAAGTAGGTATTATTGTCATTCTCAATTTATAGTACCCATGCTATATTTAGACTAAAAAATGTAATATATGTGTGTGTGTGTGTGTGTGTGTGTGTGTGTGTATTTGGATTCTCTGATTCTGTAAACCATGCAAAACAGAGTGGCCTAACTTTGCAGCTACAGGAAAAAAAAAAACATTTCAGGACACAATTTCTATGGTCCTCACCCAATCCATACATTTACTAACTAGCTGAGATGCTGGTGAACCAGAATCCCTCTAGGCAAAGAGGCCTTAGTTTCCTGAGCTGGAAACTCTTCCTCTTTTCTCTGGGCCTTAGTTTCCTCTAGCTGTTTGGTATTCTCTAGGGAATAGACTCCCGCCACCCCCACCTCATCAGTTTAAATGCTCAGAACCCTCCAGTTGTCTTAACCCATGAGCCTGAGGAAAACAGGAAGGTTCTGACAACCATTCATTATACGCACGCTCTCCAGGTCAGAAGTTACATGTGTTTTGCCCTCACACTTGCTTTGCCTGATCAGAGCCTGAAACATGTTTGAGTTGGTTACCAACAATTACACAGAAAAACCTAGATTTCTGCCTTCTCTTGAAAAACAGATCTGCCCTCTAAGCCTGCCTTCTACATGACAGTAACGGGCTGGAGCTGTAACAGCTGCTCACTTTCAATAACACATGGGATTCTCCAGTTTGCCACAGTCCTCACACTTTGTGTTGTCTCTCTCGTATTACGACCAACAGTAGCTGCCATTTCTGATTAGGCTTGCTGCTCCTACTGTATCGTAATAGCTATCTATTTTGCTCACACTGCTTGTGTGGTTCCTATAGGCACTTAGATTTGTGGCTCCTGCCAGCATAGGAATTTCCATCAAATGTGTGTTTGCATCTTAACTGTCTTAATAGTTGGGAATGGAAGATTCTCTTCCCCTATTAAAGGAATGTTGGGGTGCCTGGATGGCTCAGTTGGTTGAGTGCTGGACTTTGGCTCAGGTCATGATCTCACGGTTTTGAGTTTGAGCCCCGTGTTGGACTCTGTGCTGACAGCTCAGAGCCTGGAGCCTGCTATGATTCCATGTTTCCCTCTCTCTCTGCCCCTCCCATACTTGTGCTTGCTCTCCCTCTGTCTCTCAAAGGAAAAAAAAAAACAACATAAAAAATTTGAAAAAAAAAAATAAAGTAATGTTAAGCACCAGAAAGCTGGTCAAAAAACTGTTGACCCTTTGAAGGTTTTGAAGCCGATTGTTATATATGGTGTGTTCCAAAAAGAGAGGATCAGAAAGTTTGCCTGCCTTCTCTATCCGTAGATACGTTGCTCCAGCTCCAAAAAGGTGCTCAAAGCTCCAGGAAGCCAGAATGAGGGGTCTGTAAGGTAGGATGGACAGATGGATAAACCCTGATATCCCCTTCACCAGTTCCTCCCTGACTGGAGCCCCTGCCTGGCCCAGAAATCTCTACACACCAGGCTGCTCATTTTGGTATTCCCTTCATCTCCGCCTACCCTCCAGCTAGAAGCCTCTGCCTTCTAGCCCAGCTCTGCCCCCTGAATCCCAACTATTCTGGATCTCCATTTTAGGCTTGCTGGCACGTTGGACCTTATTTTACTATAGTAGATCATTATTTTTTACCTGATATTTTGCAATATACCCCTAGGTCTCCTTTATGAGTTATACTCTGTTTCTGAATATTCTGACCAAAAATAAGCCACCAGAATGCATGTTCCCCATCACTAGAGGCATACTGTATGCTCTGAGTCTGGAATGTCAGATTAAAGAACTCCCCAAGCTCACCGCTCTACCTATCACATGGGGCTAAGAAAAACCATATGACTCATAAATGGCAATTTCCTCTTGGACTCCTGAAACCATGTAAAGTTCATCCTGATTGAAAGCTCTGTCCTGTGAAAGTCTGTAGGCTGGGGTTCCAACAGGCCTGATCTATCTGTTGCCACAGTAGCTCCACAGCAATCTTTAAAAATAGATCACCTCTGAAAGTGGAGCAGATTTCCCTGTAAGCCCAGCGTGGATTCTCTGGGGGCTCTTCACAGCTCTGCTTGCATGAAGATTCCCGTATTTGAAAGTAAAAGGTTAGAGAAAAGCTAAACAGGACAGAAAGCAGAGAACTCTGGTGAAAGTAACACAGGGGCACAGCTCAGGACCACCACATAAAACCGCCAAAGCTCTCCAGGGGGCCTGTGTCACAGGTCCATCCACCTGTTCACCCATCCTAAAGGCAGCTGGTTCACAGACCTGTGTGAGGGACGGGCAGGGCGCAGGCAAGGTGCGACGCCCACAGAAGGTTTGCGCTCACCGTGGTGTTCAATCCCCCCGGAAGCGACGGCAGCGCGGGCGACCAAATGTGCAGAGACTGCTGCCTCTTCTTGAGAGGGGTTTCTGCTCAGCACGATGTGATGCGCCTGTCACCCGGGAAAGAAGAAACAGGATTGTTTACACGCTTGGCGGCAGCAATAGGGAACTAACTGTTCTTGGAGCGATAAGCAGAAAGCCAAGGAACTTTCTAGCAAGCTAGACAATATGATTTGTGTGGAAGCACAGTCAATTCTCAGGAGACCTAGATTTTAATTTTTTTTTTCAACGTTTTTATTTATTTTTGGGACAGGGAGAGACAGAGCATGAACGGGGGAGGGGCAGAGAGAGAGGGAGACACAGAATCGGAAACAGGCTCCAGGCTCCGAGCCATCAGCCCAGAGCCTGACGCGGGGCTCGAACTCACGGACCGCGAGATCGTGACCTGGCTGAAGTCGGACGCTTAACCGACTGCGCCACCCAGGGGCCCCAGGAGACCTAGATTTTAAAAGCATTGGGCTGTGGACAGAGAAAGCCCTGAAGGCTGAGTCCGGATGGCTCGAAGCTGTGGCCAGGGCAGATCACTAAGTAAATCATTTAAGTCTATGTTGCTGTGAGTGCAGTGTCAGCTGAGGATGGGCGGGGGGTGGAGGGGGGGGGCGGTTGGCGAGCGGAGGAGGGTTTCAAGAAGGAAGGAGGTGGGTTAAAAAGTGCCAGTGCTCTGCACAGGAAGTGGGCGAGCCCAGCCCCCTGCCCCAGCTCAGCCCAAAGGGGGCCCTTGCCGAGATGTCAGTAGCCTCCCCAGTGCCTGATCTACCAAGCCCACCTCCCTGCGCCTTCTTCAACTGGCCCATGGGGCTATCTGAACACAGAAAAGAGCTCAGTTCCTTAAAAATAAAGCCCAATTGAAAATTCTTTGAGAGAGAGAAAAAAAAAAAAACCCTATGATCCCATGAATATAAATAGTAACAATCCTCCCAAAATAAAATACAAAACACATCTCTCCAAATAAAAAAGATATAACATAAAGAATAAAAGAGAAAATAAAGTTACTACTCATCCGACAACATTTAAAGTTTTTAAAAATGCTATTAGTAACAGGTTCACATTCATTCAGTAAACAGACCCTTACCGATCACCTATGACGAGAGAGGCCAGGACCAGAAAGGGTGGGCAGTACAGAAAGGGACAGGAACTGAACCTGATGTCCTACAGTGCACTAACACCAGGTGGCAGGTGGTTTGCAATTAATTGCCAAAAGGGTGACAGAAATACTAAAATACCATGAGTTAAAGGAGAAACACCAGACTGGGATAGGCCAAGACATATTAACAGCAGTTAAGATTTCTTTCTCAGGTGTAGTATCAATTTTAATTTTCTTAACAATTTTTGTTGCCCGTGTTTTGTAGACGAGAGAGCTGAGGTTGAGGAGCAGGTGATATCTTGCCCAAGATACCTCATGGCTGAGAGAAAATGGAGATAAGATTCTGACTTTGATACTCGGACTCCCTCCCAGGGCGAGAACACTGCCCGTCCTCCCTGCCCTGGTGCTTGTTGGCAGACATCACTAACTGATGCCTGCACACTCCCCAGAGGTGCCGATTCATTCAGCCTCCAGGAGCTATGACTAATCCGTGGGAGCTGGCTAGGAGATAAAGCCACACCATCAGAACTTCCTAGTCCAGACCAAGCAGTGAGGCAGCAAAGCCATAGGGACTTGGTCCTCTGATGACCAGCTGAATGCATTTGTCAGTTGGTAATCAGGGTGGATTCTAGACTCTCATCTCATTGATCATATGTTAAAATCAGCTGAGGTATTAGCTCTAGACTTCTTATGATAGGGGCTATTCCAAACCAAGATTGCTAGCAATAACTTTTATTGTTGTGTTAAAACAATCAGAATTTCATATTTGTAAATGCGAACAATATCCTTTGTTTTAAAACTACTTTCCTTATTACAGGATGTAAATAAATGGAACAAGTAGTTTTGGCAACACCCCAATTAGTCATTATCCTCAATTTGGCCCGAAGATCTGGCTTGAAATGCTTTCCAATAATGCACACTCCAAAAAGTAAGGACAATTGGAGCCATTGGAGCCACAGGGATAGTCAAAGCATCACATGTTCAGGAATTTGAAGAGAGGAAGAGAGGAAAATCTGCCCATCCCAATTGCAAACTGAATCATGTTTACTTTGTGTTTTCTCCTGCTTAACGATCTTCAGGATCCACCATCGAGGAGAGCACCCTGTGATGCTAGAAAAGATTTAACTCATATTGTTACAAAGACTTTTAACTCACAGTACTTTAGATTTATTCAAATTCAAATTCAAAAAGATTTCATATTTTGTTTCCACTCAATATTATGATATAAGGCAATGTAAAAGATATACGTCTATCAAAATGATTCCTTTTCTTTTTACTTATTTATTTATTTGGGGAGGGGAGAGAGAGAGAGAGGCAGAGAGAGAGAGAGAGGAAGAGAGAGAATCCCAAACAGGCTCCGAGCTGCCAGCGCAGACCCTGATGCAGGGCTCAAACTCACCAACTGTGAGATCAAGACCTGAGTCAAAGTCAGATGCTCAACCAACTGAGCCACCAGGCACCCCTTTTTCTTTTTCTTTTTTTTTTAATGTTTATTTATTTATTTTGAGAGAGAGACAGATGGAACATGAGTGGGGGAGGGGCAGATAGAAAGCTTGAGAGAGAATCCTAAGCAGGCTCCATGCTGTCAGCACAGAGCCCAACAAGGGGCTCGATTCCACGAACCAGGAGATCATGACCTGAGCCGAAATCAAGAGCCAGATGCTCAATGGACTGAACCACCCAGACACCCCTATCAAAATTATTTTCAATTCATATGAATAATTACATGTTCTGAAAGTTCTGTATGTTGCCTTTTGCCTTTGGAGACAGGAAGCAAAATTTCCTGAGAGCAAAAATGCTCACAATATCAAGAAAGTGGATCCTGAGAGCTTAAGGGGATCCGAATTTCACAAAAATCTTCGTAACCTCAACATTTTTCTGTGTGAGATACTAATATAAGCAACCATTTATTATTCATTATTCACTTCAGAAACTCAATCCTTGGTCTAATTTATATTTGATGTTCATGAAACTTCTAAAAACCATATGCTGGTTTAACATTGTGGTGAGGGAAGGAAAAGGGAACCATGATGTTAAAAATGTGCAAGGTTAGCATCTCATTGATTCAGTAAAATTAAATTTAGTTTAATTTAATTCAGTCCTATTCAATTTACCTTAATTTTTAAATGCTTTTTACATGCCACATTGTGTCCCTCATCAGACTCGGGGCCTTATCATAGCTTATCTGGTCCTGCCTTCATCACGTCCAAGCAATTTCTAGCCCTCTATCCACTCTCCCCATTCTCACTATCCAGTCGGCCCCTCCTGCTGTCCCTTCCCTTCTTGACCAACTTGGAGTTCACCATCTATCACTGTTGATACCAAAAATGCCCTCAACTTCACTGAAGCATTATTTGAAATGGTGAAAAAGGGGGAATCATCTAAATAACCACCAGAAGCGGAATGAATATATTGTGGTTTATTCATACAATGACTGAACTCTACCTAGTACATTAACAAAGTAACATTTCAGAAACATACCAGTGAGTGGAAAAGTAATTTATAAGAGGATGTAAACATCATGGGACCAGTGAGTTTCAAGTTTCTCTTTTGAAGCAAAAAAACAAAAACAAAAACAACACAAAAAACAACAACAAAAAAATCCTTTTGTTCCAGATTGTTTTGCATACTGTCTTACTGAAGCAGATGGAGAGGGTCTAGAAGCTCACTCAGCTGTGCCCACCCAGCTTCCTCCAAAAGACCCTCCATGGAACATGAGGGCTCAGGGTGATGCAGATCGAGAACCACAGATCCACACGGTATAGGAGGCTGCCTTAGGGAGTAGGTACAAAGGCAGTTGAAAAGCTAGTGATTAGATTACCCAATTTTCCAAATTAAACCACTGTTCACAATTCTGGAACAACACTCTGCTTGCTAAGAGAATATAAATACCCCTGTTATATGCATCTGAGAGCATTTAAGGACTAGTTGTTAGTGTTAACAGAATTATAGGAGCCATGCTTGCCTCTCCTGGCTTTATGCAGGAGCCCAAGTAATGGGCCCCGCTGGGGATCTGTGCTTGACTGCATTCACTCCTTATTATTTATTAATCTCCCAGGGCTCAGATTTCTCCTCCCGTTCTTTGTTGTTTTCAGTATCTTACGGTTATATATTTATCAGTTGTCATCTTGGAGCTGAGAGGAAGTGTTTAATATTCCTAAATCTCTTGAGCCGTTAACATGTGGTACTGGGTTAAAAACAAAAACAAAAACGCAACCTTTAATATCTCATACTGAGCAAGGTCATTAATTGAAAAACCTCAGTCATAAGATCAACCACCCTCAAGCCCTGCCAAGGTCCAGAGCAGAAGGCTGCGCTTGGGCCCTCCTGAGCATTTCCGGGGGAAACCACTGAGTCCACAGCGCCAATCCAGCTGTCAATAGACACAGCCAGAGCTACAGCTGGCAGACTCTTATCTGACTGAGGCTGTCCCCTTGGATTTGTGAAATGTGTAATAGTTCTTGAACAGAAAACTTGATGACTAGTAAGAAGGATGTTTCTATTTATGCAGGCAGACCCCATCATGTGAATACTCAACTTAAGACATGCAATGCTCTGACTGCAGGCCCCAAGCTCTTCACAGGAGAGAGGGATAGATTTTTTTTTTCCCGCATTTGGTAAACAACTAGGAGGATCACTGACTCAGAGGGAAATCTCTTCTCCTGCAGCAAAGTGGAGAGTCCACAAAGAGCTAAAGGTGCATTCGTGGACCTAAACTGAGTCTATTTACCCTGGAGACAAAAACATTCGTGGGGAATGCAGCTCAGCAGCCGCCAGGATCTTTGTACTTGAGGGCTAGCACTAGAGAGGGACACTGGGAGGGTGGGAACTAACCTTGAGTAAGCACCTACTTTGGCCAGACGTGGTGCTATGCAGATTACATACACCAGCTCGCTTAATCTCAGAATCACTGGTGAGGGTGATGTTAACACCCCAATTTATAGATGGGGAAATGAAGCCCTCAGGAGATAAAGCAACTGACCGAAGGTCATATAGAGGGCTCAATGGCAGGACAGGGATTCAGACTAAGGCCTGTGATTCCAAATTGCATCCTGCTCTAGTCTAACATCTGGTTTTTTAAGAAAGTAGAAGTTACAGAAAGAGGATCTTCTAGTCAGTGTAATGAAGTATTATTTAAGAGTCAGAGAAATAGTTGCTAAGTAGTAGATTCGGCTCAGAGGTTGAATGGGCTGGCTAAGTGGAGGGTGAGCCACTGATACGTGGGTCTCGAAGCAGCTTCTGAAAACGAACTGTACGGGGACACCAGAGTGGGGAGTCGGGCAGTGGCTGATGGATGGAGCAAGATGTTAAGGTGCCTTCTACCGAGGGTCTGTGTTTTTCTGCTTTGGTTCAAATTAGTGCTTTAATTCAACAGAAGCTCAAGTCCTCTTGTCACTGTGAGGTGTGAGTTTGCTGTGTTTCTCTTATAACTGACCAGCTGTGCGGCTACGTAGCTCTCCCTCTTGGCCTTGCCAGAGCAGACCATGCAATCTTCAGCTTTGGGCTGATGCCCTTGTACAAGACAGGGTCATATTGCAGCCCAGGGTTGCTGCTTCCTTTCCTCTCCAGTCTCTGGCCAGGAAGGAAGCCTCTCAAGGCCACCCACACCACAGGGGCCTGGGGCAGCTGGAGGGCCTTGGCTAAGAGAAAGATGTTGCTGGGACTCTCTGGGGGGCGTAGATGAAAGGGAAGTCCCTGGGTGCCGAGGGCATTCCAAAACCGAGTTCTGAGGGCCCCAGACTAAGCTAGTTTCTTTTAATAGTCAGAGAGAGTCCTCAGTGGCAGCTCTCCAGTCGTCAATTTTAACTCCTCCGAAGGGCTGGGGAGAAAAGGCCCTACTCTCTGTAAGGGTCAGCACCAAAATAGATATGTTGGGAACTTCAATTTTCATCCTCTCTTGGTTGGAAGTGTGTGTTTTCTTAAAACGTAACTAGATTTTTAGATTGTGAGAGTAATATCGGTATATAATTTTGAAAAATCCTAAGTGGTAAGTTAAAATGCCTCTCTCCCTTCTGTCTATAAGCCTCACCCTCTTCTCCCGATCCCGTCTGACTCCTTGGAGTTATCACTATCAAGTTCCCTGTGTATCCCAGAGATATTGATATGCTTATACAAACATACACACATATAGGCCCATGTTTTTGTTTTTGTTTTTTAAGTAGGCTCCATGCCTAGTGTGGAGCCTAATGTGGGGCTTGAACTCACAACCCTGAGACCAAGACTTGAGTTGAGATCAAGAGTCTTAACCTACTGAGCCACCCAGGTGCCCCTATAGGGGCATGTTCTTAAACACACCCATGCATAGACACACATGTGCAATTGTAACCTGACGCTGCCCTGCTTCCCTCCCCCAGCCCAGCTTCATCTGCCACCACCCTTCTGGGCTCTGCCATGATGGCTCCTCTGCCCTCTCCTCAATCTTTGGGGTGTCTCACTATCAGTCCTCGGGCTGCTCTGTTGGGAGCTCTCACAGCACCCAGTCCTGCTCCCTGTGTGCACATCACGGTCGCCATTTTACATTCATCTGTGGGACTATTCAGCTAAGGTCTCTGTCACTCTCTAGGCTGCTCCTCCATCACCGTCCCAGGGCCAACCACTGTGCCTGGCACATTGTAGGGTCTAGCCGGTTGTCAACTGAAGAAACATTCTGATACACATCTGCCATTTAAAAAATAATAATGCACTTTTGGCATCTTTAATGTCAGAATATACACATTGATCTCATTCTTTCTGTGGTTCTATGGTGTTCCATCATGTGGATACACCACAACCTCCTAACTGGTCTCCTATTGATGGATGTTAAGAGCATTTCTAATTTCTAAGGGCTCGCTATTACCCTATAAAATTGGAGAGGGAATATCAAATGGTTTCCCCCAAAGTGGTGCCAATCCCCACTCCTTCTAGCGGTGTATGAGGATGACTGCTTTCCAGTACCTTTGCCATCATGGGGTATCATCAAACTTTTTTTATTTTGCTCACAGCTAGGTGAAAAATGGCATCTCCTGAGTGAAAGTGCATTTCTTTAATAACAAAGGATGCTGAAGATCATTTTTGTATTGTTATTGGCCATTTGTATTTTCTCTTCTGTAAGCTGACCATTCCTGTCTTTTGCCCTTATTTCTATTGAGTTGACTTTTTCATCTACATTTTATAAGAATTCTTTCTATATCTCCTCTCTTTGCTATTTATTTTTTGACTGTGATATTTTGTCACAGAGAGGTTTTTTTTTTTGCTGTCAAATTCATCAATTTTTGTTTCTTTTTTCTTTCTTGTCTTCCTGTCTCTCTATCTATACCCACATGTACATATGCAGAGGGAAGATGCTACAAATGTCAACACCAACTCCTTCTGGGAGGGGAGGCCTGGATAACTTGTAACTCGTTTCTTCGTATTTGTCTACATGGCTTGATTTTTTAGAACATAAAGAGTATTTTATTTTATATTATTTATGAGAGAGAGAGCACAAGTGGGGGAGAGGGGCAGAGGGGGAGAGAGAGAATCTTAAGCAGGCTCCATGCTCAGTGCAGAGCCCAACTAGGGGCTCAATCTCACGACCCTGGGATCATGACCTGAGCCGAGGCAAGAGTGTCATACACGCTCGACGGACTGAGCCACCCAGGTGCCCCTTCATTATCATTTTTATAAAAAATAGTGACTTAAAAAGAAAGAGTACAACTCCTGGATTTATGTCACCCTTAGAAAACTTTTATGATGCATAGAATCATAATCGCATTCTGCATCTTTTCTAATTTTAAACATGAAAGGCTAGTATTTTCAGAGATTTTGAAAATTACAAATAGTGCATTATAGCAAATACACAGCAGTTAACCAGAACTGATCGGAAGCGTTGCCAATTGCTGTGTTGTCTGAACCCGGTCGGAGACCTGTGCGAGCACCTACGAGCCATCACGTCAGCCTGGCCAAGGCTGATAACTTGCCCAGAGGAACCTGAAGCTAGATTTTCTGACCTCAAAGTTTTTGGGAGAGGGACTGATAAATTAGTTCATTATACTTTGTAAATCGAGCTTCCCCCCAAATTTGGGGGCTACTGACTGAGTGGCAGAGCTGCCCTGAAATTTGAAAAGAAAGGCAATTCAACTGTCAGAGATGGAAAACAAAACTGAAGCTAGTGGTGTTAATTTATGCCCCTTGAAAACACACACCCACAAACATTCTCACTGAAATGAAATCCTGCCATTTTTCTTTTGGGTAAGAAAACAAGGGTCTATTGCCAAAATCTGCCATGAGTAGTTTCAGAAACAATCACGCCAGCATGGTTTCTCACAGACCCCTGAGGCAGGGTGCCTAGAATGGCTAGTTCGCCAGTCCCTGGGACCACTGCCTTCCCAGTGTGGTGGCTCTGTGAGGCTTGCTAATTTTCTCCACTCTAATAGGTTAGTTCCTAAAATACTTTGGAACTTGTCGACACTCTACAGAAAATAAAAGGTCTTTTCTTTCTGGGCGTTTCTCTCACTCCAAAGGAATGAACAGTGAAAAACTAGAGGGAAAATAACAAAACCCCTTTTCTTTGTGTACATAATAAATGGCTTTTAGGCCAGGGCTCCCCTGGAGAGCTGCAGCCACACTGTACCTTTCTATGTCTAGGTAAAGCTCTTAAAGAAATGAGGAGCCTTGATAAATGTTTGATAATTACCATTAATAAATAAAAGTAGCTTACACTGGCATCATGCCTAATGGTTCACAAAGCACTTTCTATTTTGAACCTTTGAGCAGTTCTGTGAAGTGGATAGGATCTTTTGTAGGATTGGGTTTTTTCTTTCTTCTTTTGAGAGGTTAAATGACTTGTATAATCAAACAGCTGGCAAACAGAAGAATTGGGACTCCCACTCAGATTTTCTGACTTCGCATCCAGTGCTGTTTCAACTTCACAAAGCTATCTCTTTAATAATGATTGGTAAGTATTTATTTAAACACTCTCTAATCTTTATTAACCTCAAGAATAAACAACAATAAAAGTCACCTATTAAACTTTACGAGTATTATAAAAATGAGTGAAGTACTCTACAACTCCAATACAGAGC
The DNA here is from genome assembly GCF_027475565.1 of Acinonyx jubatus. Lineage (NCBI taxonomy): Eukaryota > Metazoa > Chordata > Mammalia > Carnivora > Felidae > Acinonyx > Acinonyx jubatus. The sequence continues at coordinate 17,422,638 of NC_069386.1, forward strand.
ACTCCTTCTAATTTAGATTCAAAATCCAAATGTAATGAAAGGAAAGGTTGAAAACGTTAAAGCATTAAGAAAGCTTTTGCATGGCAAAAAAGCATTATGAATCCACAAAAATATATTACAGCTAATAAATGAGATCAGCATGGCCGTACCATGCAAAGTCAACATCCTATTTGTATTTCTACATGCTAGCAATGAACAGTAGGGAAAGGAAATTTAGAAAACACTTCTGTTTCTAAGAGCATCAAAATGAACAAAATACTTGGGAATAAAGCTCCCAAAAGAATTATAAAACTTATACCGCAAAATATGGTTGAAAGAAACTAGGAAAGAACTAAGTAAATAGAGATATCCTATGTTCATGTATTGAAAGCCTTAATATTGTGAAGATGTCAACACTTCCCACTTGAAATACAGATTCAGTGCTCTCTCTATCAAAATACCATCTGTTTTTTTTTCCAGAAATTGATAAACTTATCCTAGAATTCATATACAAATGTAAGGAAGCCAGAATAGTCAAAACAATCTTGAAAAAATGTAAGAGTTGGAGATGTCATACTTATGGATTTCAAAACTTACCATAAAACTTGTAGATGAATGTGCATAGTTGCATTATTCATAGTATCCACAAGCTTACTACAAAACAACAGTAATTGGGAGTGTGGTGCTACCATAAGGATAGACATAGAGGTCAATGGAATAGAAAAAAAAATCCAGAAATAAACCTTTACATTTATGATCAATTGAGTTTGACATGGGTACCAAGATAATTGAATGGTGACAAGATGACCCTTTTAATAAATGGTACAAGGACAACTAGATATTCACATGCAAAAGAATGAAGACAGAGCCCTATTTTATATCCTATAAAAAATTAACTCAAAATGGATCAAAGACCTAAATGTAAAAACTAAAACTATAAAACTCTTAAAAGGAAACAGATACAAGCCTTCATGAACTTGGACTAGGCAATGGTTTCTTAGACGTGAGACCAAAAGAAAAAAAGGATAAATCAGACTTCACTGAAACTAAAAATCTTTGTGCTTCAGAGGATCCAATCAAGAAAGTGACAAGACAACACACAGAACAGGAGAAAATATTTACACATCATGCATCTGATATCTAGTATCCAGTATGAAGGACTCTTGTAAGTCAACAATAAAAAGACAAATAACCCTATAAAAAATGGGCAAAGGATTTGAATAGACATTTCTCCAGAGAAGAAGTACAAATAGCCACATACCTATAAACAGATGCAGAATATCATGAGTCATCAGAGAAATTCAAATCAAAAGCATGGTGAGATATTACTCCACAGTTACCAAGATGGTTGAAATAAAAAAGACATAATAACGAGTGTTGGTGAGGATGTGAAGAAAATAGAATCCTCATGCATTGCTAGTGGGAATAGCAAGAGGCTGAGGCTGCTTTGGAAAACAGCTTGGTGGTTCCTTGGAAAGTTAAATATTGGGTACCGTAGAACCCAGAAATTCCACTCCTAGTCTTATAGCCAAGAGAACTGAAAACATATATCCATATAAAAACTTGCACATGAATGTTCATAGAAGCATTGTTCATTACCTCCATAGAGTGGAAACAACCCAAACATCCATCAGCTGATGAAGAGATAAACAAATGTGGTCTACCTGTATAACAAAATACTATTCAGCCATTAAAAGGGAATGAACTACTCATATCTGCTAAGCACAGATGAACTTTGAAAGCGACATATCAGATTAAAGAAGTCAGACACAAAAGGCCATATATTATAGGATTCTATTTATAGGAAATGTCTATAATAGCCTAATCCATAGAGATACAATGGAGATTGGTTGTTGCCAGGGGATGAGGGACAGAAGAAATAAGGAGAGTAACTCCCAATGAATGCAGGTTTCTTTTGAGGTGATCAAAATATTCTGCGGTGTCTGGGTGGCGCAGTTGGTTAAGTGTCTGACTTTTGATCTCAGCTCAGGTCATGATTTCATGGTTCCTGAGTTCAAGCCCTGCCTTGGGCTCTGCGCTGATGATGCAGAGCCAGCTTGGGATTCTGTCTCTCCTTCTCTCTGCCCTTTCCCCACTTGTGCTCTCTCTCTTTCTCTCTCTCAAAATAAATAAACAAACTTAAAAAAAAAAAAGAAATGTTCTGCAATTAGCGGTAATGCTTACACAACTCTATGAATATAATAAAACCACTAAATTGCGCACCTTAAAAGGGTGACCTTCATGGTATATGACATCTCAACAGAAACACTATGAACAAAATAAAACACGAGTGACAAATTGGGTGAAAAGACTTCTAATATATGTCACAGATTAAAGGGCGATACGTGGGGTATGTAAAGACTTTTAACAGTTAAGGGAAACTGAATAAAATAAACTAGAATAAAAATTCTATTAAAAAGTAGACAAATGGTATGAAAAGAAAATTCACAAAAAATGTATTAAGAAGATCCATTGAACCTATGAAATGATATTTAATTCCATTTTGCAGATTAAACCTATACTGAGATGTCCCTTCTCACCTACTTGATAGGAAGTAATTCAAAGTCTTGACAATACTCTCCTTTGGAAGAGGCTGTCAGGAAACAAACGCACTCAGACATTGCTGGCAGGAGCAGAAATAGTAGAAGCCCAATGAAAGGCAATATCCCGTAAAACCATCAACACATGTTTGCTCCCTCTGACTGAGCAGTCCCACTTCTAGGAATTTACCCTGAAGATACGACTGCAACAATATAAAAATATGTGTGTGTAAGATTATTCATTACAACATTACTTATAATTACAAAATATAGGAAACTATCTAAATGCCCAAACAGAAAACTATTTGAGCAAAACACACTAGGTGCCTAAAACGGGATATTATATTTTTGCACAAATGAATGAACTGCTATAAAGTGATTTCCAAGATACGGTGTTAAGTGAAAAAAGCGAACACACGCAACAAGTAAATAACTTGGTGGGAGGAGGAAGGGACATTCGTAACAGGAGAATGTCAACTGATAAATGAATGGAAAGTCATGAATCTGCAACCACCACAGTAAAGACTGGTTTGGGAAAGATTCATCAATGCTAAGTGTAGAGAAAATTTGCAAAGGAGTGGGATATTTACATGGTCTTAAAAATGCCTCTCTGCAGAATGCTTATTGGCTGCAAGGAGAAAAATAGTTATTATACAGGGAAGAATCACTGTGATAAGGTGATGAATTTAATGTCACTAATGAAGGACAGGTAGACATCATGTGCCTCCTGAGGCAATACCCTAAGAAATACAATATCCTTTTATAGTATCCTAGCAGGGCATGCATTGTCAAATTTAGTCACAAGAAAATATCAGATGAACCCAAACTAAGGTACAAATGACTGGCCTATAGTCTTCAAAAATTTCAATGTCAAAGGAGACAAAGACAAGCTGAGAAACCATTCTAGATTAAAGACCAGACGCATAACAACTAAATGAATACAAAAACATAAGGGGCCGTATTGGGACAACTGACAAAATAGAATATGGCCTGTACCAACATGAACATTCCTCAATTTGATAACTGTACTGCGATTACATAAGAGAATACCCTTGTTAAGTACTCAGGGATAAAAGGACATGGTATATTCAAATACTTTCAGATGATTACAAAATGTAAATAGTTACCACTCTGTGCATATATGTACGTGTCTGTGTGTGTGTATGTCTATTTAAATAGATAGAATGAATATGACAAAGTACTTTAAAATGGTGAATCTGGGCCCTACAGACAAGAGGCATTACCTAATCCATTTTCCCTTCACATAGTACTAAGGGTTCCTAGGAGTGGGAAGACCTAATACACTGGAAAGTAGCACTTACATTTGAATCCCTTTGATGATCCCTGCCTTTAGAAATTCCAATTTCTTTCAGCCAGTGTTTCCTAAACTATGGCCCAGGCAACACTAGTGTGTCACAGATGTATTTGACCCTCATTTGCATTCACAATCCACATTAAGATTTTTAATGCACTGTATGTAAAACCATGTCTTAGGGACATCTGTTTAATTTTAACTTAATAGTTCTCAAATTTATTTAACCACAGACATCTTTTCTAGGAAGACCTATGAATTTCTATGAATTCTTGTGAGGTGCTAGTATCCTATGGAACACAGTTTGGAAAATGCTTTTCTAAACCAAACTCAAGTTTTTGGCATTGAATACTGTTAGGTCTTAGAAGCCACCTATCTTTCATTCCAGTGAATTTTGTTACTGGTAATGACCCTTGCGGGGGGACTCTGAGCCTATTATTACTTGATGTCTTTGAACTTTAGAAGCTGGTATAGCAAAGACTGCACTGAGATTTTAAGGGCAGATCTGGATATAATCAGGAAACATTTAGGAAAACTGAATTAAGAAAAACATTTTAAATTAAATTTGAGCCTCTATTCTACAATGTGGGAGTAGAATAGTGTAAAAGAGTTGGCAAGGTTGCTGTGAAACTGGTTCAACAAAGAACAAAGCAAAACCCACTTCTGGTGGTGAGGTAAATCAACATAACCTCAGAATGTCAATCTGAAGCAAGAACTATAAAATATTCACATCTTTTCTCCTAGTGGTTTCATTTCTGGAACTTTATACCAGCAAATAATCAAAGAAAAAAACATTTTGTCTAAGAATATTCAGAATAGGGGCACCTGGGTGGCTCAGTCAGTCCAGCATCCAACTCTTGGTTTGGGCTTAGGTCATGATCTCAAGGTTCATGGGTTCAAGCCCCAAGTTGACTCTGCGTTGACAGTGCGGAGCCTGCTTGGGATTCTCTCTCTCTCCCTTTCTCTCTGCCCCTCCCCTGCTCAAGTTCTCCCTCTCAAAATAAATTAACAACAACAACAAAAAAGAATATTCAGGATTATTGTTACCAACAAAAAATGGCATGCCCATTGAGTGTTCCTGCACTCAGTAAATGGGCCCACCAGCAGCACAGTGACCTTAGCTAGAAACCCGGCATAACACTAGACTGCTCCACCTCCTTCACTCCCCCACTCCCACACCCATTGTTTCTACTCTCCAAGCATCTCTCAAGTCTGTCCACGTTCTTTATTTCCATGTCACTACCTGAGTCGAGGTGTCATCACCCCCTACCTAGCCTGCTGCTGCCATCTCCTGAGTGAGCTCCCTGCTTCTCTCTCTCCCATCCAGTCCACTCTGCATACTACATAGTGACCCTTCTAGAATGATAATCTCATGATGTCAATCTATCTGCTTGGAAACACTGAACTGCCTTTAGGGTGAAGCTCAAATTCCTCAGCATGACTTTCAACATCCGGCTTGAAGACACCCATTGACCACCTTCACCATTCCCACTGCCCAGGCAGAGGGGATTTCTTGTAGTTCCCTGAACGTTGAGCTACATCTCACCTTCAGACCTTTGCACACACTCTTCCCTCTGCCTGGGCCAGCCTTCCTCACCTCTCAGTACTTTGGGAAACAGGGACCTATGTTTATTACCTTTGCTGCCTCACATCTCACTCATCATACAATCTGATTTCTGCCTCATCATTGCCCCGTTTCCCTCGACAAAGTCATCAGAGAAAGAAAAAGATAACAAAGGAAAGGAAAGCAAAGAGAGAAATGTTAAAAATCTTGTGTAGCACTATATATCAGGCACTGTGCTAAGCACTTTATGAATATTAACTCATTTATTCTCCCAACAGCTCTATGTCCTTCACAATAGCACATGGTATTAAAGGACACAGAAAATACAGCTTTCACTTTTCCTCATGTTTTTTTCTGCCAAATTCGTCTTTGCTTTCTTTGCCAGGTTATCTTTCTTGACTTGACCAATGAACACTGAAGTTACTCAAGGCTCTGTCATATCCTTGTCTCTTCTCACTCAATAACCCCCTCACTCCCAGGGTGATCTCATCCTTTCCCAAGGCAATTACTGCATACAAGTAGATGACTTCCTGACCCATTTTCTGAGCTCTAGTCCTGATTATCTAATTGACTAGATGGCATTTCCACCTATATGCCTCGCGGGCACCTCAGACTCGCCACTGAAACCTGAGCTCACCATCTCTCCATCACCTGTCACTCCTGCTCCCCCACTGTAACTGGCACAAACATCCACACAGTTGTTCAGACTGGAAACTCAGGAGTCATCATTGATTCTTCCCTATTCCTTCTTTTCTCCACATCCAATCAATCTCCATATCTCATCAATTAGGTCTCCTACATCTTTGTCAAACCATCTGCTTCTCTGCATCCTTACTATCATCGTCCGTGTCCAAGGTGCCATCAACTTCCGCCTTTGCTACTTTGATAGTCTCCTAACTGGTCTACCTATGTTCTTGGCACATCTTCCTTGATCCATTCTCCTACATACCAGCCAGAACAATCTGTCTAAAAAATACTGGGTTTGAATCTGGGTTATGCCATTTATAGGCACGGAGGGTATGCCTGGGCATATCCCTCAACCTTTCTAATTCTTGACTTCCTTATCTATAAATGGGAAATAAAAATATGTCACAGGGTGACAGTAATTAAGAGAGAAAATCCAGATAGAGTGACAGAATGGGACATTCTAATAAACTGTGGATGGGCTATAAATGGTCAAACTTAAAAAGGAAATAACAATATGGAACTCTTAGTCCCAGATTGTTGCATCTCATTTGAAATAACAAGAATGAGTTCGGTCTATATTTTAAAACTTTAATAGGGAAAAATTCTGGGAAAACAATTTAACATGGGCTTTTAGCAGATGATGAATATAAAAACATCAAACTCATTGTGATGGTTAATTTTATGTGTCAACTTGGCTAGGCCATGGTGCCCAGTTTTTAAGTCAAACACCAGTCTAGATGTTGCTGTGAATGTATTTTTAACATTTACATTGGACTTGGAGTAAAGGAGATTGCCCTCAACGATGTGAATGGGCCTTATACAATCAGTAGAATGCCTAAAGAGCAAAATGCTGGGGTTTCCTGGAGATGAAGGAATTCTTCTATTTTTCTTTTCAAATTTTTATTTAAATTCTACTTAATTAACATACACTGCAATATTGGTTTCAGGAGTAGAATTCAGTGATTCATCACTTACATATAACACCCAGTGCTCATCATAACTAGTGCCCTCTTTAATGCCCATCACCCATCAAGCGCATCTCCCATCCACCTCCCTCCATCAACCTTCAGTTTGTTCTGAAATCTCTTTAAGAGTCTCTTTCAGTTGCTTGGGTGACTCAATAAGTTTAGCGTCCAACTCTTGATTTCGGCTCACGTCATGATCTCATGGTCGTGAGATTGAGTCCCACTCCAGGCTCTGTGCTGGGCATGGAGTCTGTTTAAGATTCTCTCTCTCTCTCTCTCTCTCTCTCTCTCTCTCTCTCTGCCCTCCCCCCGCTTGCTCACATGGGTGCATGTGCGCTCTCTCTCTCTTTCTCTCAAAAAATAAAAATTAAAAAAGTCTTTTATGGTTTATTTCCCTCTCTTTTCTTTCCACCCCCCCCAATATGTTCATCTGTTTTGTTTCTTAAATTCCACATATAAGTGATAGAGAAGAAGGAATTCTGCCTCAAGACTATAACAGAGATCCTGCCTGAGTTTTCAGTCAGCCTGCCTACCTTATGGATTTTGGACTTGTCAGCCCCCACAATTGTGTCAGCCAATTCTCTAAAATCAATTTCTTTATTTCTTTCTATGTATGTGTCCTATTGGTTCTGTTTCTCTGTAGAACCCCGATTGACACACTCACACAGGAATCCTATGATGACAAAGTATATCAGCAGCTAATAAATGACAACTCCAAGCAGCTTCAGGTGAATATTTTAGAGTACAGTAGAAAAAAACCCTCATCAGCTTGATAACATAAGCTCTAAATAGATAAACATGAAAGGATAAAGAACTTCAGGAAATAAGACTTGACTTATGCCCCTAATAAGAGAAAAGCCATCTTCAGGGAGTCTCAGGCTGTTTGAGGACCATGCACCTGGTAACAGTGGACCACTGTCCCACACTCATCCACTTGGTCATCTATATGAAGATGTTTGTTGAACATTTACTCCAGGACAAGTGTTCTACATATCCAGAGCAAATAACAAAACCAGGCATTCTCAGAGCTGCTGTTCCACTTGTGTCTATGAGAAGCACTGAGTCCAGAAGAGCTTTGGTGGCCAGTATGTTCCGGCTTACCTGTAGAAAATGGTTGATGGATGCGTCATGAACTCCCAGGGCTCGCTCTACACCTGCCAATTCCTTCAATATTGGTACACATTCAAGACTTTTTTCACCTTGACTGATCTCAGTGTATTCTAAAGCCTCTTGATAGTGGGGCAGGGCTTCTTTTGATTTCTTCTGACTTTGATACATCCTAAAAAATCATCAGAGACATCATTTTTAAATAATGAAATAGAAGACACATAGGTGGGAAAAAAGCGATCTGGTGGTTAGGATTTGGCTCTCTGACCCCTGTTGTCAGGTTCATTTCCTAGCCAGCTAAGTTTCTGTTTTTCCCAGGAGCCCGCAGGGCATAGTGGTCAGGAGGATGGACTTCAGAATAACCAAGAAGTTTCAGATCCTGGCTCTACTACCTATTAGATGTGTGAATTTCCAGTTGCTTTACCTCTTCCTCATCTCTAAGTTAAGAATAATAACAATGCCTCCTTTACTGGGCTATAATGAAGATTAAATTAGTCAACACTCATAAAAATGCCCAGAATGGTCTCTGACATATAGTAGCTGCCATGCAGGTGTTGGTTTAAAAAACATAAAATACTTAAAAAAAAATTTGTTGTCAAGTTAGCTAACATACAGCGTATACAGTGTGCTCTTGGCTTCAGGAGTAGATTCCCATGATTCATCGCTTACATACAACACTCAGGGCTCATCCCAACAAGTGCCCTCCTCAATGCCCATCTCCCATTTTTCCCTCTCTCCTGTACCTCACCATCAACCCTCAGTTTGTTCTCTGCACTTAAGAGTCTCTTATGGTTTGATTCCTTCTCTGTTTGAAACTATTTTTTCCCCTCCTCCTCCCCTAATGGTCTTCTGTTAAGTTTCTCAAATTCCACATATAAGTGAAAACATTTGATATCTGTCTTTCTCTGAGTGACTTATTTCACTTAGCATAATACCCTCCAGTTCCATCTACATCACTGCAATGCCAGGATTTCATTCTTTCTCATTGCCAAGCAGTATTCCATTGTATATACAAATCATATTTTCTTTATCCATTCATCAGTTGACGGACATTTGGGCTCTTTCCATGACTTGGCTATAAAATCATAAAATACTTAACAAAACAATAATAACAACCATAAGGGATGCCAAGATGCTGATAACTGATCTGTTGAGAAATTACAGAAATTTTCCAGTATTGGTGAGGGTATAAAGCACTCTCTTTAACTGTTAGAAAGAATATAATTTGAGCATAAACATCTCTATATCAAAATTATATATATATATATATATATGTATGTATATAAAAGCACACACATATTTCTGCTAATTGCACTTTTAGTAGTTTATCTTGAAGAGATACTCTGGCAGGGCAAGAAAATATGTATAAGAATGTTTACCTAAGCACTCTTTGTAATAGTGGAAAAGTACAAAGCACTTAAAATATACCAACAGGAGATCATTCAAGCAGATTACAGTAAGCATATCTATACTGTAGAATGCCACATAGCCATTAAAGTTAATGTTGATCCATATTTACCAACATAGAAGTATAAAAGTATAAGTATAAAAGGCAGAATACAAAAAATGCTTTCTATAATATCCTATGCAGGTGAAAATGTTATATCTAATCTATATGTACATATATGCATAAAGAGATATCTAAATGGACACTAAAATGTTACCATTCAACAGTTATCTGGAAGGAGTTGGTTGTGAGTGATTTTACCTGTCTTGTTTATGCTTTCTAAATTTCCCAAATTATCTTCTATAAAATTGTATTACTGGGGTGCCTGGATGACTTAGTTCAGTGTCTGACTTAGGCTCAGTTCATGATCTTGAGGTTCATGAGTTCGAGCCCTGCGTTGGGCTCTGGGCTAATAGCTCAGAGCCTGGAGCTTGCTTCAGATTCTATGTGTGTGTCTCTCTCTCTGCCCATCCCCTGATCATGATCTGTCTGTCTGTCTCTCTTTCTCTCTCTCTCTCAAGAATAAATAAACATTAAAAAAATTTTTAAATTGTGGGGTGCCTGGGTGGCTCAGTTGGTTAAGCGTCCAACTTTGGCTCAGGTCATGATCTCAACTTCAGCTCAGGTCATGATCTCACGGTTCCTGAGTTCGAGCCCTGCATCGGGCTCTGTGCTCACAGCTCGGAGCCTGGAGCCTACTTTGGGTTCTGTGTCCCCCTCTCTCTCTGCCCTATCCCCACTCATGCTCTGTCTCTGTCTTAAAAGTAAATGAAACATTAAAAAAATTTAAATTGTATTACATCAGAATTTTATTGTATTTACATTTATTGTATTTACATCAGAATTATATTGTACTTACATCAGAAAAATGTTAATCAAAAAATTGTAAGTAAAGGTGGTGTTGGGAAAAGATTCTTTAGCTTCTTGGGATAAAACTCTGTCACGTAAAAAATATATATCTGTCTATTTTGTTTAGCAAACACAATAGTAGACATTTAAAAACAACCTTCTCTAAAATATTTGCTAAGAAATAGACACTTTCTTCAGGCATGGAAAAATTTTACATATAAGATTCATTATGAAAGGCACCAACCCTTTCTACATTACCCTTTACCCTAGCATCTTTACTACAAAAAGGCCTTATAATTCCCAGCTGCCCATGGGTAAACTGAGACATAACATGAGCACGTGACTAGGAAACCCCCCCCCCCACACACACGCGCGCGTGCGTGCGCGCGCGCACACACACACACACACACACACAAATATATAGGTCTTGTTTTTAACTCAGTTACTGGACATTTTGCACAACTATTTTTGCTCTGTAATAAATTTCAAAGAAATTGATTGATAGAAGATGCTGCTCAGATCTACGCTTCCGATGGCAACAGTGGAATAAAATGCTGATGGAATAGCTTATGAACTTGGATGTGTTCTACAAATGGGAAGAAGTTGAAACACAGGAGATGGTCAGGGATATGTTCCTGGACCAAGTCGGGTCCAGGTTCCAGCTTGCAGCAACTCTTAATCTTAGAAAGGAAGAGATTAGTAGGCGACCTAGTAATACTGGGCTTGTCTTCTGACTCTTACTGAACTTTGGATGTAGTGAGCAATAATTAGCATTGTAAGTATCATAGTTTGTTTTTGAAGAGAAAACCCACTTGCATCTTTGGTGACAGAACGAGGCTTTGAAACATATGGCTGATAACAAATCACTTAGCCCAAAAATGAGATTCTTGGTAGACAACTGAAAACAGGAGGCAGCAAACTGTGGCCTGTGCACCAAATCTGCTCACTGTCTTTTTTTGTAAATAAAGTTTTATTGGCACACAGCCACACCCACTTGTTTACACATTGCCCATGGCTGCTGTAGCACTATAATGGTGGAGCTGAGTAGCTGCAATGCAGTGGATACCAAAAAGCCTGAAATATTTACTGTGTGGGCCTTTGCAGAAGAAGTTTGCCAAAGTCAGGTCTAGAATCCAGAGAAAGCTACATACTTCCAAAATGACTTCAGATTTTTTCCATCTAATTTAACCTTGAGAACTCCAACAATGCCACAGATATTTGAGCAAAGGGGGAAAAAATCACCTTCTTCCTTTCTCATGTTCATAGGTGATGAAACATGTGCCAAGGAAATAAAGAATGGATTTTTTGTTTCCAAGGCTGCTGTAAAAATCATGGAAGGGTAATGAAGCAAATACAAAGTATTTGTAATACAAGATGATTTCGTTTGAGCAAAAGTTTTAAAGGAAAGCAAAATTCAAAGCTTAGTAATCAAGCTTACAAATGCAAAAAAATATATAGAAAAGTAAACAATAACAAGGCATAAGTGAACTCATACAATAACAATTTTTCCTTTCCCAAGATAGAACACTAAAGAAAAGTATTTGAGAGTTTGTAATGGTGGAGAACAGGGACAATTTGCTCTTCCTTTTTACCATTAACCTACTACTCTCTTAGCCAAAAGCACAGCCTATCACCCCAGGTTAACACCACGTCACTTTTTCAGGTATCAGAAAGTGATCTTTCAAATACCAGACTCTTGGAGAAAATTTTATAAAAAGAGGGACACAGGGACTGCCTAGGTGGCTCAGTCAGTTAAGTGTCTCACTTTGGCTCAGGTCATGATCTCACGGTTTGGGGGTTCAAGCCCCACATTGGGCTCTGTGATGACAGCATGGAGCCTGGAGCTTGCTTCAGATTCTGTGTCTCCCTCTCTCTCTGCCCCTCTCCTGCTCACACACACACACACACACACACACACACACACTCTCTCTCTCTCTCTCTCTCTCTCTCTCAAAAATAAATAAACATTAAAAATATTAAAAAAAAAAAAAAGAGGGACTCAAGATGAGAGGCAGGATAGTCAGTTACAAGTGCTGCAGCAGGAGTAGAAAACCCCAACCATAGTTTGAGCATTGTTAGTGATGAGGCCACACAACACTGGGCAAGAACAAAACATCTCTGAACCTTGGTTTCCTCATCTCAACACTGGTGTCCAATAGGGTTGTTGTGAGAACCCAAGAATATGTCTAAAATGCTCTGCAAACTGAAGCAAGTTGTATAGATTGGCATTAAATGCCTATACATCGTCATACCTTTCACTCCTTCCCCTCCCAACCGGTAGTCTATACGGAACTGAATGCCACGGCCTCGGGCCGTTCTCCTGTTGAAACAGGCTCAACTGTGGTCTCACACCCACCCGCAGAAGATTTTGGAAAGTCCAAATAATAAGGATAATTAGTCAAACTCATGTGCCAGTGTGGAAGGCATTTTCTTATCCAGCTAAGCTTTTAAAAATGTTGAGGATATTTTATTATAAGAATAATACGTACCCATCATTTAAAAAAAAGAGATAGAAAAATAAAAATAAAAACTATACAATCACGACATCCAAAGATGAATACTGTACACCTTGATACACACCTTTCCGGATGATTTTCCACACATATTTTTTAAAAGAATCGTAATGTTTTATAACCTGTTTCTTTCACTTAATCACATATCACAATGTGGCAATGAATGTTCTAGCCTCATTCTGGTGGTCGAGTGGTGTCATACACTTCACTGGCCACTTTATTTACTCATTGCTCAGCACAGACATTCCTTGGAGGACATTTGGGTGGTTTATGCCTTTTGACTGTTATGAACATTGTGTACAAGTTTTTATGTGGATGCGTATTTTCATTTCCTTTGGGTATTTACCTAGAATTGAAATTATTGCATCATATTATGTAGTTCTATATGGAAACTTTTGAGGAAATGATGCTATTTTCCAAAGTAGCTGCACCATTTTATATTTCCACCAGCAGTATGTAGGGGTTCCAATTTTTCCACATCCTTGCTAGCACTTGTTACTATCTTTATTATTATTATAGCCACTATCCTAGTGAGTGTGAAGTGGTATCTCACTGTAGTTTTGATATGCATTTCCTTGATGATTAATGACAATGAACATCTCTTTATGTGCTTATTGACCATTTGTATATCTTCCTTGGAGAAATGACTATTTGGAAACTTTGCTTGTCTTTAAATTGGGTTGTCTTGTTATTGTTGTTGTAGGAGTTGTTTATTTATTCTGGATGCAGGTCCCTCACCAGAAATATGATTTGTAAAAATTTTCCAGAAACCATTTTAATATTCCAGAAACCATTTTTTATTTTCCAGAAACCATTTTATATTCCCACCAGCAGTATGTAAGGGTTCCAATCATCAAGTGAAAAAGGGCAGCCACAAATAACCTGACCTTATGCCTAAAGGAGCTAGAAAAAGAACCACAAGCAAAACTTAAAACCAGCAGAAGGAAGGACATAATAAAGATTAGAACAGAAATAAATGATATAGAAACTAAAAAAACACAACAGAACTAATCGATGAAACTAAGAACTTGTTCTTTGAGAAAAATCAATAAAATTAATAAACCTCTAGTCAGACTTACCAAGAAAAAAAGAGAAAGGACTCAAATAAATAAAATCACAATTGAGAAAGGAGAAATAATCACCAATGCCACAGAAATACTAACAATTCTAAGAGAATATTATGCAAAACTATATGCCCACAAACTGGACAACCTGGAAGAAATGGATAAATTCCTAGATACATATAAACTACCAAAACTGAAACAGGAAGAAATAGAACATTTGAACAGACCAATAACCAGCAAATAAGTTGAATTAGTAATCAAAAAACTCCCAAAAACAAAAGTCCAAGGATCAGATGGCTTCACAGGTGAATTCTACCCAACACTTATTCATTTTTTAAAGTTTTATTTGTTGAGAGAGAGAGAGAGAGGGAGAGAGAGAGAGAGAGAGAGAATGAATGTGTATGAGCAGGGTAGAGGCAGAAAAAGAGGGAGAGACAGAATCCCAAGCAGGATCTGTGCTGTCAGCACAGAGCTGGATGTGGGACTGGAACTCAGGAATTGTGTGTGAGATTGTGAGCTAAGCTGAAACCAAGAGTCAGATGTTTAATTGACTGAGCTATCTAGGCGCCCCAGTCTACCAAACGTTGAAAAAAGAGTTAAGGGGTGCCTGGGTGTCTCAGTAGTTTAAGCATCTGACTTGGCTCAGGTCATGATCTCACAGTTTGTGAGTTCAAGCCCCACGTCAGGCTCTGTGCAGCCTGCTTCGGATTCTTTGTCTCCCTCTCTCTGTTCCTCCTCCACTCGCACTCTGTCTCTCTCTCTCTCTCTCAAAAATAAATAAAGATTTTTTTTTAATTAAAAAAAATAAAAAATAAAAAAAAATTAAAAAGAGTTAATACGTATTCTTCTCAAACTGTTCCCAAAAACAGAAAAGGAAGGAAAACTTCCAAATTTATTCTATGAGGCTAGTATTACCCCGATACCAAAACCAGATAAAGACACTACTAAAAAAGAGAATCACGCCAATATTCCCGACTAACATAGATGCAAAAATCCTCAACAAAATACTAGCAAACCAAATCCAACAATACATTTAAAAAATCATTTACCATGATGAAGTGGGATTTATTCCTGGGCTGCAAGGGTGGTTCAATATTTGCAAATCAATCAACACTGTACAACCTATCAATAGGAGGAAGGATAAGAACCATATGAACATTTCAATAGATGCCAAAAATGCATTTGACAAAGTACAACATCTACTCCTAATAAAAACCCTCAACAAAATAGGTTTAGAGGGAGCATATCTCAACATAATAAAGGCCATATATGAAAACCCCACAGCTAACATTATCCTTAATGGAGAAAAACTGAGAGTTTTCTTGCTAAGGTCAGGAAAAAGACAAGGATGTCCAATATCACCACTTTTTTACTCAACACAGCACTGGAAGCCCTAGCCACAGTAATCAGACAACAAAAAGAAATAAAAGGGATCCAAATCAGTAAGGAAGAAGTAACACTTTCACTATCTGCAGGTGACATGATACAATACACAGAAAACCAAAAGACTCCACCAAAAAAACCCATTAGAACTGACAAGTGAATTCAGTAAAGTCGCAGGATACAAAATCAATGTCCAGAAATCTGTTGTATTTCTATACACCAATAATGAAGCAGCAGAAAGAGAAATTAAGAAAACAGTCCCATTCATGACTGCACCAAAGAGAATAAGATACTAGGAATAAACCTCACCAAAGAGGTCAAAGACTTGTGCTCTGAAAACTATAAAATACTGATGAAAAAAATTGAAGACAACACAAAGAAATGGAAAGACATCCCATGTTCATGGATTGGAAGAACAAATATTGCTAAAATGTCTATACTACCCAAAGCAATCTATGTATTTAATGCAGTCCCCATCAAAATACCAACAGCATGTTTCACAGAACTAGAACAAACTATCCTAAAATTTGTTTGAAACCACAAAAGACCCCAAATAGCCAAAGCAATCTTGAAAAAGCAAAGCAAAACTGGAGGCATCACAATTCCAGACTTAAAGGTACATTACAAAGCTGCAGTAATCAAAACAGTATGGTAATGGCACAAAAATAGACACCATAGATCAGTGGAGCAGAATAGAAAACCCAGAAATAAACCCACAACTACATGGTCAAATAATCTTCAACAAAATGAGAAAGAATATCCAATGGAAAACAAGATCATCCCTTCAGCCAATGTTGTTGGGAAACTGGACCACAACATGCAAAAGAATGAAACTGGACCACTTTCTTACCCCATACATAAAAATAAATTCAAAAATGATTTAAAGATCTGTATATGAGATCTGAAACCATAAAAATCCTAGAGGATAACATAGGCAGTAACTACTTTGATATTAGTCAAAGCAACTTCTTTCTAGAGATGTCTCCTGAGGCAAGGGAAACAAAAGCAAAAATAAACTATTGGGACTGCATTAAAATAAAAAGCTTCTGCATAGTGAAGAAAATAATCAACAAAACCAAAGGGCAACTTACAGAATGGGAGAAGATATTTGCAAATGACATATCCAATAAAGGGTTAGTATCCAAAATATATAAAGAACTTATAAAAGTCAACACCCCGCCAGTTACAAAATGGGCAGAAGATATAAACAGACATTTCTCCAAAGAAAACACACAGACAACAGACATGTAAAAAGATGTTCATCATCACTCACCATCAGGGAAATACACATCAAAACTACAATGAGCTATGACTTCACACCTGTCAGAATGGCTACACTCAGCAACACAAGGAACAACAGGTGTTTGGTGAGAATGTGAAGAAAAAGAAACCCTCGTGCACTGTTGGTGGGAATGCAAACTGGTGCAGCCACTCTGGAAAATAGTATGGAGGTTCCTCAAAAAGTTAAAAATAGAAGTACCCTACTATCCAGCAATCACACTACTGGGTATTTACCCAAAGAATACAAAACACTAATTCAAAGAGATACATGCACCCCTATGTTTATGGTAGCATTAATTACAATAGCCAAATTATGGAAGCAACCCGTGTCCACTGATTGATGAATGTGGTATATATGTACAATGGAATATTATTCAACTATAAAAAAGAATGAAATCTGGCCATTTCAATGACATGGATGGAGCTAGAGAATATAATGAAAATGCTAAGCAAACTAAGTCAAAGACAAATATCAAAATAGGACTTAACTCATATGTAAAATTTAAGAAACAAAACAAATGAGCAAAGGGGAAAAAGAGAGAGAGGGAGAGAAAAATCAGGAAACAGACTCTTGGGGTGCCTGTCTGGTTCAGTAAGTAGAACACGTGATTCTTGGTTTCGAGGTTGTAAGTTCGAACCCCAAGGTGGGTGTAGAGATTACTTTAAAAAGCCTTAAAAACATTTTTTCAATTAAAAAAAAAAAGACTTTTAATTAGAACAAACCAATGCTTACCAGAGGGGAGAAGGTGGGTGATGGGTGAAATAGGTGATGGGGATTTAGGAGTGCACTTGTTATGATGAGCACCAGGTGACATATGGAAGTATTGAATCACTATATTGTACACCTGAAACTAATAAAACAATTTTTAAAAAGGCAAAGAAAAAAAAAGGGGGGAAAAAGCATGTCACAAAAGGCCACACATTGTATGATCCCATGTATATGAAATGTCCCAAACAGGCAAATCCACAGAGAGAAAGTAGATTAGTAGTTTTCAGGGGCTGGGGGAACATGGTAATAGAGACTGCTAATGGGATGAAAAAGTGAAAACGACTGTGGTTTGTTAATATACTGAAAACCACTGAACTGTGTATTTCAGTTGGGTGAGTTGTATGGTATGTTAGTTATGGCTCACTAAATCTGCTATTTAAAAAAGTTTGTGTGGGGCACCTGAGTGGCTCAGTTGGTTAAGCGTCTGACCCTAGGTTTCAGCTCAGGTCATAATCTCACAGTTTCATGAGTGGAGCCCCGAGTCTGGCTCTGTGCAGGCAACACAGAGCCTCCATGGGGTTCTCTCTTCCTCGCTCTCTGCTCCTCCCCTGCTCACACCATCTCTGTCTCTCTCAAAATAAATAAATAAACTTAAAAAAAATTTAAAAGTTTGTGAATATTTCAAAGCAAAACTAAATACAGATAAGGTTTAGTGGTACCCATAAAATTAGTAATTTTCGTTTAAAATAATTGTAATAATGTTAAACAAAAACCAAAATACTTTTCTCTTAATATTGTCTTTGAGCCATTTTGAACCAGCACAAACCAGGTCAGAAAAGGATGTGTGCTTTGGCTTTAAATTGGTCCCGCGTGATTAGGCGATCCTACCCAACTGTTTTTAGGGCTGAAGGATTAGGAGAGCAGAGAATGTTGTGGGTCCTCCTGCACCTGACCCTCAGCAATGGGCATCCCCCAGAGGAGGCCATAAATTGGACTTGGGACACTGAGCTACTGGCCTCACTCTATTCTTTCAGAGCTGTAAGCTTGTTTCCTGATGAGCTCCAATGCCTGGGTCTTCTGGGAGAATGCCTCGGTCTACGAAAATTATAATCCTAATGAGAAAGCAGGAAATTCATGGAGGGAAAAGCCACATAAAATTATTCTTAATGGAATCTTCTGGTAAATCAATTACTCTGTAAGTTTATTTTTTTTTAAGTTTATTTATTTTGAGAGAGAGAGAGAGAGAGAGAGAGCGAGCAGGAGACAGAGGATCCAAAGTAGGCTCTGTGCTGACAGCAGAGAGCCCAATGTGGGGCTCAAACTCACGAACCGCGAGATCATGACCTGGGCCAAAGTTGGACGGTTAACCGACTCAGCCACCCAGGCACCTCACTTTGTAAGTTTAAATATGTTAATGTATTTCCTGTTATGATGTCTGCAAGTATGCAGACATGGAAGAATCAAGAAATTGTTGATAAACCCAAAATCTTTTTCCTTTGGCTGATTGTTTCAAGCCAATAAGCTGTGGTCGAGGAAATTACCTTGAGTGCTGGTGAGTTATAGAAGCAGGGTAAGTTCTATACAGCTCCCTAAGTTACCCGGATGTGCAGAATTCAGAGTGTGTCAAAGATGGGTGAGAATAGAAAGGCCAATCCCCTAGCTGAGTGCTGCCCCCTTGCCCAGCTGTCTGGGGCATGGGTTTGGGGCCCTGGTCCCACACAAAGGAGCCCAAACTGCTGCCAGCAGGGTCTGGCTCTGCACCCACAGACTCCTGCTCCTTCTCTCTGTGCCCACGTTCTGACAGACACCTGCTCGAGGTGGCCATTGGGAGTTTCAGTCCAGCCCACGCTCTGCTGGATGAGCTGTTGTGCTTGGACACAAAGCTATGTTTGCCTGGAAGAAAAGGCACCTTTCCCAATTCTCACAAAGGCTCTGTCCACTCACCTAACTGCACAAAGGTGGCACAGAGGTGACGGTGGCTCTCCTGGGACCTGAGTTTCTCAGGACTTGATGAGTTCAGATTACCCTTGAGCATCATCTAAACCTTCCCATCTAGCTTCCCTGATGCCATCCTCCTTTGCGTCAAGTGTACCTTTCAACTCTGGGTGTTCGCTGGGCCATTCTATCTGGAATGTTCTCTTCTTTCTTCCATCTCTGCCTGGCAAACTTCCATTAATCTTTCTAACTACCATTCCTCTTTTTAGTTTTAGCTTAACAGTCTCCTCCTTTAGGAAGCCTTCCCTGACACACCATTTAAGGTGACACTCACTCTCATGGGGCAGGCAAGTGCAGGGTGCGCACCCAAGAGTGAGTGCCTCCTTAAATGGTGTGGCTTGGGCACCTGGCTTTCTCATCTTAACCCCTGCTCTGTTCCCTGACACCCCAGGCTGGGTTGGGTGCCTCAGTGAACACCTGACTGTGCTCCCACGGAACTGTGAACCTTCCCTGCTGGGGAAACATCTCTCAGGTTCTATTATAACTGCCTGGCAACTCAGCCGCTGGGATCTGTGAAGGCAGGGTCCAAGCCCGCCTCATTCATCTTGGCATCCCAGCACCTTGCACAGTGTCTGACAGTAGCCATATGATCCCCAGGAAGTCCAAGGTCATTCTGAGGGGAAGGTTTGCCTTAGTAGTGTGAGGTGACCAAGATGGCAGCAGGCTGGGCGGGGCTTCCATGGGAGAGCAAACATGAAGTGCTGCCTGATAGAAGGAGGGAGGATAAGCTGCAGAGGGAGGGAGGGAGGGAAGAACAACCTACAAATACAAATCCATTAGCTTAGAAGACTCTGAGGCTATAGTTCATACCTTAATTTTCATGGCTTCCAGAATAAGTTTTAGTGAAAAAAATCTTCAAAAAGAGAACATGTTTTCATATTGACTTGGCAGCCAAAATATTGTAGACTATTGAGCTAATTAAGGGTGGAGCAAGTTGTTGAAATTTTATAAAAGGTGGAATAAAAGGAACCTTGTAAAAACCTATTAGGGCCTGAACTGTTTCCTCCCACCCAGATTCCTACATTCGAGTCCTCACCTCCAGTGACTTTACTTGGGACTAAGGTTGTTGCAGATGTAATTAGTTAAATTAAGATGTCATACTAGGGGCGCCTGGGTGGCTCAGTCAGTTAAGCGTCCAATTTCAGCTCGAGTCATGATCTCACGGCTCGTGAGTGAGTTCAAGCCCCCCATCAGGCTCTGTGCTGACAGCTGGGAGCCTGAAGCCTGCTTTGGATTCTGTGTCTCCCTCTCTCTCTGCCCCTCCCCCACTCACACTCTCTCTCTTTTTCTCAAAAATGAACATTAAAAAAATTTTTTAAAAAAGATGTCATACTAGAGTAGGTAGACCCCCTAATCCAATGTGACTCGTATCCTTACAAAAAGGAGGAGTTTGGACACAAAGACACATAGAGGGGGGCAGTCCATGTGAAGATGAAGGCAAGATCGGGGTGATGCATCTATAAGCCAAGGAATACCAGAGATTGCCAGGAACCCACCAGAAGCTGGGAGAGAGGCCCAGACCAGATTCTCCCTCACAGCCCCCAGAAGGAACCTGCATGGCCAATACTTTTATCTCAGACTTCCAGCCTCCAGCACTGTGAGAGAAGAACTTACTGTGGTTCACGTCACCTAGTGGGTGGTACTTTGTTATGGTAGCCCTTGCAAACCAATATGGAACCCCTACTGGCCAACTCTAGGCTTGGAGGTTTTCCTTCCCTTAGACCCCTAATACAAGAACACTGGGTATACGTATACTTACCCAGAGTGGCTACTTAGATATGGGAGCACCATTTTTTTTTTTTTTTTTTTTTTTTTTTTTTTTAATCACACTGTGCTCACATCTGACTTTCTATTACCTCCCTGACTGGAAATTTGAGTATCTGCTGAAAAGGAGACCCGGAAGCAGGCAAATTCAGCAGGAACAAACACATGACTTTCACTGGCCATGGTTTTGCCTTTGATACAAGAACGTCCAAATGAAAGCACAGCCCACGAATCCCATGACAACCAGCAAGCTGCACTTAGCAGGGTGCCCGCCCTGAAGGGCCATAGTCACACATGAGGATCCATTCTTGAAGGCGACCTGTTGCCATTTCTGAATGCTCTAAATTGAAAAGATTTTTGTCAGCCTATTATTGGCCTCAAATTTCAAACTACTGAATTCTTTAGACCCTGAGTCCTTCTTTCTCTTGTAGCTAAAATGACTTACCTCCTCACTTAGGTCATCCACAGGGGGAAAAATTAGATCCCTCATACAATGTACACAAAAGTTCTAGGTGGATTAGAGGCCTAAATTCAAAAAGCAAAACTTTGATATGTTTAAAAAATATATAAGAAAAAGTAATTCCACGATTTTGGGTAGGGAAGGATTTTTTTTTAAACTAAGCTTCACACCCAGCGTGGAGTCCAATGCAGGGCTTGAACTCATGACCCATAGATCAAGACCTGAGCTGAAACCAAGAGCTGGACACTCAACTGACTGAGCCATCCAGGTGCCCCTGTAAGGAGGGATTTTTTTAAACAAGACAAAAAATATAAATTAGAACAGAAAACATGAAACAATTTAGAAACAGAAAAAATTTAGTCATCTTACAAATAAAAACTCCTGCGTATCAAAAGTCAACATTAAAGAAAGTGAAAAGCCTGAAGTACACACTGGGAGAACACACAATATACGTAAGTAGCAAATAATTGGTTGTCAGAAATATGAAGAATGTCTAAAAATTAATAAAAAAAACCAGCCCAATTTAAAAATGAGCAAAAGACATGAATAGACAATTCACAGAATAGGAATTCCAAATGTCTAGTATACATGTGAAAAGATGGTCAACCTCACTATTAAGGAAATGCAATTAAAGAAACCATATGATTGGCACATATAAAAAGTTTGACTGTATCAAGTGTTGGCAAGGATGTGGAGTAATGGGAATTTCCATGTCCTACTGGTGAGAATATAGGTTGGCATTTGCAGTGGGCAGGGGTGTGTGTGCCTGGGTGGCTCAGTTGATTAAGCGTCCGATCTGACTCTTGATTTTGGCTCAGGTCATGATTTCATGGTTCATGAGGTCAAGCCCCATGTTGGGGCTGACAGCTCAGAGCCTGTTTGAGATTCCCCCTCTCTCTTTCTCTCTCTGCCCCTCCTCTTTGTGCATTAGCTCTCTCTCTCTCTCAAAATAAATAAACTTTAAAAAAAATAAGTTGGCATTTGGCAAACCTGGTAAAGTTGAGGACATGGGTATTTGTCAAGTAAGCAATTCCACTCCTGGGCGTAGACCTCAGAGATAATCTTGAACGTGTGCCCAGAGAGACATGTATAAGAGTGATGAGGCAAATCGTATTTACACAGTGGAAAAATTGGAATTTCATCCCACCAATTTACATGTTCACCCTCATGAGCACTGATGATTGAGTTAGGGGAAAGTCAGACGGATAAAACACAATACGTGGGTTTAAAATGAAGAGACTAGAGAAACACCTATCAGCTGACATGGGTACATCTCAAAAATACAAAAGTACAAATGTAATGGGGGAAAAGCAAGCTACAGAAGGAAATATACATATAAAATTTTAAAAATGAGGGGCCCCTGGGTGGCTCAGTTGGTTAAACGTCTGACTCTTGGTTTCAGCTCAAGTCATGATCTCACGGTTTGTGAATTTGAGCCCCCTCCCATCCACCCCCCATGAGGCTCCACGATGACAGTGCAGAGACTACTTAGGATTGTCTCTCTTTCCCTCTCTCTGCCCCTTTCCCTGCTCATTCTCTCTGTCTGTCTGTCTCTCTCAAAATAAATAAACATTTTAAAAAATAAAATAAAAAATAAAAATGAGAAATCATACTGTATATTTTCCTGGTTATACATGCTTTCAGAATGAAAAACACTAAATCAAGCACAACAATTGCCTGTAGTGTGGGGGGAAGAAAACAGGATTAGGAAGAACACAGAAGAACTCCATGTATCTGAAACATCCTATTTTAAGCTTGGTTAGTGTGTAGGTAAGCATTTGCATAGCAATATCTATACTTTTATCCTGTTAAAAAGATGAACAGATGCAACCCGCTTTTGTTTAGTGCTTGCAAAGAATGGAGCAGGGTCCAGGCCTCGCCCCTTGGAGTTTTGCTGCCAGCACTCGGGGTCCTGGAGTTCGTACAACCACCACAAATGGAGGCTTATCAAGCTAATGTCCCTACGATGATGAGCCTTCTGGAGCTCACTGAGCTCCAGAAAATACAATTACTTTGGCTTCACAATATATTTAACAAAAAAGGGGCGGAGGGAGGGGTACTATACCAGGAAATACCTAAACGATAGCCTTACCTCCATCGCCAAATCACTGAAAGCATCAATTTCAAGTAATCTTGTCTGTCTGCATTTGCTCAAGTGTAATGTTTGGGATGGCAACATTTTCTCTTTTCCGTTTCTATCTGCCTGCAGGGAATGCTTTGAGGATTTATTGTCTAGCGTGCCCATAATATGTTTAGGCAGCTTTAGGAAACACCAGACAGATGAAAAGATAGAGAGTTTTGAACAACAGAATGTGGCAGTATGTTAATCTGGCAGGGCCACAACTCCAACCACAACATATTTTATTGAATGAAAATACATCCACAGGAATTCTACAGAGCACGTAAGGAGTTTCAGATGAGCCTCAGAAGATCTCCTAGGGTTGGAGACTTGTTGTAGCAGGCAATAAACAAATGCAATCTCTTTGGTATTACTAAGACAATGGAGAGTTTCCTTTTAAAAGCTCTGGAATTTGGGGTGCCTGGGTGGCTCAGTTGGTTAAGAGTCCGACTCTTGATTTTGGCTGTGGTCATAATTCACTGTTTATGAGATCAAGCCCTGCATGGGGTTCTGTGCTGATTGCACAGAGCCTCCTTGGGATTCTCTCTCTGCCTCACCCCTGCTCGAGTGCATTCTCTCTCTCTCTCTCTCTCTCTCTCTCTCTCTCAAAATAAACATTTTTTTTTTTAAAATCTCTGAAATTTAGCAAGAATACAGAGCAACAGTGAACAGCAAGTCTCGGTGGGAATATTGCTGATAAGCGAAATCTGAGGACAAATCAATCCTGCAAGAGGCCAAGTGGGATTTTCTAGAGTCACAGGGAGAAAAGGCTTTCGTGAGACTCTCCCTCTCTACCCTCTGGCACACACAACAAAGGTTTTGCTCTGCAGAGTGTACTCTCAGGTCTCCGTTTTGCACTAGGGAACGTGATCTGTGCCATGGGGAGGAGCCCAGATGCCAGAGTTTGGTAGACCTGGCTCTCCTCTGCCAGTCCCAGCTGTGTGACCCTGGGAAATGACCTCCCGTCTCTCAGCCCCATGTGGTTCATTTGAGAATGGGACTACCGAGCATGCCCAGCACACAGGACTTCGGCACTTTGCCAGAGCCTGGCACGGAAGGTGGTCAAGTGTTAGTAGCTGGTGTGGTTGTTTAAAATCCTCAGTATTATTTGTAGTTGTTTAAGGAAATGTGTATTACAGGCATATAGTGTTAGAAATGGAAAGACAAGAATATGGTACTCTGAAATGTAAAGCTGTAGGGGATTCAAGAAACAGAAAGCAGATCAAGTATATGAAGGTAGTAATGTGTTTTGTGTGCTTTTCTGCTTCTCCGCATTAAAAGAAACCCCGACTTTTCAAAAATCAGATGTTGTGTAAGTTCAGAGCATTTCTTTAATCAGAGGAACATAGGATGGAGAAGAGCATCAGAAAAAAAGTAAATGATTTCTTCCTTGTTAAACAAGCATAAGGCATGCCAGGCAAATAGTGTCCCATGGAAGGAGCTGCCAGGACAAACCTCTCCTCTGGAGAAGAGCAGGGCATTTCCCGGAGGAGGAAAGGAAGAGGCAGGGCTCTGAACACACGAGCATTTGTCAGAGCTTTTATATCCAGAAAATAAATGTAGAGCAGGTGATTCTTTTTTTAAATTTTTTTTAACATTTATTTTATTTTCTAGAGAGAGAGAGAGAGAGACAGAGTAAGAGTGGGGAGGGGCAGAGAAAGAGAGGGAGACAGAATCTGAAGCAGGCTCCAGGCTCTGAGCTGTTAGCACAGAGCCCAACGCGGGGCTCAAAATCACGAGCCTTAAGATCATGACCTGAGCTGAAGTTGGACGCTTAACCCACTGAGTCACCCAGGTGCCCCGAGAAGGCACTTCTTTAAAGAAACACATCTACAGACATACAGCTAGACACCAAGGACCTCCAGGTCATGTATTAATGAAAAAAAAAAAAAAGCTAAGTTCTGAAAGCAACAGATTTGTAGATTACTGAGTTGAGCACTCGAGGATCTAAAAGCAAGAAAGGAAGAGCTATCACCAAAGTACAAAGTGGAGCCTGCTTGGGATTCTCTCTTTCCCTCTCTCTCTCTGCCCGCCCCCCGCCCCACTCATGCTGTCTGTCTCTCTCAAAATAAATAGATAAAAACTTAAAAAACTTAAAAAAATAAAGCCCACACTGTTGACTACACCACGTCACCTTCCTTAGATATAGAGGAAATGTCCTGTCGATACTCTAGTTTTCACAGTGCACCTGAGAGCCAGTTCAACACAGCAATGCCAGGCCAAGTGCTCCAAAGAAGACTCCAAAGATGGCATGTCGCACAGTCCAAGGGAAAGCTTGGACAGGTCACACGTTCTGGAGCAGCAGTAACCGGCAACAGAAAATAATTCTTAACACAGGGGAAGAGTTCGCCCATGTTCACCACTGAGTTTCTGTATCACATTTAGAAAAACAAATCTGCACAGAGGAGCATGATTTGGATTCACTCTCCAAAGTTAATGAAAAGTTAGTGAATGGAGTAGTTCTGGCACAGAGGAGGGCAGGTAGAAGGGAAAGCTTCAGCCCACAGTGAGGGAGAGAAGGCAGAGAGCATGAGTCACCAGGCAGCATTTATCTGTCAGCCCGAGGAGAAAAGAACTGGCTTGGCCTGATGGGCACCATAAAAGGCGAGGCAGAAGGAGGAAGAGGATACATGAAAGATGCCCTTTTAAGAGGCACATAAATCCCACGAGAGCTGTCTGAGAAATTATCCTGGCCTTCGACCACCAAGACCTTGTAAAAGAAAAGGCCTCTGTGGTTGTGAATGTAACTGCGGAAATGTACGAAAGCAAAGCCACGCAAATTTCTGAGGCAGACCTGTTTGGGCAAAGCATTCATAATCCAGTGAGGAAACAAAGCACAGTGATCCAATGAAAACCACACAGTTCAAACATGCAAGTTCCAGTGACTATGTCACTGTGGAGAACCTGGACGTAAAGAAGTGGCAAAGTTTAAGACAACTCAGCTAAACACAAACTAACTTTGTAGGCCAGCTGGGAACATGGACTCTAATTCTTGTTGGATATTCAGCACAGATGTGTACAAGGTGCGCCATCTGCCGGCAAGATTTAGTACTGCTGATTTGGAAAGAATTCTTAGAGGAGGTGCGGGATTCTGGCGGAGGATAATTTACACTCTTTTGTAGCAACACCACTCGACATTAAGTTCTAGTAACATTAGATGCAATAAATGTCCGATATTCGACCCTTGACTTGCTTATTTCCTGTCTTACAATACAAGACAGAATATCTACTTCTAGACAGGAAGAAATTCTGGACTACCAGGCACTCCCAGTCATTACTTCCTTCCTCTTCTCATTACATAAATGGAATCATACAGTATGAATTCTTTTGGGTCTGGTTTCTTTCATTAAGTATTATGTTTGTGAGAGTCATCCGTGATGTTAGGCAAAGGAGCAGTTTGATCATTTTCTTTGTATGAATGAACAGATCACAATTTTATCTATTGTACTTTTTAAAATTTTTGTTTTAATGTTTATTTATTTTTGAGAAAGAGAAGGAGAGACAGAGTGTGAGTGGGAGAGGGGGAGAGAGAGGGAGACCCAGAATCTGAAGCAGGCTCCAGGCTCGAGCTGTCAGCATAGAGCCTGACATGGGGCTCGAACTCACAAACTGTGAAATCATGACCTGAGCTGACGTTGGACACTTAACCAACTGAGCCACCCAGGTGCCCCTATCTATTGTACTTTTCTAAAAAATATATAATTTATTGTCAAATTGGCTTACATACAACACCCAGTGCTCATCCCAACAAGTGCCTTCCTCGATGCCCATCACCCATTTATCTATAGTAGTTTTGATGAACATTTGGGTTGTTTCCAATTCTTGGCTATTATAAATAACGTAGCTTTGGACATTCTTGGCCATTTCTTTTGATGAACATATGTGTGCATTTGTGTTATATTTAGGAGTGATACTGCTGTGTCACAGAGTAGGCAAATATTCAAATTTCAAAGATGAAGCCAAACCATTTTCTAAAGTAGTCATACCAAATACATTCTAAACTACAACATATGAGAAACCATAGAAGAGCATGACATCCTTACCAACACTTGATATTATCAGTCCTTTTAAAAAATTAGCCATTCTAGTGGAGATGTAGTAGTATCTTCTGATTTTAATTTTAATTTCCCTGATGACTGATGAAATGGAACATTTAGGATGTTTATTAGCTATGTGGGCATGTGTGTGTGTGTGTGTGCATGTGTGTGTGTGTGTGTGAAGTCTCTTGCCTGCTTTTCTATTCTGTTGTCTGTCTTTGTTTTATTGATACATAGGAGTTTTTTTTTTACAGATTCTAGATATAAGTCCTTTGCCAGTTATGTGTATGACAAATATCTTCTTCCTCTCTGTGGTATGAAATATATGGTGATTTAAATACAGAGGAGGGGGTTCAGGAGAGCAGGCAAGAAATAGAAAGTCAAAGGAGTGACATCAGAACTCTAGGACCCAGGAGTGAATGTATAATTTAATCACATGTATGTAATTGCACTATCTATCTATCTATCTATCTATGTATCTATCTACATGTGTGTATATGTATATGTATATATAATTGCATCAACGATGTATGTGCCTTGGTTGTGGATGCTCTGATATGACCATGGTCCTCTTTTGCTTCTGGACAGTGGCCATGGAGAAGCCATGGACACAGCATCATGGGAGAAGCTCCTTCTGCCTGAAAGCAGGCAGGTTCTCTGCCAGAACCTCCTGCCATCATGTATTCAAAACACCCTAAACCGGAAACTTACTGTGCAAATGACAATTTGATCCGTGCTTGAATTTCTATCCATTCCTCCTTTACAATCCTTCCATGTTGCAGCAGCTCCTTTGCAAGTGTCTCTGCCTTTGTCAAATTCTCGGAAGCTTCTTTAAACCTGAGTTGTGTTCAGGAAACGTCACACATAGTTCTAGATTCTGGGACCCCAGTTCTTGGGACCTCTTTGGCTCTTAAACTTCCCATCACCCTTTCCGAGTCATCTGTCAGCTTTTGATTTGGCCTTGAAAAATTAAACGTAGGCATTATGAATGGCATTTCTACGTGTAAATATTAGAAGCAAAAGGATACTTTTGAAGGGAGAGTAAGGCTCTCCCCATGGTATGGAATAGCTCAATCGAACACTTGAAAACATCTGTATTGTCGTTATAGGGAGGCACGATGGAGTTGGTGAGGATTTCTTTGGCTTTTTCTGCATGTTGTTTTGCTTGCAGGGACAGTCCTGTGGACAAAGGAAAAGAGGTCTTAGTTTCTCTTTCATGTCAGCAGGGCACATGACCATAATGATCTATGGCCAGGAAATAAAATTAGGTCTCCTCCACAGACTGTCAAGTGACACATAGAGATATATCAGGGCAGCATGAAATATTGTCCTGACTGTAAAAACCAAAGCAGTGGCTTACACCTAGTACTCAAGATAAATCTCCCCCAAATGGTCTTTCTAGAAATTAAACAGCATGAGCGGGAATTGAACAACTTTGAAACCTCACCAATATCAGATATGAAATATATTCTAAATAATTATAAGAAAACAAACGGAATGCAAGGACTATAGCATTCTGGGCAGGAAATAAGATATTCATGAATTTTCATTCTGGCTGTGTGACAGCAATCTTAATACTAAAAATTCTGAAGCTTCTGCTTATCCATCTATAATCATAACTTCAGAGGGTTATTTTAACATAATAAAAATACAATGATATCTAAAAACACTTTACAGATACAATTCCAATGACAGAATGGGCTAATGTGCTACAATCTTATTCCTATAAATTTGTTGGCTAATATGACAACATGGGACAACATCAAGGAAAATAATCTCTACCAAGAACGAATTCCCCACGGTGTTCCAGTGTTCTTCCATGGGCTTATTAATATGTACTAAGGGTGGCAAGGGGGGTTGCCAGTTAGGTTTCAGGGCTTTTCACTTCTCCATACTCCCAATACTCCCAACCATTTCCCCCCACACTGACGTCCTTCATTCTATCCACATCTATACACCCCTGGTCTTTTTTTTTTTTTTTTTTTTTTTTATATGAAAGTGTATCTCAGAATCTCTAGGAAGCTGCCAAAATACAAAATTAACGCTGTTCTGATGTCTATAAAATGGAAGAATATACTTTCTGATGGAGAAATTCCAAGGTATGTCCTTCATGTGGGAACTCTTATAGATTGTCTAATTTTTTTAAAGTACATATTTAATCAACCTACCAGTGATTTTTTAGTGCCAATTACACATGCAATATTACAAAAGTTAGTGGTGCATTGTATTTCTTAAAATTTTTATTTATTTATTTTGAGAGAGAGTACATGAGCAGGAGAAAGGCAGAGACGGAGGGAGAGAGAGAATCCTAAGTACTCTCCATGCTCAGCACAGAGTCCTATGAGGGGCTGGCTCTCCTGACCTTGAGATCACGACCTGAGCCAAAATCAAGAGTCAGCCACTTAATTGAGTCACCCAGGTACCCGCTCTCACTTTAACTTGAGAAAGAAAGACTATCATGCAAAAAGGTAGCAGCCTATGGAAGAAAAGCATTATTTGAAATCCCAGATGCCAGGTCACTGGTGCTGGCATCCAAAACCCTACTAACATTATAAGTTGGATAAGTTGTTTCATCTCATTTGTCTCCTCTGGATCTAAAAATATAGGAGGGGGTTCTGGGGTTTGAACTAGATAATCTCCAGGGTCCCCTCTGGCTCTAAAAATCTTTGATCTAACAAGTGGGACCAGTTAATAATCAGATTTGACCAAATTCATTGGGTGGCAATTCTGTGCTTAGCACTGTGGTGTTTTCCACTTCTTGTTATTTTATTTATTCACTGGATCCATCCTGGGAAGTTAGTACCACCATCATTATCATCACTTTGAAGAAAGGGAGTACAGAGATGTACTCTTGTACACCTCGTCCTGGGTGAAGGAGAAGGAGAAGACATGATATCCTGTTGTTTTTTGCCTTCCCTGCATCCATTCCTCCTTCCTTCGTTTTCTTCTGAGAATGCCCAGCCCCTGTACACCCAATCCATGTGATTTAGCCAAGGTCAGCCTGTCCTCCAGGATCTACTGGAGCCAAAAGGCAGATCTATCATCTGACTATTCCTTGCCTTTGACCTACCATCCAAGTCAGCCCCAATAGAACCCCCAACTCCTGAGATTTTGGTGAAAAGACATTCTTTTTTTTTTTTTCCCTGGGAATGCTGATGAAGGAAGTCTAAATAAAACTTCTGCAAGCCTTGCTGCTGCCAGATGGGCAAAGCCTGGGTAAGAACAAAGTCCATGCAGAGAAAAACAGAGCCAAGGGGAAGATTAAGAGAGAAACACAAATCTGATGACATTGGTTGAACACCTGGTTTAACCTGTGTAGACACCTGGTTGTCTACAGCAAGTTTTACCTTTGCGTTTTCAAGTTGTATGAGCCAATACATGAACTTTTGTTTACTGCTGGCTTGATTTCATCTCTTATTTATGTTTTTTTTGGGGGGGAGGGGTGTTGCTTACAGGCAAGAAATTCTCCATCAAAACAAATGTGAATGGATCCCATTGTAGGCCCACGCTCCATGCCTTGGGCCCCTTCTGCAATACCTTCAAAGCTAACAATTCTCTCCCAAGAACCCTACTTTTAAGATCATAAATAAAGGGCTCTCCAAAGCCCTCCAAAGGGCTAAAATCTTCCTTCTCTTTTTTATATATTATATAAAAAAATCTCATTCACTCTTTCTGAAATAAGATGGCTACTCAATGGGTGGAGAGGAGAATATTCAAGAAAACTGAATCCTTCTAGTTATGTGTGAGTCACATTTGCACGAAAGAGCAGAAACCCATGGATTGTTACCTCTCCCCCTCCCGCCACCATTGGAGATGAACTCACCTTTCAGCTGGAGGTAGCCTTGGGCCAGATTAACATGTGCCTCTGCTAGTTTCCAGTGTGAGTCACCATAGCAAATTCTCGTCAGCGCCATGCAGCGTACAAGCTCGCGGACAGCCTGTTCATACTGTGACGGACAGAAAATGGGCTTACGAGCTAGATGACTTGAAAACACAGAGTCACAAAGCACAAAGTCAACTAGCATTTTTGTCCATTCAGTGTATATTTCCTGAGTACCTACTAGGTGCCAGGGATACATTAGAGAAGAAAATAGACAAAGATCTGTTTTGGGCCGTGGGCGGTTCATCTATTAGGGTGAAATAGACAATACCTGACAGAAATGAATAAACTTTATAGTATATTTAAATGGATAAAACATTTAAACTTTTAGTACCTTATGAGAAAGATAACAAATAAAGAAGAAATAGAAAAAGTAGAGCAGACATCTAACCGTTCCCTAGGCTTTCGCTGCCCATCTATGAATAGCTACTACACATTCAAGCACCAGGGGGCAAGTGGTACCAGTTTTCAAATAAGGCTCTCTGGTTCTCCATTCAAATACCTTTCTTAGCAGCCTAGGGTATCAGCATAGCAAATGAGGTTGGCAACTGACAAACAGATTTCATTAAAGCAGTGAGAAGTCCATTTATGTTCAGTGTCTGGACCAAGAGAACAGGGAGCTGGTATGTCCAGTTCAGGTCAGCTCGGAGCAGCAATATACTCAAAGCAAGGCTGGTAGTTTTAAAATATAGCTCCAAAATCCTTTGACTCTTTCCATCCAGAGATAGGGGATCTCTGTCTCCTTCCCTTTGAATCTGGGCTTTATAACTGGCTGATAGAATATGGATGGGATGATGCAGTGCCAGTTTGGGGGCCCAGGTCTTAAGGAACTGGCCGCTTCCGTTTTCTGTTTCTTCTTAGAAACAGAACACAATTGTGGGCTGAGTTGTGTCCCCACTGCCCCTTAAACTCAAATTTTGGAGGCCCAAGTACTTTAAAATGTGACAGTATATGGAGAGAAGGTCTTTAAAGAGGTAAGTTAAAATGAGGCCGTTAGGGTAGAGCCCTAACCCAACATGACTGATGTCCTTATAAGAAGAGGAAGAAATACCAGGGATGGGCACGCAGAAAGAAAAAAATTGTGAGGACATGGGGAGAGGGCACCGTATTCAAGCTAAGCCTCCAAATGACATCAACCCTGCCAACATTTTGATCTTGGACTTGTAGCCTCCAGAACTTGGAGAAAATAAACTTCTGATGTTTAAGCCACCTCGTCTGAGGTATTCTGTTACGGCAGCCCTAGGAAACTGATAACCTAACCACCATGCTATGAGGAAGCCTAAAGAGAGGCCCTTGTAGAAAGGTACCAATAGCTGACACCAATTAGTCAATCAGAGGAGGGAGCCATCTTGGCAGTGGATTGTCTCTTTGTAGATAGAGTCCAGCTAAAGCTGGGAGTTTAGGGAATGGCTTCCTTGGAGACATAGCAAGTGAATACAGTGAAGAAAAAAGAAAGAAATGATGAAAACACTTGGGAGTCTAGACAGACAGTCGAGCAAAAAGAAAGAGGACCTGATGTGACAATGAATCTATCCCAACCACAGATTTCTAAGAAGAGGGCTATGTAGACTGAAAGTCAGGCCCCTCAATCGTAGCCTGGGTCCTCACTACCTGCAACTGGGATACAGAAGAGCAGCCTGCCCTCCCTCAACCTTTTTACTTGCTAGAATGCACACTCCAAATATCCCTTTGGCTTTCTGATCTTTATTCTGCCAGTTCCAGTGGCTTCATCCAACAGGCATGGGGAGGAGGCAGACAGAAGAGAAGTATAAGTAGGCAGACAATTTCATAACTGGGATGTGCCTTGGAAATAATATAATCTGATCCCTTTAAAGAAGAAATGTAAATCTGGAAAGATGAAAGGATTTATCACCAAATGGTAGAGTCGAGACTTAAAATTCAGCTCCCTGAGGCCAAGTCCAGAGCTCTTTTCACAAAACCATTCTTGGGCCACCTGAAATTTCTTTAACTCCTTAACATTAAAATATGCAGCTCTGATGATCAGTAGGTCTGGCCATATATATATATTTAATAATGAGTTTTTGGGGTGCCTGAGTGGCTCAGTCAGTTAAGTGTCCGACTTCAGCTCAGGTCATGGTCTCACCACTCGTGAGTTCGAGCCCCGCGTCAGGCTCTGTGCTGACAGCTCAGAGCCTGGAGCCTGCTTCTCATTCTGTGTCTCCCTTTCTCTCTGTCCCTCTTCTGCTCACACTTTGTCTCTTTCTCTCAAAAATAAATAAATGTTCAAAAACAATTTTTTTTAAATAAAAAAATAAAAATGAGTTTTTAATACCCAAATCTTGGTGTCTAAACACTATTCTTTGCTAAGAATCCACAGCTGGAGCATGGAAAGTATAAGATGAATCTGAAAAATCTTGCTGTGTCTGAAATGAGTAAAGATCAATGGGGATGTATCGAGGAGGTGGGAGCCAGTGTGAAGGGGCAAATACCGGCAAATATGAAACAAGTCATGTTTTGACGATTATAATAGATGGTAATACATTTCAAAAGCAATTTCCTGAGCCCATAACTTATATAAATGAGTGAATAATAGAGTGTAAAGAAGGAACACTCTTCCTTATAGAAATGCCAAATAAACATTGAAAGAATGCTGAGGTCAGAGAATTTGCCATTTGGCAAACATCGTAGTAATAACTGATTCAAGTGAGAATCATTAATGGACGCTAAAACTAGGGGGTGACATTTTAATGAGGAAAAGGACATACACACAGTTTTGCTGAATCTTCCCACAAGATACTTATTAATTACAAAGGGAAGAATAGTAATTCCATAGAGAAGAAGCCTGCCAGACAGCACCTGGACCAAGTGATCAAAGTTAGCATCACAGTAAGGAGACAAGAGGACACCATATGCGTCCTGCTGTGATACACTAAAAAAGACCCCTAGGTCTTGTCTGTGGAATTCTGGTCCAGAATGGACAACCTGTATCTAATCATGAGGACACACATGAAAAAAGCAAATTGAGAGATACTGTACAAAATAATTGGAGTGTACTTGTGAAGGACTGAATATTTGTGTCCCTCCAAATTCATATGTTGAGGCTCTAACCCCCAATGTGGCATTTAGAGACAGGCCTCTAAGGAAGTAATTGAAGTTAAATGAGGTCATAAAGGTGGGGCCCTGATTCAACAGGATTACTGTCCTTATAAGAAGCGTCACCTTTCTCTCCCCCTTCTTTACCACTGCCCCCCAACACAAAGAGGCCATGTGAGCACACAGCAAGAAGGCAGCCATCTACAGCCCAAGGGGAGAGCTCTCACCAGACACAGACCCTGCTGGAACCTTGCTCTTAAACTTCCTTCAGTCACCCAGTCTGTGGTGTTGTATTGTGGCAGCCAGAGCAGACTAACACAGTAAGTTTTTCAAAAATATCAAGATCATGAAAGACAAAGGCAGGCCAAGGAATCGTTCTAGTAGATTAAAGAAGGCTAAAGAGACTTCACAACTATATTCTATGTGAATTAATAGAGCAGAGCATGGATCTGTCTGATTTTTTTTTCTGCCAAAGACGCTATTGAGATAATTCAAGAAATATGGATAAGGTTAGCAGATTAGATAATAATATTATACCAATATTAGTTTCTTAATTTTATTTTATTTTTTTAATATGAAATTTATTGTCAAATTGGTTTCTATTCAACACCCAGTGCTCCTCCAGTTTCTTGATTTTAATCATGATCCTGTGGGTATGTAGGACTATCCTCTAAGATAGTTAGGGGTAAATCTATAATATCTGTAATTTACTCTGAGATAATTGAGAAAAATAATGACACACACACACAGAAATAAAGCAAATGTTAGCAACTGGTGAGTCTTGTAACTTTTCTGTAAGTCTGAAAGTATTTTAAAGTAAAATAATGCCACAAAAGGTTATTTTAAAAAGCAAATTACATCATGTTAATACTTTCCAGAAAACACTTTTAAGGGCTCGCACGGCACTTAGCTGGAGACCTGCAAGGTCCTAAGTGAACTGCCTGCCTCTCCAACTGCATTTCACGTCAGTCTGTAGCTTCCTTTCTCACTTCAAACATGTCTCACTTGTGCCCACCTCATAGATTTTACATGTACTGTTTCCTCTCCTTAGAACTCTTTTCCCTTAACTCCTCCAAGCTGGCTCCTTCACTTCCTAAGGTCTCAGCTCTTATGTCACCTGTTCATAGACAGCACTCTTTCCTCAATAGCACTTGACATAGTCTCTGGCTTGCTAGTGTATTTGCAATGTGGACTGCCCCTCAGCTCCATGAGGCCATGCAACCTGCCTGCGTTGTTCACCACGGTATCCAGGGGTGCCTCAACTGAACTGCAGAACACAGAAAATAATTTAGTGCCACCCTAGACCCACAGAAGAGAAGCTAATTCTTTACACACATTGAATGCCTTAGGGCATTAAGGCTTAATTCTCTTGCAGGACTCTGGTTGAGAAAGGCTGCCAGCCCAGTGCCTA
This sequence comes from Acinonyx jubatus, assembly GCF_027475565.1. Lineage (NCBI taxonomy): Eukaryota > Metazoa > Chordata > Mammalia > Carnivora > Felidae > Acinonyx > Acinonyx jubatus. Next base: position 17,458,758 of record NC_069386.1, read on the forward strand.
CCTAGCACACAGCCTGGCACACAGTGCATACTGATCTGTTGCATAATGAATAAGTACACATTCAAGACCAAATTCATGCCTCCTCTCCATAATCCTGCTCTTCCGCCTGTATTCATTTAATGGCAAAGGGTCTGGCAAGCCTCTAGTCACCCAAGTTGGCTGAGACTTAAGTCATGAATTGTATACATCCACTCTGATTCACTCTTGCCTCTACAAACCCTACATCCCCTCAGTCACCAGGTCTCCTGATTCACATTTCCAAATTCCTGCCAGATGATCTTAGCATCTTTACTGACCCTGCTACATGTAGTTCAGGCTCTTCTAATTCCTTGCTGGTATTATTACAAATATCTTCTGAACTGGGCCTCCTCCTCCAATTTTGCTCCCTTCTCACCCTTCCTCCACTCAGCTATGTGAGTGATCATTCCAGATGCTCAAATCTGCTTGTGACACTCCTACTTATCATCCTAGGAGAGTTTCTAATACCTTTAGGAGGAAATCTGAACTCCTTCTCTGGGTATTGAACACCCTCTGGGCCCCAGCTCCTTCCATAATCCAACCTCATTTCCTGCGCTATGTCACTAAAGCCTGAATCCTATGGAAGCAACTTAAGTGTCCATGGATGGGTGAATAAATAAAGAAAATATGATACATATATATAATGGAATATTATTCAACTGTAAAAAGTAAGGGAATTCTGCCATTTGTGACAACATGGATAGACTCGAGGCATTATGCTAAGGAAATAAATCAGAGAAAAACAAACACTGTATGATCTTACTTATATGTGGAATCTTAAAAAACAACAACGAAAAGCTTCATAGATACAGAGAACAGACAGGTGGTTGCTACGGGGTTGGGAGGTGTGTAAAAAGGGTGAAGGCAGTCAAAAAGTACAAACTTTTAGTTATAAAATAAATAAGTCCTGGGGATGTAACATACAACATTATGACTATAGCTAATAATACTATACTATACAGAATAATACTATTCTATATCTGCTACCCCTGCCCAGAACACTATCGTCTTCGCTCTTACCTGGCCTACTCCTAAGCACTGTTATCAGTCACTCCCATCCCAAGAAGCATGCCTTAACTGATCTCCTTTCACCACCTCCGTGCCCACTGCCTCCCCCTTCCTCTACGTTTTGCATCTATTTCACCCAAACTTGAGTCCATCACAGAACTTATCACACTGACTACCATTGTCTGTCCCCGTGCCTATCATCGCAATCAAACCATGAGTCCCTCCAAGGCAAAGGCTAGCTTTCCCACCCGTGCCCCCAGCACCTGCACAGCACCTGGCATATATTAGGTATACAATAGATATCTGTGAAATAAATGGATGGACAAACAGGGCCCAACACCTAAGTGGTGGCAGAAAAATGCATATGGAATAAGCAAGTGAATGAGTAAAACTTTCAGAAAACAAGATCAAGAGAAGCTTTGTCTGCTTTGTTATATTCCCATGCCTAGACCTGGCACTAGGGGGAGCTCAATAAGTGTTTATTCACTGATGGAAAAAGATGGCAGTAGATCAAACCTACAACCCAGTGGTCTAGTACACACTTGCCAGAGGTCAGGATAGACTTGTTCGTTCATTTGTGCATTCATTCAGCAAATACAATGTTGACTGTACCAAGTGATGTGCTTGGAGCCCCGAGGGGCTACACCCACTCATCCCCTATATACTCTCTTGTACCAAAGAGGGTAGAAATATAGCCTAGATGCTCAGTCATTATCAGAGCACAGGTGTAGAAAATGAAGGATCCTTACTTCATGACTGCTAGAATAAGACTTCGCTTTCTCTTCACAGAGGTGGAGTTTCTCTCGAGGAGGCTGGAATAGAGCTGTCTGAGGCAGCTTGTTTTGGATCTTCTTTCTAGGTGTAATGCTGACAGCAGCAACAATTTCATCCAGGTGATTGGATATGTGGGTTTCCTTTGATTCTTGCATATTTTTATATACATTGTCCTCTAATTTTTAAATAAGAAAACAAAGGTGTTAAATGATAATTATAGTTACCTTTATAAATACACATTTTCCCCAGAAATTGATGCTAGGTCTAAGAAAATTTCAACACTTTACCCATGACTTCTTTGAAAATAGCAGCATTTCATCCAAAACGATCTCAATAGCTACTACTAACTTCTCTGTAAAACTTTCAGGCTGATTTCCACACTTTAAGCTAAACCAAACATTCCTCATTCATTTATATATATGTATATAAATGATATAGATACATACATATATGTATATGTATAGATACATACATATGTACCTATACATGCACGTATGTATAGATACATACATATGTACCTATACATGCACGTATGTATAGATACATACACATATACATACATGTATGTATCTATACATATGTGCGTGTATATACATACGCGCATGTATATATACATATGTGCACATATACATACATATGTGCATGTGTATAGATATAGATATATATATATATATACATACATGTATGTATATATATTGAACCCAAATGTGGTTCAAAGAAGAAATCAAAAAAGAAATTTGAAAGTAGCTTTAACTGAATGAATATAAACACAACATATATATTATATATATAAGTATAGACAAAGGAAATCAGCCAAGCCCAAACAACTCAGAACGCAGATTAGATCACCTGAACACCAGCTGACCTTGAAGGAGGAAAAAAATGATTTATTAAACTTTCACTTCTGGCCAAAATGGAGTTAGAGGGATCAGATTTATTCTCTTGCCTGAAATAACCAGCCAACCAACAAACACACAAAAACAAAAAACAAACTAAAAAACCCACACAGACCAAAAAAAAAGCTATGGAATAATCATTTCCAAGAGACAGGATATCAGATCTGATCAATGGGAAAAAGAAACAAAGTGAGGCCCATGATTGCCCCAGCTTATTGCTTTGAGAAAGTTTCCAGGACATGCAGGGAGCAGAAGCCCAGAAGTAACCTGGTGGACTCTCAGTTGAGGAAATAGAGCTGAGGATCTGGAGAGAACAAGGGAGCTAGAGTTCAAAGGAGAGATTACCGGAGAGGATAGAGATGCACAGAGAGAGGATCCTGGAGATTAACAGAGGGATCCTTACAAATATGGGGAGAGAATAATGATCAGCATGTGTATAAGAAAAATACTTGAATCTGGAGAAAGAATCCTCTAGAAATATTGAAAGGAACAGGGTCTGGCATTCACACGGGGCTGGCAGTGCCTGCTCCCACCAACCAACCTGGAAAACTCATAATTCATGATGCATTGGGTAAAGCACTCAGAAGAGTTTTGCTTCAGTAAAACCCCTAGACTGAGCACTGCTTAGACCCACCTAATAAAGCATAAAAATAAGATCTAAAAGGATCAATCTGTTTCTGAGTAACTTAATTCTACCAGAAGACAAAACTAAAGGATGTATAGGAATACAAAAACAGGTAGCATGCAACAAGGTAAAATTCACAAAGTCTGACACCCAATTAAAGATTACTAGGTATGTGAAGGGTCAGGAAAACATGGGCCATAATGAGAACAATAATCAATCAAAACCCAGAACTGACACAGATGTTAAGTTAGTAGAGAAGAACAGTTTTTATAATTAATTGTATTTTACATGTTTAAACAGTTAAGTAGAGACAGGGAAGATATATATAAAAAAAACAAATTGAACTTCTAGATGTGAAAATTATATGTGAAATGAAAAATACACTACATGGGATAATGACAGATTAGATATTACAGATGAAAAGATGACTGAACTTGTACACATAGGAATAGAAACCATCTAAAAAAATTGACTCCTTATAGGAAAGCAGATTGTAGCAGGGACAGAAAGAATATTTGAAGAAATAACAGCCCTAAATTTCCCAAATTTTTGAAAAACTAAAAAGCTAGAGATCTAAGAATTCAACGAACACTAAACACAAGAAACAGAGAAAACTACACCAACACACACCAAAACCAAGGTAAAGTGAAAAATCTTAGATGTAGGAAAAAAGCATATTACTATGAAAAAATAAAGATACGAATGACAGATTTCTTGGAGGAAAAAAAGACACATGAGAAGAAAGTGAAACAACATACTTAAAGTATGTAAAGAAAAAAGTTGTCAAGGTAGAATTCTGCACCAGTGAAAATATCTTTCAAAACCAAAAACTGAAAGAATTAATCATCAGCAGATTTGCACTCCAATGTTCTCCACGAATTATTAAAGGAAGTCTTTCAGAGGGAAGGAAAATGATAGCAAATGGAAATCTAGATCTACACAAAGGAATAAAGGACAATGGGAATGATGTTTACAGGGGCAAATATGATAAGACTATTTTCATATTATTTAAATCTCTTTTAAATAAAGAAAATATTTAAACCAACTTTTTAAACAAAAAAATAATAATGTTCTGTGGGGCTTATAACATATGTATAAGTGAAACGTATGACAACAGAAGCATAAAGGCTAGGCAGGAAGGAATGACATTGTGAAGTTCTTATACTATATGTGGAGTGGTATAATATTAACTGAAGGTAGACTAAGTCAAAGGTGTATAGTATAAACCCTAAGATACCATTAAAATAACAAAATAGAGAATTATAGGTAATAAGCCAACAAAGGAGATAAAAAGACACATAAAAACAATCCAGTAGAAATGATAAAAAGGAGGGAAAAGGGAACAAAGAAAAAATGGGACAAACAGAAAATAGATAGCAAGATGACAGACTTAAATCTAACCCAACTGTATGTTGCCGACAAGAAATTCACCTCAACTAGAGAAAGACAATTAGACTGAAGATAAAATTATGGGGGCGTCTGAGTGGCTCAGCCGGCTAAGAGTCTGTCTTCCACTCGGGTCATGATCTCACGGTTCGTGGGTTTGAACTCTGTGTCAGGCTCTGACAGCTCAGAGACTGCAGCCTGCTTTGGGTTCTGTGTCTCCCTCTCTCTCTGCCCCTCCCCCATCATGCTTTGTCCTTCTCTCTCTCAAAAATAAATAAACATTAAAAAAAGACAAAATTATGGAACATAATATACTAAAATTAGACAAAAACAAACTTGGATTGTCTACATTAATATTAAAGTAAATTGTACAGCAAAGAATATTATCATAAAGACGGTCATTTCATAATTATAGAAGGCCAATTAGTCAAGAGGATATAATTATTCCAAGAGTTTATACACTTAATAACAGTTTCAAAATATGGGACCCCAAACTGATGGAAATGCAAGGAGAAATAGACAAATTCTCAATTATAGTCTGAGATTTCAGTACCTTGCTCTTAATAGTTGATATACCACGAGGCAGAAAATCAGTTAAGGATACATAAGACTTGAACTACATCATCAACCTACTTGGTTTGACATTTACTAGAACACTATACTTAAGAAGAGCAGAATACACATTCTTTTCAAGTGCACATGGACACTAAGACAGATTCTATTCTGGGTCGTAAAACAAGTTTCAATTAATTTATAAGGATTCAAGACATAGAAAATATATTCTATGACTACAACAGGATTAAATCTTAAATCAATAATACAAAGATATCTGGAAAATGTTCAAATATTTGGAAACTAAATAACACACTTCTAAAAAAAACCCCAACCATGGTTCAAAGAAGGAATCAAAGAAGAAATTTGAAAGTAGCTTTAACTCAAAGAATATAAACACAACATACAAGAATTTGAGAATGCCACTAAAGCAGTCCTTATGGAGAATTTATAATATTAAATGCCTATATAAGAAAAGTAGAACGTTCTCAAGGTCATAATCTTAGCTTTCACCTTCAGCGACTTGAAAAAAAGAGCAAATTAAACTCAAGGTAAACAGAAGAAAAGAATTAATAAAATAAATAATAAAGCTAACCTCACATCAATGAAATAAACATAGAAAAACAATAGGAAAAAAATCTATGAAAACAAAATTTGGTTCTTTGAGACCAATCACATTGATAAATCTCTATCCTGACTAATTATGAAAAAAGGAAAGAAGACACAAATCACCAATATCAGGAATGAGAGAGATGACATCACTACAGATTCTACAAGTATTAGTTTTTTTAAAAATAGTTGTTTATTAGGGGTGCCTGGGTGGCTCAGTTGGTTAAGCGTCCGACTTCAGCTCAGGTCATGATCTCGCAGTTTGTGAGTTCGAGCCCCACATGGGGCTCTGTGCTAATGAGCCTGGAGCCTGCTTCAGATTCTATATCTCCCTTTCTTTGTCCCCCCTCCCCCTCGCGCTTGCTCTCTCTCTCTCTCTCTCTCTCTGTCTCAAAAATAAACATTAAAAAAAGATTTGTTTATTTTTGAGAGAGAGAGAGACAGAGCATGAGTGAGGGAGGGGCAGAGACAGAGGGAGACACAGAATCCGAAGCAGGTTCCAGGCTCTGAGTTGTTAGCAGAGAGCCTGGCCTGGGGCTCAAACTCATGGACTGTGAGATCATGACTCGAGCTGAAGTTAGATGCTTAACCGACTGAGCCACCCAGAGGTCCCAACAAATATAAATTTACTACGGGAATATTATGAACATCTTATGCCAATACATTTGACAACTTAGATGAACAGACAAATTCCTCTAAAGACACAAAATACTAAAGCTCACGCAGGAAGATATAGTTTGAATAGCCCTATATCTATTAATGAAACTGAATTTGTTTTTTAAAAACCTTCCAAAGACAAAAACCAAAAAAAAACCCCAAACAACTCCAGACCCAAATGACTTCATTAGTGAATTATATCAAATATTTAAGGAAGATATAATAGCAATTTCATGCAACTTTTTCAAGAAAATTGAAAAAAGAGAATATTTCCTAACTCATTCTAGGAGACCCTGATGTGAAAACAAGACAAATACAAGACAAGAAAACTGCAGATCAATATCCATCCCTCAGGAACATAGATGCAAAAATTCAAATTTTAGCAAATTAAACCTAGTAATATGTAAAAGAGAAAATACATCATGACCAAGTACAGTATATCTCAGGAATACAAAATTGGTTTAACACTCACAAAACAGCCAATGTAATTCATAATACTAATAACCTAAAAGAAGAAAAACTGCATGACCATCTTGATCAACACCCAAAAAGAACTTGACAAAAATCTAATATATAATTTTCTAATAAAAAAAAATCTTAGCAGAGTAGGAATAGAATTGTACTTTCTCAATCTGATATAGGGCATCTGTGAGAAACCTACAGTTAACTTGGAGTTATTGGTGAAAGACTGAATGCTCTCTCCCTAAGATCAGACACAAAACAAGGGGATTCACTCTCAACATTTCTATTTAACATTGTCCTGGAGGTTTCAGTCAGTGCAATCAATTAAGAAAAAGAAACAAATGTCAACCAAATCAGAAAGGAAGAAGTAAAACTGCCTTTACCCACAGATGGTATATCTCTATTATCATCTATGTAGATCTGATGGAACACGCAGGAAAAATCTCCTAGAATAAGTAAATTTAACAAGGTTGTAGGACACAAGAACACTATACCAAAATTACATTTCTGTATATTAACAATGGATAATCAAATTGAAGTTAAAATAATACTATGTACAACAGCACCAAAAATATGAAATAGGAATATATCTGCCAAAAAATGAATGTGACTTACATAATTAAAACTACAAAGGAGCTGAGAGAAAGGAGACATAAACATGTACCAGGTGCATGGGTTGTAAGACTCAATACTGTTAAAATGTCGTTTCTCCCACATTGATGTATATATTTAAAGCCTTCCCAATCATGGTTTTTGTTGTTTGTTTTTGTTTGTTGTTTGTTTTTGTAGAAATTGACATTCTGTTTCTAAAATTCATATGAAAATGTAAAGGACCTGGAGTACCCAAAATGACTTTGTAAAAGAAGAACAAAGTTAGAGGCCAAATGTGACTTTTCATCAAGATCTGTTGTAAAGCTAGGTATTTAGCAAGGCAGTTTGGTATTGTTGTCAAGATAGACAAATAGGTCAATGGAACAGAATGGCGAGTCCAGAAATGAACCCCACTTATATAAACAATTTACCATTGACAAAATTGCACAGGCAATTCATCTGTTCAACAGATGGTGCTAGAATAACTGGATATTCACATGTGAAAATAAAAATGAAACAAAAATCTTTGATGCATGCCTTACACCATACACAAGAATGAACTCAAAATGGAACACAGATCTCTATATAAGAATCTTTGTGACCTTGGATTAGGCAAATTTCCTAAATATGACACAAAAGAATCATAAAAAAGACTTGATCAAAATTAAAAATTTTCTGTTCTTCAAATGAAACTGTGAAGAGAATGAAAAGACAAGCCACAGGCTAGGAGAAAGTATTTATAAAATATGTATCTAATAAAAGACGTGTACCTGGAATGTGTAAAGGACTCTCAAAACTTAACTATAAGAAAACAAATAGCTCATTATGAAAATGGGCAAAATATTTTAATAGACACATCATCAAAGAAGCTCTATCAATGACAAATAGGCACATGAAAAGATGCTCAACATCATTAGTCATTAGGGAAATACAGTTAAATTCACAATGAGATGTCATTTGCAACAATCAGAACGACTAAAATTAAAAAGATTACTAAGCATTGTTGAGGAGGTGAAACAGGAACTCTCACACACTGTTGGTACGAATGTAAAATGCTGCAATCACTTTGGAAAACAATCTGGCAGTTTCTTAATAAGCTAAATATACACCTAGCACATGATTCATGTAAGTCCTAGATATTAACATAAGAGAAAAGAAACCATACATTCACATAAGGACTTACGCACAAATGTTCATAGAAGTTTTATTTTTTAAATGTTTATTTTTTTTAAAAAAAATTTTACTGTTTATTTTTGAGAGGGAGAGAAAGCACGTGTGTGCATGCATGCAAGCAGGGGAGGAGCAGAGAGAGAGGGAGATATAGAATCTGAAGCAGGCTCCAGGCACAGAGTTGTCAACACAGAGCCTGATATGGGGCTCGAACCCACAAACTACGAGATCATGACCTGAGCCGAAGTTGGACGCTTAACTGACTGAGCCGCCCAGGCACCCCTATTTATTTATTTTTGAGAGAGAGATAGAAAGTGTGAGTGGGGAAAGAGCAGAGAGAGAGGGATACAGAATTCCAAACAGACTGTGCTGTCAGCACAGAGCTGGAGGTGGGGTTCAAACTCACAAACCCTGAGATCATAACCTGAGCTGAAATCAAGAGTCGGAGGCTTACCTGACTAAGCCACCCAGGTTCCCCAAGAGTTTTATTTTTAATAGCCAAAACCAAGAAACAACTCAAATGCCCTTAAATTGGTAAATGGATAAACAAACTGTGGTATAGCTATATAATGAAATAATACTAGCAATAAAAAGGAACAGATACGCTACCACATGAATTGGTTCAGTTATGTTGAGTGAAAGAAGCCAGGAAGAAGAGAGTACAAACAATATGCCTCCCTTTATATAAAATTCTAGGAAATGCAAACCAATGTAGAATGATCAAAAGCAGATCAGCAGTTGTCTTGAATTGGAGATGCAGGGAAGAGGGGGATGTACAGATTACAAAGAGACATGAAGAAACTTTTGGGGGTGATAATTATGTTATTGCTTTGATTGTGGTGGTAGTTTCATGGGTATATACATAACCCAGAATTTATCAGATTTTACACTTATTTTATTTTAAATTTATTTATTTAAATTCAAGTTAGTTAACATAACAATGCAGTATTGGTTTCAGGAGTGGAACCCAGTGATTCATACAACATCCAGTGCTCATCCCAACAAGTGCCCTCCTTAATGCCCATTACCCATTTAGCCCATCTCCCGCCCTCCACAACCCTCAGGTGTTCTCTGTATTTAAGAGTCTCTTATGGTTTGCCTCCCTCTCTGTTTTTATCTTATTTTTCCTTCCCTTCCCCTATGTTCATCTGTTATGTTTCTTAAATTCCACACATGAGATTATGTACTTTTATATGTCAATTAATAAAGCTGTTTAATATATATCTACATATCAGATATATAGATATCTAGATACCAGCCTTCCAGAGATCCTTCTCCATACACCACTCTCCCCATGTAGATCCTTCACATTCCAATTCTATTATTTACTACAGATAAGTTATTTCAAGTTTCACCCTATTGTAATCATTCATAAATATTTATTGAATTCCTACTATAAGGAATGCATTACGTGGTAAAGAAGAACTCTGAGAAACATAAAATCTAGAAGGAAAAAAGATCAGGTACACAACTACCATGATTCTGGGTGGTACAAATGCTGGAAGAGGGGGAAGTGGTAAGACTTCAGAATGGCAACCATTACTGTTGTGGTAAATCAGCTTGCTTGGTTGAGAAGATTTCAAGAACAAGAAGAGAACAAGCCCAAGTAAAGTGAATAATTAGCAAAGGCTCAGAAGTGCAAAGTAAAATGGGTATACAGCTAACCAGTATAGCTAACCAGTATGCATTGGGGGTGGGGGATATCGATATAGGACAGCATTTTCCAAACCAATCTCCCTTGTACACTGGAAGCACAAGACATTAATGCACAATCTAGAAGAGAGGGTTATTGACAAAGATGATCAAGTAAATTGGTAAACACAAATATTGATTGCACAAAAGAAGGGTTCTCCAATAAACATGAACAAGTTTCATTACCTCAAGTCTTCTCAAAGGCTTTAATGTAGTGTAATTCCTTGAGAATATACCACAGAGGGATATAGTACACAACACTTCCCCTAACTTTTGGGACCATGAAATCCTCTTTTCTGGAACACTCATTAAATCTTATGCAACTGGTACTTTTTGAGCACTGTTTGGGAAGCCAGGAGGCAAAGGAAAACTGAAAGGCTGGACCCAGGTTTAGAAGACATTGATTGCACGCCAAGAGTTTGATTGACCTTATTCGACAAATAGTGATGAGCCCCTGAAGGTTTTATAAAGAAAGAAAAATCAAAGTGCTAAGGCTGATCTGTTAATTAGTGGGCAAATATAATGGAAACCACAGCAGGCAAAGTGGCCGCTGATTTTCAAACTTTAATCTTCTACCATCTTTTTAAAAATGTTTGTTTGTTTGTTTGTTTGTTTGTTTGTTTAGAGAGAAAGAGAGAGAGTGCAGGGGAGGGGCAGAGAGAGAGAGAGAGAGAGAATCCCAAGCAGGCTCAGTGCTGTCATCTTGGAGCCTGACACAGGGCTCAATCTCATGAACCATGAGATGAAATCGAGAGTTGGATGCTCAACTAACTGAACCACCCAGGTGCCCCAGTCTGCTACTATCTTGATGACTGTTAGCATGTCTGCATTCTGCCTACAATATTAACTTTTTCTTTAGGACTACAACTTTTTAAAACCTAAATACTTCAGCTTCACTCCAATAAATAATCAGTGACATTATGGGTTTGATGTCATATTTTCCCATAAACTATACATTAAAATAAACACATAAGTATTAATATTTTAAAAGTTGGTCTGTGTTCCACCAAACATCACATTAGGCATCACCAATTGCAAACACTGCATACCTTGGGAAATTCTAGATTTGAGCAATGTTTTACCACCATTTTTAGCCATGACCCACCATCTAAGATTTCATCAGGTTTTACTTGCTATAATTTATATTCTGATAAAATAGGCACTTTCCCTAAAAATAAAGTTAGAATATTCTCTATGCTTCTTAAAACTTCTCTCTAGAAATTCTGGTACCTCTTCAATAAGTGGGTGTGGCCCTTTATCACTGGTTGAACGAATCAGAGTACTGTACAGAATGAATTCAGGTGCACAGTAGCAGTGAGAAGGGAAGTGAAGGGAAGGATAAGAAGAATTACTGAAAGAAATAATCATTGCAACTTGAGAACTGCTTGGATGTAAAAATTAAAGAAGGGAGACAGTCAAGACTGACTCTGACATTTTCATCCAGGAACTCGAGATAGGCATTGGCATACTATGGCATGGTTCACATACTATCCACTGCTTTTGTAAGTAAAGCTTTATTGGAACACAGCATTGTTAATTCATTTACATATGGTCTTTGTAGTACAAAAGCAGAGATAAGTAGTTGTAACAGAAACCTTATTGCTCTCAAAGCCTAAATAAAGTATTTACTATCTGGTCCTTTACAGAGAAAATTTATTGACACCTAAAAGTAGTGATGCCATGGACAGAAGTAATGAGGTAAAGGGGAATGGTCATTTTGATAAGACAATCAGTTTGGTCTCAGACAGATTGAATTTGAGACCGTGGGAGAAAATTTATATAAGAATGTCCAACTTATGGCAAGGATGTGGAGAAAGGGGAACCCTCTTGCACTGTTGGTGGGAATGAAAACTGGTACAGCCACTCTCAAGAACAGGATGGAGGTTCCTCAAAAAACTAAAAATAGAACTACCCTATGATCCAGCAATTGTATTATTAGGTATTTACCCAAAGGATACAAAATACAGATTTAAAGGGGTATATACACCACAATGTTTATATCAGCATTATCAACAATAATCAAACTATGGAGAGAGCCCAAATTCCATTGACTGATGGATAAAGAAGATGTGATATATATATATGTATATATATATATATATATATATATATATATATATATACACAATGGAATATTACTCAGCCATCAACAAGAATGAAATCTTGCCATCTCCAGCAATGTGGATGGAGCTAGAATGTATTATGCTAAGAGAAATAAGTCAATTAGAGAAAGACAAATAACATATGATTTCATTCATATGTGGAATTTAAGAAACAAAACATAAACATATGATGGTGGGTGGGAGATGGGTTAGATGGGTGATGGGTACTAAGCGGGGCATTGGTTATGATGAGCACTGGGTGTTGTATGTAAGTGATGAATCACTGAATTCTCCTCCTGAAACCAATACTGCACTGTATATTAACTAAATTCAAATAAAAATTTAAACAAAGAATGTCCAACTTAGAATAGAAATATATTGGACCACCTAGGTGACTCAGTCAGTAGAGCGTTGTGACTTTTGATCTCAGGGTCTTGAGTTCAAGCTCCATATTGGGAGCTTACTTTAAAAAAATTAAAAAAATAAAAAGTAAATAAAAAAGAAGTTAGAAATATATCACTAGTTCTTGAGTGACATCTTTTTAAAGATGATATTTTTTCCTTTTTAAAAAAGTTGGTAACTTATTCCATGCCTACATCCAAATAGGATTTGAGATGGCTAGAGATAAGTGTTGAAGGAGTTAAGACTGGACATAGCTACCAGGGTAAAGTGTGGCCACTACTTGATAATCCAAACTAGAGCTTTACTTTCTCACCAAGAGAAAAAAAAAAAAAGTAGGAACTTTTCTTTCCTTCATGAAGCAATATAGAATGAAAATATGAGGGAAGAAACTAGCTGAAGGCCAGTCTGTGAGAAAGCTATGTGAGAATGCTACAGAGGCCCGTCGATCCCAGCAAAAGTCACTCCTGGGCAGACCTTCAAAATGTTTAAGGCTAATCCTTCAGTTCAACATCTACGCATTGCCTAAAAGAGACTGTACAGAGACGGCTGTACAGAAACTCCGTGCTATCCCTGATTGCAAGATGGTAGCTGACTTTTTTTCTGATAACCTCTTGACTTAAGCTTTCTCATCTGTTCACCCCATTGGCTGATGATCCAATCACTTCAATAAGTGTTACAGTTTACAAAAAGAGCAGGAGATTGGGATCGGGAATCTGAGACTCAAGAGTCTGTGCTGGCCCAACTACTCATGTGATTTGGGCACTACCAATAATTGATATTCACATAACACTTTATGTGATATTCACATAACACTTTGACGTAAGGTATGGAGGCAGATATGACTAACCCTATTTTATAAATGAGGACAGTGAAGCTGAAAGAAGCTAAATTACTCGCCCAATGTCACACAGGCAGAATCAGGACCCTGGTCTTCTGATAATTTGGTCTGACTTTCATTGACCAGTCAGTCTTTAGCAGTGGGAAGCAAATGCTCTTGCTTTGGAAACCTAAGACTGCATTTTAAAAAGTAAAAGGAGCGTCTGGGTGGCTCAGTTAAGTGTCTAACTTCAGCTCAGGTCATGATTTCACGGTTCATGAGTTCTAGCCCTGTATCAGGCTCTGTGCTGACAGCTCAGAGCCTGGGGCCTGTTTTGGATTCTGTGTCTCCCTCTCTCTCTGCCCCTCCCCTGCTTGCATTGTCTCTCAAAAATGAATAAACATTTAAAAAAATTAAAAAGTAATATGTTTTTATAACCAGGAAATGTAACATCTTCAACAGATTTAACCACATTTTCTTATCTTCTACTTAGAAGAGGCAAAGATGAAATTTTAGAAACTATGTAAGTAATATGCTCTGTAATATTGCTATTCCAGGCCTCGAACCTAATGTTAAACTTTGACATTGGGTTGATTTTTCTTTTTTTCTTTTTTGGCTTGACGGTAAAACATGGTTTGTCTAATGCTGCCTCTTAATATTAAATCCTTAAAACAGAGATTATCCGGGCACTCCCAGGCTGGAGCTAACTTGCACATACTTTTCTTCTTTTTGGCCAGATAGCTAAAAAACAATTAAGCCAGTATTTTAAAATTACAAGTTTCACATAGATGTAAAGATCTAGTTTTCTGGATTTCTGGCTTCCTATGAAAACTCAGAACACCTATCACCACTGGGCTGACGTCATCACAGGCAACAATCAGCAAGGAATGAACAGCAGAAGTCCTGGAGGTAAGGTGCCAGGTGCCATCACTCCCTATTGCTCCTGGACATGGAGGCAGCAAAGCAGTTTCCATTCGTCATCAGTCATCACTCCTATGTTGCTTCTTATTGTAAAAGAATAAGTCTCTGTAACCATACCTTTCTTTTTTTGTTGTTTTCAATGTTTATTTTTATTTCTGAGAGAGAGAGAGAGAGAAAGAGAGAGAGAGAGTGGAGGAGGGGCAGAGAGAGAGAGGGAGACAGAATGTGAAACAGGCTCCAGGCTCTGAGATGTCAGCACAGAGCCTGATGTGGGGCCCAAACTCATGAACTCTGAGATCATGACCTGAGCCAAAGCTGGACACTTACCTGACTGAGCCACCCAGGCTCTCCACCATACCTTTCTTTCAAAGTGAAAGGCTGACATTAAGTGGTGTGGTTTTCCTGGCCCATGTCACTTGCCACTCATTTCCTACATTGAATCTAATCTAAACCATCACTTATACAAGATTATAAGATATACTACTATTTTATAATCACTAAGAAAAACAACAACACTGCTATCAATTGTAACACGCATTCCAATTTCAGAGATGTTTAAATACCAAAATGTGCACCTCTGAAGCAATTAGCCAGCCTGGCTTCTGGAAACATTTGAATCCATGACCCCACTTTAAATACGTGTCCATTTCAATGTGCCTTGCATCATGTAGGAACATTTTTAGCACAAAGACAGACTCTTCAGTTCACTTACTTGGAGCTACATGCTTATCATCAGCCACTTTTCTTTTCCTTGTAATAGCCATAGCTGGGGTTTAAATTTTCATTAGATATCAGCCCAGGCCCCACCCACCACCCTCTCCCTTTCAGCCTTGGGTGAAGCTTCCCAGGCCTCTCAATCAGTACCTACAACTGCCGGTCAGACATACCCAATCAATTGATGCTATTCTTTTTGCCAGACATGCCCAGTAGAATGCTGAAGTATACGATCAGCCCCAGATCCAAATAGGAGGAAGAAGAGGTCTGAAGTGGGGTCTCAGTCTTCCATTTCCAAGAGGTGATGTTCAAAAACTTAATAACTGGTATAGCAGGAGGACCAACCAATCTGTATAGATGGAAACTATGCTGGAGCTAGGTTCAGAAGGTCCCCTGCTGTTACAGGTGTTAACCTTTGGGTGCTGACTTGTGGGGAGATGCAGGGAAACTTGAGGGAGGGGCAGGAGCCCCCAGGGCATGGCTCCTGGAAAATAACAACCATTATGACTGTAGGAGAGTCTACTAGTTAAAAAGCAACGTTGCCCCTATGTAAGCTGGGGCATCAAAAAGCTGAGATGGGAAAACATCCTAGAAGGATGTAAAATACCCAAACTGTATAAAAAGGAAATAAAAAATCTGAATAGAACTATAACAAGTAAATAAATTATATTAGTAATTTAAAATATTTACACAAAGCAGGGCACTTGGGTGGCTTAGTCGATTGAGTGTCTGAATCTTCATTTCGGCTCAGGTCATGATCCCAGAGTCGTGGGATGCAGCCCCTTATTGGTTTCCATGTTGAGTGTGGAGCCTGCTTGAGATTCTCTCTCTCCCTTTCTCTAAAACAAAACAAAACAAAACAAAAGCAAACAAACAAAAAACCCAAACACATTTACACAAAGCTAAGCCCAGGCCTAGATGGCTCCAGTGGCAAATCCTAATAAACCTTTAAAGAAGTAATACGAATCTTTTGAAAATTCTATCAGAAAATAGAGGAGGAAATCCCTTACAACTCATTCTATGAGGTCAATATTATCCTGATACCAAAGCCAGATGAAGACATAATAAGAAAACAATAAACCAATACCCTTGATGATTGTGAACACAAAAAGTCTTCAACAAAATATGAGAAAAACAAATATAGGGGGCCTGAGTGTGGCTCAGTTGGTTGAGCATCCGATTCTTGGTTTTGCTCAGGTTTGAGCCCTGAGTTGGGCTCCACGCTGACAGTGTGGAGCCTGCTTGGGATTCTTTCTCTCTCCCTCTCTCTCTGTGCCTGCCTGTTTGTGCTCTCTGTCATTCTCAAAATAAATAAATAAACTTAAAAAAAAAAAAAGAAAGAAAACCAAATCCAGCAACATATAAAAAAGATTATACATTATGACCAAGGGGGCTTCATTCCCGGAATGTAAATTTGGTTTAACACCTGAAATCATTAATGTAATACACCACATTAATAGAATAGAAGACAAAATCTACATGATCATTTTAATAAATGCAGAAAAAAAAACACACTTGGTAAAATCCAACATCTACTTAGGATAAAACTTCCTTAACCTGATAAAGGGCTAATAAAAACTAAAAATAACCCTAATGCTAACATCACACTTAATGGTGAATGTTTGAATAATTCTCTTGTAAGATTGGAAACAAGGCAAGGATGTTTGCTGTCACCACTTGTATTCAAGACTGTAGTGGATATTCTAACCAGTGCAATAAAGCAAGAAAAAGAAATAAAAGGCATGAAGATTAGAAAGGAAGAAATAAAATTTTATTATCAGGTGACATGATCCTATATGGAGACAATTCTAAGGGAGATACACACACACACCCAAACAAAACAAAAACAATAACAAAATCCTACTAGAACTATTAAACAATTTCAGCAATATCAGAGGATACAAAATAAACAAAAATTACATATCTATCAATCTGAAAATGAAATTAAGGTAACATTTCCACACACAATAGCATCAAAAAGAATGAAGTACTTAGGAATATATTTAACAAAAGAAGTACAAAACTTGTACACTGAAAATTATGCAACATTGCTGAAAGAAGTCAAAGGAGACCTAAATAAATGAGATATATTCCATGTTCATGGATTAGAAGCCTTCATATTATTAAGATAGCAATACCCTCCAAGTTGATCCATAAATTTTATGTAACCCCTATCAAAATTTCAACTGCCTTTTTTTGTGAGAGTATAATTTGACCTTAAATTCACATGGAAATGCAAGAGACCTAGAATAGTTAAAACAATCCAAAATAGAACAAAGTTGGAGGATTCACACTTCCATTTTAAGAACTTACTAAAAAGCTACAGTAATCAAAGCAAGTGGTACTGGCATAAGGACTGACATGTAGATTAATGGAATAGAATTGAGAGTCCAGAAATAAACCCTTACACTTAAGGTCAATTATTATCATCATTATTATTATTACTATTATTTTAAAGTTTATTTATTTATTTTGAGAGAGAGAAAGAGAAAGCACTCATGCAAGTGAGGGAAGGGCAGAGAGAGAGCGAGAGAGAATCCCAAGCAGGCTCCACACTGTAAGCACAAAGCCTAATGTGGGGCTTGATCTCACAAACTGTGAGATCATGACCTGAGCCAAAATCAAAAGTTGGATGCTTAGCCAACTGAGGCACCCAGGCACCCTGGTCAATTATTTTTTGACAAGAGTACCAAGGTAATTCAAGGCGCAAATAATAGTCCTTTTCACAAATGATGCTAGAACAACTGGATAGGGACATGTAAAAGAAAGAATCTGGAGCTCTACCTCACACCATATACAAAAATTAACTCTAACTGGGTCAAAGGCATAAAAGTAAGAGCTAAAACTGGAAAACTCTTAGGAAACATAGGGCTATGTATAAGCTTGGGTTAGACAAAGATTTCTTATGTACAATGCCAAAGGCACAATAGATAAAAGAAAAAAATAGATAAATTGGACTTCATGAAAATTAAAAATTTTTGTTGCTTCAAAAGACACCATAATGAAAGTTAAAAGACAACTCACAAAATAGGAGAATATATTTGCAAATATGTTTCCAAACACTTGTAGATATATCACATATTTGATAATGAACTTCAACCCCCCAAAAATAATAAACACAACTCGGTAATAAGACAAATAACCCAAGAAAAAATAGGCAAAATGTATGAAAAGACATGGGGTGCCTGGGTGGCACAGTTGGTGAAGCATCTGACTTCTGCTCTGGTCATGAGCTTGCAATTTGTGAGTTCAAGCCCTACACTGGGCTCTCTGCTGTCAGTGCAGAACCTGTTTTGGATCCTCTGTCCCCCTCTTTCTCTGCCCCTCCTCCACATGCGTGCTCTCTCCCTCTCTCTTTCTCTCTCTCTCTCTCTCAAAAATAAATAAAAACATTTAAAATATATTTGCAAAGACAATTTACCAAAGAAGATATATGAATGACCAATAAGCAAAAAATCAAAATCACTACTCATTGGAAAATGAAAATCCAAACTACAATGAGAATCACTTCACACCCACCAGAATTACTATAATCAAAGAGACAGACAATAAGAAGCTTTGGAGAGGGTGTAGAAAAATTGGACTTCTCATAAATCACTGGCAGAAAGTAAAATTGTGCATTCACTTTACAAAGCAGTTGAGTAATTCCTCATAAAGTTAAACATAGAATTACCACATAAACCAGCAATTCCGTGCATAGGTATATACTCAAGAGGCCAAAAACACCTGTTCACACAAAAAGCTGTACACATCTTCATAGCAGCATTATTTACACTAGCTAAAAACTGAAAGCAATCCGAATGTTCATCAACTGGTGAATGGATAAACAAAATGTGGTATTGTCCATATGATGGAATATTATTTGGCAATAAAAAAGGAATGGAATACTGATACATGCTATAACATAGATAAACTTCAAAAACGTTATGCTATAGCCAGATGCAAAAGACCACATACAGTATGATACCAGACAAGGCAAACCTATAGAAACAAAGTTTATCAGTGATTGCCTAGCCTGGGGTAGGAGTGGGAAGTGCCTGCAAATGGGCATAAGGTTCTTTTTAAAGTGATGGAATTTTCTAGAATTCCAATGTGATTAATACTTGCACAACTCTAAATTTTCTAAAAAATAATTGAGTTGTATCCTTAAGATAAGTGAATTTTATGACATGTAAATAACACTTCACTAAAGCCATTAAAAATAGCTATAAACCTGAATAAACAATGCACTTTTATGTGTAATTCTGGCTTTTAAATATCTATGACTACAGGACTTTCCTAAGATAGGACAGCCCTAATTCTCGAAACAATGTGGCTGAGACTCCCAAATCTTGAAAACCAACCCTAAATTAATGTTATGGTTCTATGAATACATAGATCATATGCATTAGTTCCTGGCACCTAGTAGGCCTCAAGAAATGTTTACTGGATGAACAATTAAACCATCTTCATGAAAAATACAAAGAAATGGAAAAACATTCCATACCCATGGATTGGAAGAATAAATATTGTTAAAACGTCAATACTACCCAAAGCAATCTACACATTCAACACAATCCCAATCAAAATTGTACCAGCATTCTTCTCGAAGCTAGAACAAGCAATCCTAAAATTTGTATGGAATCACAAAAGACCACGGATAGCCAAAGTAATATTGAAGAAGAAAACCAAAGCAGGAGACATCACAATCCCAGACTTTAGCCTCTACTACAAAGCTGTAATCATCAAGACAGTATGGTATTGGCACAGAAACAGATACACAGACCAATGGAATAGAATAGAGACTCCAGAATTGGACCCACAAAAGTATGGCCAACTAATCTTTGACAAAGCAGGGAAGAATATCCAATGGAAAAAAGACAGTCTCTTTAACAAATAGTGCTGGGAGAACTTGACAGCAACATGCAGAAGAATGAAACTAGACCGCTTTCTTACACCATTCACAAAAACAAACTCAAAATGGATAAAGGACCTGAATGTGAGACAGGAAATCATCAAAACCCTAGAGGAGAAAGCAGGAAAAAACTTGTCTGACCTCAGCTGCGGCAATTTCTTACTTGACACATCTCCAAAGGCAAGTGGATTAAAAGAAAAAATAAACTATTGGGACCTCATGAAGATAAAAAGCTTCTGCACTGCAGAGGAAACAATCAACAAAACTAAAAGGCAACCGACGGAATGGGAAAAGATATTTGCAAATGATATATCGGACAAAGGGCTAGTATTCAAAATCTATAAAGAACTCACCAAACTCCACACCCGAAAAACAAATAATCCAGGGAAGAAATGGGCAGAAGACATGAACAGAGATTTCTAAAGAAGACATCCAGATGGCCAACAGGCACATGAAAAGATGCTCAACGTCACTCCTCATCAGGAAAATACAAATCAAAACCACACTGAGATACCACCTTATGCCGGTTAGAGCAGCTAAAATGAACAAATCAGGAGACTATAGATGCTGGTGAGGATGTGGAGAAACAGGAATCCTCTTGCACTGTTGGTGGGAATGCAAACTGGTGCAGCCGCTCTGGAAGACAGTGTGGAGGTCCCTCAAAAAATTAAAAATAGATCTACCCTATGACCACCAATAGCACTGCTAGGAATTTCCCCAAGGGATACAGGAGTGCTGATGCATAGGGGCACTTGTACTCCCATATTTATAGCAGCACTTTCAACAATAGCCAAATTATGGAAAGAGCCTAAATGTCCATGAACTGATGAATGGATAAAGATGTGGTTTATATATACAATGGAATACTACTTGGCAATGAGAAAGAATGGAATCTGGCCCTTTGTAGCAACGTGGATGGAACTGGAGAGTGTTATGCTAAGTGAAATAAGACAGGCAGAGAAAGACAGATACCATATGTTTTCACTCATATGTGGATCCTGAGAAACTTAACAGAAGACCAGGGGGGAGGGGAAGGAGGGGAAAAAAGTTACAGAGGGGGAAGTAGGCAAACCATAAGAGACTCTTAAATACGGAGAGCAAACTGAGGGGGTGGGGGAGAGGGGAAAGTGGGTGATGGGCATTGAGGAGGGCACCTGTTGGGATGAGCACTGGGTGTTGTATAGAAACCAATTTGACAATAAATTATAAAAAAAAAAAGGAAAAAAAGAAAACTTTATTGAAGAAAGAGAAAACATGCAAGTCTGATGCTTTTCTTAAAATCCTTTTTTTTTTAATGTTAGTCATGAAAGGCAGATATCTTAAACCTATATTTTTCTTTTTATAATATGCACACAGATGCACATTTTACATTTATCTTTGAAATATGTTTGGCAGGATTTTCTTTTTGTGATTTGAATGTGTTAGTGCAGAAATTAATGTTAGATCATTTATTAGAAATTGCAAATCAGTTTACTGTCTTATGGCAAGATATTGTTATCTGAAACTGTCCAATCTGATAAAATAATTTTTAGAAGCAAAAAATAAAAAATAAAAAATAGAAAATCCATCTTCATGATGTGAGTTCTCTCTCCAAACACCTGATACCTGAAACTCAGTTAATTATGGAAATTCTTCAAAAAAAAATTTTTTTTAATGTTTATTTATTTTTGAGAAAAAGAGAGACAGGGCTTGAGTGGGGGAGGGGCAGAGAGAGAGGGAGACAGAATCTGAAGCAGGCTCTGTCAGCACGGAGCCTGACTCGGGGCTGGAACTCACAGACCCCCGAGATCATGACCTGAGCCGAGGTCGGATGCTTAACCGACTAAGCCACCCAGGTGCCCCTATGGAGGTTCTTTTTTCACTGAAGAAAACTTAGGGGCACCTGGGTGGCTCAGTCAGTTGAGCTTCTGACTCTTGATATCGGCTCAGCTGGTGATCCCAGGGTTGTGGGATGGAGTCCGTGTAAGGCTCCATGCTGAGTGTGGAGCCTGTTTAAGATTCTCTCTTTCCCTCTGCTCCTCTACCCCGCTCACATGTTCTCTCCCTCTCAAATTAAAAAACAAACAAAGAAACAAACAAAAAACTTAAATGAAATGCCAATGTCCCAAGGGGAAAACCTGCTAACAGGCGGACACGACTGGATAGGCTAAAATGAGGTAACATTAGCTCCTTCATGCTATCGACTCATTTGGTTTCAGAGTAGGGGGTGGGGAGTGGAATGTATGATCCACAAAGTCACTTAGAGATCCAAGCTGACCAAGCTTTAACTAACAGGCGTCACGGCACACCGGGAGATTGGAAAACTGTGGATGAGCTTTTCACCGCTATTGGCCAGAAGTGACACAGGTCACGAGTGCTAACATTTCATTCTTCCCTGAACTGCAAAGAGGGCTAGGATATACAGGGGAGTAATGAGATATTGGCGTAAATTTGGTGAGCGCAATTTGGTCCACCACATCGGTCATCTGCAGCAGGGGGCCTTGTCTCAAAGATTATTTTCCACAGCCAGAGATTCCTCCTTCTCTATTTAACTAAGAACCACTGATCAAAAACTTAGGATGGGGATGCCTGGGAGGCTCAGTCAGTTGAGCGCTGCTCTTGATTTTGGCTCAGGTCATGATCCCACGGTTGTGGGATAGAGCCCCACGTCGGGCTCTGTGCTGAGTGTGGAGCCTGCTTGGCATTCTCTCTCTCTCTCTCTCTCTCTCTCTTCCTCTGCCCCTCTCCCCTCCTCATGCTATTTCTTTCTCAAAAAAGAAAAAAGAAAAAAAACAAACTAGGATGGATGAGCTTTGGATTCTTTGAAGCAAGTGTTGAGGCAGGAGGCAAACATCCAGCTTGGTGTTTCTGAAGGACTTTACTTTTTATCGGGGGAGCTAATCCTTGATTCACCTGTTTGCCCAACACTGTGGAAAGTATCTGATACCTGGTGGCAGCTCACTGAGTGTATGGAATTTAGTTTTGTCTCAGAGAAACACGTCAGGTGAAAGCCTACAGTCTGAGTAAGAATACCTCCCATATTCTCATGATGTTCTTCAATCATAAGGGTTTTTTTTTGTTTGTTTTGTTTTTGCTTTGGTTGAAATTCCTTCAATTCAGCTGAACAGAACCAAGAAATAGTTCTAAATCCTAGGGAAAAGGAATAAGAACTTATCTAATGTGAACAATGATCCCTTTTACTTGTGTTAATTGCACAACTACCACCACACCTAGTAAAATTCGTATTTGTACCACTAGACCAAAAATAAGCTCAACGCTTTAGAAAAATGCAAAGAAATGCATTAAGATTTGTTAGTCAACCATAGGAAAGTAAAGTAATTTGGATAAAGTCTCTTACAAGGCTGCTAACCAATCTGTACTCCATTAGTTACAGTAGTAAGTCCTTTTAATTCCTAGTCTCTGTTCTTGGAACTATCTAAAATTAGGCTATCAGTTTTATCTTCTTCAGTTACTACTCTCATTAGGTCTCACTCCTTCTGAAAACCTAGGACCAAACCCCTTAATTCCTGCAATTTTGACTCTTTATGCAACTTTTTGGGGGTCTTTTTTGCTTAAAAAAACACACACGAAAAACAGGTCCCCAAATGAACCTTCTGCTGCAGTCAGAGTCCATCATGTTTCAGGCTTGCACGTATTTGCTAACAACTCAACCAGTACCTGGGATGCCAATTCCCTCCTTTTTTATCTACTGAAATTTTGCCTATTGTTCAGGACCAAACTGGGTCTTAAGCATGTTGTGAAGCTCCCTCTGAATGTTTCAGGTCACACTGATATATATACTCTTGAAGTGCCTGTGGTTTACAATAGGTATCTATGCATCAAGAGCTGTCCAGAAGTTCTGGTTTAGATGTTTTAAGCCTCATTTCCCAGCTAGAGTATGAGTTTTTTGAGAGACTTTATTTTATTATTTTATATCCCCCTATAACAGAAGCCATTCAAAAAATATTTTTTGCATTCCTACTCTAATTTATGCCCTGTAGATATAGATGTGCCACGAAGTATATTTATTAGTTGAATTAATACATGAAGAATCTTTAAGGTGCTATACTTTGGCATTATATATTTGGCTGAATCCTAAAAAATACATTATATTGCTATTTCAAATAAAAATTATTCTTGCTTATCAATATTTTCCTGAGCTTTCATGTTTTAATTTTTTTTAATGTTTATTTATTTTGAGAGAGAGAGAGAGAGACAGAGTGTGAGCATGGGAGGGGCAGAGAGAGAGGGAGACACAGAATCTGAAGCAGGCTCCAGGCTCTGAGCTGTTAGCATACAGCCCGATGGAGGGCTCGAACCCACGAATCGTGAGATCATAGACCTGAGCCTAAGTTGGCGGCGCAACCGACTGAGCCACCCAGGTGTCCCTCATAATTTTAATGAAAATATCATTTTGAAAATACATATGTTGGGTTTCTTTTTTGAGAATTTATCCTTATATTAATTACCCATTGATTCTGGTACATATAACAACACTATGTTTTCCTGGGTCATTAGCAGATTTGTCTCTGAATTACCCAATCTACAAATATACACAAATTTTGGATCCAAAGCGGATTCTAATTTTCTCTTATATTTTGATTATCTATTATGATAGGTATTATAGTATACAGAAATATGTATTTCACTTAACAATTACAATAATATTACTAAGTGTCCCTCTAAATCCATATTAAACAACAATAAATCACAGCAGTTTAGGAAATACAATAATCTATAATTAATCTTTTTCTTTTCCCTTGTTCCCTTTACCATTCAAAAATTCAATGATTATTTGGAAATAACATTCTTCCAATCTCACCCTAAAAACAGCTTCTAAATACTCCTTTTCCTGCCACGATTGTGCCTGTATTTTATCTGGTTCTCCTTTGACGCTTACTCCTTTAAAACTATCGAAAAACCGGAAAAGTTTCTTTAACTCTCAAATCTCTGTGTCGTAAAATCCTTTGTCAATTTACCCAGTACGCAGGAGAGGATCTCTGTTTCTTTTTCGAGCGAATTACACAGTTGTCTCCGCAGCCTGATTTGCCAGTTTGGTTCCCGCTGTATGAGTTTGGTGATTCTTTGTACAAATTAATCACCATGAAAAAGTCTAAAGCAGGGCAGTTGCAGACTAAATTATAGCAGTCTTTTCCCGTAAAGCAACCTGGTACCTCACAAAACTCCAGGCGAACAATGAATGATAGAGCATGCACCAATAGGGAGTGGAGGAGAGTATTTTGTGGAAGTTTGCAACCCAATCCCAGAGGGCCAGAGGTGGGAATTTTAAAATGGGGTTTTCTTTTCCTTGGAATTTTCTTAAAGTGGTATTGCTGCCTTTTGATGTTAAAGTTTGTCAAAGATTGCCAAATTGCCAGATTAAGGAATTTTGAGTGTTTTGTGAAAATCGATACACATTCAAATTGACATTCTGGCACAGAATCCCTTGGCTGTTTTTATAGCAATTTCAGGGCTGTAGAAGTTATTTAAAGATAATTCATTATTTATGATCAAAAATAGGATGTTACAACGTGGATGGAATGGGAGGGTATTATGCTAAGTGAAATAAGACAGAGAAAGACAGGTATCATATGTTTTCACAGAAACTTAACAGAAGACCATGGAGGAAGGGAAGGGGAAAAAATAGTTTCAAACAGAGGGAGGCAAACCATAAGAGACTCTTAAACACAGAGAACAAACTGAGGGTTAATGGGAGAGGGCAGGGGAGGGGAGAAATGGGTGATGGGCATTGAGGAGGGCACTTGCTGGAATGAGTACTGGCTGTTTATGTGATGATTCATGGGAATCTACCCCCAAAACCAAGAGCACACTATATACACTGTCCGTTAGCTAACTTGACAATAAATTATACTTATATATATGGAAAAAAAACAAAAACAAAAATCAGATGTTAGGGATGCCCAGGTTGCTCAGTCTGTTAAGCATCTGACTGGGGCTCAGTTCCTGAGTTCCAGCCATGCTGTGGCTCTCTGCTGTCAGCACAGAAACTGCTTCAGATCCTGTCCCCCACCTCCTCTCTGCCCCTCCCCAGCTCATTCTCTCTCAAAATAAACTTAAAAATTTTATTTAAAAAAATTGGATGTTAAATTAATGCATTAAAATATTTCTTTTGTTTTTAAGAAATGAAAACTAAGTGGCTAACATTGATTACTTTTAAAAAGACCTATTTGTTAATCATTTTTGGAGTCACTTTCCAGTATTAGGAGCAAGTCTTTTTATTTAGGTTGATCCTTAATAACCTATTTTTGTTTTTACATAAACTAGGTTTCCTCGTTTTAAGTCCAGCAAAAAGTTCCTAAGTACTACAAATTCTTAGGTATCTAAGAATTCTTAGGTATCTAAGTATTTATATCAAAGTTCTTAGAAGTACATAACATTCACCATGCCACATAGTTCCAGAACTTCTGACGGCCAGGTTTAATAAATAGGTAATTGGTAAGTGTTTCATTATAACTCATACCTCGTCTTGGAATAAATGTTACTTTCATTTAGTATAACTTTGCTTTAGAGATTCATCTCTAACAGTAATTAAATAAACCAACAGGAAACTAGTTATAAAGTCAAGGTTGCCTGGCAATGAATCGCTAATAAATTAATCAACATCAAGCTTTTCAAAGAACAATGAATGACAGCAGATTCATGACAGGAAGTTTAAAAAACCCTTCATTTCAGAAAGTTGCCATGTTAACAAACATCATATTTAAAAAATAAATGTTTTTAAAATGTTCCTTAGCAATGTTTAGAATTATTATTGTTACTATTATTATTTTTATTTTTACTAGCATAATGCTTTCTTCCTTTGATGTTATCTTTCCGCGGACATAGGAATTCTCATCTTGAAGAATTATTTATTGACGGCCTACTCAGTCATTCTAGGAACTGCCATAATATTTAATTTACTCAGCTGTTAGTGTCCTTTTTAGCAACCGTTTCACACAATAGACTTTAGGTATTTCAAGAGCAGAGACTAGGTTACGCACCTCATCTTTGGAACGAACCTGTCAGCGCGCACAGTGAGCCCTTAAATCCCATGCTTAGGCTCACCTCTGGATAACTAACCTTGGCCATATTACATAAACCTTCCAGACATCAGATTTTCATTCGTTAAACGAGTATGATACTAGTACCTGTGTCATGAGACTGCTGTGAGGGTTTAAGGGATTGTGCACAGCTCTTAGAACGCCGCCTGGTACACAATAAGCGCTCGGTGTTACTACTGTTGTTGTAATTCCTCAATGTATACAATGAGTAAGTGCACGAGTCCCTGAATGAATGTATGAATGAAAGAACAAATCAGTTATTGGCAAGTCCCTAGGCTGGGAAGGGCTAAGTTGCCCCCCTCAACGAGTAAAGGGAAAAAGTGCCCTCAGCACAGCAAAACCCCAGCCGGAGCCGGAAGTCTAAGTTAAGCTACGGACGAGGCCAGGCTGGAGGAAGCCGAGCTTTTGGCCAATAGGCACAGCGCTTGAAAAACGAACATCTCGTGCAAGATGTTTTGAAACCGCGAGAACAGGGGAGAATTATCGCGATGTTCCGTCTTCCCTCCCAACTCTCAGGAGCTCGGGTTCCGCCCCGCCCCGCCCCCCGCCGTCCTCGCCTCGCCCCGCCCACTGCCGTCGGCGCCCCGCCCCTCTCTCCGACCCTCGGTTGGCAGTCCAGCGCCGCCTGCGCCCGGAGCGCTGGCTCCGCCGGCGCCGAGGTGAGTGCGGCCGTCTGTTGCTTCGGGTGGCTCGCGTGCCAAGGGCCCCCTGACCCGGCTCCCCGGACAGCACGCTGGATCCGGCAGATGCGTCCGGGCAGCGGCGAGTGGTCCCTGGCCCGAGCGGGCCCGTCCGGCCTCGGGTCGCCATAGCTGCCGGGCCCTCCCCGCCCTCTATGGCTGCAGAATTCCGATATCGGGTCTGTGAAATCCCTGCCACTGAGCTCGCTGCTTCCAAACTGTAACGACCTTAGTGTTTGGTTAACTCGGGCAAAGCGGCAGGTGTTTTGCCCAAGACTTACTGGGAAAACAGTCTTTTACAAGTGCTTTTAATATACAATTTTTAATTCTCTAATTTCCAGTATTAGAAAATTGGAGTGGGTATTCTACTGAATTAAATACGGAAGTCAGTCTGAGGGTCTCCTTTTACACACACCTGCTTAACATGTGTGGATTTTCTTAAGGTGGAAGGATTTGTTTACTTGTTTTAAACAATAATAAAGTGGGTTGGTGTTTACATGTCAGAAAATTTGTGGAGGTACACTTGGCATACCGTTAATATTATTAAGTGTCCCATTTATCGTTAGTAGATTAAGAGGTAGTGAAGGGAATTTGTGGAAGAAATTAACCATCTTGGTAAAGGCTGTATCTTGCCAATGAATGCGTTTTGGAAAACCATTAGCATTTTTATTGGCACCTTTCAGATTTCATTTATGTAGATTTTATCTCCCACACTGCCTTTGTAGCCAGATGTATTTTAGCAGGGTGAAATGATGTTTTAAAGGCAGCCCAATCCCAGCCTTCAGGATTCAGAAGGAAAGCAATTAGGTTACACTGAATTCTCTTATTGGATCTTCATCAGTGAGTGTGGATTTTGGGTGTAGTTTTGCTTTGTAGTCTCACATTTGTATAAGCGTTGGCTACTACTTAAATTTAATAATATGGAAGAAACAGGCTCCATTGAACACTGAAGTGCCTGAAAGGCTATATTGTAAGGCAGTGCACAGACTTTGGAGTCGGCCCACCTGGGTTGGAATTCTGGCAAGTTATTACCCTCTGAGAAACTCAGTTTCCTTATGTATAAAACAGGCTAAATAATGTCTATTGCAATGTGTAGTTAGTTGTATGGGTTAGGGATCTTTATGGTACTTAGCAAGCATTTAGGATGTAGTATCTACAAGATGACCAAAGATAAGAAAGTGAAAAAAAATCTACCTTGCAGTATTACATGCCATTTGAGGGCACCTGCTTTGTGCTAGATATTGTGTCCAGGCGGGTATACAAGAGTGAAGAAAGAGCAAGACGTCTGCCCTCAGGAGCTTCCAGTCGGTTGGCTAGATTGACAATAGATACACCAGTAAATATTTAGATTCCAGATCGTGAGGAGGCCTCCATATAAAAAAAAAAAAAAAATAACAGGAGAAGAGTGATTTTTACTTTGAAACCCAAAGGTTGATGGGACAGTGCTTTCCAGGCTAAGAGGAGAGGTAGCAACTGGTGTGAAGAGTTGGACTCTTCCAAGAGACTAGGAAAAAAGGACTAGAAAAGCCCAGGAGCTTGGTGAGAAGCCAGGGAAGGGTATATCTTATCTCCAGATAAGGCTGGAGAAGCGAGGTGGGAGGGGGGGCCAGATTGTGAGGAGCCCTCAATGCTTGGGAAGAGCTTGATTTTCTTACAAACGTTTGAAGGCTGTGTTTAGTTGATATGTGTGCACTAGGGAGTGAGTTTCCCTGAGAAGGGACCATGGGATTTACATTTTTAAAGGTCCACTGCTAAGTGGTTAATGTGTTAGAAAGTATCTAGAGTGGACACCAGTAATACTCACGGCTCTGGCCGGAGATGAGAGTGGTTTTTGGTTTTGGCTGGTGGAGAGATGTGGATGGACTTGAGATGTATTTCGGAGATGGAAACCACTGGCCTTAAGATAAATTGGAGGTACCAGGTGAATGGCAGGATGGACCCACTCATGACTTAAAGCTTTCCATTTAAGGGATGAAAAACACTGGGGAGAATTCGGATTGCTGATGAAAAGCAAAATGTGTTAAGTTTGCAGCCCTTGTGAGCCATCTAACCTGCTTCCACTTTACTACTTCAGTGAGTAATAACCCGGCAAACTTCTCTTTCGACACAGAATCATCGATTCTGGTTTAGTTCCCTTCTACTTTGCAGGTCAGAGAATTAAGATGTAGAAAGATGGAATATGTTGTTCAAAGTGACATATGTCTCATAAAAACAGGTTAAGTGTGTAGGTAGAATCAGTATGGGAAGGTTTTGAATTCTTATGTTGCACCAGGGATATTATTGAATATTCCACATTGTCTGCCCTTTTCGATGAAATGGCAAGTGCTTTCATACTAGATAGGAATTGGGAGTTTGGAAATAATAGAAAATTACCAAAAAAGTTACAAAACTCTGCTAATGGAACGCTTATGTTACTGCATTTTGCACTAACTTTGTGTTAAGTCCCAGTGAAAATAGTTTTTCTTAAGAAAAAAAATTTTTTTCTTTGAAAGGCACTTTCAGTTAGGGAGTTCCAGAAAGGATGCCCAGGAAAATGAGGGTTTTGCACAGAGCTCACTCAGCCTTTTAATGTTTTTGCATTTCCTTAATATCCTTTGGAATCCTGTGAAGAACCCAGTCTTTGAAATCCACTGGACACCCTCATCTCTACCCCAAAGTGGGGAGGGGGGAGTCCTTGCTTTTATCCCTTATGAGCCATTTGACCTTGGACAACATTGTTGAAGCTCTGAGTTTTTTTCCTCTTGTGTTAGTTAAGTGATTGTGAAGTTTGTTTCTGCTCTGTGCCTAGTTGATAAGATGGCAAATGTTATTTCTCTTCCTACCCGGTCACTTTCAGAGCTAGAAGGGAATTTAATCTGTTCTGGGTTCTGGGCTTTACCAATAAATTGCTGTCTCCCTTGTATATGTTAGGCAACTGAGGCCTGAAAAGATTGTAAGAAAATAATACAAGGTTCTTATTTCCTAGTGCAGTGTTTCTTCTTTCATTGAAATAATACAACTGTATATTCCTGGACCTGTTTCTTTACTGCTTCTGATAATCTACAAAGTGAAGAAGGAAAAAAATAGAGGTAAAAGAAGGAAAAAATTAGGATATAGGACAATATTCTGTACATAGTAAGAAATGAGGAAAGTAAAGCTGTAAGTGGTCTAGATGTTTTGTATGTATTTAGCAATATTTTTGAAACACCTTAAGCTACACGTAAAGTGAGGTAGCTCAAGAAGGAAACGGGTTTGCTCTATCTGATTTTTAAGCTTTCTTTGGGTGCATGTTATGAAACTAGTCTCTCTTCTATTAGGCATTCCTATCTCAAGTTCAAGAACTAGTTTTTCAGTTAGGACTGTTGCTGCGAAGTGGTACACATTGCTTAAGTAGTGAGAGTATTTAAATAGTTGCTCTCATCTCCTAAATATGTTCAGTTGTTATGAAGGAAAAATATAGGGATCAAATGTGTAACTCTCTCTTTAGTGTCTGCTAATAGCTGTGTGTGCTAACTGGTTTATTTGGCAATGCTTATGAGCACTATCATAATGATTCAATTTTCTTGTTCTCTTTAGAAATGGACCAATTTTGACAAGATGTAGTGCTGCAGTGTGCCTGATGGGATACATTCAGTCATGGCATCTGAACTTTGTAAGACGATCTCTGTGGCAAGGCTGGAAAAGCACAAGAATTTGTTCTTAAATTACAGGAATCTGCACCATTTTCCATTGGAGTTACTGAAAGATGAGGGACTACAGTACTTGGAGAGGCTCTATATGAAAAGGAACTCCCTGACAACCTTGGTACAGTATTATATTGCATTTAAAAAAATCATTTGTAATGTGGTCCTGACCGAGATCTATTTTACATATCCTAAGACATTCAGACCAGGATGTACATCCCCTCTTGTTATCTCAGCAGGTAGTAAGGATACAAATACAGGGGTTTCTCGTTAGTGGAGAATTCATTATCCAAGTCCCTCCAATATGAGGTTACAGGAAGAGTTGTATAGGAAAGCAAAATATTCACTAATGTGCCAGTCATAGAATTAGTTTCCATTCCACAACCCCACTTCACTTACCCTGTGCATCTGTCTTTGCTTTCTTTGTGGGATAGGCTCCTTAGCTGGTTTTCGGATGTTACCGAAAAAGTAAAGAAGAAGAAGAAGGCCAAGAAAGATGACCTTGAGTTAGAGTCATTTAAAAAGAGATGATCTGAATATTAAAATATATGAAGACAGGCATTTGGGAAACTTCATGTAGCCTTTGTTTTGGGGGAAAAACATAACAAAAAACTCTCCGGAACCAAAAACCCTTCTTTATGATTGCACTGTGGAAATCAAATGATGTTGAATCGGCTCTCATCCAGTTTGTTGGAAAAATTTTTGCCACAGACGCAACATTTGATTCACTGTTTTTACATCCTAAGAATAAGCACATAGTTATTATAACCTTATTTTTTTATTACATATAGAACTTTATTATATATTTTATTACATATAAGATTTAAAAACACTATTTAAACATTTTTTTTCAAGAGTGTCCTAATGTGACTTCTCATTCCCACTCTTATTGTCAAAATTGATCTCTGTTTTAAATGGATGTGCTTTACGTGGCCTTTTCTGGCTATTACTTAACCTCATTTGAGTCTTACACTTGAACTCTTATTCTTACTCATTTTATGATGTCTTGTTTCTCTGTGAGCAGACCTATTTTTCATTCTCTTCTCTAAGAGAAGAGTCTATTTGGACTATCCTAAATATCTGAAAGTATGCCTTACTGGCTTCATTTATATAGAGTGTTTTCCTGAAAAAGTCTTATATAATCTGTGTAAAATACCTCCAGTGAGTGGAAAGCATATGATTTGTTCATTTTTGCCATATCTAAAAGTAAATAGAAATATGTCTTTCATTTTTAGTGTTTGGCATTTTGGCATATGTGTTATTTTGCGTGCCTAGTTAGATTTTTTTAAATTAGATTTTTCAGTTTTTTATTTTTTTAACATTTATTCATTTTTGAGAGACAGAGATAGAGTGTGAGTGGGTGAGGGGCAGAGAGAGAGGGACACACCACATCTGAAGCAGGCTCCAATCTCTGAGCTGTCGGCACAGAGCCCAACGCGGGGCTCAAACCCATGAACCATGAGATCATGACCTGAGCCGAAGTTGGACGCTTAACCAACTGAACCACCCAGGCACTCCATAAGTTTTTCAGTTTTAAAACTGTAATTATTTTGGGGAGCCTGGGTGGCTCGGTCAATTAAGTGTTCAACTCTTGATTTCAGCTCAGGTCATGATCTCATTATCCTGAGATCGAGCCCTGCTTTGGGCTCTGCGTGGAGCATGGAGCCTGCTTGGAAGCCTCTCTCCCTCTTTCTCTGCCCCTCCTCTGCTTGTGTTCTCTCGCTCTCTCTCAATCTCTTTCTCAAAATAAATAAACTTAAAAAAAATTATCTTAATCAAACTTTAATAGTACAGTTATATTAATCCTTTTGCAAAATCATCATTGCATGATTTACCAAGTATTTCCCTCCTCCCTTTGGGGAACCAGTGTTGTGAGAAATAATTTGTCAAGGATTAAAGCCCAGATTTTCCCATGTTTGTTATTTTTAAAAAAATTTCTTTCATGTCTGTTTATTTTGGGGGGGGGGAGGGGCAGAGAGAGGGAGAGAGAGAATCCCAAGCAGACCCCGAACTGACAGCGTGGAGCCCAATGTGGGGCTTGATCTCATGAACCATGAGATCATGACCTGAGCTGAGATCAAGAGTCGGATGCTTAACCAACTGAGGCACCCAGGTGTTCTTTCCGTGTTTGTTATTGATGTACTAGGAGAAAACTGTGAGTGGATTACTTCTTAACTGTTAGTCACAATCTACTGGAGTATAGTTTGTTCAAAGAAATTGATCTTTGTTTATGAAAGTTATAGTGAGCTTTTGGTTTTGTGTGGTTTCTCAGCTAAAGTTTTCCCTTTATGAAAATACCTAGGTATCTGCTATACAGTTGTAACCGATATTCATAATGGCTCATAAGCATACATTTCAAATTCATGCTCTGCCACCTTTTTGTTGATCAGAGATTAACTTGTTGCATATGTTTATGATAGGTGTATGTATTTTATTCGAATGCTTTCTAATGAGCTAGAACATTTGATTCATGTGTATCAAAGAGCTTTTAAACTGTAAAGTGCTATGCAGATATCAGGGTGTAGGAATCATAGCAGCCATCCCATTCCTTTACGGTGCTGGATATAAGACACCTAGTATATACACCTAGTATATACACCTAGTATAGTCTAGGAATGACTTACTGCATAGGTTTTGAAAGCAGATGAAATAGTACTTATCCTAGAGTGCTCTAAACTAGTGACTTCAGGCTTTTAGAATGTTTGCTGGTGTTCTTGATACAGTGTATTTCCTAAAGGGGATTTAGTATGTGGATTTTTTTTTTTTTTGAGAGAGAGCATGGGGGAGGGGTGCCAAGGGTGGGTGGAACGGAGACAGATCTTAAGCAGGCTCCACACTCTGTGCAGAGCTCGACATGCGGTTCCATCTCGCAACCGTGAGATCGTGACTTGAGCCGAAATCAAGAGTCAGACACTTCACCAACTGAGCCACCCAGGTGCCCCTAGTATGTGGAATTTGACTCACAACTACGATACTGACCAAAGGGGAAAAGAAAAACATTGGAAACATGATTTAACACATATGGGTTAATTGGCCTTTTTTTTTTAAAGGAAGCTTGGGAATCTGCCAATAATTTGCATTTTCACATTGTTTTATTTTTTTTAATTAACACTTTATTGTGTTTAAATCTTTTCTCCTCAACATTATCCCTTTCCCTTCTCTCCCCTCACCATATGAGCCTTTCTGTGAGAAGAGAAGTCATTAATGTACCGTCTCTGCCCTTCTTCCTTTCCTCATCAAGGGGCTTGGTATAGCAGAGTGGTTTATATTTTGTAGGATGATTGTTAAATGCTCAGAATTTGAGGAATGCCATATTAAAACTAAAACACACAAAAAAGCCTTTTTTATATATTTAATAGAATAAAGTTTTCATATTTTAAATCCAAAAATGATACATGCTCTAATATTAGTGACCATATAGGAACATATGGAAAGTAGTTGTCTCTCCATCCAGTTTTTGAAAAAAAATTTTTTTTTACATTTATTCATTTGTGAGAGAGAGAGACAGAATACAAGTGAGGGACGGTCAACAGAGAGGGAGACACAGAATCTGAAGCAGGCTCCAGGCTCTGAGCTGTCAGCACAGAACCTGATGCGGGGCTCGAACTCACGGAGTGTGAGATCATGACCTGAGCCGAAGTCGGATGCTTAACCGACTGAGCCACCCAGGCGCCCCTATAATTATTTTAAATGCAGTTCAAGAATTGTTAAATCTCACCTTTGTGGTAGTTAGAAGACAAGAGAATAGGAGATACAAGTTCTGTGTTTGTCGTGTGATGGGGTATTCACATAGTTATTGAATAAGTAAATAAATACATGAATATAAAGTAGATTAATATAAGGACTCTCATGTAGGTATAAGAGTTCCAGACTGAGTGCCTCTGAAAGCAGGGACTCTGTCTTAAATTCTGTATCCTCATGCCTGGCCTACTGCCCAACATTTGTAGGACACATAATCTAATTCTATGTTGCAGGACTGTAGAAGACTTTTTAAAGAAGATGCTATCTGCATTGACACTGAAGAGTGACTTTGACAGGAGGTTAGGAGGAAAAGTATTCATTCAACATGTCTTTACTGAGCACTTACTATGTGCCCAGTACTCTTCAAGTCACTGACTTGGAACAAATTCTTATTCTCATGAATTTTCATTTGTTGACATCCCAAGCTGAAGAGAAAGTATGAACTAAGACTCAGTGGCAGGAAGTTCAGGGGACAAGTGTAGGCGCCTATTTTGCCTAGAGCAATGTTGTGTTTGTTTTTATTTTTTTTATTGTGTTCTTCAGAGCCTGAGGGTTCCTAAAAAGGGCTGAGGTGGAGAATTATGGGAAAACTGAGCAGTAGTGTGTCTCCTCTGCAGTCAGAGCAGCTGTCCTTTTGTTTGCTCATGTATTGGTGCTCTTTACACAAAACCCCACGTGGGTGGGATGTGTAGATCTAATAAATGTTTGCAAATCCCTTTTAGCAGAACCATTTATTCAGAAAGTTTGATGAGTAACATAGATGTAACTGGGAATTATTCTTATTTAGGGGAGGGGATAGGCAGGATTCTTGCTCAGTCCACACCTCCTTCCCTTCTAAGGAACTGTGTGTCTAGGAAACCACAGAGTAGAATAGAAAGTCACTAACTTAGCACAGCTGACATGAGAATTCTGCATTCTACCAGGCAAGGCCATCTGCTTGGGGAGTGGAGATTTGCAGAGAATGCAGGCTTGAAGTTGTGAAGAATCACATGGCACTTTGGCCAGAGAAAGGTAACAGGATTGTTGGCATTGTTCAGCAAGCTGTTGGTCGCCAGGCTTAATGGTGGAACTGTGTGCCTTGTTTAGGGGAGTTTCTCCTACAACACTCAGCTGAGGTATGAAGAAGGTGTGCTGTTGTATTCTTGAAGGCTTAGGTGTTTTCCAGGTGGATACAATACAGTGCAGAAGGACTAAGGGGATTTAGTAATTTGGCAGGAGGGATTGGGACATGGATGATGGAATATGGAACGTGAGCTGGATTGGAGGCAAAGAAAGAAAGGAGGAGTGCATGAATAGGGAGAATGGAGAGGGGCCAAAGGATCCACTGACATTGAAGAATTGTATTAGGCATGATTGAGTAAGCCATTTAGGGGGATGGGACATGTGGTTCTGGAGAGAGACTGCAGGTGTAGAGAAGTTTCAGGTGAAGGGCGGATAGGAGTGTGCCGGATGAAGGGGGCTAAGGTGAATCCTACCCCCATTCCCCCTCAGTTCTGCACCAGTAGCTGGAATCAGATTTCTAAGAGTTGGAGAAGGAATATAGCTCGGAAGCAGCAATCACCAGCTCTCACCCCTAACCCGGAAGTTCATGGAGGAAGGGAATTAGCAGGGGAAGCATTTAAGGACTGCAGTCACAGGAAGGGGCTGTTTCAGTGTTTAGTAGCAAAACATAATATTAGGAGATAACAGACCCAGGTTGTATGTGCTACACCTCTTTGGACCTCAGTTTCTTCATTTACAAAATAAAAGGCCACAAGAGACTTGGACAGGGGTGGGGAAGAAATCCCAACCAGGAAGTGAAATCCCTTAACGGATCTGCCAACTTCTCTTAATGAGACTAGCAGGCAGGAGGTTTTCCTGGGGACATGGAATAGTGACCTACCCAAATACTAACGGAGCTCTCACCAGTTACCAGTTTTGTTTGTGAATATGAATGGACAAGAAAAGACATCTAAGTTTTTTTTTTTTTAATTTTTTTTTTCAACGTTTATTTATTTTTGGGACAGAGAGAGACAGAGCATGAACGGGGGAGGGGCAGAGAGAGAGGGAGACACAGAATCGGAAACAGGCTCCAGGCTCTGAGCCATCAGCCCAGAGCCCGACGCGGGGCTCGAACTCACGGACCGCGAGATCGTGACCTGGCTGAAGTCGGACGCTTAACTGACTGCATCACCCAGGCGCCCCAAAGACATCTAAGTTTTAATGAAAGAGGAGAGTTTGGCTTATGTCTGAGCAGTAAGAGCAGCTGGATCTTGATGAAGCAATTAATCTGTGCTACAAGAGAGAACCTCACTTAAAAGTGATATCCTGCTGGGATTGACGGGAAGCAGAGGTCTGTTCATCACATTCCCAAATTGGGATGGGGCATAAGGCACGGAAGTGTTTCCTTTCCTGTGGACCCAGGAGAAAACATTCTTGACCTTCCCCATAAAATATAAACAGGCAAATAAATAATAAAAGAATACAGATAATCTAAACACAAAAAGGTGTTTAACTTCCAATGGAAGGTAAAACATCGATCATCCTTTCCTACTAGATTGGCAAAGACTAATAAATACCTAGTGTTGAAGATTATTAATGCTTGATGTGGAAGACAATAAGAAGATGCTCTCACACACTATCAGATGGAGTAGACTGGGCTGAGTACTTTTGGTGGCTGGTTTGAGCACATCAGTCGGCATTTTGAAAGAGTATGCGTCTGAATCGGTATTTTTCACCTGTAAGAATTTACACAGCAGAAAAAAAAATATCAAGTGAACATTTGTGAATATGTCAAATGAACATGTCAAGTGAACAGGATGGTCATCAAAACGTTGGATGCAATGAAACATTAAGAAAACCTAAATATTCATCAGTCTGGGATTGGTTAAAATCTGATAGCAGCTAACATCTTTTGTAACATCATTTGTAACATCATAGCAGTAAGTTACAAGCACTGTCTTAAGCAATTTACATGTATTAAATTAATTAACTAATAAATTAATCTAAGACAATCCTGTGAAGTAGGCATTATTATTATCCCTACTTTATAGATAAATAAACTGACATTAAAAAGCTCATCAATCAAACTTAACAGTGATTAGAGCTGTAGGTTGAGGGAAGGCAAGAGAGTGGGGGTGGGAGCTGGAAGAGAAAGAACCTTACCTAAGGATGCAGAGTACAAGGGAAAGGTTCTGTGAAGTTTGGTTTATGTTTTTTCACTAAATACTTACTAGTTTTACAATTAAAAATTAAAATAAGATTGTTGGCATAGAGTACTGTTAAGATCTTAGCTAGCTCTCAAGTTGTGTTAATCAGTGAGTCTAGATATTTTGATTTACAGTGATGACGATGCCTGCGTTTATGCTGCATCGACAGCTTCTGCGGCTGGTGGCAGGGTTGAGGGTGAAAGGGGCTGATATCTGGGAAAGTAACATAGCTATGCCCTCCACCCCCTTTGAATTTGGTTAAGAGTAGGATCTGGATTAAATGAACATCACAGAACCTTGAAGGGAAAACAAAGAAATAGTAAAAGAGTGTCGTGCCATCAAGTGTGGCAGAAAAATTTGGGAGAGGGAGTTAAGTTTTGTTTTTGTTTCTTTGATTCACTTTGAATTCCAACATAAGGGGCTTCTTGTTATTTCTTAAATGGAATGTGTGGAAATGATACGTCAAGTAGTAAAGCGTTCAGATGCTCTGTTTGTGTTTTAATGCTGATGTGTAGTATGTGATGTAGTTCTGCAAAAACACAGATTATAAATGTATCCTGTCTCAGTAATACACACATGCCTGAAGAGTAGGAGTTTTGTTATAAACCAAAGCTGCTTTTCCTACTGAATTTTCAGATTTCACAGTTTGCCCCCTGATCCTTACTGGTTGATTGACAGTAGTTCCCTGTCAAATAGGTAACAAAGTATTTGAAATAGTTTAGAAAGTGAATGTCTGACCCCTAATTTCATTCTGTTTCTTGAATCACAGAATTTCAAAGCTAGATGGAGCTTTATAGGCAGTTTAGGCGATTTTTCTTTTTGGGGAAAGTAAGCTTAGAAGAAGTTAATGGACGGGTCCAAAGTCACTTTTGTGGCCAGCTAGAGCATGTACCGGGTCTCCTCATTTGTCACCTAGTCGGTCTTTTGTTTTAATTCTGCAAGTATTTACTGATGACCTTTTTCTGGCCTCGCACCATATAGTTAAAATGTAACCACATTTATCTGTTTCAGAGCAATGAGGTGTTCCCCTTTAAGTGAGTTCTCCTAGTTACCTCTGTGACGTTTACCTCTGAGATCTACTGTGTAACTTTTCCTGATAGAAATGTTTTTAAAACTTGTATCTCTCTGTACTTTCTTAAAATATAGGGAACATGATTTAGCCTACCCTTTGTGATTTGTAGTTTCTGCCTTGGGAGTTAGGAAGGGAGGGTTTAGAATGAGGTGGCAGGGAGAGACGTTTTTCCCTTACACCAGACCATATCCTTGGACACTGGAAGGGCTCTGTTTGCCAGCAGAAGGCTCAAAAGCCATTGTTATGTATGTGTTTCCACAAGTTGAAATTCATTTTCAAGCATGCACTATACTAAAATGAGCCACCTGTACCTTAAAAATGAGATGCCAGTTTCTAAATGTTAGCCCCATCAGATCAGTCAACAAATACGTATGTGAGTGAGGTACCTGAAGTATAATACATTGAGCTTTGGAATATGCTCCCCACTCATAATGAACAATTATGTCATATATCGTCTTTTTTTTTTTTTAATATTTATTCATTTTTGAAAGACAGCACAAGCGGGGTGGGGCAGAGAGAGAGGGGGACATAGAATCTGAAGCAGGCTCCAGACTCTGAGCTGTCAGCACAGAGCCCGACGTGGGGCTTGAACTCATGAACCACGAAATTATGACCTGAGCCAAAGTCGACACTTAACCGACTGAGCCACCCAGGTGCCCCCATCGTCTTTTTTTTAAATGCTTATTTATTTTGAGAGAGAGAGAGAGAGAGAGAGAGAGCAGACGTGCACTTGAGTATGTTGTGATGGTTTGTAACTGAAATGCCTTTTTTCCTTCAGTACCAAAACTTCATTAACTTTTTTAAATTAAAAAATAATAAAAATAATTTTTGAGGTGAAGTTTATGTAATGTAAATCAACCATTTTAGAGTGAACAATTCAGTGGTGTTTGGTACATTCACAGTGTTGCACAACCAGTGCCTTTGTCTCGTTCCAGACATTTCCATCACTCTGGAGTAAAACCCCTCACCCATTAAGCAACTTCTCCCCATTCCCCTCCACACTTCAGCCCTGGCGACCGCCAATCTGTGTTCTGTCTTTATGGATTTATCTCTTATGGATAGTTCATATAAATGGGATTATTCACTATGTGCCCTTTTGCGTCCGGCTTCTTTTCACTTAGAGTGTTCTCAAACTTCCTCCAAGTTGTAGTGTGCATCAGTTCATAACTTTTGTGGCTCAATAAGATTCCGTTGTGTGTGCATGCCACAGTTTGTTCACCCATTCATCCATTGATTGACATTTGGGCTCTTTCACCTTTTTGCTCTTGTGAACAGTGCAGCTATGAATATGGTTTACATTTAAATGTTTGAGTACCTATTTTTAATTATTTTGGGTATATACCTACCTAGGTGTGGAATTGTGGGGTTATAGGGTAGCTCTGCCTTTTTGAGGAACTCCCAGAATGGCTGAACCACTTCACCAGCAAGGTATAAGGATTCCAAGTTTCTCCACATCTCCCCAACATTTGTTATTTTCCAGTTTTTTTTTTTTAATTTTTTTTTTCAACGTTTTTTATTTATTTTTTTTGGGACAGAGAGAGACAGAGCATGAACGGGGGAGGGGCAGAGAGAGAGGGAGACACAGAATCGGAAACAGGCTCCAGGCTCCGAGCCATCAGCCCAGAGCCTGACGCGGGGCTCGAACTCACGGACCGCGAGATCGTGACCTGGCTGAAGTCGGACGCTTAACCGACTGCACCACCCAGGCGCCCCTCCAGTTGTTTTTTTAAATCTTGTTATTATAATAGGTGTGAAGTGACACCTCGTTATGGTTTTGATTTGCATTTCCCTAATGCTAATGATGTTGAGCATGTTTTCATGTGCTTGTTGGCCATTTGCATATATTTACAGAGTATTCAAATTCTTTGCCCATTTTTAAATTGGGTTGTTTGGGGGGTTTTTTGGTAAGAGTTCTTTATATACTCTGGATGCTAGACCCTGAGCAGATACATGGTTTACAAATATTTTCTCCCATTTTACATGTTGTCTTCACTGTCTTGTAATTCATTTTCTTGTAATATCCTTTGATGCACAAAAGTTTTTAATTTTGGTGAAGCCCAGTGTATCTGTTTTTTCTGTTGTTCCTCATGCTTTTGGTGTCATATCTGTGAATCCATTGCCAAATCCACTATGATAAAGATTCACTTCTGTCTATTTTTCCATGAGTTTTACAGTTTCAGCTGTTCTATTTAAGTCGTTGGTCCATTTTTAGTTAATTTTTGTATGTAGTGTCAGAGGTCCAACTTCATTCCATCTTTCATAACTGCTATAAGAACTTAAATACATTTAATTCATGACTTCTTTGAAATGTGTTTTTAGAAGTCAGAAATGGAGCAGGTTTTGCCGAACCCTGAATCATAGTGGTTTGCAACAGCACAATTACTTCTTTACTCACACTGTCATGACTCTCTTATTGCTTGGGGACTCTGGTTAATGGTGTCCAAAGTCAGGGATGGAGACTGACAAAGCTTGCATCACGTGGAGGTCACTATGAACTTTCTGAGCTTTTATGTAACTTTTTGTATTTCACTTCAAAATTTTATTTTTATTTTTTTCATTAAAAAAAGTTAATTAGGGGCGCCTGGGTGGCTCAGCTCAGGTCATCATCTCACAGTCCTTGATGGAGCCCATCATTGGGCTCTGCCCTGAGTGTGGGGGCTGCTTGGGATTCTCTCTCTCTCTGCCCACCCCCCCCCCACCTCCCAAAATAAATTTTTTTTTTTTTAAGTTTAGTTGTGGGACTAAAGGGGGAAAAAAAAACATTTCATTCACAAACTGTCACAATACACACAACAAGCTTCGCGGTGTTTGTAAAGACACATTTCAAAGTCGTGAGTTAGATGCGTTTTAGTTCTCACAGCTCAGGCTCTTGAAGGCTCCCACTTCAACATAATTCCACTGAGCAGAGTAAGTCACTTAGCCACATCCAGCTCGAAGAGACAAATGCAGTCCTACCAGGTGCCCAGCCAGAGAAGAGGAAGAAGCAGGTGGCTCACAGTGCCTACCAGGGCACATCACTCAGCACAGTGTTTGCAACATATTTGAACTATTTGTTCCAACATGCACGATTTAAAAACGTTCGCATGTAAGGAGGTAGGCAGTTTTCCTTAAAAGGGTGTAGTAAAACATCATTGATTCAAAATCAGAGGTAAATTTTAGACTTAAATGTGCTTGCTGAAGGTTACTTTTACATTCCCCGTAAAGAAGAGTTGTTCAGCTAAGTGCAATGTGGGATTTAATGCAGAGAATTTTGGCTTAATTTAGAAAACATTTGTAACTAGTTTAGCAGAAAGTAATTCAGTGATGCTTACCAGTAGGTGTCAGCCACAGCCCGTGCAGTGGGCTGCTCATTTGTCAGGCTGGTTGGGCCTCTGCTAATTAATTAATTACAACACGGGTTTTTCCCCACCCGTGTTGTAATGAACTGCAATTTTCTTAAGGTCACCTTGCTTATTTTTAAATAAAAACACAGTGTATCTAACCGTTAATAAAGATATGGTAATGCACCATTAGCAGTAGAAACATTATTCAGTGCTTAATTGTGTGTGAAGCTGTGTATCTCAAAAGAGCTAACCAGTTTCTCATGGGATAATTAGAATGCTGTTGGATGGCACGAAATCGTCATCTGGAAAAAATGATCGCAGCTCAAGATATGATACTGATTGTAGCAGATAAAATAGATGAGTCTTTTTTCTGGATAAGTTTTTCCTTTTTAGAGGACCAGCTATTATTAAGCCTCTCACTGCCCCCTTCCCTCATCCTTCCATCCCTAGTTGCCTAGTTTGCCTAGGAAGCTTTGTATGTATGCCCATAAATGGAAATGCATATTCTCCTTAAAAGAGAAGATACCCATACTAAAAGAAACATTTTGAGGATTTCTGCAGATCCAAGAGTAACATCTGAGGAAAGACTTGTCATGAAGGACTTCATTGCATATATTGATATCAAAACATGTGGGAAAAAAAAAAAAAGAATCACAGCATTCAGCATTTGAAAACTAAATATAAGTGACTTTATCAAAAATGGGTACTCAGTAAATGCTTCATTGTTCTCATAACTATTTGTATTTAATATTTGGTTATCATAAAAGGACAAGGATATATGTGTATATAAGCAGCTTTGGATGCTGTGGCTAAGTATTTAAATTCATCAGTATGCCAACTTAAAGTGGTAATATCATTTCCTTGTTTAAACCAGTGGATTTCTATTGTGTTCAGAATTTTTAAAAAGTTTTCCCATTTTATAAAATGTAAGTTCTAGTGGTCTGTTCCAGGCCACTCTGCGAAGTCATTATAAACCTTCATACCCTATGGCCCAGGCATATCACACTAATGGTGTTTCTCTTACTGTTTAGAACCCAAATTGGATGTAATATGATTGATTACTCAATTATGTAGCAGTTTATGTGCATACCACATTATCGAATGTAATGGTTTTCAATTATATGAGACCTAACATGTTCACTGTTAAAAGTTCAAATGATACTAACATAGAGTGAAGAATAGAGAGCACCCCTGATCCTTTTCCTAATGATGATCATTGTTACTTGGTTTCTGTCTGAAAAATTAGTTTGTTGCAAATACAAAACTTTCTAGTCCTCAACACCTATTAACACAATTGTTTTTATAACAGGATTTTCGAAAGTGTAAGATCTGTAGGATCTTACTGTAGGAGTAGTGTTCGGGAGTTACAGCAAAATAGATTGTATTTGCAATTTCCCAGACACAC
Organism: Acinonyx jubatus; assembly: GCF_027475565.1. Taxonomy (NCBI): domain Eukaryota; kingdom Metazoa; phylum Chordata; class Mammalia; order Carnivora; family Felidae; genus Acinonyx; species Acinonyx jubatus. Next base: position 17,503,159 of record NC_069386.1, read on the forward strand.
CTCCCTGCCTCACATTTTCCTGTGTTGCTTCTTGTGCCTAGAAAGCTGACCAGAACCCTTCCTCTCTGCCCCATAGCAACCTCTGATAATTTATATTTGTCTTTAGGACTCAAGCTACACCTAATTACTTCTAAAAAAACGATTACTGATTCTTTGTTATTGATACCTAGCTTACCTACAGTATGTTTGAGTGTAGAATAAATATATATCTATTACTCCTGACTCAGTGTGCTCCTTCAGTCTTAACAACTCCTGTCTTTGTGTTTGTGTGAATTTGACCTGGGTGGCGGGGAGGGGGGAGAGGGAGGGAGAGAGAGAGAGAGATGCAGGCTGGCTTTCAGTTGCTTAGAAGAGGCTTTTCCTTTTGCCTCTGGCAGAGAGAAGCCCCCTTGCAATCTGGGAGTGGGATTTCTGGGATTCTTTTTGTGGAAGGGCCAATCCTTCCAAAATCAGGACTGGGTAAGGCACCTAGATCGTTCCCAGCCTGTCTTTCCAGTGGCCTGTTTCCTACCCCTGCCACACCCCCCCCCCCCCCCCCCCCCCCCGGACCACCTGAGCCCCAGGACCACTCTGTCCTGAGCTTAGTTAGGTCTGGCTTTCTGGCACCTGGGGATTTCCCTTATTTATTTAGTTTTTCTGAGGCACACAAATTGGGAGTTTGGGGGTGAGTATTAGTTTTCTAGGGCTGTTGTAACAGATTACACAGGATCGGGGGCTTAAAAGAACAGAAATGTATTCTCACTGTTCTGAAGGCCAGAAGTCCTAAATTAAGATGTGGGCAAGGTTGGCTCCTTCTCAGGACTCCAAGGGAGAATCTGTTACTGTTTCCTTGGTTCTGGTGGTTGCCAGTGATCCTTGATGGTCCTTGGCTGTGTCACTCCAGTATCTGGCTCTGTTGTCAGATGGCATCCTCCCCTCTGTGTATGTCTGTTAAGAACAGTGTAACTTCTTCTGTGGCCGTTTCTCAGAAAGACACTGATTTTATTTATTTATATATTTATTTATGTATTTATTTATTTATTTAAAGTTATTTATTTTTTATTTTTTAATTTAATTTTTTATTTTTTAAAATTTACATCCAAATCAGCATATAGTGAAACAATGATTTCAGGAGTAGATTCCTTAATGCCCCTGACCCATTTAGCCCATCCCCCCTCCCACAACCCCTCCAGCAGCCCTCAGTTTGTTCTCCATATTTATGAGTCTCTTCTATTCTGTCCCCTTCCCTGTTTTTATATTATTTTTGTTTTCCTTCCCTCATATTCATCTGTTTTGTCTCTTAAAGTCCTCATATGAGTGAAGTCATAGGATTTTTGTCTTTCTCTGACTAATTTCACTTAGCATAATACCCTCCAGTTCCATCCACGTAGTTGCAAATGTATTTATTTATTTTTGAGAGAGAGAGAGAAAGAGAGAGAGAGAGCAAGCAAGGGAGGGGCAGAGAGAGATGCAAACGGAATTCCAAGCAGGCTCTGAACTGTCAGTGCAGAGCCCAACGCACTGCTCAAACCCGCGAAACTGCTAGATAATGACCTGAGCCGAAATCAAGAGTTGGGCATTAACCCACTTGAGCCACCCAGGTGTCCCAAGACACTGATTTTAAGCGTTCAAATTTATACATTTAAACTGTAGTATGGGCCATGTAAGCATAAAACCCAGACCTGCTGATTTATTATTTATGCATTATTTCCTTCAGATTTACACTGCCCCCCCACCAAAGATAATACTCTGTGTTTAAGCTCATTAGAACTGTTTGTACATATCTCAAAGATGAAATTTAATTCTGAGTTTTTAATTTGCAGCCAGAAAACCTTGCTCAGAAGCTTCCAAACCTTGTGGAACTGTGAGTCTGTTTATTCATATTTTTATACACAACAAGAATGAAAATACTTTTAAGTTATTTGAAATAATAGGACATATAATTTTAATGTATTCATTTATTATATTTTGGTGTCATGGTCATAGAGGTAGACCTGAAGTTCTGCTAACCCCAATAGTATTTTAAAGTATTTTACCATTTAAATTTGTGTTTTAAATATTTCACCTCAAGGTAGTAAAGATAATGAAGGATACTTCCACCCACCCCCCATCCCCCCACCCCTGGGTACAGCCTCTTTGTCACAGAATCCTTCTGGATAGTCAGTATAATTGGGAAGATTTATTGTTACTACATGTGATACTTGATATAAATAGTCCAATGGTATAAAAGGTTTAACACACAGAGGAAAAGCCTATTTCTTTGTGTCCTCCACACTGCATTTGTTTTTTTAATTCTTTTGACAATTACCTCCATAATGCTAAATGATATGTTTACACCTTTGTTTTCTGGTGCATCAACTTTAAGTCTCTATTGACTTACCCATAAGGAAGATACTTAGAACCTTATATTTCCCTTGCTTTCCAGCTCCCTGCTAATTTTGTTGAAGGAGGAGTTTGCACTGCTGTTTTTTGTTCTCTTAATTATTTGGCAAAATTTTCAGGAGGTAAAGTAGGGAAAACTAACTTTATACCTCCATCTTTAATCTGGGAGTCTATCATTTCCTGTCTCCCCACCGCCCCATCCTTTTATTTTGAAAAATTTCAAACTAACAGAAAAGTTGAAAGCATAATACAGTGAACACCCATATACACTTCACTTAAATTTAACCAGTTAACATTTTGCCACATTGGCTTTCTCTTTCTGTCTCCTACAGTCTTCCTCCCTTCTTCCCTTTCCAGCTCTCACACGCACACACACACACACACAAATTACAGACATTATGATACTTTACTACTAAATATATCAGTATGTATCTCCTAATAATAAGGGCAGTATTGCACATAATTATACTATTATCACACTTTAAAAGTAATATTAACTCAGTAATATCATCTAATATGCATTTCATATTTTAATTACCCTAATCCCTCCCGTCCCCAATGTCTTTAAAGTATTGTGCAGATTTGTCTGATTTTTTTCCTCTTGATTAGATTCAGTTTAATCATCTTTGGTAATGTTCTACCCCATTTGCTTTGTCAAGTTTTTAATTTCATTCTCTTTATATATATGTGTGTGTGTGTATATATATATATACATATATATATACATATGCATATTTTTTGAAAGCCTTTGAGAGTGTTGCATACATCATTTTTTTTTTTACCTCTAAACAGTTCAGTGTATATTTCCAAGAAAGATGTCTTAACATTATTTTAGGTCTATTTTTTGTTTTTATAGGTTCTTTATAGTTTCCTTCATATAGGTTTTGAACATTTCTAAAATATATTTCTAAACATTTAATATATAATTTTTTGCTAGTGTAAATGAATTTTCTTTTTTTTTTTAACGTTTATTTATTTTTGAGACAGAGAGAGACAGAGCATGAACGGGGGAGGGGCAGAGAGAGAGGGAGACACAGAATCAGAAGCAGGCTCCAGGCTCTGAGCCATCAGCCCAGAGCCCGATGCAGGGCTCGAACTCACGGACCGTGAGACTGTGACCCGGGCTGAAGTCGGATGCTTAACCGACTGAGCCACCCAGGCGCCCCTGTAAATGAATTTTCTGTTAGCTCTTCTAAGCAGTTATTTTTTCAATATATGACCACTGTTGGTTTTAGTATGTTAACTTTATATCCTGCTACCTTGCTAAAATCTTATTGAATTAGTTTTATCATTGATCCCTCAAGGTTTTTCAGGAATACTCTCATGTCTGAAAATACAGATAGTGTTGTTTCTTTTTTTCTAAACCTTAATGCCTTTTATTTATTTTCTCTAGTCTAACTGCATTGGCTAGTCCCTCCAGAACAGTGTGAAATTGTACTTGAGATAATGGGCATCCTTGTTTTGTTTCTGACCTTAGTGGGAATGCCTCCAGGGTTGCCCCATAAGAAAGATGCTGACTTTACAATTAATGTGTGTATGTTCTATTGTGTTAAGTAAATACCCATTTGTATTAATAATCTATTGCTGCTTAACAAATTACCCCAGAATGTAGTGACTTAAACTGTAGTAGGGGTGCTTAACAGAGTAAATACTTATTATCTCATATTTTCTGAAGGTCTAGAATCTGGGCTTGGCTTAGCTGGGTATCTTGGCCTCAGTGTCTCTTTCAAGGCCGCAATCAAGGTTGTTGCCCAGGGCTGCTGTTTTTACCTGAACATTCAACTAATGTTAATGTTGATTCAGTTAATCTCATGTTGTTGGTCCGAAGGTCTCAGTTCCTAGCTGGCTGTTGGCAGGAGGACTCAACTCCCTTAGTTCTTGCCACTTGGCTTCTCTATAGTGTTGCTCCCGACATGGCGGCTGGCTTCCATCAGCACAAGGGAAAAAGCAAGAGAGGGTATGCAAGACAGGACCCACAGCCTTTTTGTCATCTAATCATGGATGTGACATCCCATCACTTTTGCTATTTTCTGTTCATTAGAAACAAGTCAGTAAGGGGGCGCCTGGGTTGCTCAGTCGGTTAAGCGGCCGACTTCGGCTCAGGTCATGATCTCGCGGTCCGTGAGTTCGAGCCCCACGTCGGGCTCTGTGCTGACAGCTCAGAGCCTGGAGCCTGTTTCAGATTCTGTGTCTCCCTCTCTCTGACCCTCCCCCATTCATGCTCTGTCTCTCTCTGTCTCAAAAATAAATAAACGTTAAAAAAATTAAAAAAAAAAAAAAAAAGAAACAAGTCAGTAGGTCCAGCCCACACTTAAGGGGAGGCTATAACACAAGGGCCTAAATGCCAGGTAGTGGAGATCAGTGGAGACCGTCTTGGGGGCTGCCTACCACATCATTAATTCTGACTTCCTCAAGAATTTTTATTAGTAATGGGTGTGGAATTTATTCAAAGCCTTTTTCAGACTTTAAAGAAAAAATTCTTGAGGACTTCAGGCAGAAAAATGAAACAGTCGTGAAGATGAAGATAATTGCAATGTAATACCCCAAACTGTATCATATATCCAGCGGTGGTTGCTTTCAGGCTTGACAGTGTTTTTCTTTGAGCCCTTTAAAAGTATTTTTATATAATATGTATAATATAATGTGTAAATGTTTATATATAAGTTATATGCTATAACATAAATAATATAACTGTTATGTGTATATTATATAATTATATTATTATATATTAAATATATTATATATTAAATATACTGTATATTATATAACATAATTATTAAGTATATATTAAATTAATAATTATATATTTATTATTAAATATTAAAACAATGATCTATGAACTAATAATATATATTAAATATATTATTAATATGTATTATATGTTATGTAAATATACTATATATAATAAGTTAGTGGGATTTTAGTCATTTTCCACATGTATTAATATAATTTTTGTCTGGCTGCTTTCAAGATTTTGTTTTTTGGTTTTCAGAAATTTAACTATGATGTACCTTGGTTTAATTATCTTTGTATTTATGTTGGAGTTTGCTGAGCTACTTGAATCTGTGAACTTATGTCTTTTCCCAAATTTAATACATTTTCAATTATTATTTCTTTGAGTAATTTTTATGCACTGTTCCGTTTCTCCTTCTTGGGCACTGTTTACACATGACATCTGTTAATGTTGTCCTACATTCCTCTGAGGCACTGTTCATGTTTCCTTCAAGCTTTTTTCTCTCTGCATCTTAGATTAGGTCATTTATACTGATCTTTTTCAAGTTCATAAACTCTTTCCTTTGTAACATTAATCCTGTTGTTTAGCTTCATCTTGTAATTTTTTCAGTTTTAGGATTTTCTTTCTTTTATTCTCTCTATTTCTTTATATTATAGGCATATTTTACTTTAGATCACTATGTGTATCTATATAAAAATTTCTTGTCGGGGCGCCTGGGTGGCGCAGTCGGTTAAGCGTCCGACTTCAGCCAGGTCACGATCTCGCGGTCCATGAGTTCGAGCCCCGCGTCAGGCTCTGGGCTGATGGCTCAGAGCCTGGAGCCTGTTTCCGATTCTGTGTCTCCCTCTCTCTCTGCCCCTCCCCCGTTCATGCTCTGTCTCTCTCTGTCCCAAAAATAAATAAACGTTGAAAAAAAATAAAAATTAAAAAAAAAAATAAAAATTTCTTGTCTGCTAATTCCAACATCTTGGTTATCTTGAGCTTGATCTCCATTGTTTATTGTTGTTAATGGATCACATTTTCTTGGGTTTTCATATGTTGAATAATTTTAGATTATATCATGATAATTGGGGATTTTATGTCTTGGAGACTGGAATCTGTTGTATTCATTCAGAGAGTGTTGATATTTTTGCTTTAGGAGGTAATTTACCTGGTTTGACTCAGACAAGTAAACTGGTTTTTGGAGGGCAGCTGAAAACTCAGTCCAGTTCTTTCACCTGGACTATAATTTCTTCCATATTTGCATGGTTCTGGGATTGCCATTGATTTAGACAAAGTTTATAAATAGAATTTGGGGTTACGCTTCCCTGGCTCTTTTTTTCGGGTATTTTCCCTTTACTTGCCAGTGGTCATGGTTTCCCTGAACTCTGTCCTCCTGTTCTTTAGGTTAGTAAGAATGAAGTTTCCTATTAGAATTTTAGCCACTTTGCATGGTAACTGTCTGTACCCTGCCTTACACTAAATGCTGCTTAAAAAACAAAACTCAAAACTCACCCAGTGCCATTCGTTCTTCTAAGGTTTGACTCTTCTCCAGGATGGCTTGTTTTTGTTTACTCTGTAGTGCCTTAGAGTCGTGTGTGTGTGTGTGTGTGTGTGTGTGTGTGTGTGTGTGTGTGTGTGATCTGCCAGAGGATCAGTCCGGTGGGAGTTTATTGTGCTGTACTGAATTGGAACTTGCATTCTTTTATTTTAACTTCTCTGTCTTTATAACTCAAGTGATTTTCTTGAAGTCAACATTAGTTGGTTGTTTGATTTTTGACCAATCTGACAATCTAGGCCATTTAACTGGAGTGTTTAGATCGTATTACATTTAATGGGATTACTGAATTTGGTTCTATGCGTCTCAACTGTTATTTATTTTTTCCCTCTTCTCTCCTTCTTTAAAATTATTTCAGTGTTATGTAGGACCCCATTTTACTAACCACTACTGACTTATCAACTCTCAGTGTTTTAAGGCTTACGTTGTGCTTCCTTAACCTTTTACAGTCTCCCTTCACATAACAGACCACTTACTTCACTTGTAATGTGGGAACTGTACATCAGTACTTCGTTCTTTGTGCTGTTGTTGTATATGTGTGTTTGTGTATCTGTCAGCATACGAATATACGTACGTATCATGTGTATGTCAGTCAGGGCCAGTTGGGAGATAGAAACCATACCCCTAGTTGAAACAGGGAAAATTAATATAAAGAATTGCTGACTAGTGAGGTGTTATAACTGCTAAAAGAGATTAAGAGAACTCTGTGGTATTCAGAAGTAGCAAGTACAAAAAACAGCTATTACTTCTGGGCTGAGAGAAAGTAGACAAGGAAGGGACTGAAAAGACTTAGGAGAGCTCCAGCCCCTAGGCTGAGATTGAGAGCTCTTCAGTGAAGGGCCTGACTGGGAGCATACAGCCTGCTGGTGGCTGAGAAGCTTGCCAGCTGGTTTAGGCTGGAGCCGATCTGTAATATCAGCTCAGTGTTGGAGGAAGGTGTTGGTAGTCTGGAGCTGGTGTGTAGAAGCAGCTTGACAGTGTGGCCTACCTACCACAGAAGTGGCCACGGGGTGGTAGTACAGTTGCCTGAGGCCCGTTGAAGCTGGTTTGTAGAAGTGCATTGATGGATGGGGAGAGTGGGCCTGGGGGTGCGGCCAGAGCTGCTTCAGAGCTGGGTGGGGAGTTCACGGTTGGAGGATGCAGCTTGAGGTTTCCCAACAGGGCTGCCCAGGTGAGTGCTTCTGGGCCTTGGCTCCTGTGCTAAATAAACAGTTGCTGGGGGACTGGACCCAGAAGGGAGGTCCTTGCTGCTGCTGTCATCTGATAGAGTCACTCCAGTGCCCTCTTCCAGCCCTAATGTTAGGCCAGTTGACAAGGGAGAGTTGACAGCGTCCAGGTCAATCGGGTATAGAAGGTAGATCTGGAGCTGACAGACCAAACTGATACATTGTTAATTCTCAAAAATTTAAAATGAGGAAAATTGTCTTTTATATTCATCCCTATATTCTCTCAGATTTCGTTTACCTGAGTAAAGTCTTTATCTCTCCTTTTTTAAAACAAATTAAACTTTTTCCTTTGAGATAATGGTGGATTCTCATGGAATTGTAAGAAATAGTACAGAAAGATCCCGTATACCCTTGTAGTTTCCAGCAGCATTCACATCTTGCGTAACTATAGTGCAAGATGAGCACCAGAAAATCGGCACTAGTGTTATCTTCCTCCAGTGTTCATCATTTTCTGTGCACTCATTTGTGTGTGTGTGCGTGTGTTCTGTGCAATTTTATCACATGTGTACATTTGTACAATCCCTACCATAGTCGGGTAGAGAGAGTACTTTCATCACTGCAAGCATTGCTTGAACTGCCCTTTAATTTTTTTATTTTTATTTATTTTTAAATATGAAATTTATTGTCAAATTGGTTTCCATACAACACCCAGTGCTCATCCCAACAGGTGCCCTCCTCAATGCCCATCACCCACCCTCCCCTCCTTGAACTGCCCTTTTATAATCATGTTACACACGGTCCCCAAACCCTGGTAACTGCTACTCTGTTCTCCATCTCTATCATTTTATCACTTTAGCAATATTATGTAAATGAAAGCATATAGTATGTAACCTTTTGGTACCTTTTTTTCATCCAGCACAATCCCTTGAGATCCATTCAAATTGTTGTATGTATCAATAGTTTGTTCCTCTTTGTTGCTGAATTATATTTCATGGTATGGATGTAATGCAGTTTCTTAGACCATTTACCCATTGAAGGACCTATTGGTTGTTTTGTTTTTATGTGTAATAATTGATACTGCTTGTAGCATTTCTGTACTTTTATTTATTTTTTTGGTGAATAAGTTTCCATTTCTCTGAGATAAATGACTAAGACTGCAATTGCTGAGTCCTGTGGTAATTACACGTGTCACTTTTTTTTTGGTTGAGATATAATTCACATACCATAAAATTCACCCTTTTAAGTATATAATTCAGTGGTTTTTAGTATATTCACAAGGTTGAGCAACCATTACCGCTGTCTAATTCCAAAACATTTTCATCACCTCAAAAGAAACCCATTTAGCAGTCATACCCCCCTCCCCCAACCCCCTAATAACTCCTTGGTGACCAATAATCTGCTTTCCATTTCTATGGCTATGCCTGTCCTGGGCATTTCATGTAAATGGAATCATACAGTATGTGGCCTTTTGGGTCTTGCTGCTTTAACATAGCATGTTTTCAGGGTTCATTTATGTTGTAGTATGTTTCAGAATGCATTCTTTTTTGTGGACATACCACGTTTTGTTTATCCATTCTTTAGTTGATAGATATTTGGGTTGTTCACACATCTTGGCTATGGTGAATAATGCAGTTATGAACATTTCGTGTAGAAGTTTATATATGAATGTGTATTTTCAGTTCTTTAGGGTTTATCCTACTGGTGGAATTGCATTGTTAGCTTTGTTTAACCTTTTGAGGAACTGCCAAACTGTTTTCCAAAGCTGCATCATTTTACAATTCCACCAACAGTATGTGAGGATCCTAACTTCTTCTCCACATCCTCATTAACACTTGTTACTTTCTGTCCTTTTGATTATTGTCATCCTAGTAGGTGTGAATTGGTATATCATAGTTTTGATTTGTATTTTTCTATTGATCTTTTTTCATTTGCTTATTGGCTGGTTATATATTTCTTTGGAGAAATGTCTATTCAAATCTGTTGTCTATTTTTAAATTATGATATTTTTATTGTAGAGTTGTAAGAGTTTTTTATGTATTTGTATGCCTTATATATTTGAGATAGCTCTATATATTTAAGTGCTTTATATTTTTGAGATATATATATTTATATATTTGAATGCTTTATATGTTTGATACCATATCAGATATATACTTTTAAAATATTTTCTTCCATTCATGGTTTATCTTTTCACTTTCTTGATAATTTTTTATCTGGCATTTTGTGTTTTGGTATCATATCTACGAAATTGTTTTAATCCAACATTATGAAGATTTACCTCTGTTTTTCTTACTTAAGTTGTATCATTTTAGCTCTTACATTTAGGTCTTTGATCCATTTTGAGTGAATTTTTGCATACGATGCAATGTAAAGGCCTAACTTCTGTTTTTGAATATGCAACTCCAGCTATCTCAGCACCATTTATTGAAAAGGATACCCTTTGCCTATTGAATTGTCTTGGCACCTTTGTCAAAAATCATCTGACCATGAACATGTTGGCATATTTCTGGATGCTCAATTTTTTTCCATTGATCTATTTGTCTATCTTTTTGCCAGTAGCACACAACTTGATTACTGTAGCTTTATAGTTAAGTTTTGAAATTGAGAAGTATGATTCCTTCAACATTATTCCCATTTCTCAAAATTGTTTTAGCTCTTCTAAATCCCTTGCATTTCCATATGAGTTTTAACATCTGCTTGTCAAATTATGAAGAAAAAAAGGTATCTGTGATCAATGGTGGCGATGGTATTGAATCTTTAGATCAGTATGTGGAATATTGCTGTCTTATGTCTTCTAATCTATGAATGTGAGATGTCTTTCCATTTAATTAGGTCTTCAATTTCTTTCAACATTTTTGTGTTTGAACACCGAACACTTTTCAGTGTAAAAATCTTGAATTTGTTAAACTTATTCCTAAGTTTAACTTATTCTTTTTTAAAATTAAAAAAAAATTTTTAAAGTAGGCTTCACACTCAGTGCAGAGCTCAATATGGGGCTTGAACTCATGACCTGAGCTGAAATTAAGAGTCGGACGCTTAACGAACTGAGCTACCCAGGCGCCCCAGTATTTATTTATTCTTTTGATGCTGTTATACGTGGAATGGTTTTTCTTAATTTCACATTAGAATTGCTCATTGTCTGGTATGTAAGAATACACCTGATTTTTGTATATTGATCTTTTATCCTCAGCCTTGCTGAACTCATTTATTAGCTCTAATTTTTTTTTTTTTTTGGTAGATTCCATAGGATTTTCTATATACAAGATCATGTCATCTGCCAGTGAAGATAGTTTCATTCCTTCCTTTCCAATATGTATGCCTTTTATTTCTTTTTCTTGCTTTATTTTTGGCTGTAACATGGAATATTGAATAAAAGTGGTGAGACCAGACATCTTTGTGTTGTTTCTGCCTGATGTTAGGGGGAAAGCTTTCAGTCTATTGCCATTCAGTGTGATGATGGCTATAGATTTTTCATAGGTACCCTGTATGTAATTGAGGAAATTCCCTTTTATTGCTTATTTGTTGAGTATTTTTAGCATAAAAGGGTGTTTGATTTTGTCATATGGTCTTTTTTTCATCTACTGAGATGAATGTGTTTTTTTTCTTTATCCTGTTAATATAGATGTTGATTTTTGCTTGTATGTTGAACCAACCCTGCATCAATGAGGGAAAATCCCATTTGGTCGTGGAGTATAATCCTTTTTATAAGTTGCTGGGTTTGGCTTACTAGTATTTTGTTGATGAATTTTGTGTCTGTATTCATAAGGGAAACTGATCCTTGGTCTTCCTTTGTTGCGATTTCCTTGGTTTAGGTATCAAGGTAATATTGGCCTCATAGAATGAGTTGAAAGAGTTCCCTCCTCTCCTTTTCCTTTCCTTTTTTTTTTTTTTTTTTTAAAGTTATCTGCTCAGTTACCTTAGTGGTCACCTGATGGTTAGATTAGAGATTTCCTTTGCTACCTGAATCCAGTAGTCTCCCAGTCTTTGCTGAGGACTTCTGTTATTGTATGGTGGCATGCCTTCAGCTCCCAGCCAGGCATTCGACAACTTTGCCTTATCCTGAGCTTCCTGCTTATGCAGGAGCCTCAAGTTCGGCAGAGCTGATTGCTTAGAGTCTTTCACCTCTTTCCTGAGCATTTGCACGTTTCTGACCTGCCTTAGACCTTCTAGAATTCCAGAAATACACCAGAGCTTTTCACAGCTCCTCTGGACATCTTGCCCAGCTTTTCCATTTAAGGTTTTTGGTTGTCTATTGTTTGCACCAGCTGTTATTTATTGACTCAGGTGGGTGTGAAGTCAAACAATTGCCCATAATGTGTTTCAACTGGGGAAAGAGTTTTTGTAGGGGGCAAGTTTCTAGGCAGATCAAATTAAAAAGAGCTTTGCAGGTGGGGCCTTTCAGGGAGCCTTGAGACAAAGTCAAATGACGCCAGTTCCCTGGGAGTGAGTGCTGACCTGGTTTTGTCCCTTCAGGTGCTAGGCACGCTGCCGCTTTTTCACTTCGATTGTGGACCGGGTTTTTGTTTTGTTTTTCCATGCTTCTGCAGAGTGGAGAGTGAGGGATACAATTAGAAGAATTGAAAATGCCCCAAAGTTCACACAGCTCACTGTGCTTACTGAGATTTTTGCCATTTTTCTTAAGATATAACCCTCCTTGTATCACTTTGGTTAGTTTCCAGAATTTTGTACATAAGCTTCTTACTACTACTTTTGCCAATATTCTTGTTGATTTTATGTAAAATAATTTTTGGAGGCCCTTACTCTTTCACTTTTGTTCTGGATTTGTAGTTTCCTAAGAAATTGCCAAATAATTTTCCAGTTTGGCTCCACCTTTTTATATTCTCCCCGAGCAAAGTATTGTTTCAGTTTCTCCACATCTCACCAGTATTCGGTGTTACCATTAGTTTTTATTTTTGTCATTTTGATAGATGTGTGGTTTTATGTCATTGTGATTTTAATGTATATTTTTCTAATGGTTAATGATACTGAACATCTTTTCAAGTATGTGTTGGTTACCTGTGTCTTTTCTTCAGTGAAACACATTTGTTGCTCTTTTTCTAGTTGGATTTATTTTTATTCTTCAGTTTTAAGAGGTTTTTATTTTTTTTTTTTTACAAATTATAGAAACCAGTTCTTTGTTGTATATGTTGTTTACAAATATTTTCTCCCAATTTGTAGTTTGTCTTTTCATTCTCTTTTTTTTTTTTTAGAAATTTATTTATTTCAAGAGGAAGAGAGAGAGAGAGAGTCCCAAGCAGGCTCTGCACTGTTAGTGTAAAGCCCAACACGGGACCCGAACTCATGAACTGTGAGAATGTGACCTGAGCCAAAGTCAGACGCTCCCACAACTGAGCCACCCAGATGCCCCTATCTTTTCATTCTCTTTCTATTCTTTTGTAGAGCAAAAGTTTTACATTTTATCAGTTCTGCTTTTATGGATCATGTTTTTAGTGTCAAGTCTAAGAATTCCTTGTCTAGCCATAGGCCCTGAAGATTTTCTGTGAGAAAAAATCTCACATTAGTTTTTTCTCTGAAAATGTTACAGTTTTTGTTTTACAAACATCTTCATAGTCTTGAAGTTTTTGTTTGTTTGTTTTGATCTTCTGGAATTAAAATGCTTTTTTTTTATATAGATGGCAAACAGCCCATATTATTTTATTTTTAAAGTTTATTTTGAGAGAGAGAAAGTGCATAAGCAGGGGAGAGGTGGAGAGAGAGGGAAAGCAATAATCCCAAGCAGGCTTCATGCTGTCAGCGCCGAGCCTGACATGGGGCTTGATACCATGAACCTTGAGATCATGACCTGAGCCAAAATCAAGAGTCAGATGGATGTTCAGCCAACTGAGCCACCCAGGCACCCCTGGAATTAGAATTCTTGATGACTTTTTTTTTTTCTTTTCTTTCAGCAATTTTATGATGTTCATTATCATCTGGCTTGCACAGTTTCTGAAGAGACATCTCCTGTTATTCTTATATTTGTTCCTCTGTATGTAATGTGTTTATTTTTTCTTTATCTACATTGAAGATTTTTGATTTTATGCTCATTTTCAGGGATTTGATTTTGATGTATCTTGTGGTTTTCTTTTTTTAAAATTTTTTAACCTTTATTTATTTTAGTTTTGAGAGACAGACACAGAGTGCGAGAGGGGGAGGGGCAGAGAGAGAGGGAGACACAGAATCCGAAGCTCCAGGCTCCGAGCTGTCAGCACAGAACCTGACACAGGGCTCGAACTCACAAACAGTGAGATCATGACCTGAGCTGAAGTCGGCCGCTCAACCGACTAAGCTACCCAGGCGCCCCTTCTTTTTCTTTATATTTGACGTTTGTTTAGCTTCTTGGGTTCGTGTTTCTATGATTTTCATCAAATTTGGCAATTTTTTGACGTTATTTCTTTAGATATTTATTTCTATACTCCTGTCTCTGTTTCTGGGACTCTTGCATGTTTGTTACACTGTTTAGTATTTTCCTTTAATCACTGACACTCTTTTCAGTTTTTTTCCATCTTTTTTTGTCTCTGTATGCTTCAATATGGACAAATTATATTTCTCTGTCTTCAGTGTCAGTAATATTTTCTTCTTCAGTATCTAATTTGCTGTTCATCCCACCTAGTGAAGTTGTTTTACTTTGTTCATTATGTTTTTGATCTCTAGGAGTTCTGTTTGGTTCTTCTTCATACTTTAACGTCTCTCTTGCAGTGTTCATATTATCCTTTAAATAGCTTGCTATATTTTTTGTAGTTGTTCTAATGTCTTTGTTTGCTAATTTTATTGTTTCTATTATACTGGATATACTTGTATTGACTGTTTTTAATCCTGGGTATTGGTCACACTTTCTTGATTCTTGGCATATCTACTACTTTTCGATTGGATGCTGGATCTTATAAGCTTTACATTGGTGAGTCTGTAGACTTTGTTGTCTGCCTTTTTCTTGTGCTGCCTTATTCTAGCATGAGGTTATTTGCAGTTTAGTTTGATCTTTTCATGGTTTGTCTCCACACTTTGTGAGGACAGGTCTAGAGTAACCTCTACTTTAGTGGTATTTTAACCCTATTACTAAGGCATGGCCTTTATAGGATCTGATTTGAATGTGCCAAATAATCAATAAGACTTGCTGCTCAGAACTTAAATGCCTTCTAGTCTGGTGTGAGGTCTGTGGACCATTCAGCAGATAGATTTTCAGTTACTTTGCCTAGGCTACATTTTACTATTCAGCTATCAGTCAGAGAATCCTTCAGTTTTTACAGGATTTTTTTCCCTGTAGTATCCTCTCCCCCAAACTCTACCCCACTACCCCACAACTTCCAGTTGCCTCGGTTTCTTTGAATTCTGACTTGTGTCTCCATAACTTAGTGAGACGTACATACTTTGTTTGGGACGCAGTCCTATACCATCAGTTTTACATCCAGGCAGAAACCTAGGGATCTTGTGTGGCTTGCCTTGTTTCTTCTCTCTCACATAACATAATCCTAATTTCCTGTTTTTAGTATCAAAATAATTGTGTCATATATTCCTTCCAATTTTCTTTTTGCTTACAGCAGTCAGGTAAATCTGGTCCCTGTTACTCCATTATGGCTGGAAATAAAAGTCCTGATCTTTTAATCAGCAACCTTTTTATTTTGGAACAATTTTATATTTACAGAAAAGTTGTAAAGATAGTACAGAGTTCCAGTATACTTCTCATCCACTTTCTCCTGTTTTTAGCATCTTAAAATTTTGTCAAAACTAAGAAAGTGACATTGGCATAATACTATTAACTAAACTTCTGTATTTAATTTTATTTAAAAAACTGCCAGACCACCTTCCAAAGTGGCTGTACTGTTTTGCATTCCCACAGCAATGAAAGAAAGTTCTTGCATTATAGGAGAACATGATGAAAACTAGTTACATTGAAACTCCAACATTTCAATTACTTTGAAATTACAAAAAGCAAGTAAAGAGAAGTGACTCAAAATTGTTGAACTTTTGATTACAGTTGACTCAAGATAACTGTGTAACAACAATAACAGTGGCATTCATGGCACTCTGATTATTCTAAAAGCCTTACATTTATTGATTTATTTAATCCTTACAACATCCCTGTGTTGTTGGTGTTACTATTCTCTGCTCCTACAGATTATGAAAGTGAGAAGTTGAGTTTGGCCACATGGCTACTTAAATGCAGTCATTCTGGCTCCAGAGCTCGCTCTCTGATCCATTCCACCAGTGATGATTCTTTATCAGTTGCACATCACAATAACTTGAGGAGTTGAGATGGTGTTTCACTTGGTGGGGGATGGTCCTGGGCACCTACATTTTGTAGTTAGGATTGGGAACATTCTCTTCTTACTGTAGACCACATCTTTAACGTAGATAAATTTAATGTGTTAAAATACACCTTTTGATTTCATTCATGATGTTGAGTGCTTTGGTTCATCTTTTGATTTCGACATTTTAGGACCCTTTTGCATATGTAGAAATTGAGGCAAATGTATTGTGGGTAACTGAAAATCAACTGTCTCTTTATTTTGGTCTCTAGGCACTCTGGCTTTTGTATAACAAATGTAAATGTGTGTATATGTACGTATGTGTGTGCGCGTACTTATTTACATAGAGTCTTTTAGTTCAAAGAATTTTTAGAGTCACCTGAGAGTGCAGTTAGGAATTCCTTCCTAAAATTAATGTTTAAAGAATATGGATTTTAAAATGTGAAATCAGTTTATATGTACAAAGCAAGGAATAAAAATATCATAGAATGGTATAATTGTTTAACATGTGTTAGGCCCAGCAGGTTAGTACCTACACAGAATTTATTAAATGCAGCATGGAATAATCTTAAATGTATTAATTTTGTGTCTTATTTTGTGTCAGTGACATTTTAACCTTTGATGTTAGGTTTAATAATGTAGAAGAAAATTTCAAAATTAAATTTAAAAATACTTTATGAAGACTGATTGATGAGGCATAGTAAATAAAATGATAGTTTTGAAAAGATCAAAAAAATTTCGTTCTCTGAAAATCAGTGATACGAATTTATTTATATTAACATTTTATATTATGTTATGTAGCTAAGTTCCATGCCCAATATGGGGCTTGAACTCACAACCCTGAGATTAAGAGGTGCATGCTGTGCCAACTGAGCCAGCCAGGCGCCGCATACATTTATTTTTTAAAATTATTACTATGTGATCTCCAGTTGTCACTGTTGTTTTGTTCTGAATCAGGCTGCTGCTGATTGCATAAAGTCTCCACCAGAGGGTGCTAAAGATACTTCAGTGGGAAAAGTGTTATTTACTTAGGCTTGCCTGGACTTGTCAGCCGGATAACCTTTTTTTTTTTTTTCTTTTTTAAGAAAAGAATTTGATTCTTGTTTATGAGATTTCCTTTTGCTGTGAAATAAATTATGTATCTTGACAGTTGAGTATTTTGACAGATACTGTAAATGATCAGCATTTAGTCTCTCCATTCTTGGTTCTCTGTCAGCATATTAGCTTGAAATAGCCTTGGTTTGCTTATTTTGTAAGTCTTCCATTTGAAATTAAAAGTTGCATTTTCATTTACATAATAAGTGTTGATTTTTCTTTACACAATAGGTGTTTTTCTGAAAACCCGAATACTTTAAAATGTACTAGAAAAACTAGTAATTTGTTTTGTAATTTGTAATTTGTTTTGTAAAACTAGTAATTTGTCAATTTAAAAAAAAACAACTCAAAATACATCTATTGTGTATGCTTTTATTTTAAAATAACAACTTAAATCAGTAAATAGGTTTAATATTTGCCATTCCAGCATAAAATACCATTCTGAAAATATTATTAATTATCTGTGATGACCATGTGCTTTATGGCATGCACTTAGATTGGGGTATGATAGAACATTTTGGTCCCTTTATATTTGATAAATTTCTAAGTGAGCATTTTACAAATTGGTTATCTAGCAAAAGGACTGAATGATAACAGCTCCGTTTTTTTTTCTTCTTTCCCCACAGATACCTTCACTCAAATAACATAGTTGTGGTGCCAGAAGGTAAGAACACTCCAATTTTAGTTACGACATAACCATAGTTTAAGCTTTGCTTCATAATAGTAAAGCAAATTTTGGTTGGTGTATTAGGAATTTTACTTATAAAGCATCTTTAACTTGTTAGTTTCAAAGATTGTCTCCCCTAATTAGTAAATTCAGTTAGCAGTTTTGATTAAATTAAAAGATCTATGTTTTTACTATTTTGCAAGCAACAGAGGCAGGGATATTAACTATTAAAATATTTAATTTGGTAGTACTTGCATTAAAGATTTGTCATAACACTTGGGTCCAATTAATTTTGCCTTCACCTTTTTTTTCTTTTTGAAGCCATTGGATCTCTCGTAAAACTCCAATGTTTGGATCTTAGTGACAATGCCTTAGAAATTGTTTGCCCAGAAATTGGTCGTCTGAGAGCTTTACGTCATCTTCGATTAGCTAATAACCAACTGCAATTCCTACCTCCAGGTAATCATAGTCTCTAGCACAAAGTAGTTTCTTGCCTATTTACAAATCTGTTATGCCTGTTTCTCACTGTGTGTCTAGGCAGTGGGCTTTGGGTATATTTAGGATTTGAGGTGGTCTGTTTGTTTGAAGGTGAAACTAAGGGTGAAATGTGTTTAAGGGAGTTTTCCCTGATACAGACATGAGAAGGTGGCATTTATGCTTTTACCTACAATTACTACAATTATGCATCGCAGTCAGTGCCCCGTCAAGTCACTGCCGTGGCGAAATATTTGTACAAAAAGGTAATTCAGTTCAGAATATTTTACATAGAGAATTCAAATGAACTTTGCATGATGTAATCATTTTAGTATCCAAAAAGGAAATACGTACAGTGTTTTCTCTCATTCTCTAGTGAGGTAATTGTTGTACATTAACTTTGATTTAATAAATTTTACTAGAATTTCACAGCAGAATTTAAGTTTGAGTCCTGGGACTAATTGTCAGTTCTGCCTACTGAATATCCTCTTAGATTGTGATGTGCCCGAGTATGGTACCAAAATTCTGCATTCTCCTGAGCTGCCATTAAACCCCGTGACTTTCTTGTAGGGAGCATCCAGGGACCTTCCTTTGTGAATCCATACATTTGCAAGTTTTGCCATATGTCATCTTCCATATTTAAAAAACAAAAAAAAGATGAAGTATGTAAAAAAATTTTTTTTTTAACTTGTGCTTTAGGTATTACATGGAAGTTAGTTTGCATTCAAGAATGAGCAGAGAAAAAGGCAGATGTCACATTGTTGAGGCTTATTTCTACTTAGTAACTCAGGAACACCAACCAGTCTCTTAGTGTATCCAGGTAAAATGTGTGACTCAACCAGAATTACAAATTACTACCTGTTGTGGGACTTCAGGGTCATGTGAGAATGTTAAAAACTACTCATGTTTAATCCGTGAATGAAAAAATCTGTAATATTTCTTTGTGATATAAAAGACACCTTCTCTAAAGGTTTTCAAATATAAAAATTTCTGAGTGAAGCATTATAACTGATTAATTTTTAGGCTTTACATGCTGGCCTTAATATGTAGGCTCAATATTTACAAAAAGAGTACAGCAGTTGACTCTGCTTAATAAATCTTTAACCCCATATAATTACTGTCTTACATTTTCCAGTTACAGTTAATACAAAAAATTTTAATGTGGTGTAGGAATCTGATCTTTTCCTTTAGAGTTTATTGTATGTAATCGGGCTCAGTGGTGTTTTATCATTCTAGCTTTCAAGGAGTTTATATATTCAGATACTCAGGAAATTAGATTCTCTTTTGGAGATTGCCTGAGAAATGTATCAGTAAAGATAATACTTTGGGTTTTCATACTCTCATATATGAAACTTCTACAAGATCTATTGTAGAATCAAAATACATGAATATAATACTGTACTTATAAGTCCTTTTTCATATAAATTTAAGGAGCATATGACAAATGCAGTTCTCTGTTAAACCATTGTTCCTTATATTCTATTATTCTGTTTTTTCCTGTAATATAAGAACATTTTGTGGTAGAATGTGGTCATTTCCTTCCATTATATACTCTTGGAGATTAAGGATGTGCTACTGATATCATTGACTGTTTCCTAATAACCAGTGAAGGGTATAGGTTTTTGGACTGCTTTCATATCATTTTTAGTTTATATTTCACCTGTTGCGTGATTGTAAGCATTTATTTCTGGTTTTGTTTCCATAGCTCTCTTCTGTTGTATATGTTTGGTTTTGCCTGTTTTGAGTAAAATTACATACAGTAATAGCTGTATTTTGAATAGAAACTTTTGACTGAGCCATATGTAGATTTTTTTCATTCTAGGCCATCATGAGTAGCAGTGGACTAGATCTTACTAATTATTTGGTTCACTTTATCTTTTTATGAGGTAATTGCGAGTGTTATGATTTGAATGGCAATGGGGCTAGGTACATGTCCCCCAGTGTTTGATCGTGTTGGTCATATACAGTGGGAAATATTCTAAGTGTAGTTAAAAAAAAAATGTGAGGGCTCCCATGTTGTCTCCATTTGATGACAGTAGAGATCATTTGATATTTGATTGTTAGCTCCACCCAGTCCTGGCTATTATGTATGATATAAACTTCTATGTGTCATATTTCCTCAAAGACTTAACATTTCATTATGTGTATTTGTTGTGGTTGAAAACCTTTGAATATAATTTTGTATTCAGTATTTAAAATTTGAAAAGTTTTATACCGATATTTGAAAAATCTGAAACATTTGAAAAATCTAGATGCATATAGAGTTTTAAAATTAGGATCTAAGAATGGATTATAGGGGTTTCATGAACGCCATGTAGTTTGCACACAGTTTGGTATCTGCGATTATGTACATGTTATGAAAAAGGTCCGGTGTTTCTACCAGTTTCTCAAACACATCCATGACTCATAGTGGCTGATTCTGTTGAGCTGTCTGCCAATACCCACATGGTAGTGGTGGCCTTGTGGACTGGAACTCATCTTCTGGGATGTCTCTTTCCCCCATTCTGTTAGATTGCGTGTCCGGCCATTTTCCTACCTTGTGACGTGGCCTTATCTCTACAACTGATTGGTCCTGGTGTGGTACACCTGACCCAAGCAGGACAGTTCTCATCCTGGGAATTTTAGAAGAGGCTGGTGAGGGGCAAGGAAAGAGAATAAGAGAGAGCAGGGAAATTGGAAAAAGAAAATCAACCTCTCTTTCTCTCTGGGCTGTTGCACAATGCTGTGTAATCTTGTGAGGCACTGGGAAGTAGGCACACGGACTGGGAAACAGAAAAAGAAAGAAAGATGAAGGAGATACACAGAAGATGGAGGCAGAGACATTCTATGTTTTCTTTAGTATCCCAGTTACTAGTTGTATTCTTACGGCTCATAGGCTTTGCTTTGTGCGTAAGATCGCTCTTGTTGGCTTCTGTGAAGCCAAACAGCCAAAAGAGCTCCGCTTAACACGGCCAAAGGCTTCACATGGCCATTCTGGGGAATAGGATTAATTGCATCTTGAACTCTCCTCTTTGCTTAACTCTTAATGCTTGGAAGTTGCAAAGGCTCTTACTAGTAGTAGGAAGTTGAGGGTTAGCAACGGCGTGATCTGTATGTTAGCAATAGTATGTGTATAAAGTGGTTCATCCTGTCATCTGTTTTTTTTTCCCTCTTTGCACCATATTAGACATCTTTCTCTTTTTTTTTTCCCCCTGAGCACAGGTCATTTTTTAGGAAGAACAGAGAACACTGGTGGGAAGTAGTGACAGGATACAGGAATGTAGAGGCAGCTTAGAAAGAATGTGTTACTAAGTCAGCGTAGGGGAGGTGCCACCTTTCCTCTGCCCTCTTAGGGTCTCCAGCTCGGCCCAAGAATTAACTGACATAAGACAGATCCACAGGAGAAAACTATACAGATTTTACTTAGTAATTTTTACACGTGCAAAGGAAACCTCACGAGAAAAATGAAGACCCGAAGAAGTGGTTAAAGCCAAACACCTCTACACTAGATTGGACAAAGGGTAGTAGTTATGAAAATGTGACCAGACAAAGGGGTTTGAGCTAGGGCAGTTAGTTGTGAAACAGTGACTAGGAATGTAAAGGTTGGCTTAACAAGTTTGGTTCGTTAAGATTTCCCTGGGCCTCGACTCTCCATTTCTGGCGATAAGAATGTCTCCCTCCTGGTACAGGGAGGACACCTTTTACATGGGAGTTTCTCTCGTGCTTCTAGGGAGAAACGTGCCTCCTTGCTTCTGCCACTTTCCAGTGTCTTTAACTCAAAATAACTAATATGCCAGACTCGCATATTTTGGGGTGGCATGCCCTGAACTCCTCCACCAGCCACCACAGTGGGCCATGACAGCTTAATCCCACGTAAAACACATCTGTGGGAATCATCCTGCTCAAGTGTTGAGAGGCCTAAGCGTGAAAACATCAACTCCCCCAAATTACTGGTTCAGAGTTGCTTGGATGAGAGGGTCCCTGGGGCCTGTTGTACCTACATGCATGTGGCAGAGCAGCAGCCTTCTGTGGAAAAGGCCTCAGCCACTGGGATATGGATACTGCAGTGGAGCCCTGACAAAAGAACACAGAAGTGGTAGGTCTGAGAGATACACGCATGGGGCTCCAACAGACATCATGCACCGTGGACTGAAGAAAGGTGCTTGATACACCTGCTTGAAACATCTTCCTTAGTCCAAAACCCGGCCTGAAAGAATAAGGCCAATTTAATAGTATGGACTTGTCTCCAAGATGAATAAATAATCATCACTCAAAAAAAAAAAAAAAAAAAAAAACTGTTCTGGATTATTGACATCATGGTCTATGGTATAAAAACTTTGGAACCTTGAAGCACTATTTGCCTGAGCAGACTTAGTTCCCTTTAAGAAAAATTACTATTTTAATAACTTTGTATTTTATTTGGCAATGAGTTCTATAGGTTTGTATCCAGATACCGTAAGGAGAAAGTTAAATAAATGTTTTGGCTAATTTTTTTTTACTGTGTTATCTTACAATTTTATTTTTGACCTTTGTTTATTTTTCACACATAAAAATTATATATTTTTAAGGTATGCAACATGATTTTTTGATATACGTACACATTGTGAAATGATTACCACAATGAAAGTAATGAACATATCCATCACCTCCCATAGTTACTGTGTACGCGTGCGCGGTGAGAACACTTGAGATCTACTCTTAGCAAATTTGAAATATACATTATTAATTATTAATACATTATACAAATGTATTAGTGATCCATTATTATTGCCTTTCTTTTTAGAAAAACATTTTATTATGGAAAATTTGAAATACAAAAGGACACAGAATAGAATGATGAGCCCCCATACTCCCAACACCTAACTTGAACAGTTATCATAGCCATCTCCTCTCTTGTACTTTTCTTTTAATTTTTGTTCTTCCCATTTTTGCCTTACAGTTGTTTTATTGAGGTAAAATTTACATAGAGTGGAATGCACAAATGTACACTTCGGAGATTTGACAAATGTACGTACCCACGTAATCAATATCGTAGTCAAGATATAGAACATTTTCACTACCCCAGAAAGTACTCTCATGTGTTCTCCAGTCTGTGTGCCACAGGAGAACACTCTTCTGACTTCTGTGACCACAGACTAATGTAACCTGTGGTTGCACGTAATACGTGCACAGCCATACAGAACGCTCACTGTGGCTGGCTTCTTTCACTCACAATAATGTGTCCATGCTGTTGCATATATTGGTAGCCCAATCTTCTTTAATTTGCAGAGCGGTATTCTAATGTTTGAATATACGGTTTATATATTTATTTTCCTCTTGATGGACATACAGGTTTCTTTTAGCTTTGGACTATGATGAATACAGCTAATATCCAACATTCTTGTGTAAGGCTTTTTATGGATGTATATTTTCATATATATGTATCCTTATTACAGTCCACTTATATGTTACCACTTAATATAAATTGTAAGAATCTTCCCAGTAGTATACTTCCATGTACCCTCCTTATGTTACTTTATCATATTTTTTCTATATATGTTATGAACTCTACAATGTAGTGTCTATATTGCAACAGTCAGTTGTCTTTAAAGGAAATCAAGATCATTAAAAGAAGATATTCTTTGTATTTACCCACGTATGTTCTATTACTTGTGCTTTTCATTCTTTCCTGTAGTTGTAGTTTCTATCTGGTATTGTTTCTCTTCACAGTACTTCCTGTAGGATTTCTTGTGGTGCAGGTTTGCCGGTCATGCACTGTCTCAATTTTCTTTATGCAAAAATGTCCTTACTTTTGAAGAATCTTCTCTCTGGATATAGAATTCTCAGTTCACAGGATTTCTTTCTGGCACTTTATGAAGGTGACCTTCCATTGTCTCCTGACCCCATTGTTTCTGATGAGAAATCAGTTGTAATTTGTATCATTGTTACACTGTATATAATATCTTTTGTCCATGGCTATGTTAAAATTTTTCTCTTTATCTTTCCCTAGCAGTTTGTTTACGATGTGACACAGTGTAGGATTTTTAAAATATCCCAGTTGGGGTTTTCTTGATTCCCAAATTGGGAAGTTTTCTGTCATTATTTCTTCAGATATTTTTCTGCCCTGTTTCCTCTCTTTTGGGAACCCCAGTTATCCACGTTAAATCATTTGACAGTCGTTTCACAGGTCCCCAAAGCTTTGTTCTTATTTAAAAAATACTGTTTTTCTCCAGGTCTAAGGTTGGATGATAACCTGCTCATCATCTTCTGCTCACTACCTTCTTTTGTGCTCTCCTGTATGCTCTTCATTAAACACCCATTCACCCTCTCACAGCTTGCTGCCCTTTCATATCCTGTACTACATTTTCCAGCTGCCTCAGCTACCCAGGCCGGACCTTTGGCTCTTGCGCTCTGCGAGACCACCGAGCACGGCTTGGGCTCCACTTCCCTGTGCTGTGGCCCAGCGTGAGCCCCTTAGCAGAAAGCCACATCCAACACATCCCTCACCTCTTGTGTTTCCCGTATTTCAAAGATCAGAGTTCTCTGTTTCCTGTCTATTGCTTGAGAACTGTTGCCTCATATGTTTTTGAATAGTTTTATTGTATTTTAGTGGGGAACAAGTCTGGTGTCAGTGACCCTGTTGTGTCTTGGAGTGGGAGTCCTATTAGATGTTCTTTGATTTCTCATCTGATTGCTAACCTGCATGTTTTCATATGTATAAATTAGGTAGCACTTAAACGTTTGTATATTGCCTTCTCCTACTTCCACCATCAGAACTGGAACATTAATTGTTACAGAGCAAATTTAAACTCATTTTATTCCAAAGGTCTTTTCTGACTTGATTAAGTAAAATTATGTGATTTATTAGGAAGACAAATACCATGCACTTACAAATAAAGGAATATTAAGGCAGGTTTTCCATCAGTGCAGAGCCACTTGGCAAACATTTTTTGGATTCACCCTTTGGTAAAGACCACAAGGGCTAGTGGATATTAGAAGCATCCTCTCATTCTTGATAGTCAACAGAAGCCTGATGCTTTTGCAATTTGCTATAAACTCCCATGGGAGAAGGTCGTGGTAAGAAACAAACAACAAAATGTAACCAGGAGTCAGAAAAGATGTTGCTTACATCTGGCATATAAATCAGCCTATTTTTTTGAAATGTTTTTATCCTTGAAAAGTTGTTTTGCATACCAAAAAAGGAAAGATTTTTAGTCCAAATTAAAAACATTAAAGCAGTCTATGTTGTACTTTAATAATAAAAATTCTAAAAAATAACAAAAGGACATATCTATGCAAAAATAAAATACACAAACAGAAATATGTACTACATATAACTGGCATGAATTTTTCTAAAACCTCAGCCTTCAGGTATGGTCAAGTTTATTACTTTTTTCCTTTTTTTTTTTTAGAGAGGGAAAGGGAGAAAGAGCGTGTGTGTTAGGGAGAGGGGTAGAAGGAGAGAGGGAGAGAGAGAGAGAGAGAGAGAGTCAGAGTCTCAAGCAGGTTCCGTGCTCAGCGTAGAGACTGATGCAGAGCTCGATCCCACAACCTAGGGATCATGACCTGAGTTGAAATCAAGAGTGGGACATTCTACCGACGAAGCCATCCAGGTCCCCCTATTTTTTCTTAAAATGTGTTTTTCTTCCAGTTGAGCCTCTTACTGCTTTATCGAAATGAAATCTAGTGTTTCTTCTTAGACCTGTGCTGTTGCCACCTAAATAGTTCTGGAATCTCTGTGCTCACTGGTCTGATGTGGAGGTGGGGAGGGGAACATACCAGCCTTCCTGCTGGAGCACAGAGTAGGAATGGAGCCTGGTCATTCCAGAGCTTCCACCATGGCTCACTGCCCTACTTGGCGAGACGTTATTGGCGTAATCGACAGACGATAACACTTCTTCAGAATGCTGAGCCTACTCCTGTGGGTACAGACTGGTCACTGGTGGTCCACATTGGCGGTCCCTGAGTTACAGTTTCTAGGAACGCTGGTGACTCCAGGAACACTGGCTCAGCCCTGGTTTCATTGCTGTCTCTTCCATTGTAGCGCAGAGATCAACTCAGGGAAAATAGAGCAGCTCTGTTTTTGAATCCTCAAACACAAAGGATCTTATGGTACCTCCTCCCCCCAGATGATCATGGCTCTTCACCCATATTACCTTCCCTGGTGGCTACTCTAGAAATTCAGGGTACTTTATCCTCCTAGGGAGAATCAGCTTTTCACTCATTCCACATCAGTGCTGGTAAAATAACTAGCTAGCACTTTTTTTCTCACTAATAAAGAATCTAAATAATTAATCTCTGGCAGAGCACCCCTCTGATGTCACCAGGCTGTATATGTATGGTCAGCATTTAAATAGACTTTTCTCTATTTTGTGGGATTATCTACATTACCTGGGGTACTTAACTGTTTCATCCACCTAACAAAGAACTATCTCTTGGTTCAAAGTACCATGCTGTGTATTAGAGGAAGGGGGGGACGGTGAACATGAACAAAATCTAGACCCAGATTTCAAAGGAGCTCATGTTACTTTATTGTCTAATATCCTAAACTAATATTTGTACTTCCAAAGAAGAGACTAGACGGAGAGGATAGAGAAGTACTGAGTGTGTTAGTACTCAGTTATCTTGGTGCAGTGCAGAACGGTTAAGGTACTCATTTGACAACTAAAGGATAGAGGGATAAAATCTAACAACTTGCCCATCCTGAGCTTGCTAGATGACCACTGAGTAAATGAATTGTCTGTTAGAGTCCTAAACTCATATTCAGAATCTGTTCTTTCAGTGTCTCTCACAGATATAACATTACCTTACTAGTGTCTTTGTTATACATAATACTCTATTAGTAAGGTAGTTTTATACCATAGCTAAATATATATTAGTAATGTTACAGTGATAGTTTTTTTTATTCAGGTTTTTACATAAAATTATCTTGGTAGACTACATTAGATAAAGCATGTGGGTTTTTCTAGGGTGCCTGGGTAGCTCAGTCGGTTAAGCATCTGACTTTTGATTTCGTCTCAGGTCATGATCTCACAGTTTGTGAGATCAAGCCCCATGTCAGGCTCTGCACTGATAGCCTGGGGCCTGCTTGGGATGCTCTGTCTCTGCCCCTCCCCCAGCCGTGCACACTCTCTCTCAAAATAAATGAACCTTAAAAACACATGGATTTCTCAGAAAAAGTGTTTTTACTATTGATATTATTACATACTGTACAATAGTTACAAATGGAGCTAAAACTTTAAGATTTTATTTACAAACTTTTCCAAGCTTTGAAAATTGGGGAAAAACTTTGGAATAAAAATGGCCATTAAAATTCTTCTAAAAGAAAAAAAGTTTTGTGTTCTGGACCATGCATCCTTCTCAGTGTCAAATAAATAGAGAAAATACTCCTTTTTAGGAAAGATGTGAAGGGAAATGGCAGAACACGTGCCAAGTGTCTGAAAAACAAAAGTTCATTGTGATGATACTTTTTAAAGGCAAAAGGAGAAAAGTTAGTCCTTTGAAACTTGGAAAGCCTCTCCCATCAATCACACTACTGGCTAAGGCATGTTGAATTCCTTTCCATGGTCCATTCCTTTGTGAAAAGATTTAAAAGCAGCTAACATCACAATAGCAGCGACCCAGTTTGAAATCCTAAGGGGGGTATTTCCAAATTCACTTTGCAGGCAGTGCTGTTATTCTTCCCTTTCTGTGTACAATTAATTTTTCTTACCATGGTATCTTACGAGCTTGGTGCTGATTGGGAACCGTGAAGACAGTACTGAGGTCAGTTGGAGAGGATTTAAGAAGTCATGCATGAGGTCGAGGGCCTGAGCTGACGTGCAGTGGTGTTCAGGAGCAGATGATGTGGATTCGAGTATTTCTCATTATTTTATCTCTCCAGTGTATCCACCTCCTAGTCTGTCACACACAATCCTGACATGATTGTCATTCTGAATTACAGATTTGAAAAACTACTCCTACAAGTTAAAATCTTTTGCTTAAATAATTTGCCAAGTGTTGTGGTTGCAGTGATAGAAGGCCCATGATGGGTTCATAACCATATGTCATCACGAATATCAGGAATTAAGGGTATTAAAAAAAAAAGCTGATGCATATCAACGATCTTTATTTTTTGGAGTGAATGTTCTTGAGAACTTAGAAAATATATATTTTTAGGCACCATTTCTTAATGCAAATTCAGAGATTTAATTGTTATTTTTGGATCTAAATCAGCCTGCAGCACAGTATTTTCAAGGTGGTGTGGAGTAATTTCTGTCGTAGTTTTGGTATCTTGGCAAAACTTGGGGTACATAGTTCATTTTTACTGGAGAGCTTTTGAGTATTAAATAGGTTTTTCATATATTCATAGTGATTTGATTTGTATTTATGAGCCAGTCTTTGGAAAAAGCAAGTTTTAAATAGATACATTTAAGAAGGTTGTATTTTCATGGTTATTTTATAGCTGTTAGTATTTTTTTACCTTGATTTCAGTATATTGTTTTTGTGACATGATCAGAAAATTATAGTTTTAGGTCAAACTGTATAATTGAAGAAAAATTAACTGGCAGCATATGGGTTATTTCCTAATAAGTATTGTCTTCAATGCATAAAACATTTATTTTGTTTCATATTTTATTTGAACTTGTTCTTTGCTTCATCTTTAAATCGTTTTAACCTGTTAAAAGTTTTAAATCATACTGTCTTCTTGCAAGTAATTTTAAAGGTAATGATTGTTTTAGTGAATGAAAAGATTTATGATTTGCCAAGGGTTGATGTAACGAGAAGTAATTAAAATTTAGTTTGATACGACTTATTGCCAACCTCTCCCCTCGCTGCCGACAGCTGACATCACAGTTCTTTGTTTAATCCTTTTTACTATTCCTTTTTAAAAAATCAAAATTTTACACAGATATGTTGTTTCCAAACAAATTGTGTTAGTTTTCATTGTGTATTTACTTGTAAGTCAAAACTGTGGCTGTCACAGTGTCAAAGGCTTTAAAAAATTAATGTCCCTTTATGCTTGCAATAAATGTCATTAGTTGGTTGCATGTCTTCTCTGTTTCTTGGATAGATCTGCTGACATTCCTGCTCCTGACTTCTTCTGAAAGAGAATTAAAGTCTGGCAGGTGTGTTTTGATGATGATTTTCTTTTTAATTTCAAAAGTTTGGTATTGGGGCACCTGGTTGGCTCAGTCGGTTAAGCATCCAACTCTTGATATCAGCTCAGGTCATGATCTCATGGTTTGTGAGATAGAGCCCCACATCGAGCCCTGCTGACAGCATGGAGCTGTCTTGGGATTCTCTGCCTCTTTCTCTGTCCCTCTCCCGTTAACTTGCTCTCTGTCTGTCTCCCAAAAATTTAAAAAAATGTTATTTATTATTTTAGTGTGAACTTACAGTATCAGTATCTATTTTTTCAGGAGTAACAGCAGGCTTTGTAGAAGTCATATTATTTACTTATACATTTAGGTTTTTAATATGAATCCCATCTTCCTTAAATGAGATAATTTTTAGTATAATTTTATAGTCATTATTGTAAAATGTTGAAATAATCCTGAAAGATACATATGGATGTTTAGAATAATTCAGAATCTTTCTTTCCTTTTTCCATTTGTACCTTCTTGTAAAGTTTAAGTATGTAGGGGCGGGTGGGTGGCTCAGTTGGTCAGGCATCCAACTTCGGCTCAGGTCATGATCTCACGGTTCGTGGGTTCGAGCCCCACGTCAGGCTGTGTGCTGACAGCTCAGAGCCTGGAGCCTGCTTCAGATTCTGTGCCCCCTCTCTCTCTGCCCCACCCCTGTTTGTTCTCTGTCTCAGTCTCTGTCTTTCAAAAATGAATAAACATTAAAGAAAAATAAATTTAAAATTTAAGATGTACTTTTTATGAATGAGGGTGTAAGTTTTTTATAAATAAGATTAAAAAACTTATCATTTAAATCTTCAGTTGAGTAACCAAAGAAATATTCATGTAATTTTATCTTTGCATGACTTGAAAAAGATGTTTAATCTAAAGCAGAGCAAATACAGCCTGGAAAACATGTTCTAAAACTATGCACAATTATGCATATTGTTGTATGTATCCCAAACCCAAATCATGATTTCTGTTGTGCTATCACTGGGTGGCTGAATATTTTACCTATTTGAGCACATGAGACAATTTTTCTTTACTAATTTTTCTGCATAACCAGTGAAGGAGGATTCGCTCATACTGTCTTTCATACTTGTTGCCCTGCAATCTGTATACACACGAGAGGGACTGCCGTGTTCAGAGATAAATTTCCATGCTTTGTTCACTTGAAGTGAAATGATCCAGTGGCATAATTGAATATATATATTTTATACATATCATATCCCTGCATTGTTTAGCAATATAAGAACCAAATATATTTAATGAATGATATATTATGGACTATAGAATACTGTTAATTTTAAATGAAAGAGAAAAATGAGTTTTCTTCTCTTTGTCTTTCGAGGTTCTAAATATAGTAGATCCAGTCAGCTTTTTAAATCAACACTAAATACTAATTTCACCTATTCTGTACTTCTTAAGAATTTTTCTCTAAAGTATCAATCATCATTTATATATTTTTTTTGAATGCTCTTGGTGGTGCCTATGATATCCTGTGAAATTGCTTTTGGACTTTATGGCTGAAGCTATTTAAGCTTCCTACACTTAAAAGTCCATGGAGCCTTGAGAACTGTGAACTTTCAATAAACCAAAGCCTATAGACTTAATGTCACTTACTTCCTCTGTCTCCATTTTCTTGCTCAGTGTGCTACATAGGTTTTAACTTGATGGGTTCTGATATACCTTCTATCACTAAAATCCAACATCCTTAAATTTCTTCGAACTCTAACAGGTTTCATTTTATGAAGGGCATGGAATGAGTGATGAAAGTCTGTTTCCGCTACTAAAAGACATGACATAATAGAAGATATAAGTGTTTATCTCCTATTGATAGTTTCAATTCTAACCACTTCTGAATCAGAAACTATGTAAAGTTATGATATATAAACAGAAAAGCTAGAAATAGCATTTCAGTTTACTTACCTCCGGGGCACTGTCTGCAACCGATTGACAACGTGTGACCTGCACACAACTTGTTTTCCCTCACGTTACATTTTAAAGTCCTCTAAATAATATCTTGTTAATTTTTATAACAAGGTCAGTAATTATGTTCCTGGCATGAGTTAATAATTCATTTAAACTACTGCCCACTGAATTTTTTTTAAACATCTTTACAGAGGTACAATTTATACAGCATAAAATATACCACTTTACATGTTCAATTTGGGGAATCTTATTAAATGTACCCAGTTGAAGAACCCTTATCACAATCTAGTTTTAGAAATGTCCATCATCCCCAGAAGCCCCCGAGTTCCTTTCTGTCCCTAGCTACTGTTCCTACCCACAGCCAACCCCTAATCTATTTCTATAGTTTTGCCTTTTCTAGAGATCACGTATAATGCAAATCATGTAATATGTAGCCTTTTGTGTCTGGCTTATTTTACTTAGCATAAAGTTCTTGCATGTATGTTGTTGCAGGTTTTAG
Source organism: Acinonyx jubatus (assembly GCF_027475565.1). Classification (NCBI taxonomy): domain Eukaryota; kingdom Metazoa; phylum Chordata; class Mammalia; order Carnivora; family Felidae; genus Acinonyx; species Acinonyx jubatus. The sequence continues at coordinate 17,534,930 of NC_069386.1, forward strand.
TACTTTGGTGTTTTTAATTGCTAAGTAATATTGTGTGGATGTGCCACATTTTGTTTATTCACTAGGTGATTGACGATTACATTTTTTTTAACTGGGGCTGTTACGAATCATGTTGCTGTGAACATTTGTGTGCAAGCTTTTTGTGGGCACATGTTTTCCTTACTCTTGGGTAAATGCCTAGGGGAGTAAGTGTGGTTAGCTATATTTTTCACTTTGAAAGAAACTGCTAAACTACTTTCCAAAGTGGCTGTACCATTTACATTCCTGCTAGCAGTGTATGAGGGTTCTAGTTCCTCCTTATCCTTGCCAACGTTTGGTATTTCCAGTCTTTTTATTGTGGCTATGCTAGTGGCTGTATAGTAGCAACTCATTAGGATTTTATTTTGCATCTCCCTAATACTAAAGGTTAAGCATCTGTGTCCCCCCAAAATTCATATGTTGAGATCCTAACCCCCAAGATGATGGTATTAGGAATTGGTGCCTTTGGGAGGTAACTAGGTAATTGAGGGCAGAGCCCTCAAGAGTGAGATTAGTGCCCTTAATAAAGGAAGCCCAAGAAAGCTCCCTCACCCCTTCCACCATGTCAGGTCACAGTGAAAAGGTAGGTAATAAGAAGGCAGGCCCTCACTAGACACTGGATCTGCCAGCATCTTGATCTTGGACTCCCCGGCCTCCAAAACACTGAGAAGTAAATTTCTGTTGTTTTTGTTTTGTTTCTTTGAGAAAGAACACACAAATGGGGGTGATGGTCAGAGAGAGAGAAAGAGGGAGAATTTCAAGCAGTCTCCATGTGCAGCGTGGAGCCCGGGACTCAGGGCTCAATCCCACAACCTTGGGAGCGTGACCTGAGCCAATATCAAGAGTTGGACACTTAACCGACGGAGCCACCCAGATGCCCCGAATTTCTGTTTTTAAGCCACCCAATTTATGGTATTTTTATTATAGCAGCCTGAACAGACTAAGTCATTGTCTTTTTGTTGTACTTATTTGCCATTTCTTTGGTGAAGTGTATCTGTTTAGAAATCTTATGCTCAATTTCAAATTCAGTTGTTTGTATTATTAGTTGTAAGAGTTCTTTATATGTTCTGATGTTAAAGGATAATTTTCACAAAATATGAGAAGGTAATGATTTCCATACAGATATAAAAATTTTTAGATGTGTTAAACCTTTTATTCAACCTGTTAAATGAGGTATTACACCCAATTCAAAGGAGGATGCAAAGAACAGAGCATTTATAGATTAAGAATATTGAAATCAACTAAAAATGGAAACAAAACCTTTTTTCCACAGAGGGTTGTCCCTCCATTGAACATAATTTATTTTTGTGTTTATAAATAAGGATTATTTTACATTGCTATCAGTAATCTACAACTTACAGAGTTGTGAAATAGCTCTCATAGAATGGGAATCAGATAACTTGGAAGGATGTGTTGGAGACCAGGGGTTAGCAAACTCTGACCTATGGGCCATATCTGATGCCCCCCAGATGTGATGGGCCTCCACCTGATTTTGTAAAGAAAGTTTTACTGGAAGACAGTCATGCCTATTCATACACATATTGAATGTACAGTGGCAGAAGTGAGTAGTTGTGACAGTGACTCTCTGGTTCACAAAGCCTAAAATGTTTACTTAAATGACCGTTTACAGCAAGTTTGTCCTGCTCTTGTCTGGATGCAAGTCCTTTATCAGATGTATTATGTGTAAATATTTTCTCCTAGTCTGTGGCTTGTCTCTTCATATTCTCTCATTTTATATATGGGATATTCAGTTGTTCCAACATAATTTGTTGAAAAGACTATCCTTCCTTTGTTGAATTTTCTTGGTACCTTTGTTGAAAATCAGTTGTCTGTAAACATGGGTTTATTTCTAATGTTCCTTCCATTAGTCTTTATGTCTCTCCTTATGGCAGTACCACATTGGTTTGATTACTGTGGCTTTATAGGAGGTTTGAAAGGAGGCCATGTATGTCTTCCCGTTTTGTTCTTTTCCTTTTCAAGTTTCTTTTGAAAAATTAAATTTCATTGATATTTTTACAATCAGAAAATTATTTTTTCCTTCTTTTTGGGTATTTCATCTGTATACGTGCTTCTTTTTGTAGCACTAAGAAGATAAAGATGAGAGTCTGGGGGTGCCTGGGTGGCTTGATCAGTTAAGGGTCGACTTCAGCCCAGGTCTTGCTCTCGCAGTTCATGGTTTGAGTCCCTCTTCGGACTCTGTACTGGCAGCTCAAAGCCTAGAGCCTGCTTTGGATTCTTTGTCCTTCTCTCTCTCTCTGCCCCTCCCCTGCTCACACTCTGTCTTTCTCTCAAAAATAGATAAACATTTAAAAAAAATAAAAAGAGAGTCTGGAAGACCTTTTATCAAAGTGATCGATGGGGATTATTACATTATTGAGTATAATTTCTAGTCAATCGATTACTTTTATTTTTTTTTATGTAATTATTGACTTTAAGCTTATGTCTCTAATTTTATTGTGCCTTCCACAGCAGTGTGCCTCTTGTCAATAATATAGAGACAGTGAAGGGCCAGACAAGGGGGCCAGATGGAAATGGTGTGCGTTGTGACTTCAGTAAGATGGACAGTTGACAAATAGCCTTGAGAGCGAGAGAGATCGCTTCTGCTTATCCAGCCCCTGTGACCTGCTTCTGCTCCTCACTTTTGGCCAGATCTTGGTGGTGGGAGTTGAGCAAAAAGAAGATGAAAGCTCTGGGTTTTGTCTCACATCAGATTACTTAAATGCATTTCAGTGTTGTGTAGAAATCATGGAAATATGTATAAAAAGATTGGATGAAAGGATACCAAACAATTTGAATGATTCCTGGAAGGGTTCTTTTCTTTGTGGCTTCTTTATAAATAAATATGAATGTCTGTATTGCTAAAGAAGTAAATATTGTGAACATCTTTGTTTTTCTTTAAGTCATATTTGGTCAGCCTTTCAGGACCTATTATAGCACTCAAATTTTAATTTTTCTACAGTGTCTAAATTCTGGTATTTATATACATTTCATCCATATAAAACACAGATTTTATAGCATATGCTTGATTTTTAAATTCTTTCATAGAACTAAAGTAAAATAAATAATACTTTGAAATTTATCTGTATTTAACAAAATGTTTATAAGAGAAATATCACTCCGATGTTGTAGCACTAAAATTCTCTCAATACCCTTAGGAGTCAAGGTTTAGCTTTTACTAAAAGTATCAGGTGTGTTTAAAATATTTTAAGGTATGTTACCTAACAATTTAAACCCCTTTGCTATGCTAGTTAGGGGAAAGTAAAATTTGGAATTTGGAAAATTGTATTTTCCTACTATATTTTTATGTCATTCTCAAATCTGAAAATAAACAAAATGACTTTGTTCTTTTGAAATCCTTCTTTGTGTTCCTTTAGGCAGGTCCCTGAATGCTCTACTTAGTTTCTCTAAACAGTGCTCTGCATAAAGTATGTTAGTAGATCTTTATAAAAATTGTGCTGAATAACTTCCCATTTCTTCCTCACTGCTTAGAAAAAGAAGGCAGTATTTCCATATCAGTCATTGACACATTAAGCCTTGAATGGTAGTAGTTTATTTTCAACACCATGATTAAGGCTATTTCAAAAGAATACTTTTGTTAAACGTTTGTATTTCTCCCTTTGTCTTCATTTAATTATTTCTTAGTATTGCTCTGCATTAGGCTAAATTACTTTAGTGTCTCTAATTAAAAATTAAATAATCTTAAAATGATCCGGCTTTTAAGAAGACAAGCAGACTAATGATGCTGAGCCTTTTTGCTGTTGGCCCAGACATTGCCTGCTTTGGTTTCCTAATTTAGTAACAGAAATAAAACTATGCACGACTGGGCAGGTTTGGCATGCCGGCATCCAGCCAGGAAGCCTGGATTTCTTAAGTAAGTAGACCGATGGGGATTTGCGGAAAACACAGATTACGTTACGTGAGCTTTGCACTTTGCAAATCCCTGACTATTTAAAGGAACTCAGCTAACCCACTGCCACTAAAATAAAAGGCAGTTTTGTTTAAACACACATGTATCTAAATGATGTATCGTTTCCTTTCCCAAAATTACCCTTCATCTTTGCGTTTTTAATTTCTTACTTTTGTAAACTTAAAAAAAAAAACCACACTTTGTCTTTCGGTAAAGAGTACAGCAAATTTAGTTAACTCTATCCATTTATTTTATACATTTGTAATACCTTTCAAAATAACATATAAAAGAGTTGGTAATACACATATGTAATGTTCTTCTGTGTGAGGAAATGAAAACTCTGAAAGAGATAAATTTAAAACAACAACAACAACAACAACAACAACAACAACAACTTGATTTTACACACCACCCATGGCCCCTGCTTGCCGGACAGCCTTGGTTCCTGCTGTCTCTGCTACGCTGTGTGGGTCTCATTAATGTTCAGCATTGTGCGATGCGCACTGCACTCTGGGAGGGTTTGCAGTAGTTGTTTTCTTGAATATTTGAGCACTGGCTGCTTTTCCTCCTTGTTGGTGCTTCTTGTCTGGCATATCCTCAGTCTTCTTGAGGTCCATTGCCTCTGAATTTAGAGAAGAGCCTTGACGCCCAAGGACTTTTTCTTCCCACTTTTTTTTCTCCTTGAAACTTGTATGTGTTTCTTTTAGACTCTGTCTTTCATTGTCAGACGAGGGCCAGTTGTCCATCCTGGTGATCTTTTTTTAATTTGGCTTTAGACTAAACACTGGAGGCAGACCATTCTGAAGCATACTTTCTTAGAGGGAGAGAATATCTTATCCCTTGTGAGACTTTTGACAAATAGGAATGAACAATTAATTCTTTTCTCATATTTGGGAGGATGTGGGTCAGGTATGGAGGAGGATACAATGTGCATGCTCCAGATCATAGTATATCATCATTCACTGTAATATGGAACAAAAATGGATTTACTGTAAGTTTAAGTGTCAGATTATATCACATCAGCTTTGGAATCAGTAAGATTTCTCATTGTAAAATTGCCCTCTACAAGTGTAGGAAAGAAAACTAAAAACATCCCAAACTTCTTGACCAAAAGTGGTTAGACGATTACTAATCTATAAAAATAATTTTTAAAATGATCTATTCCTCCACTTAAAAAAAAAAAAAGTTTATTTTTGAGAGAAAGAGAGCAAGTGGGGGAAGGGAAGGGGCGGGGGACAGAGGATCCAAAGCAGGCTCTGCCCCAATGTGGGGCTTGAACTCAGGAACTGATCATGACCAGTGCTGAAGTTAGATGCTTCATCAACTGAGCTGCCCAGGCACCCTCCCTGTTCCTCCACTCTTTAAATATCTGAATAGGGCAAATGCCCAGCCCTAGCATCAGGATTTCTTCTTTGTTCCTCCCATATCTCCTCCTTCTACCTCTTGATTTATTCCTGTGCTCTTAAAATCCATATCCCATGAAGACTGACTTAGAGTTCCTTGGCCTTTGGCCTTACCTTTGCTTTCGTGAGACAGAGGGCACTGTTCCAACAAGGTTTCGGCTGACTTAGAGATGGGCAGAGGAGAGGTCTCTGTTTTCAGAGACAGAAAGTGGTGTCTATTGGTTATTGTGTAATTCTGAACATGAGTGATATCTAGTATGGAGATATTTTTGCTTAGTAAATTTAATCTTTTAAAGGCATTGGGTTCATATTGTTATTGCTAGTAGTACTAGTTGTACTTCTTAAAAAATTTTTTTTAATGTATTTATTTTTGAGAGAGAGACAGCATGAGCAGGGGAGGGCAGAGAGAGAGAGGGAGACACCGCATCCAAAGCAGGCTCCAGGCTCTGAGCTGTCAGCACAGAGCCTGACGCGGGGCTCAAACCCATGAACCAGGAGATCATGACCTGAGCCGAAGTCAGACGCTTAACCGACTGAGCCACCCAGGCTCAGTAGTACTAGTAATTTTCTAACAATGATAATAATACCTTAATAGTTACTCTAAAAGCAGTAAATTTTACTCCTTCTCCAGGTAATCAAGAGATTATTATTATTATCAGTAGTGCTTTTACTTGGTATTTAAACTTGGCTGGGCATGCTATTAAGTGCTTAACTACTATTAAGGGCTCCTGGGTGGCTCAGTTGGTTGAGTGTGCAACTGTTGATTTGGGCTCAAGTTATGATCCCAGGGTTGTGGGATTGAGCCCCACCTAGAGTTCCATGTTGAGCGTGGAGCCTGCTTAAGATTTTCTCCCCCTCTGCCCTTCTCCACTCCTCATGCTCTCTCTCAACCTCTAAAATAAAATAATAAAAAAAGAGACTAAATTGAGAATCTTGCTAAGGTGCAGTATACTATGCTCATTAACAGCAAAGACTGTGCCTGACCCTGGTCATTATGGACTTTCTTCCAGATGTGATGGAAAGCCTCTGGAGGATCGTGAGCAGGGGAGTGAGATGATATGACTTAAGTTTAAAGAGATCATTTGGGCAACTGTGTACATAAGGAGTCAAGGACAAACACTGGGAGACAAGTTTGGAGTTCGCTGAAATAACCCAGGCAGGAGGTGATGGTAGCAGAACTGTTGATGAGAAGCAGTTGGATTTGGGCTTATTTAGTGCTTTATAACTTTTCAGTGTTTCATGCACTTTCTCTTATTCTCAGGGCAGGTTTTATCCTTGATTATAAATAGGAAATCTGGATGCACAGAAAGGTTATGAGCCTTATACAAGTTTACTTAATAAGGTAGAATTGAAACTTACACCAGGTCTTCTGATACTCAGGCCAGTGTTTTTTCCAAGCTGTTACCAGAAGTACATATTAAAAGTATTGTACTAGCCTGTGGCACTGTATTTGTTATCTATTGCTGCGTAACAAATTACCACAAATTTAGCAGCTTAAGGAAGCTCATACATTTCTTCTCTCAGTGTCTGTGGATCGGGGGTCTAGGCACAGCTTACCTGGACCTTCTGCTTAGGGTCTCACAAGGCTGCAGTGAAGGTTGGCTTGGCCATGATTGCGGGCTCATCGGAGACTCAAATGCAGAAGGATGTGCTTTTTACTGAAGATCCATTAATACTGTTTGTTGTGTGTGTGACTGGGACAAAAAAGGTTAGAGTCATATAGTGACTCTTAGTATCTTTTAGCATCTGACGAAGGTATTCTTGACTGTTTTTGCTTCTTAAGGGAAAGAATTCTATTAAAGAATGGTGCCCGTTTTTTCCTGTAGGATCCCTCCCTTCTTACATCAGCTTTCGATACATACACTTAGCATTTGGAGTATTAAAAATTTGTTCACTATAATCTGTAAGAATCTTAGTGTCCAGGGTGTGTGTTGGGTGTTATCTGGCCCCTTATTTTGCTGCCAGAGGTACACACCCTCATTAGGCCCGGTAATGGGTATTTTCCATTTTGCTTCCTAATTGACTTTTACTGTTGCTCTTAGTCCAATGCAAGGGTGATATTTTGCTGGCTCTTTGGCTGGTGAATTAAGAAAACTACTTTTGGAACCAACCTCTGGGTTCAGAAGCCACTCTGAACTATCACTTGAATCTCTAGTTCTGTAGCTTTTCTGAATTCAACCGCAGCTTCGTTGATTATTCTGTCTTCCTTTTTTAGACATTCAACTGAGGGAAGCTGTCTGTAAAAGGTTTTTTGGTAGTCTCATTCACAAATTCTTCTATTAGTCTGTTTTCTTATGCTTTCTGCTTTACTTACTTGAAGATTTCTGCTTACAAAATTGGTATTCTGGATAATTCAGCCCAACCCTCGTTTAAGGACAATTAGAAAAACTGGAGGGGGAGAAAATCTCTTTTGAAGGCTCTGGTGAGCTAAGAAGTTGGTAAAGAATTCCCAGGCCAAAGAGATTGCAGTCTTTACAAGCTATTTCCCACTGAAGCAACCCTGAGTTGCTTAGTCGAGGCACAGCATGTGGAAGATGCACGTGGGACATGTTGTGCCAGAAAACGGGGAACCAGTCGAAGACTACCGTGGTCATGTGAAAATAACACAGAAGTCAGAGGTAGACAGTTTGACCATCAAGGAGAATAATAGTTGAAATGGATTGAGATACATCAGATATATTAACTTTTATGTATTCATAATGACCCTCTTTAAAAAAAAAACTTATTAGTAAACTCTGGAGGTTGATAGGGGGACCAGCTTTCTGAAAAATTTAAAGGGAAAGAATTAAACATTCTGCCTTTTCTAAACCAATTATATTTCAGGGCAACCAGTTGAATTAAGGAGAGTTTTTCTATATGGAACAATTATAACTAATACATATAGAATGTTGAAATTAGAAAAATCAATACTTTGTAATATCTAATGAAATAATACATTGCAGCAAAGATCGTTAATAGCTTCCTGAACCAGTAGATAAAAAGTCTATAGAGAACTTTGTACTGGATGGATCAGACTGATGACACCTGAATTCACTAATTAATCTTGACATCATTGAAAAGTGGGTCAAGCAGACATTATTTTCTTCCCAGTGAGATGTAATTGGAAGTATATAGCCCTACCCATAAGATACAGTCTTACCAACGAAAATTGAACCTGAATCTGTTTAAGCTTTCAAACTACCAGTTTGCAGGGAATACAAGGGATAGGTAATTATCTTAAATGATACCATGAAGATACAATAAATCATATTTGGAATGGAAATTCCACAACAGATAACCGTTTCTTTAAATGAAAACATGAAACAAAAGGGAGGGACTGTTATAAATTAAAAGACTTAGGGATCATATCAGCCAAATGCAGTTTTTGGGCTCTGTTTAGATTTTGATTTAAATAAATCTGTAGTAAAAACACATTTTTTTGGTAAGTATCAGGGAAAATTGATCATGGATAATATATTAGACAATATTAAGATTCTTGATTTTATTAGATATAATGATAGTATTGTGGGTTTATTTTTTGAAAGTTCTTATCTGTTACAGTATATACTGAGGTATTTTTGCAGGTGAAATACTTCATAAGGTGGATTTGAAATAAAGCAGCTTCTGTATGGATCGCAGCCCAGCTTCCAGTCATCTGGGCTGTCAAAACCATGAAAATTTTTGACACTGCATTCAGATTGCTTATGTCCCCAAGTGCCTGACAGAAGCAAGTAGAAATTTTCTCAGGTAGAAGATAACATTATCCTAGGTCTCAAATGATTTCTATAACCTGTTTTTCAAATATAAAGTTAACCTAATGGAATGTGTAGAATAACATACTCTGCCAACTCAAGAATACACATTCTTTTCAAGCACATTTACAAAAAATGAACAAGAAGTAGAACACTGTCTTTGTCCCAGCTCATCTCTGCCATTGTAGCCTGAAAGTGATCAAGGACAATGTGTTAATGATGCATATAAATAATAAGTGAAACTTTATATAGAAACAGACAGTTGGCCAGAATTGGCATGGAGGGGCATCGTTTCCTGCTACTTGACATAGATTGTCAAATAATGAAAAGGTAAGTCTCACCATGAGGGAAGATATTTGCAATACATGTAACTGACAAAGGGCTTTCTATCTGTAGTGAACTCCTACAAATCAATATGAAAAAGACCAGCAGTCTAGCTTAAAAAATCATTGGCGGGTTCGGGGGGGCCGAGAGGGGGCGTCACCTGGGTGTCTCAGTCCATTAAGCATCTGACTTAGGCTCATGTCATGATCTTGTGGTTCATGAGTTTGAGCCCTGCGTTGGGCTCTGTGCTGACAGCTTGGAGCGTGGAGCCCGCTTTGGATTCTATGTCTCCATCTCTCTCTGCTTCTCTTCCACTCATGCTCTGTCTCTGTCTTTAAAAAAAAAAAAATTGAAATTAAAAAAATTTTAAAGGGGCACCTGGGTGGTTCAGTTGGTTAAGTGTCTAACTTTGGCTCAGGTCATGATCTTGCAGTCTGTGAGTTCGAGCCCCGCGTCGGGCTCTGTACTGACAGATCAAAGTCTGGAGTCTGTTTCAGATTCTGTGTCTCCGTCTCTCTCTGGCCCCCTTTCCCACTTGCACTCTCTCTCTCTCTCTCTCTCTCTCTCTCTCTCTCTCTCAAAATAAAAATAAATATTAAAAAAATTTTAAAAAATGTTTTAAGCATCAGCAGGAGTCTTGAATAGGTACTTCCCTAAAGAGGAAATCTAAATGCCTAATAAATGTATGTTAAAATGTTGAGCTTCATTAATCATCAGGTATGAGCAAATTTGAAACCACAATAAGATTCCACTAGATACCAACTAGACTCAAAAAGAATGACAAAGGGGCACATGGGTGGTTCAGTCCCTTAAGCGTCTGACTGTGGCTCAGGTCGTGTTCTCACAGTTCATGAATTCAAGTTCTGTGTAGGGCTCTGGGCAGACATCTCAGAGCCTGGAGCCTCCTTCAGATTCTGTGTTCTCCCTCTCTCTCTGCCCTTCCCCACTCATGCTCACTCGCTTTCTCTCTCTCTCAAAATAAAATAAAAACATTAAGAAGAATGACAAGGGGCACCTGGTGGCTCAGTCGGTTAAGTGTTCAACTCTTGGTTTCAGCTCAGGTCATGATCTCATGGTTTGTGGGTTCGAGCCCTGCATAAGGCTCCACACTGTGTGTGCAGAGCCTGCTTGAGATTCTCTCTTTCCTTCTCTCTCTGCCCCTCCCCTGCTCACACTCTTTCTGTCTCTCTCAAAATAAACATTAAAGAAGAAGAATGACAAAACAGCATTTATGAACACATGAGACGGCAGGGGTTGTCATACCTTATAGTGTTAATGATGTGCATACTCTGACCAAATACTTCTCCTAGACTTATGTTTATTTATGAACCAAAAGAGATGTACAGTAATGTTCATTAAGTTAACAATATTCATAATTGCCTCAAACCAGAAAGACACAAGTGTCTTCTAACAAGAGAATGGATGAAAGTAGTTAATTTACACAATGGAATATTATAGAACGGTGAAAAGAAGCAGGCAGCTGCATCTCACAATATGTTTACATCTCACGAATACAACATTGAGCGACAGAGGCCAGTCATAAAGAATGCATGTTCTATGATTCCAATTATATAAAATTATAAAATAAGCAAAACTAAATCAGTCTTCAGGAATGCTCAATTGGGTGGTAAAAGTGAAAAGACAAAAGAGGTGATTTTCATAAATGTCAGGATTGAAAAGTCTGTTATAGGGACTTCAACTTCCAGGGAGAATGTAGTTTGTTGAGTCAGGCGAATGCTTCCACTGTTAAAACAAAAAGGTCAAAAGTCTTATTTTTAAAAGCATCAGAAACTGTGGAAGCAACAGGTGATTAATTTATTTGTCTTTGTATCTCCCAGAGCTTTTCGTTCCCTACCCTTCACATGGGTAGTCAATTAATATTGAATGAATGAAAATAAAGTGAGAGGCAAAGCACATATCTAGAATGGAAGATGGAGAAAAATGTTTGCTGCTTCCCATAGTCAAAGTGTAGGGAGAAAGGACTGTATTATCTGGGTACCCAAGGGAGAGAGACTTGTCACACTGGATCCTACATGGGACCCTAAGATACTATGCTATAAAAATTTGATTGTCCTCTTTCAGTCTTCTGTTAAATACATATGTATATGACATATGATACACATTTAAAAACACACCCATTATTTATGTTTTGGGAAATTAAATGTTTCTGTCTTACAGTCTTACCTCCTTGTTATCTTTTGTACTTTTTTTGTAGTGAAATTTTGGGGAAGCCACAATGCTGGCTCATTACCTTTGGAATCCTTGAATCTTAGCACAGGAATAGACCTTATATGGAACATGCTATTTCCTCACGATTAGATTGAGTTTATATATTTTTGGCAAGAATACCATGGAAATGATCTTGTGTTCTTCTCAGTGCGTCCTATTGGGGGGGGGGGTACATGATATTATTGTGTCTTATGATTGCTAGTGATTAACCTTGATCCCTTGGTTAAGCTGATGGCTATTGGGTTTCTCCACTTTGAATTTTCCCTTTGTAACTGATAAGTATCTTAAAAATACTTTGAAACTGTCATTAAGCTGTTTCTCCTCAGACCTTCACTTTCTGATTTTAGCATTCATTAGTGGATTTGACTACAACAGTGATTACTGTGGTGTTTGCCTAATGTGACATTTGTATTTCCCTCATTCCTTCTACATTTATTAATTGGAATTCTGTATGGAATTATCTTTTATCTATTTATACTAGTAAGGATTCATAGATATTTGTTTCTATGGATTCTAATTCAGTGTCATTATTTTGTTGTTCAAATTGTTCCAATGTTAGCCATTGGGAGTTCCTTCTGGTTGGCTCCTGGTTGGTCTTTTTGACATTTCCCCATACTTTTTCAAGCACTTTCTTATTTTTCTCCCATCATGTTTCTAGCTTATTTTGTATTTTCTGTGTCTCAGCCCTGGTTCCTTTTATTGGAGAGTGATATTTAGAAACCCAGATCTAGAGCGCCTGGATGGCTCAGTCAATTAAGCATCTGACTTCAGCTTGGGTCATTATCTCACGGTTCGTGAATTTGAGCCCCATGTCAGGCTCTCTACTGTCGGCACAGAGCCCACTTTAGATCCTCTGTTCCCCCCTATCTCTCTGTCCCTCCCCAGCTCATGCTCTCTCTCTCTCAAAAATAAATAAACATTAGGAAAAAAAAAAAAGAAACCCAGATCTGGGTTGTTTTTGCCAGTAATATTTTTTTTCCAATGCATGGCATTGTGAAACTGAATTTTTTGCTAATAAATGGATATGAAATCATTTTCAGTCATGATTTTATCAGTTGTCAGATTAGCTATCCTTCCCATTCTTAAATCACTTACGCATTGGAAAAGCAAGTCCTTTATGAAAGTAACTTATAAAGATGTTTAGTAGGATAGAGCCATGCAGAAGAAACTGGTAGTACTTACTTGACCTTTACATGAAGAGTTTTAATGCTGGAATCTTGATGTACTGTGATTATGGGCTTATCTTAATCTAGTAACTTTGTCAAAAAGCAAATGAAGTTATGTTGTTTTAGTTTATTCTTTATTTCTTTTATTAAAAATTTTTTTAATATTTATTTTTTAGAGAACACGCATGTATGAGTGGGGAAGGGGCAAAGAGAGAGAGAGAGGGAGGAGCACAGAATCCGAAGGAGGCTTTGGGCTTTGAACTGTCAGCACAGAGCCCGGCATAGAGCTCAAGCTCACAAACTAAGATCAAGACCTGAGCTGCAGTCGGATACTTAACTGACTGAGCCACCCAGGCACCCCTATATTAGTTTTTCTTAATAGCTCAGTCTATACTGGTTCCAAATCAATACCACATTCCTTTTTGTAAACATTTCTTAACAGATTTACTGAGGTATGTTTTATTACATACCATAAAATTCATGATATAAAGATTCAATGTGTTTCAAACGGCTATTGTAAATTCTAAATTATTGGTAAATTTTATAGTTGTACTACCACCACTATGATCCAGTTTGAGAACACTTTAATCATCATGAAAAGTTTCCTCATGCCCAATTGTGATCAATTTCTACTCCCATTCTAAGACAGATCTTCTGATCTTCTGTCTCTATGGTTTTGTTTTTTATGGAGATTTCATATAAATGGGATCATACAATATGTGGTATGTTGTATTTGGGTGCTTTTACTTAGCTTAATGTTTTTGTTGTTAATTTATGTAGTTTTGTGCCTTGGTAGTTCATTCCTTTGTGTATATCTGATTTATATTTCATTGTATGGATATACCGTGTTTGCTTTATCCATTTACCAGTTCATTGATTGTTTCCAGTTTTTGGCAGTCATGAATAGTGTTGTTAGGGACATTTGCATACACATGTTTGTGTGGACATATGTCCTCATTTTTCTTGGATTAATACCTAGAAATTGAATTTCCGAGTATATCATAAGTATGTATTATCTTTTGAAGAAACGAACTCTTTTCCAAAGTAGTTGTATCATTTCACATTCCCACTAGTTATGTGTGAGGGTTCTGTTTTTACCACATCCTCACCATCACTTGGTATTATCAGGTGTGGTTTTTTTTTTATTATTATAAAAGACATGATTTTTTTCTAGTGGATTATATAATGATGTGTGTGTGTGTGTGTGTGTGTGTGTGTGTGTGTGTGTGTGTGTGTTTTAATGTTCATTTTGAAAGAGAAATGTTCACACATGGGAGGGGCAGAGAGAAGGAGAGAGAATCCCAAGCAGGCTCTACACTGCCAGCACAGAGCCCAATGTGGGGCTCTATCCCGTGAGATCATGACCTGAGCCAAAATCAAGAGCAGGATGCTTAACTGACTGAGCCACCCAGGCACCTCTCATTGTGGTTGTAAGCTGTATTTCCCTAGTCACTAAGGATGTTTGAGCATCTTTTCATATGGTAATTTTCCATTTCTTTGTGTTCTTTGGTGAAGTATCCATTTCTTCATCGTGTTGTTCATTTTCTTACTGAGTTTTGCAAGTTCTTTATATATTTCAGATACAAGTCTTTTATCAAATATATGATTTGCAAATATTTTCTCCCAGTCTCTAGCTTCCCTTTTTCCCCCCTTAATGGTGTCTTTTGAAGAGCAAAAGTTTTCAGTTTTTATGAAGTCCTGTTTATAAATTTTATCCTAAATTCTCTTGTTGGATTCATAGTTTTACCTTTTATATTTAGTCTGGTCAATTTTCAGTTGACTTTTTTGTGTGATAGAGATTATATCTAAATTCATTTGTTTTTGCATGTGGATATCCAACTATTCTAGCACCATTTGTTAAAAAAAAACTATATTTACCTCGTTGCCTTGGTACCTGTTTCAAAAATCAATGGGCTATAATTATGTGAGTTTATTTCTAGACTCTGTGTTCTGTTCTGGCCTTATGTCACTATCATGCTGTCTTGTTTACTGTGGTTTTGTAGTACATCTTCAAATCAGGTAGAATTGGTTCTCCAACTTTTTCCTTCTTCTCTAAATTGCTTTGACTATTTTGCCTATTTTGCTTTGCCTTTTTAATTTCCATATAAATATTAGGATTAGTTTGTTAATTTTTTTAGGATTGGTACCATTTATAAAAAAGTGATAAAATTTGCCTATGAAGCAATATGTGCCTCATTTTTTCATTATGTATTTTATATTACTAATTCAGTTTCTTGTTCTAGTTCTATTGATTTGTATTTCTTCTTTAATCTCTCTCTCTCTCTTTTAAAAGATTTTATTTTTAAGTAACCTCTATACCCAATGTGGGGCTCGAAGTCACAACTCAGAGATCAAGATTTGCATATTCTACTGACTGAGCCAGCCAGGTGCCCCATCTCCTTTAATCTTTTAAGGAATTTGTCCATTTCATCTATACTGTCTGGTTTTTGGCATAAAGTTATTCATAATGTTCCTGTACAATTATTTTAATTTCTGTAAGTTTATTCCTAATTTTGGTAATGTGTGTTCTTTCTGTCTCTCTCCCCCTCTCTTGCTCTCTTTCTCTTTGGTTAGTCTAGCTAAATGTTTGCCAATTTTGTTCTTTAAAAGAACGAACTTTTGGTTCCATTGGCTTTCTCTGTTATTTTTCTGTTTTATAATTTATGGATTGTTACTCTGATTTTATTTCCTTCCTTCAACTTTGAGTTTGATTTACTTTTCTTATTCTAGCTTCTTGAGGTGGAAGTTTATATTAAATATTTTTAGATCTTTCTAGCTAGTGCTAGAAAGCATTTTAAAAGTATAAATATGCTTATTAAAGCACGACTTTTGCAGCTTCTCATGAATTTCTATTGTTGTGTTTTTGTTTCCATTCAATTTAAGATAGTTTATTTAAAATTTTTTTTTAACATTTATTCATTTTTTGAGAGACGGAGAGAGACAGAGCATGAGTGGAGGAGGGGCACAGAGAGAGGGAGACACAGAATCCGAAGCAGCTTTAGGCTCTACGCTGTCAGCACAGAGCCCAGTGCAGGGCTTGAACCCACAAACTGTGAGATCATGACCTGAGCCAAAGTGAGCCGCTTAACCAATAGAGCCATTCAGACACCCCCAAGTTAAAATATTTTCTAATTCATGATTTCTTCTTTGATTCAGGAGCTGTTGAGAAGTTTATTATTCAATTTCCAAATGTTTGAGGATTTCTCAAATTTCTCTGTTGATTTCTAATATAATTCTGTTGCTGTCAAAATATACTGGCATATTTTCCGTTTTTAATTTAATAAGACTTATTTTATAGTCTAACACAGGGCTTGGCAAGCTATGACCCATAGGCCTTTTGTTAAATGGCTTACAAGATAAGAATGGTTTTTACATTTTAAAGGTACGTACTTTTTAAAAAGACAAAGAAGGTTATTATATGATGTTAAAGGTGTCAGTCCTTCAAGAAGTTATAACAATTGTAAATGTTTAATGTGTCCAACAGTGGAGCACCTAAATATACAAAGCAAAACCAACAGAGCTAAAAGAAAGAAACAGTATTAAAGTAATAGTTGGAGACATTAATACTCCATCCTCAACAATGGATGCATCATCCAGACAGGAAATCAATAAGGAAGCTTTGGATTTGAACAACACCATAGACCAAACGAGCCTAACAGGCATATACAGAAAATTGTATCCAACAACAGCAGAATACATTTTCTTCTCAAGTGCACACAGATCATTTTTAGGATAGACCATATGTTAGGCAAGTCTTAGAAAATTCAAGAAGATTGAAATCATATCCAGTATTTTCTCGACCACAAGGGCATGAAACCAGAAAATCACCAACAGGAAGAGAATTGGAAAATTCACAAGCACATGGAAATTAAGCAAGACTGTCTTGAACAACCAGTAGAATAAGGAAGAAATTAAAGAGGAAATTAAAAAATTTCTTGAGACAAGCAAAAATGAAAATGTAATGTACCAGAGCATATGGGATGCAGCAAAAGCAGTTTTAAGAGCAAAGTTTGTAGCAATAAATGTCTACCTTAAGAATACAGATCTCAAATAAACCACCTAACTCTACACCTTGAGAAACTAGAAAAAGAAGAACAAATGGAACCCAAATTTAGCAGAAGAAAGCAAATAATAAATTTTAGATCAGGAATAAATGAAACAGAGAACAGAAAAACAATTAGAAAGATTAATGAAACTAAGAATTAATTCTTTGAAAACGTAAACAAAATGGACAAACCTGGGCACCTGGGTTGCTCAGTCGTTAAGTGTCTGACTCTTGATTTTGGCTCCAGCCATGATCTCATGGTTCATGATCTCAAGCCCTTTATTGGGCTCTCTCCTGGAGCTTGCTTGGGATTCTCTCTCACCACCCCTTCCCCTCTTGTGTGCATGTGCTATTTCTTGCTCTCTCAAAATAAAGAAACATTAAAAAAAATTAAAACGTGTTTATACAGGAGATAGTAATGAAAGAAGAGAGAAACAAAGACATAAGACATAATAATAAATAGTGAAGTTACATATAAATATAGCCTTATCAATAATTGCATTAAATGGGAATATTTGAAATATTGTCATCAAAAGGCAGAAAATTTCCAACTTAATAAAAAGGATTTATATATAAAAAGGATAAATTTTGAAGTCAAAAATTGAAATAAGTGAATAGGTTCAAATAGGTTGAAAATAAAAAGGAAAAAGATACACCTGGCACACAGTATGTATTAGCTGAAGGACCTATTTTAAGAACAGATAAAATAGACTGTAAGACAAAAAATATTACTGGAGGCAAGGAGAGAAAATTCATAAAGATAAAACAGTCAGTACTTAGGGAAAATGTAACATTACAAATGTATATGCACTTTGCTACAGAAACCCAAAATACAGAACCAGAAAATGACAGAATTAAAAGGGGAAATAGACAATTAAACAATTACAGTTGAGGATTTTAATACACCTGTCTTTCCATCAACTAGAACAACCTGAGAATATAGAAAACTTGTATAACACTGTTGACCAACTTGAACTAACTTAACATGTAATTATCCCTCCACTCAGCAAGAGCAGAATACGTAGTGTTTTATAGAACACCTAGAATATTCTCTGAGATAGATCATGTGCTAACCATGAAATGAGTGTCAGTAAATTTAAAAGAACTCATTTCCTTCCTGTTGGTTTTAGTTACCATCTGGTATCATTTTTTTTTTAAGCTATAAAGACTTTAATATTTCTTATAGGGCAAGTCTACCAGCAAATGGTTTTTTTCACTTCTTATTCATCTGGGAATGTTTTATTTTGACTTTATTTTCAAAGGATAGTTTTGCTGAATATATAATTCTTGATTAACTTTTTTTCATCATTTTAAATATGCCATTTTAGCATCTTCAGACTTCTGTAGTTTCTGATAAGTTAGTTTTTACTTGTATTGTTCTCCTTTATGTGTGAGTCATTTTTCTCTTTTGGCTTTCAAGATTTCCTATTGGTATTTATCTTTCTGCAACTTGACTACTGTATGTCTAGGTGTGGATCTTTTTATGTTTGCCCTACTTGATAAATTGAACTTCTTGGATATGTAGATTAATATTTTTCATCAAACATGGGACATTTTCAGTTATTGTCCTTTGACATTCTTTTTTTTTTAAGTGTTTATTTTGAAAGAAAGAGCATGTGAGCAGGGGAGAAGCAGAGAGAGAGGGAGAGAGAAAATCCAAGCAGACTCCATGCCCCGTGCAGAGCCCAATGTGGGGCTTGATCTCACAAACCATGAGATCATGACCTGAGCTGAAATCAAGACTCAGAGGCTTAACTGACTGAACCACCCAGGCGCCCCTGTCCTTTGACATTCTTTTTGCCACTTTCTCACATTTCTCTTCTCTTGGGACTCCCATTATGCATATGATAGTATCCCACAGATCTCTGAGTCTCTGTACTGCTGATTTGATAATTTCTGTTGATATGTTTTTGAGTTTATTGATTCTTTCCTCTGCAACCTCACATCTGCTCCTGAGACCATCTAGGAAATTTTTCATTTCAGTTACTGTATTTTCACTTTTACAGTTTTTCTTTGGTTCTTTTTATGGCTTGCATTTTTATATTTAGGTTCTCTATCAATTGAGTCATTATCATCATATTTTTCTTTAGTTTTTTTGGACATAGTTTCCTTAGATTATTCAAACATATTTCTAATAATTGCTTTGAAATCTTTGCCAAGTTCAACATCCAGACCCATTCAGAGTTACTTTCTGTTGACTTCTTAAACATGTTTTTTTACTCCTGGCTATGGGTCACATTTTGCTGTTTTTTTCCATGTCTTGCATTTTGTTGTTGCTATTGTTGAAAACTGCAAAATTTAGGTAATATGTTGTCGCAGCTTTGGATTTTGATTCATTTTTCTGAGAATTTTTATTTATTTTTTCTTATATAGCCTCTGATGACTCTACTCAGATTTTAGTCTTTTTTTTTATTTTTTAAACATGGATTTGTAGCTGTTGCCACTGTGTCTTTGTAGTTTAGAAGTAGCCATTGTAGTTTAGGAGTAGCTCAACACTTCAAGCCTGTAAGACTTCTGTCTTTTGCTGATTGAAATTGTTTAGATTGGAGAGTACCCTCAAAGGCAGTCAGTTGTCACATCTACCTTGGCTTTTACTTTTGGTGGACTGTTTTGGATTCCCCTGCACATACATATAGCTTCCCAGTTGTCTAAGGATTGCAGACTGATTCAAGCATAGCTTGAGAAGTCTTTTTGGTATCGTTAGTATTTTTCTGAAATGTAGCTCATCTGGCACAATGGAGTTTCCTCCATTCTTGCAGATTCATGTCTAAGACTATTATCAAAGACAAATGTAAATCTTTGATTATAGTTTTCTGAGCAATAAAATATATATATAACTTTGGGGCACCTGGGTGACTCAGTTGGTTTAGTGTTCAACACTTGGTTTCTGCTCAGGTCATGATCTTGCGGTTGGTGGGTTTGAGCCCCACTTTAGGCTCCATGCTGATAGCATGAAGTCTGCTTGGGTTTCTCTCTCCCTCTCTCTGCCCTTCCCCTGCTTGTGCACTTGCTCACACACGCTCTCTCTCTTTCTCTCTCTCAAAATAAATAAAAGGAAGAGATGAATATATAGCTCAGACTTCAGATTTTATTTTACTTAGGGCATTATTTAACATCCGTTTTTATTCTTTTTACTCCAAAAGAATAAAATAATCAAAGGTAGAAAATGGCTTTTGTAGACTTTTGATGTTTCAGAGAATAAAAAGATGAGATTTTTCTTACAGATATAAACAAGTAAGCATGCAATTCGTGTAATAATTCTCAGAAGAGCACAGTATAATTTCCATGTTGACTATTGATTTAACATGTGAAACATAATTGAATTATTGAGGACAACAGCAGATCAACAGACTATAGTATCTAGGCAACAGAAAAGTAAATTCATTCATTTTATTGTTTTCGGTGCTACTGTTCCTATAATAATTGTTTCTGTGATGCCAAGAGTACCTTGGTGTTTTGAATCACTAACCTAATTAATTTTCTTTTCTTTTTTTTTTTTTTAATTTTTTAATGTTTGTTTACTTTTGAGAGAGAGAGAGACAGAGACAGAGCACGAGCAGGGGAGGGGCAGAGACAGATGGAGACACAGAATTCAAAGCAGGCTCCAGGCTTGGGCTGTCAGCACAGAGCCTGATGCAGGGTTCAAACTCACAAGCCATGAGATCATGACATGAGCTGAAGTCGGACGCTTAACCAACTGAGCCACCCAGGCTTCCCTAACTTTCTATAGTCCAATTATGGGCTGAACTTCCAGTGGAAAGTTGCTCCTATCCTAAAATGTTTGTGGTAGGAAACAGTTCCAGGATTGCATTATAGCAATGCTATTGGCAGTCCATAGCTTTGCTTGCTTTTTAATTAAAGTTTTAATTTTAAGATAAGTATAGATTCCTGTGTAGTTGTTTGTCCATATGCTTTGACCCAGTCATATTTTTCTTTTTAATTTTTTCCAACTATTAACTAATTTTGCAAAAATTAGCTATTGCTGCTTGTGCATAATGAGAAGGGGCCATGTAGAAAGGTTTAACATCTGAAACTCTGTGACACTCATTTTGTTAGGCACTGACCATGACAATGGTCACAATTAAGATAAGGAATTAGAAACACTATCTTTGCCTGCTAGTAGTCTGTTTCCCACCCCTGAAACTTTTATTATTAAAAAAATTTTTTTAATGTTTATTTATTTTTGAGAGAGAGAGACAGAGCACAAGCAGGGGAGGGGCAAGAGAGAAGGAGACACAGAATCTAAAGCAGCTTCCAGGCTCCCAGCTGTCAGCACAGAGCCCGATGTGGGCCTCAAACTCACGAACCGTGAGATCACGACCTGAGCCGAAGTCAGACACTTAACTGACTGAGCCACCCAGGCACCCCAAAACTTTTATTTTAAAATATGAATTTGTAACAAAAAGTATTACACTTTGAAAAATTGAATAAAGCATCAAATTAAGCAACTTTTGTGTGCCATTAATAGAATGAGCTCATACTTTTTGCAAATTTTAACACCGTTATAGGTGTAATTAAATTCTAATGCCATGTTGGCTCAACTAGTAAGAAGCCTTTTGTAAAGTTTGTAGAGACTATGCTAACAGTTTTGCTAAACTTCAAAGTTGTTTAAAAATTATTTCACTTATACTTTTAGTCATTCATAAATTGTAACGTAATATATACTGTTTTTGTCTGTTAATGCAAGCAAATACAAAGGGAATACGAAATTATTTGATCAGTAGTTATACCCATATTTTTGTTGGGTCATTTTATACCAGGATGGCCTCTTTTTCTCCTTTAGTTTCATTTACTAGTATTCCACATGGAACTTTTTTTCTGAAGAATTTCTGTGGTAGAAGCCATTTATCTCGTTATCATGAAAATCATGTCTTTGTGAAAGAATTGAAGAGATTATGGATATGGCTTGTTCCATATGTTGTTATAGGTAACTTTTAAATTATTGCTACTGTAATGGCAGCATGGGCCATAAGGGGCTGAATGCCTGTTTGCTAGAAGGAAGAAAGTGGAAAGTTGATGTGTAATGGAACAGAGTTTTAAAGACAGATTTGAGGTAAGATATAATTTTAAAATTCTCTGAACTTTCTTCAAAAGGTCTGCAAGAATAAATAAAAGTATCTGTAAAATTGGGCTGTAAAGATCAGGGCTGATACCAGCTTGGAGCTTAGGGCAGTGTGTTGTTTTTTTTTTTAATATATTTAGATCTTTTTTTTAAATGTTTACTTATTTTTGAGAGAGAGAGAGAGAGAGAGACGGAACATGAGCAGGGAAGGGGCAGAGAGAGAGGGAGACACAGAATCCAAAGCAGGCTCCAGGCTCTGCACTGTCAGCACAGAGCCTAGTGCGGGCCTCGAACCCATGAACCAGAAGATCATGACCTGTGCTGAAGTCAGATGCTTAACCAACTGAGCCACCCAGGTGCCCCAGGGCAGTGTTTTTTTAAGCTGACAGCCAACAGTTACAATAATCGGAGTCACAAATGTCATTAGTACGTAAGGTTACATTGACCGGTCATATTAAAATAAAGCCAGAATTTCGTAACACGTTTTGATGTTCTTTCCCTTCAGCTGAGTTTGAGATAATTCCTTTCTGCTTTTCCTATACAAAAGCAAAGAAAAAGATTAATACTAATATTTAGAGTGTTAGACTTTTCTTAATGGAATACATGGGGGGGGGTATACACCTTCAAAGTTGATTATCAGCAGTTTTCTAACCTTTTCATACATGCTGTGTGAAACAAGTGTACCGTGGCCAAATGAATGGGAAACTGTTGATGTACATCAACAGTTTCCTGACTTGATAAACCGATCTTTAATATGCTAAAGTGTATTTGATAAGCAGTATAGCATATTGTGTTTCCTAAACTTAACCTAACCATGGGAGCATTGCTCTAGACTAGTGTTCTGTGAACATAGCTGGAGTAAACAAACACTTGTCGAGATGAGTGATGTTCCAGGAACTCTGTCACAACTATTATCGCAAACATTTGTTTTAGATAAAATTAATGTACAAAGTAAATATGAGCGCTTTTTTTTAGCTCTTTTTTTTTGAAGTTACTTTCTGGGTGTCGTTTTGACATAACCTAGTTTTTACTAAACTGCCAGTTCAAATAATTAAATGAAAAAAATATGAATTAATTTGGAAAATGTTAATATCCTTGGAAATTTTATGTGCAACTAACTCATTTCTGAAAGAAATACGACTTCTAGGCATAAATCATCTGTTCACATTGAACTATTTGGTATTCTTTATGTGCTTACAAGTTTTTATTGTTCCTTTACTTCCTGTTATTGAGGGGCATTTGAAAGGTTTCTTAATGTAACTCACAACAAAAGATTTCTGGAGTATAATAAAAGGTTTTGAACTCCTGTGTATGTTGACTGGCTCACAGCAAAGCAACGGTACTACTTCGCAGTATTTTTCCAAGGGGTTAGGAACAAATGGAAATCTGAAGGAATCTATTTCTGTGTGTTCTCTTTCCAAGCACCATACAATTTTCTGTGATACTTGCATTTAACAGAAACTCTTTAGACTGTGGCTTTTTTCATTTTATAATGACCGAATTTGTAGGACCCTCAGCAATGTAAATTTGCATAGCAGCACTATATGTACACATTTATTAATTTTTTTCTTTCTGTTGTATTTCAGTGAGCTGAAATGTTGTTAGGAAGTCCAGATTCTTAGAATTTTACTCACAGATTTATATGTGATCATTTCCAGGCAGAGTAAATACAGCTAAAAATATATGTATCTCTATATTACACGTTTTTAAAATTGTTGAATCTCTTTTTCTAAGGAATCCCAAAGTGTGTGATGAAGCACTTAATTTTATATTATTATAGAAATGACACATGAGCATAAGAATAAACAGTATATAGAGTAAACATTATATAGAAATAAACATTATAGGAGAGTTTAGAATTAAAAAGTTAACATTATTCCGTGCCCTCATTTCATTTGTATCCTCGATGTTAGTCACTGTGGTATACTTTTTGTTTTCATTCTGGTGGTTATTTCCACTATAACTCCAAGTTACCGCAAGTTGTAAATCTAGAAACCTGTTGCTTTGCTGTTAAGATTGACGGGCAGTATGCACAAATTCAGAACTTTCTAAGGTCAAATTTATTTTTCTTTTATTTTTTTTTTAACGTTTATTTATTTTTGAGACAGAGAGAGACAGAGCATGAACGGGGGAGGGTCAGAGAGAGGGAGACACAGAATTGGAAACAGGCTCCAGGCTCTGAGCGGTCAGCACAGAGCCCGACGCGGGGCTCAAACTCACGGACCGTGAGATCATGACCTGAGCCGAAGTCGGCCGCTTAACCTACTGACCCACCCAGGTGCCCCTAAGGTCGAATTTCTTATGTTGATAGTGATAAGGTGAATTTCTTATAAAGGACACACATTCAGAAATCAGAGTTATA
Organism: Acinonyx jubatus; assembly: GCF_027475565.1. NCBI lineage: Eukaryota > Metazoa > Chordata > Mammalia > Carnivora > Felidae > Acinonyx > Acinonyx jubatus. The sequence goes on from NC_069386.1 coordinate 17,559,177, forward strand.
TTTTGTATTTAATGTGGAACTCTTTTAATTAATGGAGTTTTTTAAAACTAAGGTTCATATGTTTCCCCCGGGGTTTCTAAGTGTTCTGTCAGTATCAGTGGAGATCATTCTCTTTATCCACCACTTTCTGTTTTTCAAGGTGATTACGTATGGGAATTTCAAATAAACTAGAATGGATCATTTGAAATGTATACAGACTAAAATTTTTTTCTTTAAAGTTTTTTCCTGTTTTGGGGCACGTGGGTGGCTCAGTATGTTGAGCGTCCGACTCTTAATTTTGGCTTGGGTCGTGGGATCGAGCCCCATGTTGGGCTCCATGCTGAGCATTGAACCTGCTTAAAATTGTCTTTCTCCCTCTGCCCCTCTCCCCTGCTCACACACACTCTCTCTCTTAAAAAAAAAAAAATTAATTAAAAAAATTTTCCCCTGTTTTGAGTTTAGAAAGTGAGGTGAAAGCCATCATTATAATAGTAACATTCCTTTCTGATAGTGAAACATGGATTGCTTTTAGCTATCCTCTGCAAAGTAGTAAAATTTAAAAAAAAATTATTTTGGACCATGATTCTATGATATTATGACAACAGTGGTTGCCAGGTCTCATTCAGGTCAAAGCCAAAAAACTCCCATTGTGCTACCTCAGTAAAGAGGTAAAAAGCCTACCTAGAAGAAACCTGTGAAATAGTCACTAAAACATAACATAAAATGAAAATCTGCATATGTTGTCTCCATGACTCTGCAGGATGAGGAATTTTTCCAAGTAGTAATCCATGTACTGACATAAAACAGTAATAAAGAGGGGCACCTGGGTGGCTCAGTTGGTTAAGCCTCTGATTCTTGATTTTGGCGTAGGTCATGATCTCAGGGTTCATAAGATCGAGCCCTCCATTGGGTTCCATGCTGACAGCATGAGCCTGCTTGGGATTCTGTCTCTCTATGCCCCTGTCCCATGCTCGTGGTCTGTCTCTCTCAAAATGAATAAGTAAACTTAAACAGTAATAAAGATGCTAAATTTTAGAATAAATGCTTTTAAGTTTTAAAGATAGTATATCTGAAGAAGAGATGTATGCCATTTCTTCCTAGCAGTTAGTTATAATTGCCACTTAGCAAGAGTACTTTCTAGATACTTTTTGTCTTCTGAAAAATTCTCATTGACATTTTGCTAGGTACTTCAAATGCCAAATTGACTATTTGGTTAGATAACTGATAAACACCTGGTAAATTACTTACTTTGAAGAACACTCAATGAGAGTCTAGTGTATAATTTAATCATGCATAAAATGTCAAAACAATGTTATTTTATACTGTCTTTAACATTTAAAAATTTCTATTGGGAGTTAATTGGCAGGCTTGATACCCAGACACAAATATTTAAGTCAAATCAGTTTCTTTTGTGTTTCTCACATGTCATATGTTCAGAGCATTTTATTTTAAAGCTCCCAAATAATATTTGTCTTTCATAATTAAGAGGATGTCTTAACATGCTAGTTTGATGTTTCTCACTTTAAAAAGTTCTTGTATATTGCTTATATCAGACAAATGCATGGTTAATAGATTGTTTTCAGTGAGCTTTCTGGTATTTTCCATTTTATTCTCCACTGTGAATATTTGTTATTAAACATAACCTGCCACACATTCACAGTTATACATAGCAAGCCCCTTGTGATTGTGGACAGTTTTGTCCTATACTGGAAGACCCTAAGTAGTGTATTACAAAGGGTATTAAAAATGTTATTTTTAAGTTCCTGTTTAATCCATAAACTGTTTCCCCTTGGAAATAATATAATTGGTGAGTAGGTTCTGAAGTAAGTCTCCTAACACTTACTTAACTCATGGTGCCTTTGATACACATTATGCACCTGCTGTCATAGGAGGGAGCATGTGCAAGTGAGCACCTGTGGTGGGGGAGAAGCGTGAAGATGGAGAAACACACTGGTACCGTTTGGACCCCACAAATAATCACCCCCTCAGTCCCGTTGTATCAGGATGTGAACCAAATTCAGGCTATTTCTGGTCCATCAACTGGTCCAATTAAGGAATGGATTTAGCTTTTCCAAACTGGATAGATGTAATTACACTTACCCAAGTATGAAAAGGATGTAGTGGTTGAACAAATGTACCCAGATTTTGAATTCACAAAGCCAAGTTATTGTTAATTCCTTCGAATTGATTATCTTAAAGACACACTCATTCCAACAAGAGTCTGTGGTTGTTAAGTTTAAATAAGATCTTCAAATAAAGTTTTTAAATAATTTCCAAAACCAAGAAAGCATTATCGTTTTAAGAATGTCCCTGAGCTATTGTTGAACATACTCAGCGTGTGTGATTCTGAGGATTCCAATCTTGTTGAAACATTAAATTTTTTTTTCTTTTGGGTTTACATTCAGAGTTTGAGACATGTTCTTCTTAATAAAATTGGTAGTGTCAATCCTGTCCTTCTTAGGGTGGATTTGATCCCTAGATTCCATGAAGCAATCCTGTATCAAGCTCTTAAGACAATTCTAAGACAGGAATTTCAAAAGATATGAATGAAGACATGGAGTTGGGTTTGCTTTGCTGGCTGATGACCTTGAAGGACAATATTTGCTTATATAACTTCTGAAAATTTTGGTGATATTATTTCATAATCATTCTTGATAAATTATATATCTTATATTTGCGGTTGTATAAAGGAAATAATATACAAAAATTTGAAAATGCTCAGCCGTCTGGGCCTATGTAATATGTGGGCAGCTAGTCTTCTGTTAATCTCTATTCTAGAATATTCCCATTCCTTATGTCCACAGAGATAATTATAAGGCATTGGGGAAAACTTAAATTGTGTTCATCATGCGATAAAACTCTGGCAGTCTTGGATTTCACAGTTTCTTTTCAAGGATTTGTAAGTTGTCTTGAAGTTCTACAGTAGTTGTAATTTTGATAAATTTGAATCATAAATTGTGAGGTTTTTTAAGGCTGTAAGTCTAGTCTGGGGTTGCATAACAAGTGAGACAGTTTAAGGGATTAATTAATTAATTCAAGGAATATTTATTTAACACCTACCATGAATTAGAATCTGGTAGATGCTAGGGTTATGGCAGTAAATAAAGGCAGTCAGTGCTCCTGCTCTGGTGAAGTTTATTTTCTTATGGGAGGCACTGACTGTGGTTTAATAGGTAAATAAATGAATAAATAAAATAAGTAAAGATTGTGGTAAATGCAGGGAAGGAAATAAATGGTATCTCATAATTTAGAAAAAGCAGTCTTATTTAATTAGGGTGTCCAGGAAGGCCATTGTGAAAATACGATAGTGAAGTTCCAAAAGACAAGAATGCGCCCACAGTTTGAGGAGCTGGGCAAAGAGCATTCCTGGCAGAGGTAATAGCCAATTCAAAGTCTCTGAGGGAAGAAGTAATTTTGACACTTTCTTCGGCCAGAAAGAAGGGCAGGGTAATTGGATTGTCGGAAGTGGATGAGAAAGTCAGGCCAGTACTGATCAGGGGGCCTCATCGCTAGTAACATGGTGTGTGAGACTTTATGCATGTACATTGGGAAGCCAGGGCAGAGTTTTGGACAGGGAAGGAACATGATCGGACTTAACATTTTAATATCACTTTGGCTTCCCTGTAGAAAATGGGTGGGAAGAGGGCAGAATGGAAGCAAGAAGGAGGCTTTGGGGTGAGTTCGGGCAGGAAATGATAACAGTGCTGGGCTCAGTGTTTAACAGTGGAGGTAGAAAGAAGACATGCGGTGGGTGTTTTGCAGTGTGGCCTATCACTGTTACTCAGCAGCCTTTGTTGTCGGTCTCTTTGGAGGAAATGACAACTTCCAATGGTATTCCCAGATTTGGCCATTACCTAGTTCATAAAATATCCACAAAATAAAAGTCTTCATTATACACTTTTTTTGTTTTAGTAAAAAAATAATTTTAAAGGGTTTAAGGGTAAACTTTCTCTACCTGGACTGTGAACATGTTTTGACCCACATGTGGAAAGCAGGCCGTTTCTAGACAGGCTGCTTATTTGCAGAGTGATCGGTCTGGATTTCAAAAGACAACAATATTCAGCCTTGAAGAATTCTGATTCTCACGTCAGATAAGTGGGTTAAACTTCTTCTTAAGGAAATATTAATTCAGATGTTTGTTATGACTTTAGAATAAATGTAGGATTTGATCCCAGTTGTCACAAGTAATATCTAAGAGGTTGTATTGTTTGGTAATTGCTGTTAACCCAAGAAACCTGACATTTATATGCTGTTGTTAGCCCTCCTTCAGAACAGACTGATAGGTCATTTGAATCTGAGTTGGCTTTCGTTTTTTTTATTTGACCAAGGGACGTAGTCCTGCCCATTTTCTTAAAGACCTCTCCCTCTTAAGAGCCCCTTTGGGTCTGTGTTAGACATAAGAAACACACAGACTGTGTTTGTAGTTGTTTCTGTGCCAAAAACTACATCAATTTAAAAATATTTATATTCAGGATTTATACTTAGATTATTATGTGGCATAATGAGCTGAAAATTATAAATATTGTTTTCTGCCATACATTATTAAATTATATAGGACATTGCACTTAATTACCTGAGGTACATGTTCTATCTTTTTTTTTTACAGATGATTTTTTTGAAATATCAAACCAATGATCTAAATATTTGAGTAAATAACCCAAAGTTGCAGCTGATAAGTAATAGGATTATGTTTTGAACCTATATCGGCATATCAGAGTATGTATCTTCCATGGCCGAATCAAGAGAAAGAGAATATAAAGAGAGATACTTACTGTATATAGAATGGAATTTGGCATTGCGGTATTGTCTTTTATTTCTTGCTCTTCCTAACCCAGTGTGCTTTGGAGCTCAAATTAGAGCTGTTTCTAGTGGTACCGGAAAAAGCCAGTGCTTGAAAATACCAAGCCTTGTTATTGACTCTGTCTGTGGTCACTGGCTTGGCATGGAGTGGGTGGCTTCCTTCCCATTGCCTCTTAAATTTTAGGTTAGGTCAGTGTGTATCAGCAGAAGAGTGATGATTTAAAGGAGACTTAGCTGTTTTTTTCTTTTGAAATTGGCACTCTAATGTTTATTTTTTATTTTTTTATGCTTAGTGTAAGTAATTACTATGTGGCGATAACAAAATCATTTTCAGGATACTCTATAAGTAACTGAAAAGTTTGAAGGTATTGTGTATTTAGTATAAAAGTAAACAATATGACTGTGAAGGTAGGATTATTCTAGGTACATTAAAGAAATAAAGTATACACACAGATGTGTACATCCTGGGGAATGGTATGGCGACAGAGAGACCAGATGAAAAGAGCAGGATTCTACTAGTATTCTAGAAAGAATGCATTGTAACTCTACATCAGTCATACCACGTTAATTTCAAGATAGCATAGCAGTAAATATTTTTGAAGGTGCCAACATTAAATCTATTAATGATAAATTAATTATAGAACTGTTATTAAAAAGAAATGTAGTAATGCCATATTTTTAAAAAGACTTCAGAAAAATTCAAGGAACACATCATTAGATATAAAAATGGCTAAAGAACTGGGCAGCTCTTTCTGCCCAAGGGTCCTGTCCCCATGCTTTATTAAACTTTATTTAAAAAAACTTTTTTAAATGTTATTTATTTAGGGGGGAGAGAGAGAGAGAGTGTGTGCGTGTGCAAGCAGGGGAGGGGCAGAGAGAGAGAGACAGAATCCAGAGTAGGCTCCAGGCTTTGAGCTGTCAGCACAGAGCCTGACACGGGGCTCGAACCCACCAGCCATGAGATTGTGACCTGAGCCAAAGTCAGACGCTTAACCAGCTGAGCCACCCAGGTGCCCCTTGTCCCCATGCTTTAATAAAATCACCGTTATACACCAAAAAGAAAGAAAGAAAGAAAGAGAGAAAGAGAGAAAGAGAGAAAGAAAGAAAGGAAGAAAGAAAGAAAGAAAGAAAAATGGCTAAGGAACTAATTGAATTCTGTAAATTTTATACCCAGAATAATTATTCTGCTTCTTTCTAATGTCCAGAGAATCAATATATAGGATTTTTAAAATTTTGCCTTAATATACATTTTATTTTTAACTTTTAGAAAGAATTTTGTTTTTGAAAATAATGTGTCACTGTTTTTATTTTTTATTTTAACATACACAGAAATTTACCCTTTGGTTGTGTCACCACCACCATCATCAAACACAGACAAAATCCCAGTTATTCCCTGAGATTCTCCTGTGCCCCTTGTACACCAGCCTTCATCCATCCTGTAGGACCTGTGTACTTTTATAAGTTTCATTATTTATTTTCTTCTGTTTGCTTTGGGTTTAGTTTTCACTTCTTTTTCTCATTTCTTAAGGTGGAAGTTTAGGTAAGGAGTTTGAAACTTTCTTTTCTAATATAGTCATTTAAGGCATTAAATTTTACACTAAGCACTTCCTTAACTGTATCCCATAAATTCTGATATGTTGCACCCTTTTCATTTCATCAAAATATTTTGTAATTTTCCTTATAATTTCTTTTATTTGTGGGTTGTTTAGAAGAGTGTTGTTTAAATTTCCAAATAATGGGAATTTCTCAGACTTCTTCCTGGTACTGATTTCTAACTTAATTTCATTTTGTTTACAGAACATACTTTGTATGATTTCAACACCTTTAAATTTTTAAAAAAAATTTTTTTTGATGTTTATTTTTGAGAGAGAGAGAGCATCAGCAGGGGAGGGGCAGAGAGAGAGGGAGACACAGAATCCAAAGCAGGCTCCAGTCTCTGAGCTGTCTGCATACAGCCTGATGTGGAGGTTGAACCCACAAACTGTGAGATCATGACCTGGGCTGAAGTTGGACGCTTAACCTACTGAGCCAGCCAGGTGCTCCTCATTTCAATACCTTTAAATATGAGACTTGTTTTTTGGTTGAGTGAATGGTCTTTACTGGAGAATGTACCATGTATACCTGAAAAGAAGGTATATTCTACTGTAGTGTTGTGTAAATGTCAAATTAGGTCTATGGGGTTGATAGTGTAGTATAAGTTTTATGCATCCTTGTTTACATTCTGTCTAGATATTCTATCAGTTATTGAATAATGTATTAGAAGCTCTACTTTTCCTTTCTGTTCTGTCAGTTTTTGCTTTATGTATGTTTGGGTCTTTAGAGTCTATGTACTTATAAATTGTTATACATTCCAGAAGGACTAATCGTTTTATTGTCATGAAATGTTCCTATTTGTCTCTTAATAATATTTTTGCTTTAATGTCTATTTTTTCTGATATGAATATAGCTAGTCTATTTCTCTTCTTGTTTTTTGCATGGTTTATGTTTTTTTGCATCTGTTTTACTTTCAGCCTATTTGTAAAGTTAAATCTACAGTGTGCTTCTTAAAGACAACATGGTGTTTCTTAGACCATCTGACATTCTTGTTAGATTGGGTTTTGTTTGTTGACATTCACTGTAATTGTTGATAAGGATGTGTTTACATCATACATTTTGCTATTCGTATTCTACACAACTCATATCTATTATGTTCCTCTGTATCTCCTATATTGCCTTCTATTGACATTTTTTCATTTTTATTTGAGGTATAATTGCCATATAACATTATATTAGTTTCAAGTGTACAACATAATTATTTGATATTTGTGTATACTGCAAAATGATCACTGCAATAAGCCTAGTTAACATCCATCACTATAGTTATAAAAATTTTTTTTCTTGTGTTGAGGACTTTTAAGATTTATTCTCTTACCAACTTCCTTTTTTTTTTAAGTGTTTATTTATTTTTGAGAGAGAGAAAGAGACAGAGTGTGAGCAGGGGAGGGACTAAGAGAGAGGGAGACCCAGAATCCTAAGCAGGCTCCAGGCTCTGAGCTGTCAGCACAGCTGACACTCTGCGTGTGGCACTGGAACTCATGAACCGCGAGATCATGACCTGAGCTGAAGTCAGATGCTTAACCAACTGAGCCATCCAGGCACCCCATCTCTCTTACCAACTTTCAAATATGCAATATAGTATTACTAACTATAGTCATGAATACAGTACATTAAATCTGTATGACTTTATTTTATAACTGGAAATTTATACCTTTTGACCCCCTTCTCCTATTTTGCCTGTCTGACCCCCACCCCCAGCAACCACTGTTCTGTTTTCTGTATCTATGAGCTTTTTTTTTTTATTTTTTTTATGTTTATTTATTTTTGAGACAGAGACAGAGCATGAACGGAGGAGGGGCAGAGAGAGAGGGAGACACAGAATCTGAAGCAGGCTCCAGGCTCTGAGCCATCAGCCCAGAGCCTGACACGGGGCTCAAACTCACGGACCACGAGATCGTGACCTGAGCTGAAGTCGGACGCTTAACCGACTGAGCCACCTAAGTGCCCCTATGAGCTTTTTTTTTTAAGTTTCCACATATAAGTGGTATCATATGGTATTTGTCTCTCCCTTACTTATTTCACTTAGCATAATGCCCTCAAAGTCTATCATGTTGTCACAAATGGCAAGATTTCATTCTTTTTTATGGCTGAATAATATTCCATTACACATTTTCTTTATCCATTCATCCATCAATGGGTACTTAGGTTGTTTCTATATCTTGGCTATCACTGAAGTGAACAAGGAGGTGCATATATCCTTTTGAGTACATTTTTCTTTGGATAAATGTATTTGGATACATTTATTTATTTGGATAAAAGTATTTGGATAAATACTCAGAAGTGGAATTGCTAGTTCTATGGTAGTTCTATTTTTAATTTTTTGAGGAACCTCCATGCTATTTTCCATAGTAGCTGCACCAATTTATATTCTCAGCAACAATGCATGAGAGAGTCCCTTTTACTCCACATCCTCTCCAACACTTGTTATTTCTTGTCTTTTTTTATAATAGCCAATCTAACATATCAGATGATATCACATTTGTGGTTTTGATTTGCATTTCCCTGATGATTAGTGATGCTAAGCATGTTTTCATGCGTCTGCTGTCTTATCTGTATGTCTTCTTTGGAAAAATGTTTGTTCAAATCTGCCCATTTTTAAATTACATTGGGTCTTTTTTTTGCTGTTGAGTTGTAGGAGTTACTTATTTGAGACATTAACCCCTTATCAGATATATAATTTAGAAATATTTTTTTCCCATTCATTAGGTTGCTTATTCATTCTGTTGATGGTTTCCTTTGCTGTGCAGAAGTTTTTTAGTTTGATGTAGTCCCACTTAGCTATTTTTGCTTTGGTTGCCTTCGCTTTTGGTGTCAGATTAAAAAAAAAATCATCACCAGGACTGATACGAAGGAGCTTACTGCCTGTTTTTTTCTAGGAGTATGGTTTCAGGTCTTACATTCTTTAATCCATTTTGAGTTTATTTTTCTGTATGGTGTAAGATAGTTGCCCACTTTCGTTCTTTTAAATGTGGCTGTCCAGTTTTCTCAACACCATTTATTGAAGATACTTCTGTCCCCATTGTCTGTTCTTGACTCCTTTGTTGTAAATTAATTGACCACATATGCATGGGTTTACTTCTGGGCTCTCTGTTCTGTTCCATGGATTTTTATGTCTATTTTATGCCAATATCATGCTTTTTGATTACTATCATTTGTAATATAGTTTGAAACCAGGGGGTGTGATACCTCCAACTTTGTTCTTTTTCAAGAATGCTCTGGCTATTTGGGGTTTTGTAGTTCCATACAAGTTTCAGGATTATATGTTCTATTTCTGTGAAGGATGGCATTGATATGGCATTGATAGGGTTTCCATTGAATCTGTAGATTGCTTTGGGTAGTATGGACATTTTAACAGTAGTCTTTAAATTCATGAGCACAGTATATCTTTCTATTTATTTGTATCTTCCTCAGTTTCTTTCATCAGTGTCTTATAGTTTTCAATGTACAGGTCTTTCACCTCCTTTGTTCAATTTATTTCTAGTTTTTTTTTTCTTTTTGATGCAATTGGAAATGGAACTGTTTTTTAAATTTCTCTTTCTGATAGTTCATTATTAGTGTATTAAAATGCAACAGATTTTTATATATTGATTTTGTAAGCTATAACTTTATTGAATTTGTTTATTAGTTTAACAGTTTTTTGGTAGAGTCATTAGAATGTTCTCTATATAATGTCATCTGAAGTAGTGACAGTTGTATTTCTTTCTTTCCACTTGGGATGCTTTTTTGTTTCTTTTTCTTGCTTAATCGATCTTACTAGGATTTCCAATACTATGTTAAAAAAGTGTTAAGAGTGGGCATTCTTGTCTTTTCCTCATCTTAGAGGAAAAGCTTTCAGCTTTTCACCATTGAGTATGATGTTAGCTGTGGGCATCATATATGACCTTTAATATGTTGAGGTAAATTTCCTCTGTGCCCTGTTTTTTGAAGGTTTTTATTATGAAAGTGTTGAATTTTATCAAATGCTTTTTCTGCATCTATTGAGATGATCATATGATTTTTATCCTTTATTTTGTTAATGTGGTGTTATTACATTGATTTGAGGATATTGAACCATCCTTACATCCCTGGGATTAGTGCCCATTTGATCATGGTATATGATCCTTTTATGTATTGTTGAACTCAGTTTGCTAATATTTTGTTGAGAATTTTTGTGTTGTTTTTCAGGAATATTGGCTAGTAATTTTCTTTTCTTGGAGCATTTCTGGTTTGGGTATCAAGGTAATGCTGGCCCCATAAAATGAGTTTTGAAGTGCTCTCTCCTCTTCTGTTCTTTGGAAGAGTTTGAGAAGGATTGCTGTTAATTTTTCTTGGAATATTTGGTAGAATTCATCAGGAAAGCCATCTGGTCCTGAACCTTTGTTGGGATGTTTTTGATTATTGATTCAATCTCCTTACTAGTAAATGGTCTGTTCAGATCTTTTGTTTTTTCATGATTCATTCTTGGTAGGTTGTATTTTTCTAGGAATTTATCCATTTCTTCTAAATTGTCACATTTATTGGTATATTATTGTTCTTAGTAGTCTCTTGTGATCCTTTGTATTTTTGTGGTATCAGTTGTAAGCCTCCTCTTTTATTTCTGATCTTATTTGAGTCCTCTTGTTTTTTCTTGGTTGAGTCTACCTAAAGGTTTGCCCATTTTGTTTATTGTTTCAAAGAACCAGTTCTTAGTTTCATTAATCTTTTCTATTTCTTTTATTTGTGCTCTGATCTTTATTATTTCCTTGTTTCTATTAACTTTGGGCTTTATTTGTTTTTCTTTTTCTAGTTCCTTAAGATATAAAATTAAATTGCTGGAGTTTTTCTGGTTTCTTGATGTTGGAATTTTTTTTGCTATGAATATCCCTCTTAGAACTGCTTTTGCTGTACCTCATATAAGTTTCAGTATATTTTATTTCCATTTTCATTTGTCTCAAGGCTTTTTAAAAATTTTTCTCTTGATTTCTTCTTTGGCTCATTGGTTTTTCAGTAGCATGTTGTTTAATTTCCACATATTTGTGAATTTTCTAGTTTTCTTATAATTGATTTTTAGGTGTTTGTGTGTGTGTGTGTGTGTGTGTGTGTGTGTGTGTGTGTCACTGTCATCATACTTTCCTTCTTTGAACTTGTTATTTTTAGTTCTTTTTTTTATTTTTTAAAGTTAGTTCTAGCCCAGTGTGGGACTTGAACTCATAACCCCAAGATCAAGAGTCGCCTGCTCTACCAACTAAGCCAGCCAGGTGCCATTCTTTTTAGTTCTTTCAATATATTTATTATAGCTGGTTTGAAGTCATTGTCTGCTACATTCAACATCTGGATCCACTTAGAATCATTTTCTGTTTATTAATGTTTTCCTGTGTATGGGTTATATTTTCTTGTCTTATTGCATATTTTGTAATTTTTTTTAATTTTTTTTAACATTTATTTATTTTTGAGACAGAGAGAGACAGAGCATGAACGGGGGAGGGTCAGAGAGAGAGGGAGACACAGAATCCGAAACAGGCTCCAGGCTCTGAGTGGTCAGCACAGAGCCCGACGCGGGGCTCGAACTCACAGACCGCGAGATCATGACCTGAGCCGAAGTCGGACACTTAACCGACTGAGCCACCCAGGCGCCCCACATATTTTGTAATTTTTAGTGGACACTTTAAATAATGTAGTAACTCTGGATTCTGATTTTTTTTTTCCTACATGAGGATTATTGCTATTTCTGTGTACCAATTTGATATTCATAGTAATTTGCCTGGACTAAAAATATGAAATCCATTTCCCCTACAGTGTGTGACCACTTATTTCTCTGTGTTTTTTTTTCCTTCTTGTTTTAGTTTTAAGACTAACTTATTAGGATTTGATCTATGTAGCTTGGTGGTTGAACACCTTGAGCTAGTAAGACTTCTATTCTCTGTCAGTGGATCTGTGTGTGGATTCAGAAACCCATTTAACATTTAGGCAGTTTCCAGATGTACCCTATTATTTTCTGTTGGGTTCTCTCTTTTCTCCCATGTGCATGCTTGCAAATTCTCTGTAGACCTAGAATTTGTAAATCACTTGAACCCTGTATGGTCTTCCCTGTGTTTGCTCATGACTTCCTCTCAGCGTGGTATATGTGGAGAGTCTGTCAAATTTCTTCCTGTTTCATATCCCATACCTCCTTGTTAAATGGCCTATCTGCCCAATTTAGTGCTTGCCTCAACCAAGAACATCCCTCAGCCTCATAAAATCATTGGCCTCCCATGTTCATTTGTGACCAAGATTATGACAAATTATTAAGGACAGTAGGTTTTTCACTTTTCATTTCAAATCATGTCAGCCCCCTCCAGCAGTGAAACTGCTGGTTGTTTGTACTCTGCCCTGCCATATTAGAACTATTGTACCAACCAAGCTGGGTGGAGTGATAAGAGCCACCCCAAGCAAGCATCCCACATATTTCCACTCTTTTTATTGGAAGTGCTGTTGTTTTTCATGAATAAGTGCTTCTCCATTTGTTGAAAACTTTTGGTCAGTTTCCAGAGTACTGAAATGGTTGCTTTTGATAGTTTATAGTTACTTTTTTAGGAGAAGATTTGGCAACCTTCTCACTTCATCCTACTGGAAGGCCCAGCTTTTTTTTTTTCTTTTTGGTTGTTGTTTGCATGATACATGTTTTTATCACTTTATATTTAATCTTTGTATTTATATTTAAAATGGATTCCTTTTAGGGGCTCCTGGATAACTCAGTCAGTTGAGCATCCAACTCTTGATCTTGGCTCAGGTCATGATCCCAGGATCGTGGGATCAAGCCCCACGTTAGGCTCTGCACTGAGCATGGAGCCTGCTTTAGATTCTCTCTCCTCTCTCTCTGCCTCCCTCTTCCTCTACCCCTCTGCCTCACTCACACACTCTCTCTCTCTCTAAAACAAAAAAATAAATTAAAAAAATGGATTCCTTCTATACTAAGATCTTGTACTTCAATCCAATCCAGTAGTCTCTTTGAATTGGTGTCCTCATGATATTTGCTTTTTTTTTTTTTTTTTTAGTTTTTCATTTATTTCTTCTTTAATTTCCTGGTATTTAATTTCCTAGTATTTAATTTCCTAGTATTCTTTACTAGATATTCTTTAACCTCCACATAGTTTAGTTTTTTCTTGTGGTTGATTTCAAATTTCATAGCATTGTGATCTGAAAATATGCATGGTATGATCTTGATCTTTTTGTACTTGTTGAGGGCCAATTTTTTTTTAATATTTTATTTATTTTTGAGAGTGAGACAGAGCACGAGCAGGGGAGGGGCAGAGAGAATTGAGGACACAGAATCCAAAGCAGGCTCCAGGCTCTGAGCTGTCAGCACAGAGCCTGATGTGGGGCTCAAGCTCACAAACCACGAGATCATGACCTGAGCCAAAGTCGGCCACTTAACCAACTGAGGTTGAGGGCTAATTTTTGACCCAGTATGTGGTCTATTCTGGAGAATGTTTCTTTGTTTTTTGTTTTTGTTTTAGTTTTAAAATATAATTTATTGTCAAGTTAGCTAACATACAGCGTATACAGTGTGCTCTTTGGTTTTGGGAGTAGATTGCCGTGATTCATTGCTTACATACAACACCCAGTGCTCATCCCAAGAAGTGCCCATCATCCATTTTCTCAATGCCCATCACCCATTTTCCCCCTCCCCCTCCCATTAACCCTCAGTTTATTTTCTGTATTTAAGAGTCTCTTATGGTTTGCCTCCCTCTCTGTTTGAAACTATTTTTTCCCCTTTCCTTACCCAGTGACTGAGAATGTTTTGTGTGCGCTTGAAAAGAATGTATATTCTGTTGCTTTAGGATGAAATGTTCTGAATATATTTGTTAAGTCCATCCAGTCCACTGTGTCATTCAAAACCATTGTTTTCTTGTTGATTTTCTGCTTAGAAGATCAGTCCATTGCTGTAAGTGACGTGATAAGGCCTCCTAGTATTATGGTATTATTATCAATGAGTTCATGTTTATTACTAATTTATTTATATATTTGGGTACTCCAAAGTTGGGGGCATACATATTTACAACTGTTAGATCTTCTTGATGGATAACCCCCTTAAATGAGGATATAATGCCCTTATTTATCTCTTGTTACAGTCTTTGTTTTAAAATCTGGTTTGTTGGTTTTTTATTTAAGTAATCTCTACATCCCATGTGGTGCTTGAACTCACAACCCCAAGATCAAGAGTCATGTGCTCCTCTGACTGAGCCAGGCGCCCCTGGGCTATTTCCTTTTAATGTTATTATTGACCTCTTTAGATTTAGGCCTACCATTTTATTATTAGTTTCCTGTTTGTAACCTCTAGTTTTGTTTCTTTATTCCCTCTTTCCTGTCTTTCCTGTTGTTTAAATATGTTTTAGTATTCTATTTTAATTCATTTATTGGCTTTATAGGCTTCTCTCTTTTAAAATTTATTTTATTTTTGGCTTATTGCATTAGAAGTCACATTATACGTATCTTTCAAAATCTTTGTGGAAACTCCTTTTGCTTTCCTCCACTGACCTTTGTGTTATACTTATCAGAAGTAGTACATCTTCATACATTGAAAATCATACCAGATAATGCTTTGTTTTTTGCCTTCAGCAGTCATGCATATCTTAAAGAACTTAAAAGAAGAAAAGTAAGTAGTCTATTACTCAGTTATAATAACTCTTAAATTTGAAGGCATAATGGCTAAAACTTAGAAAATTTGATGAAAGACCTAAATTTATAGGTTTAAAAAGCACAGCTAAGGGGGCCTGGCTGGCTCCATTGGTAGAGCATGTAACTCTTGATCTTGGGGTCGTGAGTTCAAGTCCCAAATTGAGTGTCGAGTTTACTTAAAAAACTCAGCTATGACCGCAACTAGGATAAATCCAAAGAAAGTCATGTACAGATGTAGTCAGTCTGTTAATGACTAAAGTCAAAGAACACATCTTGAAAGTACTTAAAGAAATGATTCAGGTACCTGTGGGGTTTTCCTTGGACACCATGGAAGCTGGAGGACAGTGGAACATCTTTAAAGATGTACTGAGAGAAAAGAATGGCCAACCTAGAATTCTATATCTAATGAAAATAATCTTTAGGAAATTACAGTGATAATGATACTTCCAGATAAAGGAGAACTAAGAGAAGTTGTTGTCAGCATACCTGCTCTACAAGAAACACTAACTTTTTCAGTCTGACTGAACTGATAAAAGCAGGAATCTCAGATTTTCAGGAATGAAGGAAGAGCAGCAGAGTTACTTAAGAGCATCCTATTGTCCTGGCCTCAGTGTAATCTTCCGACTTGACCACATTTGCTAGATTTATGTTTGGCTGACAGTTGCCTAGTTTTTAGCTTGAGTCCACACTTACGATTCTGTTTCTTTATTTCTCCTGAAGTATTGCTATCCCCAGGCTTATTTCCTGTTTCTTTTGTTTAAGTTAGAATCTTAGGGGCACCTGGCTGGCTCAGTCAGTTAAGTGTCCCACTTCAGCTCAGGTCATGATCTCATGGTTCATGAGTTTGAGTCCCACATTGGGCTCTACACGGACAGCGCAAAGCCTGCCTTAGATTCTCTCTCTCTCTCTCTCTCTCCCTCTCTCCCTCTCTCCCTCTCTCCCTCTCTCCCTCTCTCCCTCTCTCCCTCTCTCTCTCAAAATAAATACATAAACTTAAAAAAATGTTAAATTCTCAGATTTTTTTGTTTGACTCCATTACTTCCTAAAAATGTATTTTCCGTCGGCTGAGCTTAAGCAAGTATATTTTTTAATCAATTATTGAAGTTAAGATAACCATGTGTAGTCTTAGATTTGTGTCCTGGTATAAAATGGTCATGAAAATCAGGCTTAATTGAGTCTGCCTAGAAGCTATTTAATTTTATTTCTCTTCCTCACATACTTTCATAGTATGACAAAATAATTTTCCAAACACATTATACATAGTACTCAACTCAGTACTTCAGTTGAAATAATAGTTTGAGTTTTTTGCAACAGTTTGAAAGGCCTAAATAATAAGCTACTAAGAATAACGTCCTTTTGTTGTATTTGTTCATTTAATATATGCAGTCCTGCATGTTTCAGATTTAATAAAATGCTTTTTATTCATCTCATATAGGAAGTAAGAAATGTCAGCTTTTCGTATCCTTCCAGTTCCTTAGTCCTTTGACCTTTGGTACTGACAGTATTGTGTTTCCCTTTTTTTTTTTGTCAGAAATGTTATTAATTTTAGTATCTGAAATATGTGTGCATGTCTGCAAAAGCAGAGTATAAATATTGATCTGTTACCACTGTAAAAAGTAAATCATCACGTTATGGAAAATTTTAAATCATAATCACGTATTATTTCCCCATCTCACAATACAATAAGGCAATGATGAATCAAAATGGTGGATAATTGCAAGCCTTCGTAATTTTTGCAGCCACATCAAAATACTTTTTTACAACTTTAATTATTTTGGAAATAATGATTAAAATAATTTATTTTGCTTGCTCCCATGTGATTTTTGATAGATTTTTCAAATTTCTTTAAATACATGGTTTAATAGATGCTCCAATTCAAAAGTATTGGTATAATTTTAGTCTTTTCATAAAAAATAAAGTTTTTGACTTTGGCATCACCATACTTAGAGTGTAGTAATCTAGAAACGCTAAAATTATCCTTGACCAGTTTTTATTTCACTATTTTCTGTTTCTAATCAAGCATACTTGATGCTTTTCTTAAAATGTTTCTGGAATTCTTTGAATTTGTCACGCTGCCTCTGTTCTCATCAAATGTCTACTTGTTTTCTCAGCCTAGAATCTCTTTCCATTCCATTGCTTTTTATATATCCATCATTCTAGTTTTTTCAAAAGAGTGCTGTTCATCTTCAAGAATCTTCAGGAAATGTCGTGTTCTCACTACAGTAAACCAAGCTTCTCTACCCACTATTCATTACTACTCATGCCTCCATGAAGCCTTTCGCATTGAACTTATTTCCTACTCTTCTCCCACAGATATTTGTTAGGTTCCAAATAGCCCATTGTGTGTGCTGTATTTGTTATTTCACTTCCATGCCTTTCCAGATCTTTCAGTCCCACCCCCGCCCCCTGCTGGGAATGCTATATCCATTTTTCTTTTCACCTATTCAAGTTGTTGTCTCCTCCAGGCTTTGCAAAAGCTTCTCCAGCCCCTCATCTACCTCCTCTTTCTCTGACCTCCTATCATGCATTGTCTTTTATACGTAATGCAATTCTCAGTGGTGGAGACCTGGTCTCTTTTTTCTCTGGCGCCTTGCCCCGTGGTGTGTAGCTGATTGGTTGTATTTCCATCCCATTTCACTCCTATAATCACTTTATAAAGTGATGTCAGGATAGCTTCTTGGTGTTATTTATTCAATTCTAGAACATAATGATTCTTCCCTCAACTTCCTCACCCCATACTACCCAAATCAGAAGCATTTTTTGGTGTGAATTAGGTAGGTAGAGAGGCAGATATACCTAAATGAAATGCTGTGCTAATGGAACCAAGAATGAAATTGACTCCTGTGTGCACCAGTTTGGTTCAAATAGAACAAAACTCCAATTAAGCATCACACACTGTTCCCTGAATCCTCCCTGCCCTTTTGCAAATGCATGCGTTGTCCAGTATTAGGGAAATTGTGGAATAAAGTATGAATTCCCTAGCATAAATCCCTTGTAATATAAAAATAACTAGAAATTAATACATTTTGTACTAGTACTATTTTTTATTAAAAATAGTTACTAAAAATACTCCAGGTAGCCGTCTCTAACAAAGACTGACCAACTTTTTCCGTAAATGGCAAGATAGTAAATATTTTTAAGCTTTGCAGGCCACATACGGTCTCTGCCATGTATTCTTTTTTGCCTTTGTTGGGTTTTTCTTGCCACCTTTTATTATTTATCTTTCTATCTATCTATTTATTTATTGAGAAAGAGAAAGAGAGAGCAGGAGAGCGAGCACATGCAAGTAGGGGAGGGACAGAGGCAGGAGGGAGAGAATCCCAAGTAGTCTCCATGCTGAGCACAGAGCCCGATTGTGGGGCTCAATCCCATGACCCTGGGATCATGATTGTAGCTGAATATAAGAATCAGACACTTAACAGACTAAGCCACCCAAGCACCCCAGTCACCTTTTAAAAATATAAAAACTTGGGCGCCTGGGTGGCTTAATCCATTAAGCATCCAACTCTTGAATTTGGCTCAGATCATGATCCCAGGGTTGTGGGATTGAGTCCCACATTGGGCTCTGCACTGAGCATGGAGCCTGCTTAAGATTCTCTCTCTCTCTCTCTCTCTCTCTCTCTCTCTCTCTCTCTGCCCCTTTCCCTCTGTTGGTGTTCTCTCTGTGTCTAAAATTAAAAAAATAATAATAAAAACAAAATGTAGAAGCCAGTTTTAGCTTGCAAGCAGTACAGAAGTGCACCATGGGCCAGAGTTTGCTGATGAGCCCTAGTTTGCCAACCCCTGGTCTGTAGCAGTAAGAAAAGGTAATCTGTATAACTGGGCATCCAAGAGGGTAGAAGACTTTCTGTCCAGTAGAGAAGACATTGCTAATACTAACCCTAGCCCTGAACAAACTGGGATGTGCCCAATGGGGTGCAGTAAAGTAGCAGGAAACCTTAGCAGGTAAGCAGGAAACCTTACCCTGAGAGGACTGACTCCTGGAACAGGGTCAGGGTTAGAGAAGGCCAAGAGATGGCCGCTGAGGTCTTCAACTTGGAAGTTCATGATGAGGAAGAAGTAGACTTGCCCTACACAGGGCTTCCTGTAGAGGCTTGAGTGGATTGTGCTGTCCTGATGGAATAAATGTCCTTTCCTTAGAGATTGCTTAGCAGAACTTACCCTGCCCAGAGAGGCTTGGGGGTGGTTTTAACTGAGAAGGACAAAGTACCTTGTAACAACCTCCCAACCTTCAGACTTGGCATGATTGTACTCCCCATGGAACAGATTACAATTATGGGTATTGACAATGAGGGCATATTGAAGTAAATGGAAGGACTTCATTTGGGTGGAATTAAAGTAAATCTTCATAGGATGTGTACACCTTGAGTGGGTTTGTAATAAAGAACCACATGCTTGGACAATATCTAAAAATGTTACCTACCGATAATTTAATCTTATTATATTCTTCACCATGGTGAAAATTTCCACAAGACATCCTAATTTTTTGTCCAAAAGTTTTTCTGTTTAGTTCATATGAACAAGATACGCTCCCTGGGATACTATATATTTTTAAGTCTCCTACTGTTTACTTAGATAGAAGTCACAAAAGTAGCAAAGTCACTTCACCTTGAAGTGACTGTAACTGTTCTTTTCCCACACTAGCAACAACTTTCGATTTCATCAAGAAGCAGAAGCCCTAGTGACAGACTTCTGGCTCATGTTCACTACCTTGTATCTCTCCCCTTTCCAAGCTAGCCCTCTTTTCCATTAAGAAAAAAACGTTGGCAGGCTAATTTAAAGACACCTACCTCTGTTGGATTATTTGCATACTTCAGCATTCATGTTTCTGGAAATCATGGCAGCTACTGATTTTATTTGTTTGAACTGTTACAGTATTGATTCATTTTATTCACTTAATTTAATCAGAATGCGATTTATCTTAATTTTGATTTTGGTTGTAGAGGTTGGCGATTTGAAGGAGCTGCAGACACTAGACATTTCTACCAATCGTTTGCTAACTTTACCCGAGAGGCTTCACCTGTGCCTTTCTCTGCAGTACCTCACTGTGGACCGAAATCGTCTATGGTGTGTGCCCCGTCATCTCTGCCAGCTGCCCAGCCTCAATGAGCTCTCCATGGCTGGAAACCGTCTTGCATTTTTGCCACTTGGTAAGTGATCATGTTTGGATGGCAAAGCAAAAAAGCCAAAGAATAGGATGGAAAGCCTTTGCTTCCTTGACGAGTAAGGATAAGGTGGTTTCCTTCATTCTGTTCGCCTTGAATATTGCCTCTCTGAATCCATTTTTGTAGTGAACAAAGCATCATTCATTCCCAGTTGACCAAAAATGTTTATTTCAGGTAGGGACCTCATATTTGATAACAAATCTGTGCTGAAATGTTGTTTAGACACAAAACGTATGTGACAGGAGAGGATTTGCTCTGAAAAAGGAATTAAAACATATGTGTTTGTATTATACATTTAAGGCCATAAAATTAACAGAGGATATTGAGCAATCTGGAAGGATAGCTACTGGTACAAAGATACCTGTTTAGATGTTGAATTCAATGTAAAACAATGTGTATTGGATTAGAATGATTAGAATTGCCAGACTACACAATTTTTAAAACTTTAAAATTGCCTGAACTGCCTGCTGCGCTGGAAATGTCACACTGGCTAACAAATAATATATGATGCACTCTAGATTTCTGTAGCTGGCCCATTTTAATATTACAATACATTTATTTGCACTGAGAATTGTATTTTGTTAGCTTGTAAGAAACAAAGTTGCCATTTAAAAAAAAATTAAAATATGAGCCCCCATAGAACCCTAAGCCACCACAGTAAGCCTCCTATGATCTTACTCATAAAAGCATTTTTTATAATGAATAATTTATGCCTCATGGCAGTGGAGTATATCATTTACTAGCCCCTGAAAGGAAATATTGCCACCATAATACAGTACATGGGGCACCTGGGTGGCTCAGTTGGTTAAGCATACGACTTCAGCTCAGGTCACGATCTCAGTGTTCATGAGTTTGAGCCCTGCATTGGGTTCTGTGCTGACAGTTCAGAGCCTGGAGCCTGCTTCAGATTCTGTGTGTCCCTTTCTCTCTGCCCCTTTCTCACTTGCTCTCTGTCTCTCTCTGTCTCAAAAATAAATAAACATTTAAAAATAATAATAAAAAAATACAGTATACATACTATTTTCAATTAAAAATAACTGGGAAACATGAAAATCAATTTGAATAATAACATAATTATCCACTTTAAGAAGATTACTTTTCCATAAATATAAATAAATTCTATACTTAGAAAATTAATAAGATGAAATAAAGCCATTTCAGAAGCCAGTTACATTTCTAAGAAATCAGAGCTTTCTTTCAAGTGAGAAAAATATCACAGGGCTCTCGGGTGGCTCAGTTGGTTGAACGTCTGACTCTTGATTTCAGCTCAGGTCATGATCTCACAGTTGTGAGATTGAGCCCTGTGTTGGGCTCTATGCTGACAGTATAGAGCCTGCTTGGGGTTCTCTCTCTCCCTCTCCCTCTCCCCTGCTCATTCTTTCTCTCTCTTTCTCTCTTTCTCAAAATAAACTTAAATCAAGTGAGGGGGCACCTGGGTGGCTTAGTCTCATGGTTCATGAGATCGGCACTGACGGTGCAGAGCCTGCTTGGGGTTCTCTCTCTCTCCCTCTCTCTCTGCCCCTCCCCTGCTCACAGTGTGTCTGTCTCTCTCAAAATAAATAAATAAACTTAAAACAATTTTTTTTAAAAAATCAAGTGAGAAAAATACTAAATATAAGGAGATTAAAAAACTAAATGTACCTGCTGCATGAACCACAGGTTATAAAACAATTACAGTGGTCAAGTACCAAGCTACAAATCCAAAAATCCGAGTTCTAACCTGGTACCACCACTCCATGGTGCATGACCTGGAGTAAATCACTGAAACTTTTCTGAGCTTCATTTACCGTATCTGTAAACCAGAAATAATAGCATTTATCCTGTTTACTTTAGAGTTATTTTGAAGTTGAGTAAGATAGTTCATGTATAAGAGCTATAAAGTGGTATACAAATGCAGATGACTCAAAAGAGAAGGTACAACTTGTAGATTACCATATCCTGCCTTTTAAAAGTTCTGTCCTCAGGAGCCTGGGTGGCTCAGTTGCTTGGGCATCTGACTCTTGATCTCAGCCCAGGTCTTGATCTCAGGGTCGTGAATTCAAGCCCTGTGTTAGGTTTCACACTGAGCGGGAAGCCTTCTTTAAAGAAAAATAAAAACAAAAGTTTTGTCCTCCTTCTCATATCAAGACCCTTTGTAGTAACCACCCGGACTTGTATTTACCACTTCCTAAGAGCTGCTGCCTATACCAACGCTAACTCCCTACCAAGTGATTGCTAGGACGGTAGGGTCAGTGCTGATAAATGAATTGAGGAAAGGAGTGTGGGAGGGAAGTGAAGGATGTGATGATTTGATTTGTGTGGTGTCGAACATCAGCCCTCGGGGTAAAGGTGGAAATTCCATTAGAAGCAACCATGGTTTGACTGTCCGGTGTAACCAGAAACAGATTAGCTTGTTAAATCTGAAGTTGCCCATACTATTGTTGGTAGGATTATTATTACTGTCATTGTTACCACTGACCACATATATAAGGAGTGTTTCCATGAGTAATGCTACTGCAAGTATTTGTAAGAACAATCATGTATTGAATTAGGGATTCTGTTAGGCACGGTACAGAGGCTCTCTAATTTAATTATTACAGAACCTATTGTTCTGTTATACAAAACCTATTGACAACTTAACTTTACAGATGAGGAAATTGAGGTTCAGAGAAGTTAAGTCACCCACCCAGAATCAGCTAGTGAGCTAGTGAGAGACAGAATTGAGTTGCAAACTCTGTCTGATTCTCATCTCCACATTCTTTCCACTTTGACAAGCTATCTCCACATTCCAGGCATGATCCCTCTGCTAGGGGACTTCACTTGGGAATATGGCCACTTCCAATGCCAAATTTGGGCAGCTATTTTGGACTCATACACTCCTATGGAAATGCTAGCGGGCCCTATTCAGTCTCTGTCTATTTGCTGCCAGAAGGTGTACCTTTGTCTCACCTGCCCACTCTGGACATCAACCGGGTGCTCCCAGTTACTTGTTTCTAATCTGTCTTTAGCAGATCCTGTAGTAAGAAGAATCTTCAGCTTAGGCCAAAGACCAGAGTTTATCTAGCTCTCCGTTGGTGTTAGCCACTCTTCTTACTTTGCCTGGCCCCTCCCACCTCGGTGGAGTTCTTGATTCCTTCATTTTGAAGTTGTGCTGCTAACAACTTGATTTCCTTGTCGTCTTCTTTCTTCCATCACATATGCTTTGTCTCAAGTCTGAACCATTCACCCAACAACTGGCCCCATCCTGCCTCTGGCTCTGATCTGCAGCCCTGTTTTCATGTCTGATACCAGAGGTACACTGATGAGAATGCCATCCAGCTCTGGACCCCTGATTCAGCCTAGAAGCCCGTATACAATTGGACTTTTTAAACTAAATGAAATCTTGTTTACCAGTCTTTAGCCTTTGGGGGCCTTCTCAAGTGCAGCCAGTCTCCTTTGTCTTGCCTGTTCTACCTTGCTCACTGAGGCTCGTCCAACCATGGCACCTTATTATGCTGGTCATTTGCCACTCATTCTTACCTGTCGTTTTAGCAGTGGCACAGCCAAACGTGTGTTGTGGTGGTGGCAGTGGTGTTGGGTGTTGGGATAAAAGAGAAGCCAAGGGACCTTGACCACTGTGAGTGTTTGTGGTGCCGAGGAGTGGCGCTGTCTGTCAGGCTGCACGTTACAGCAGCGGATGGCAGGAGTGGCAGTGGCTGGTACACGGTGATAGAAGTGGTCGTTGGGTAGAAGACACAGTCCACTAAACACTGCCTGGCTGCTTTTCTGCTTTGGCAACTCAGTTAGTTATTTACTGGCGCATCTTCTTCGTGCGCCCTGGTGAACGCTGGCCTGGGTAAGGAAGTGGGCGTCTGTTCGTCAGCACTCAGGGTTCAGCGGTGAGTAGAGCCTTGCAGATTAATTTCTGTCTCTGGGTTTCTCATCACCCCCAAAACCTTGGCCCTGCGTTCAGAGAGGCTTCCTCTGTGCACTGGTCGATAGGGTGTCAGAGAGTGTGAGAGGCAGGCGGATCTGCCCTGGGCTCTGAGGAGGGTCCCTCCCAACAGTCGAGGTGACCGCAAGTCTCAAGCCTGGAGCCACGGACAGCCCAGGAGACGGAAGCAGTTTCACATTCCCCTGGGCGCCATCCCGGCTCACAAGGCTCACGGCCCTGGCGGGACACAGGCCTGTGGTAGGTAGGTTTGCTTTTGCCATAGGAAGATGTAGGAGCAAGAGGAGGAGGCTGCAAATTGTCCGAAGAAAGAGACAGGCTGCCTGAAGCAGTGCTCCGCCCTGGTCTCAGACTGAGTCTCTGAGAACAGCTGAAATAAAGGGTTGGGAAGCACGGGTGGCCTTTCTATCTTGTTGTATTGGGTGAATCTTCATAAAGAAGTGGGTGAGACGACCAGAGAGGGCTTTGGGAGTTTGGAGACAGGGTCATCTGTGAAGGTGAGGACGTTGAATCCGAGAGAAAAATCAGCCCTTTTCTCCATCTTGTTTGTGGGTTTTGTGGGGGAGGGGGAGTTGTTTTCTTTTCTGGCTTGTTTTTTAATACGGTGAAGGTGGCGTTGGAAAGGGAATTCAGTTGAGTCTTTCAGAGAAAAATAATTAAATCCGTAGCTGTCCTTCCGTGGTGTTTGTGTACTTGCTACCTTTTTTTGAACTCCTTTCTCATAAACCAAAGCTGTCTAGGGGCGCCTGGGTGGTTCGGTTGGTTAAGCATTCGACTTTGGCTCAGGTCATGATCTCCCAGTTCGTGAGTTCAAGCCTCGCATCAGGCTCTGTGTTGACAGCTCAGAGCCTGGAGTCTGCTTTGGGTCCAGTGTCTCCCTCTCTCTCTCTCTCTCTCTCTCTGTCCCTCCTCTACTCATGCTGTGTGTGTCTCTCTCTCAAAGATAAATAAACATTACAAAAAAATTTAAACCAAAGCTGTCTAATGGCAAGAACCATCAAGGACAGAGTCCGATGAAGCATGCAGCTGCTGGCACTGCCTTTCCTCAGAGAACGGAACTTCTCTTGGAGACTTAGCTAATAAGGACGCCTCTTTACAATAGTTAGGAGATACTATGTGGGGACACACACACACACACACACACACACACACACACAACCAAAGTTTTCAAATATGCGTCTCTTGTGTCTAAATGTGATTCTGCAGGCACAGTACAGGAACTTGAAGACTTAAGAAACAGGTGCTAGAATATCTCTGCCTGCGATTGGAAGTAGGAATCTTATTTTGGGGAGTTACTTACTGAATTCAGTTGCTTGCCAAAGAAGGTTGACTTAGAAGAAAAGCGATTTTTTATGGGGCCTCTTAAAAGAATGTCATGTTTCAGCCTCTTCAAAAAGCAACTATAGAAGGTGTATGTTGGTTGACGTAAATCACTTGTAATGCTAGTAAACCATACCATTCTTGGAGTACATTCTTTTTAAGATGAACAGATGTGTCAAGAAAGAAAGATGCTCCTATTCTAACTATACCATAATAATGGTAATTGAGTGACAGATTGGTCTACTAACAGAAGCTTTTTCCACAGTGGTTACTATCAGTGAGAACAGGGAAATGAAAGCTATGATGTTCACTAGAGAACTTGAAATGTATTTGTTGATTTAATAGAGTTCTGTACACTAGCTAGCTCCTAGAGTTGTGACTCATCTCTGGGCTTTTGAAAGTAGGAAAATACAAAGGAAAGGGTTTCTGCCCCCCTCCCCCACCTTAGGCTTTTTTTTTTTTTTTTAAACCAGGTGTACCTGGTTTCTCTTGCATAATGAATAAGCCTGATTATTCAGTAATGTTCACAGCTTATTTAATGATGAATAATAGATATATGTACCATGAGGTTGCCCATGCACAAACTGGCTGTGGAAGGGCATCCTTTAGCAAGCCCCTAGGAAGTGCTGTGTCATCTAAACTCAATGTCAGTCACTTCTGTAGTTTAAGGAAACAAGAGAACAAAAGTTGCACCCACCTTAGCAGGTGGAACTTTCAACTATTTGAAAGCAACCAACGAATTCTTTTTTTTTTTTAATGTTTATATACTTTTGAGAGAGAGAGAGAGCGAGAGAGACAGAGAAACAGAGTGTGACCAGAGGGAGGGGCAGAGAGAGAGAGAGAGGGAGACACAGAATCTGAAGCAGGCTCCAGGCTCCACTCTGTCAGCACAGAGCTCTGTTGTGGGGCTCGAACTCACAAACCACGAGATCATGACCTGAACCAACTGAGCCACCCAGGCACTCCAACAACCAACAAATTCTTAACTAAGAACATTTGGCAGATGAGTCTGAGATTTATAGAATATTCTAGTACATAAACTACCATGGAGTGAACCCAAACCTTAGAGAATAACTTCCTACTAACAGGAAATTATGTGGGTTTCTAAACCAGTCCCAGAGCCATTCCTTCTAGGAGATTCTAGTAGTGCAGTGTTTATGTTCTCAGGAAGAGTTACTCTGTGTGCCACAGACGTGCTGTGAGGTAGGCGACCACTCCATTACTGCTATGGAATAATCAGAGACATTGAGCATGACTTTGATAAGGAGGTAAAACTGGCCCTTTTATCACATAACAGGAGATCACTCCAGTTTTCTGTAGAAGTTGTAGTTGTTTTTTCCTTTATAGGAATTGGATACCTCGTATAGAAATAAAAACATTTATGTCAAGTATGGTGCCATTTTAGAAAGTAGCTTCTAGGCATTTTCAAAACTTACACTGAAATCCCTTCTCTCATTGCAAATGGCATATAAAAGACACAAATCTGTTAACTGTGCTTTTTTTCCCATTGGTTCTTGTGCTTGTTCGCTCTGTATCAGCTTAGAAAGTCCACAAAAGAATGTTTCCTGTTTTTTAAGAAAATATTTACGTCCACGCAGTGAAACTACTCAAACTTCAAACCAGTATGGAAACCACTTAATAATTCTGTAATCTCAGACTTAGAGATGAATGTAAACTGCACTCTGCTGAACCATGAATGTATTTGATCTGCAGCTTGAAGAACTACTGCCTTGAGGTCATTGTTTAATGGGAATTATTTCCAAAGTTTTTAGCCTTAAATCAGTTTCACTGCTTAGAAGGTTTGTTAGTACAGACCAGCAGTCCCTGAGTTTGGAATTAGCCCTGTGTTTGAGTAGAAGTTATGATGACTGCTTTCCAAGGAGAGACCCAAGCATGCCTCTAATATCATGTTCTGTGGGGATTGTTGGGTATGTCTCTAATCAAAGGCATAGTGAAACAGGAGAAAAGGGTTTGAAAACAAGGCTCAAAAACTAGTAATGGAAAAAAATGAGAGAGAATTATTCTGTCAGTTAAAGTCCATGCAGACTTTGTTTCAGGAATAAAGTTATTATAAGTCTTGTATTTCTTCGAGAAAGTAGATATTCAGTGCTCTTTTTTGAGCTCTATCTTTTTTACAAGGATTAGTAACAAAAAATATGTATTCATCTTTGTGCTGCTTACTCATCTGATCCCTTTCCGCTGTCTTAATGATACCTCTGCTTTGTTTTTCTTGTATCACAGTAAGCCTTTGCTCTTGCCTTAAGGTTTTCTTGAGGAGTGAATATGATTGTTGAACATGGCTTCTGCAGCATGGGCCACACACTGACTGTACTGTGCTAATGTGTGAAGAGTTCACCTAGTGTAGGTGAGCTTTAAATGAACAACTGTGTGTGTTTCTCTAAGTTTTGAAATAGGACTTGGGGATAGGAAAGTGACTAAATATGAAAAAGCTAGCCCTGTTTTCTTAAATACGAGTTAAAAAAAAAGAGCAGCTGCTCATTCTTTAAAAGGTACAGATGTGACAGTGTTACAATAGCCATACGACCCAAAGCAGTCTACAGGTTCAGTACAATTCCTATCAAAATACCAATGGCATTTTTTCACAGGACTAGAAGAAAATAATCCTAAAATTTGTATGAAACCACAGAAGACCCCAAATAGCCAAAGCAATTCCTGAGAAAGAAGAACAATGTGGGAAGTATCATTTCAAGCTGTGTCATAAAGCTATAATAATCAAAACAGTATGGCGCTGGCATAAAAACAGACACAGAGATCAATGGAACAGAATAGAGAGACCAGAAATAAACCCACACTTACATGGTTAATTAATTTCCGACAAAGTGGGCAAGAACATCCGGTGGGGAAAAGACAGTCTCTTCAAGAAATGGTGTTGGAAAAACTGGACAGCAAAATGCAAAGGAATGAAACTGGGTCACTTTCTTACACCATGTATGAAAATCAACTCAGAATGGATTAAAGACTTAGATATGAGACCTAAAAGCATAAAACACCTAGAAGGAAACACAGGCAGGTGACCTCTTTGACATCAGTCTTAGTGATATTTTTTTGGATCTGTCTCCTCAGGCAAGGGCAACAAGAGTGAAAATAAATGGGATTATATTCAAACTAAAAAGCTTTTGCACAGTGAAGGAAACCAGCAACAAAATGAAAAGGCAACCTACTGAATGAGAGTAGTTGCAAATTACATATCCGATAAGGGGCTGACATCCAAATTTATAAAGAACTCATAAAACTCAGTATCAAAAAAATAAACAAACTGATTAAAAAATGGACAGAGGACCTGAATAGACATTTTTCCAAAGAAGACATCCAGATGGCCAACAGGCACATGAAAAGATGCTCAACATCACTAACCAGCAGGGAAATGCAAATCAAAGCCACAATTTGATATATCACCTCACACCTGTCAGAATAGCTGATGTCAAAAAGACAAGAAGTAAGTATTTGGTGAGGATGTAAGAAAAGGGAACCCTGTGCACTGTGGTGAGAATATAAGCTGGTGCAGCCACTCTGGCTTCACCAGTATGGTGGTTCCTCAGAAAATGAAAAATAGAACTAGTTTACAACCCAGCAGTTCCACTTCCAGGTATTTATCCAATGAAAACAAAACCAGTAGTTCAAAAAGACACATGTACCTTTAAAAAGGCATGTACTCTTATGTTCACTGCAGCACGTTTACTAGCTATTGTAAATAGCTATGATATGGGAGCCATCTAAATGTCCATTGATAGATGAATGGATAAGGAAGACGCAGTATGTAAAAACAATGGAATGTTAGTCATCAAAACATGAAATCTTGCTACGTACGACAATGTGAAAGGACCCTGAAGGCATTATGGGAAGTGAAATACTGAATGACTTCACTTTCGTGTGGAATCTAAAACACAAAAATTAACCATCTAATGAATGTATAAACTATGAGTTTTGTCCATAAATACGAGGAACATAGATAGCTAGAGAGAATAAACAAACTAATGGATGCCAGAGTAGAGAGGGTGGAGAGTTGGACAAAATAGGTGAAGGGAATTAAGAGGTACGTACGGTCTTCTAGTCCTGAAATAAATGTCACACAGCAATGTAATGTGCAGTATAGGGAATATAGTAAAAAAGATACTGATGTGAAGTTTTTTAGAAAAAGTAGTAGTAGGAAGACTAGATCTTTGACCAGAATCTTTGCCAGCAAAGTTTTTGTGAATTTGGTTTTGGAACTTGGAGTTTTTAAAATGGTGACAAGAATGGGCGTTAGTAGGGAAAACTGGAAGATGTTGTCAGTGGACTGTAAAGCAAAAATCTGGAGCTTCTATCAGTCATAGTTTTCAATAAAGTTCTTCAACTTTGGGGGGCAGAAAAAAAACAGGTATAAGTCCAGCTGGGCAACAGCTCAGGAGATAACAGAGTGAAGACACTGCTCTCCACGCTGGCTGCCATGGCGATGACTGTTGTAGGGGCCCTGTTGGGCTCAGTCGGTTGAGTGTCTGACTTCAGCTCAGCTCAAGGTCTCACAGTTTGTGAGTTTGAGCCCCACTTGGGGCTTGCTCCTGCCAGCACAGAGGAGCCTGCTTTGGATCCTCTGTCCACCCCTCTCCCCGCCCCTCTCCCGCTCATGCACGCGCTCTCTTTCTCTCTCTCAAAAATAAACAAACATTAAAAATTAAAATAAAAAGACACGCTGTTGTAATTCCTGAGTCTGCTGGACAGTCAGCATGAAGTCTCCTTCTCTGGCATCTTCTCTGAGGGAATTCTTGGCATTTCTTGAAATTACTGCTGTAAATCTGTAAGTCAGAACTACTCTACCAGTTATCAGGTCTTTTAAAGGAAGCAAAGGGATATTTTGTTCATCGTGTGTCTGCCTGGCAGTGTCTTGACATCACACCTGGATGCCTGGGCACAGTGCCATCCTCTGGCACCCACAGCACCCAGGCGGCTTCCTAGGTAGTATCACCTCCTACGTTATGTGGGAGTTCCCTGCTTATATGGAAATAATGTGTTTAGGGAGGCTGTCTAACTAATACCATGGTGAACCAGGCCAGCACGCTTTTAAATTCCACCTCTGCCATGTAATTGCTGTGTGATCTTGGGCTTAGAAAGACTGTTTGATTTGTCTAACTCTCAGGAACAGGGTAAAATTAATACCAACTTCATGGGACTATTGTGGGTATTAAATAAGATCTATTTAAAACACCTCTGTCACTCGTAAATACACCATAAGCATGCAGTCAGAGTGAACTATTTTTATCGTTTCACTAGACTGTTCGAGAGGGTTGGAACTGTATGCATCTTCACTTTTGTACCCCAAGTATCTAGCACAATGTCTGGCTCATTGCTTGTAATAATTTCTTTGTCACCTGAACTATGCAATACAAATAGAGATGCTGGGGGTGGGGTGGTGGAGAAGAGAAATAGAGATCCTGATGCTTGAATAATTAAGCCAACAGCAAAGGAAGCCTTCAGTCATTCAAATTCATTAAAATCGATTTAATTTAACAGTTGTTGATAATCTATGTATAAAGCATCTTATTATAATTCACTGTGAAATCTTACTTTGTACAAGTTGAATAGATCACAAAGAATATGATTATGTAAAAGATTTAATGGATATGTGTGCGTATGTTTGCAGAAACTAACACTGTCAACTATACTTTAATAAAAAAAAAACTAACACTTAAAAAAAAGTCATTCTTCTGAAAAAGCGGTCAAAAAGTTCTCTTTATAAAAGGCATCATGTAGGTAAATTTTAAATTTGTTTTAAAGATGATTTTGGAGTGTGCTGTAAATTACTCTGAATTCCTTGTGAAGAAGCCCACGTTTTATAATTCCACTAAAGTGTAATTATGACTAATGATCTATCTGACTGGTGGAACTATGATAATTGGTGTGACATAGACTATTCCAAACAACCTATGTAGGTCTGTTGCTTTGATGTTGTAGTTTCTGTTACCCCATCCTTTTGTGGAAGGGGATACATCATTCACCTTTTGATAAAATAAATGAGTTTCATACTGCTAAGTGTGCAGTAAACAGTTCCTATTCAGTTCTGGCCCATGCTGTCATTCCGTGCTTCCTTTTTACAGTAGAGTTAAAGGAGCAGCAACCAAGATACACAGGTTTTTCTTCCATCTTCAGCCATGTGGACTGCATATGCCAGAGCCTTGAAGTTAAAAAAAAAAAAAGAAAAAGAAAGAAAGAATTGGAGTTTGTGCAGGACTGCTAGCTTTTGCTAATTTCCAAGTAACAATACTTTGATCTGTGCATCTGGGAAAAAAAGGGAAACATTTTAGACAGT
This sequence comes from Acinonyx jubatus, assembly GCF_027475565.1. Lineage (NCBI taxonomy): Eukaryota > Metazoa > Chordata > Mammalia > Carnivora > Felidae > Acinonyx > Acinonyx jubatus. Next base: position 17,590,867 of record NC_069386.1, read on the forward strand.
ACCGCATTTTTAAAAGCCACATGAAAAAGTTCTTTGTTGCTTTAGCATATATGCATATGGACAACTTCCTTGCTTTATAAGGTTGATGTACTGGGCAGTTTTTGCACAGGAACTTTAAAAAAATATTATTACCTGATATATTTATTGCAAGGTATTGGTATATTAAAATTAACGGAAGGAAGAAAACAAACCAACTCATTAGCTAGTATGTGAATGGTCTCTTCCAAAGTTATTGAGTGAAGATTTTTCTCTTTAAAGAACAGAAGAACTGTTTCAAAGCTTTTTCAGCAGAAACCACTTACATTTCAGCCTCATTATGATTAAAAATGCCATTCCATTGTGCTTGGGGTTTCGCCAGCGGAAGGGTTTTTGGCCAAGAGCATACTCTCATGAGGCTGTCACACCTCTGTCCGTACAGCCTGTGACCTTGCCAGACCAGGTGTCTAGGTGTCTCAGCCTCACCAGTAGGCTGTGCTGGGTCAGCTAAAGCAAGAGTTGCCCACTTCTCTTTATAATCTCGGACTCCGTTTTGTGATCTTTCCTTTATATTCAGAGGAGAGAAGTAAGAGACGAAGACGTGTCGAGAACCGGTTCTTACACAAGGGATCAAGCTTGGTGCTGTAGAAGCCTGTGAGATAGGATACATATCATTGTCTCCATTTTGCAGAGGGGGTAACACACAGGGAGTGTTTCATTTCCTAGTGCCCGGGAGCAGTTAGAAAGTGGAAAGCCAGGATTCAGACTCTATCCCACCCCATGGCCCACGACATCCGTAATTTCAGTGCTGCTCTGTCTTACTGTCTACAAGATTGTGTTATATGCAGAGTTGAAGATTCTGTATCAAGTACTCCTGTCCGTGCGGTATTTTGCTTATCACTGTGGGATGGATTTGAACACCACTGATTCACATTTTCTTCGAGCTTCGGTGGAAATCAGTTCATTCCATTATGGGGCATATATAAAAAAATTACATTCCCCAAAAGGGTCATGAGATACAAAAAGGTTTCTGGAGTATTTAAAATCTAAGGTGAGAGAACCGAAAAGTGGGGCACTTGGGTAGCTCAGTCTAAGCATCCGACTTCAGCTCAGGTCATGATCTCACGGTTCATGAGTTCAAGCCCAGCATCGGGCTCTGTGCTGACAGCTCAGAGCCTGGAGCCTGCTTCGGATTCTGTCTCCTCCTCTCTCTGTCCCACCCCCTCTCTCACTCTGTCTCTCTCCCTCAATAAAATCAATAATAAACATTACCAAAAAAAAAATCTGAACCAAATAGCATTTTTAAATCATTCACTCTTCATATTTTCCCCTATAAAACTAGGATAGGAAAGAAGAGGAAAGCATGTAAGAAGCAGCAAGTATCAGCTTTTATTTAACTGTGTATTATGATCTTTGCATGGAGCTCACTTAATTTTTGCACAAGCTCTTTTGGGTGTATTAGAGGGGAGAGGTGCTTCCTCTGTCATGTCCCATTTTGTGTCCTTGACTTAGAATGAATCACTGTCTCTAGAGGCTGTTGCCTCCAACTCTTTTCTGTGCAATTAAACTATAGAAAAGTGTTAGTGCCTTTTGCTGCATGCCAAGGAGAATTCTCTCTTAATTGGCCTTCTGCTGTAGGGCCACACTTCCAAATATGTCACCTACTAATAATTAGAATAATAATAACTGCCATATATTGGAGGTGTATGACAAGGATTCTGCTTGATAATTTAGAAACTTCATTAGTAATTCTCACTGAACTTAAGAGCCAGCATGATTGTCTCCTTTATATGGTTAGGGAAAACTGAGGACACTCAGTAAATAAAACGGTATTCTGACCCAGATTGTCGGACTCCAAGACTGTGTTCTCACTCCATGAATTAGTATATTCTACTCTTTCCTGCTGCATAAGCTCAAGTAAACCATCTTTCTTTGAGTCCCACGGGGGCTCTGAAACTAGGGCTTTTTGCACTTTATCAATGTAGTTTCACTTTTTAAAAAAAATTCCAGGGGCGCCTGGGTGGCGCAGTCGGTTAAGCGTCCGACTTCAGCCAGGTCACGATCTCGCGGTCCGTGAGTTCGAGCCCCGCGTCGGGCTCTGGGCTGATGGCTCAGAGCCTGGACCCTGTTTCCGATTCTGTGTCTCCCTCTCTCTCTGCCCCTCGCCCGTTCATGCTCTGTCTCTCTCTGTCCCAAAAATAAATAAACGTTGAAAAAAAATTCCAGAGTTTTCTATATGCCTTTAAAGTCTACAGATGTCTATTTGTGATGACGGGAGATTTGTAGGCACGTCAGAAAAGTAGTAAAGGAATCTAGAATAGGAAGTTTTTGGATAATGCTGAGGCCTTTTTCATTGCAAGTGGATTCTGGTATTTCTCTCTCTATTTTTCCCATGTGTGTTCTTTAAATGTATAGCCTTTAATACCAGTATATATGTGTATACACATTTACTAAAGTAGCAGGACACATTGTTTTGGCAAGTGTATGTTCTTATGCTTAAAAGAAATATTGTGTAGTGATTTAAATTTCACAGGTTACTTCTACTTTCATTTGTCATAACAACCTGGTAAGGTTGAGGGACTGGGCATTATTATGCCATTGAACATCTTGCTTGGCTAATAACTGAAAGAACAGACAGGTAAAATATGAGCAGACAATTCACACACACACACACACACACACACACACACACAAGTAAAAAATGGCCCTCAGACATATTTGAAAACATTTTCAAATATGTTCACAATCATAATTAAAGAAATGCAAATTAAAACAATGCCGAGATATCATTTCTCACCTATCAGAACGACACAAATTTGTAAAGAGGTAACATGTTTTAAAAGTTGGCAAGACTGTGAGAAAGGCAATGCCTTCGTATGTTGCTGGAGGGAATGCAAATTGGTAGAACCCTCTGGAGGGAAATACCAAGAATCTACCCATCTTTTGACACAGGTGGAGATGTATACACGGATTCACGTATATCCATGTGTTTTATAGCTCTGTCCACTGAGAGATCCTAGAAGCAGTGGCACCCCCCACAGGACTGAGCATGCGTGGCTCAGATCTTGGTTTATAAACACTGTACCCCAATAAAAGGAGTGGAGGCTCCTTGGAGAAGTAGTTGATTTCTGGGCTAGAGGAAGGAAAATACAAGCTGAGCTTAGAACATCTTGTGCCAGAAAGTAAGGAAGTGCTCAAAAAAGGATGAAAACCGGGGGGCCTGGGTGGCTCAGTTGGTTAAACGTCCGACTTCGGCTCAGGTCATGATCTCAGGGTTTGTGGGTTTGAGTCCCACATCAGCCTCTGTGCTGACAGCTCAGAGCCTGGAGCCTGCTTCGGATTCTCTCTCTCTCTCTCTCTCTCTCTCTCTCTCTGTGCCTCTTCCCTGCTCACTCTGTCTCTCAAAAAAAATGAGTAAACATTAAAAAAATTTTTTTTTAAAGGATGAAAATTTGTTAGAAGAACCTGTGAGCCAACTTTAAGCTGCTCCTAATTGCCAAAGCTGGAACATTTTGACCAATACAAAATCATAATAGTATTGGGATTTTAATCCTTATGATAAAATAAATATCCATGAATCCATACTGATATCAAAATCAGTCAGATAGGGGCAACTGAGTGGCTCAGTCTGGCTAAGCATCTGACTCTTGGTTTCAGCTCAGGTCATGATCTCACAGCTTCTTGGGTTCAAGCCCCATATTGGGCTCTGTGCTGGTAGTGCGGAGCCTGCTTGGGATTCTCTCTCTCTCTCTCTCTCTCTCTCTCTCTCTCTGTCTCTGCCTCTCCCCCTCTCCCTCTCTCTGTGCCCCTCCTCCACTTGTGCTATTTCTGTCTCCCTCTAAATAAATAAATAAACTTAAAAAAATCAGTCAAATACATAAATGGGATGGAAGGGAAGGCTCTTCCTTACCGAATTGCACTTAATAAATGTAGACAGAAAGATGGTATAGCATTAGATAAATACCGTGCAGTAATTATTGCAAACCGAGATCCATTGTTGGATGCTGAAATTAATATCCAAGATTTGAGGAGGAACAGGACATTTCCATAGCCTTGGGGTTGCGGTAATGTGAAGACTTGACCTGTGACTTGGAGGGGCTACTTCCAAGATGGCTCACTCACATGGCTGCTGGCCATGGGCTCAATTCTTCTCCAGAAATCTGCTGGAAGTCTCTTCTGACCAGGAAGTTGTCTTCCTCCAGAATGAGTGATCCAAGGCAGAAAGCAAAGAGGAAGCCACAATGCCTTCTGTGGCTTACTGTCTGCAGTCACATACCATTTCTGCCTCTTCTTTTTGTTAGATATCATTAAGCCACCACACTGGGGAAGGGCATCTCTAGCCAGCAGCCCGGAAATTATTTTTTCTCCCTGAGAGTTGCCACTTCCTCTTTGTTGACTCCCAGCACTGCCATCTTTGCTTCCTCTTTTTGTGTCTTTCTGTAGTGCTAGTCCCGGACAGGATTATCGGGATTATGATAGGACCAGCAGTGGGAAGGAGGAGGCAATATGGACCCTTCCCCACCCGATGCCACAAGGAGCCCTTCTTACCTCAGTCTTCTATCACCCCTCCCACCTTCTGTAACAGAGTGTCCAGAACCCAGCTGTGAATCCATAAAACTTCTATAAGCCACTTTCTAGGGCAGTGATTGTACTGATAGTTCTCTTATTTTCCTGTCCATCTTCATCTGTATTACTTCACACTCTCATCTCTATCCCCAAGGCCTACCACAGTGCCTGCAAGGTCCTTCATGGGTAAGTGGGTTTTCTCTTGAGATGTAAATATACTTAAGAACACCCTAATTTAGCTCTATGGGTCCCCCCAGTCTTTCCCAAATTGCAGAACTGCAGGGGAGAGATATACTTCAGAAGCCTGTTGCCTGTTTGCACAAACAGAACTCCAGAAAATTTTTCAAAAATGATGCTCTTGCTTCAGGGAGTAGAGGGTTAGCAAGGCTGCTGAGGACTCTGTTCTGTGGCAGTGAAGACAAAGAGCCCCACCCAGTGAGTGCTAGGAGTGGAAAGGAAGGTGGTTGACTATTCTTGGGCACATGGTAGGCAGGAAGGGATGTCCTTAGCACTTGGAAGTGTCTCTACTGCCTTCGTTAACTCTGTGCCTCATCTCTTCACCGAGTCCCCCCTCCAGTCTTGGCTCCCCCATTGCCCAGCTGCTTCTGGAAAACATCTGGATTCTGTCTCTTTCGGCACACCTGTTCCTGTTGCAGACCCCTCTTTTTGGGCCCCCCATTCCCGGTACATACTATTAAATAACAAAAATTCAACTGAGTCAGTTTGAAGATCTAATTGGCTTAAGTGATAACGGAGCAGTATTCCATCTAGCAAGTAGAAAGGAGCTCTGTCAGGCTGTAGAAAAGAAAAAATCTTTAAAGGCAGAGAGGGAGCAGTAAAAAGGAAATTATTAGGAAAGAATGCATTGTTTCAGGCAAGATTGCCCCGCTATAGGGGAACGGATGGGGTCTATCAGTAAATTTCCTGGTGCTGACCAGGAAATTCCATGTTGACTGGTTAAAGGGTACATTCCGGGGTGGGGGTGGGGGAATTGAAACTGCAATTAGGTTAGGTGTTAAGCCCCTGTTTGGTGACGTGGCCGAGCATAAGTGACTCCATTCTGGGCCTGTGGTTTTCTTTTTAACAAGGCCCATTCCCGTCCTTACCGGCCTTGTCCACCATGCTTTCATACCTCACCAGGGGACTGAGATTTAGAGTTCCCTTTTCTTCTTCCTCTCCCTGCAGCATTGGACACTTGTTCCTTTCCTACATCAGCCTAGCTCCAGAGACTTCAGCCTAGCCAGGGCCTGATCCCTCGCCCTGCCCCACCTCTGCTGTTCCCATCTCTCTGCCCGGGGCAGGTGAGACACTGGTTAATACAGGGGTAGAACTAAGCTGGTCTAGGCTGATCTGCCAACTTTCCATTGGAGGAAGATGAAACTGAATGAAGACCTACAACAAACATTATTCTTAAATTAAAATTGTTTATAAAAAGTCATAGAAGTTCTGTGTGGGAAGGAAATTTAATAATATTCAATTCCCATTTATCTCATCTTACAGTTCAAGAAATCAAGGTCCAGGTGGGTTAGGTAATTTTTCTACAGTCACGTTTTCTTTGTTTTTTTTTTTAATGTTTATTTATTTTTGGTAGAGAGAGCACGAGCAGGGGAGAGGCAGAGAGAGAGGGAGACAGGATCTGAAGCAGGCTCTGTTCTGACAGCAGCAAGCCCGATATGGGGCTTGAACTCATGAACCGTGAGATCATGACTGGAGCCAAATTCAGACACTCAACCAACTGAGCCACCCAGGTGCCCCATACAGTCACGTTTTCTGAGGCACATAATCTATTATGTGAGCTTGGTTACATATGCAGAGTTCAATGAAATCTATAACAGTTTGTCTTCCAGAATAGAAACTTTGAATTATTCTGATATTATGGATTACATTTTACATTTCACATTGTGCTAGTATATAGTTATGGGAATTACAGTTCTTCTCTTTCTAATCCAGATTTAGGTCGATCTCGAGAACTACAATACGTATACGTGGATAACAACATTCACCTGAAAGGCTTGCCATCCTATCTGTACAATAAAGTCGTCGGGTGCAGTGGGTAAGGCTGATTTCGTATTTTATACTATAGCTAAACTCTTTTCCACGCTCATTTCTATTTCATTTTTTGGTCCTGATGTAACTTAGAAATAGGTGAACTTTGGATAATCATTTTTGATTTTGTCTTTGGCCTTAATATGCTAAACCAAATACCTTTTGAAACTAAGAATATTGGGCAATCAATTTGCAGTATTATACTTCCAGTTCAGTTGGTAAGCAAGTGGTTTATTATTTTCCAGTCAAAAACGAATCCATGTATACTATTATAAACTCAGTAGTATCAGTCACTGAAACTGGAGGAATCAGCATGAACTTAAAAGCGTCTGCACTCCACTGCAGTGACAGTTTTACTCCAGGAATAGCCCTCGTATCTAGAACTTGACCATTTCGAAATATTTAGAATGCAACATTTGAAATAGTCCCTTAATACGAATCATGATTCTGGCAACCAAAACAGATGTTTCAGTTCAAGGAAAGTGATAGGCTTTTATTTTCAGAGCAGCAATAATCTTTCCTTCTCAGTCAGGCTTTTAGAAAAGCAGTTTCAGCTTTTTATTTTCCTTTATTTTGTTTTACTTATTTTTGAGAGAGAGAGAAAGAGAGAGAGACAGAGCGTGAGTGAGGGAGGGTCAGAGAGAGAGAGAGGGAAACACAGAATCTGAAGCAGCTCCGAGCTCTGAGCTGTTGGGGCTCTGAGCCCCAACGTGGGACTTGAACTCATGAGCCGTGAGATCATGACCTGAGCCAAAGTTGGATGCTTAACCAACTGAGCCACCCAGGCGCCCTTCAGCTTCTTCTTCTATAAGAGTGAGACAGAACCACCTTAAGATGTTTCCTAGAGTGGTATGGGATTAACATAGGACAACTTGGCTACCAGAACCTGCTTTTAACTGGCCTAACTTTCCTCACATAAACAGCCAAAGAATATTTGGGAGATCTTTGAGGCTACTTAGCCCATATATTTCAATCTGTCCTTGTAATCCTGACACCCTGCGTAACCTGGTTCATACTATATGTAGTTCTGGCAAGAACGATGACAATAAGCTTGTACCCAGAGAACAGCCACTCCCCTGTTGGCCTGGCTCCAGAGGATGGGCTCTGAGCAGTGATGGCCCCAGAGAGGGCATTCCTAGGAATAACAGCCTTCCCTTAGGAAAAATTATACACTTGTTATCTTGGAAGAGCCTTCGACGATGCTTCGAAGTGCGCACGTAGGCTGATGAAATACAAGCCCAGAGATGTAGTTCAGAACCTTCTGTGAAGCAGAGATAATAGAATGTGTGGTGGAGTTTTTAGCTCGGTGATTTTTCGACAGCTGATTATGTGACAGCTGTGATACTACTCAGTCATTAATCCTAATGAGTTCTTAAATGATCTGTAATACAGCCTAATTCTTCCAAGTGGTAAGTAAAATGCTCCCCCTTACCAAGATACACAGAATGATGCAAGTAGGCTCCAAGGCTGAAGGCAGTTTTCCCCCCACCTAAGCCTTCAGAGACTGCACAGAAGTCTCTACCACAGTTAAGGAACAGCTTTTACTTAAGATAAAGAGCCTTCTACTTTGGTGTATAGATATGGATGTTATTGACTGTGCTGAATACGGAGACACTTTTTCATGTTTACCTTGGTATCTGGTAGCAGAAGTAGTGAGTTTTATAAGAGCTCCAAATCTTTGAGAATATAAATAATAGGACAAAATATGCAAATTATTAGCCAGTAGTCTACCTTTATTATTACTATTAACACCTTCCTGTGGAAGTAGTGGTAAGAAAAATATTCAGAGGACAGTATCAGACAATCGGTTTTGTAATATTAGTAGTTTTTGGCGTATAGGTAGTCCCACTTACAGATGAACTGTGATCCAAAAGGCATATTTAGTCTGTGGTTTTACTCAGAATGCATTTCGCACTACGATCAATTCAGGTAGTTATATTCCTAGCCAACTTATTAAAAAGTCATTTAACCCCATTTTGCACCCCCCCAAAATTCCATGATATTTTGTGGCAAAATGTACTCAGAATTCTTTTTTTTTTTTTAATGTTTATTTTTGAGAGAGAGTGTGTAAGGGGAAATGCAGAGAGAGAGGGGGACAGCGGATCTGAAGCGGGCTCCACGCTGACAGCAGAGAGCCCCATGTGGGGCTCAGACTCACGAACCATGAGATCATGACGTGAGCTGAATGAAGTCAGATACTCAGTCACCTGAACCACCCAGGCAACCCTGTACTCAGAATTCTAATAGATGGTGGTTACTGAAGGTTTGGCAACAGAATTAAGGGACCCCCTTCACTTTCTCTGTCTTGTTGAATATATGCAAAGGGACTCCCCTATTCCAAGTCAAAGTGGGGGGGGGGGGCGCTGGGAGAAGGAAGGGCAAAGAGTAGAACAAGGATCTGAGGTGAACCTAATATAAAGAGCAAAAGGGTTTTTGAGGCCTAGAAAGTGTGCTTCTTGATTCTGAACAAGGATCTTGGTTCACTTAGTTCATTCAGTGAATATTTATTGAGCGACTGCTGTGATCATATGTCAGACAATGGCCATACAGTGATGAGTAAAACCATACAATCTAACCAGGGATCCAAATAAACAATAAATAATTGATCAGACTTGGTGCTAATTCTCTTTAAGGAGATGATAGTCAAGCAGAGAACCTAAGGTTCAACATGCTTGGTTCTCCACTGCTCTCACATGTTGCTTCTTAGATGCAGGCCTGGAATAGAAGGGCACAGTGGCTTCTGCTGTACCGCACCATCTCTGAAACAATTACATTCCCTCTTCCGACGGAGAGAGAGTCTAAGAATTAGAGCAACAGAGCAGAATGAACACAGCTTTCGGGACTTGTGGCACAATATAAAAAAAATCTGCTATGTGTATAATTCGTATCTCAGAAGGAGAATACAGAATCAGATATAAAATTATAAACAGATATAAATACAGCAAATAACAAATGTCATACAGTTTCAAGAAACCTCAGAAGTCTCACACAGTTATCTTTGGTGGAAATAAAGTTAGCACCTCCTTATAAGATGTTCATTTATTTGTCATATAATTATTCATCAGTAACTAGCAAGTCAGCCCTATGCTAAGAATTGTGGAAAAAACAAAGATAACTTAGATGTTAATCCTAATACATAACATGACTGTAATACAAAAAATAAATACCTTAAGAGAGGTAGAGTGATAGAAATGTAGAGCATGGGAATATTTTTTGTGACCTAGCCTTGAAGTTACACATGGTCATTTCTGTTTTATCCTATTGATTACACAGGTAACTCCTACTCACTGGGGGAGGAGACTTCTTAAGGGAGCGGATACTAGGAGGGGAGGTCGTGGGCGCCATCTTGGAGACTGGCCATCACAGCTTCCTTGCATCCACTGCTCTTTGCTAGTTTCATGGAAAAGTATGGTTTTTATTTTGTCTGGCTCTTTCTGATTGTTACTATAGGAGTAAATGTCTTCAGTTCTTCTGTATTTTACCTACAAAGAGAAGTCCCTCCCATTAGAATTTTAGAGAATGGTAATTGGCACATTTGCCTATTTGAGAGAACTTAATGGTAAAAGTTATCCTATACCAGTTATTTTTTTCAGTTGTCTGATCATATGCGGAAAAGAAAACTGAGCCACTGCTTTGCTTTTTCTTTTGTAAAAACAGCTGGATTGGGGTGCAGGTTGGTTAAATGACTTGATTAATAGAACCACTTAAGGTAACAGAATTGTTTATATGAGAAATGCATTCTGAGTTCCGAGTTAACCCAGCAGTCTAGAAAAATAGCCTTTATATTACAGTCTATTTTTATGTAGTGGCTGCTCCCCATCTAATAACAAGCAATATTAGATACCTGAACCACACTTTGGGGCAAGCACAAAACAGTGTAGCTACAGATAAAAATACCAAAGAGAGAGTTTTCAGTTTGGTTCCGACAAAGTAATTAATTGTTTATGAAAACAAAAACGTTAACACTCCTTTCTAGTTTTAGAGGAATATAACAGAATCCAGCATCTTCACAGTATAACTTTCACAGTGTCCAGGACACAACCCAAAATCACATTTGAATAATTAAGGAAAAATGTGACCTATTCTCAAGGGAAAAGACAATCAGCAGAGACCAACCTGCTTGAGAGGACCCAAATGTTGGCCGATGAGGATTTTAAAAGAACTATTCTCAATGAAGTAAAGAAAAATAAGTTTGCAGTGAATAAAAGACCAGGGGAAAAAAAAGAAACTATACAAAAGAAACAAATGGAAATTCTAGAGTTGAAATACAATATCTGAAATAAAAACTTGACTTGATGGGCTTAAGAGTAGAATGGGTGTAACAGAGGAAGAGGCAGTGAGTTGGGAGGTAGAACAATAGAAATCATTCAGTGTGAGGAACAGAGAAGAAGGATTGAAAACAAAAATGAACACACAGCATCAGAGATCTGCCAGACAATGTAGAAAAGCCTGATAGAGGTATAATTGGTGTCCCAGAAGGCACAAATTTTTCCTAATTTTTCTCTTAACTAAGAGAAATGCCTCAAAAATGTTTGAAGAAATCACATCTGAAAATTTCCTAAATATGATGCAAGACCTAAGTTCACATTTTCAATGGGCTCAGCGGACCCTAAGCAGTATAAATTATGAAGAAAACAATGCCTAGGCAAAGCTACTGCAAACCAAAGATACAATGAGGTAACACCTCACACCTGTCAGAATGGCTAAAATTAACAACACAGGAAACAACAGGTGTTGGCAAGGATGTGGAGAAGGGGGAGCTCTCTTCTACTGTCAGTAGGAATGTAAACTGGTGCAGCCGCTCTGGAGAACAGTATGGAGGTCGTCGAGAAACTAAAAACAAGGGGTGTCTGGGCGGCTCAATCAGTTGGGCATCCAACTTTGGCTCAAGTCATGATCTCACAGTTTGTGGGTTTTAGCCCTGTGTGGGGCTCTCTGCTGACAGGGGAGAGCCTGGAGCCTGCTTCAAATTCTGTGTCTCCCTTTCTCTCTGACCCTCCCCTGCTCACACTGTCTCTCTCTCTCTTTCTCTCTCTCTCAAAAATAAATGAACATTTAAAAAAAAAAGAAACTAAATATAGAACTATCCTATAATCCAGCAATTGCACTGTTAGGTATTTACCCAAAGGATACAGATTCCAAGGGGTTCATGTACCTCATTGTCCAAAGCAGCATTATCAACAATAGCCAAACTATGGAGAGAGCCCAAATATCCATCTACTGATGAATGTATAAAGAAGATGTGGTATGTATATACAATGGAATATTACTCAGCCATCAAAAAGAATTAAATCTTGCTGTTTGCAATGAGGTGTATTGAGCTAGAATGTATTATGCTAAGTGAAATAAGTCAGAGAAAGACAAATAGTATATGATTCACTCACATGTGGAACTTAAGAAATGAAACAAATGAACACATGGAAAGGGATGGGAAGAGGAGAGAGGGAAACAAACCACAAGAGACTCTTAATGATAAGGAACAAACTGCAGGTTGTTAGAGGAAGGTAAGTGGGAGAGGGGCTAGATGGGTGATGGATACTAAGGAAGGCACTTGTTATTATGAGCACTGGGTGTTGTATATAAGTGATGAATCACTGAATTCTCCTCCTGAAACCAATATTTGACTGTATGTTAACTAACTAAAATTTAAATTAAAAAAAAAAAATCAAAGATAAAAAAAATCTTGAAAGCAACCAGAGAAAAATGACAAATTACGTACAAAGGAATCATTCAGAAGAATGTTATCTTCTCATCAGAAACCGCGAAGGCCAGGAAACAGGAGAACAGCATTTTTAAAGTGCTAAACAACAACAGCAAAAAAACAGTCAACTAGCAGCCAGCACAAAAATACTTCTCAAGAATAAAAGCATAATAAATGCATTCTCAGACCGAACGAAGCTAAGCCTTAAATGAGGCCCTGCCAAAATGGCAGACTGTGTTCACACCAATGCCCATTTTCTCTGGGTGGCAGTGTCTGTCCTTCTCCTTATCCACTTCTCCTTTCCTTTCCCTGTAATTTAAGCTGGGAAAAAAAACTTTTTTGCTAAAGGGAGGGTAAATCTAGTAGCTGTTCCCACAATAATGAACATGCAAATGACATCATGTACTTTCTAAGGAATTCCAAGATGATCATTTAGGTGCTTTTGGTAAGAGAATTTTATTATTTTAACATGTTAGGTGAAATAAGTGTGACAATGCACACAAGTTAATGTGCTAAATGACATACATGTTCTGGAACATAATCTTAGTGGCACAAAGATGTCACCATTCGCATAGCTTATTTAGGGTTAAATGTTGAACGGCAGCTCCGAAAACATTGAGTTGAAAGAAATTGTTGTGTGATAATTGCTGTAAACTATCTGTATAGTTAAGCCAAAAGTACTAACATTTGTGACAGATTTTAACTCATTTTTATAACTCACTTAAGGATTCAGATACATAATTTTTTTTTTTTTGGTAACCGCCTTGGTATTTCATCTAAAGTGATAAAAACTACTGAGTTGGAAATCAAAGATACCAAGACTTCATAATTGCCAGCTAATAATTATTTCATTGTAAACTGAGACATATATGGGGCTTCCATCCCTCCTTACTGGCAATTCATTTCATAATCACCTCTTTTTTTTTTAAGTGTATTTATTTGTTTTGCGAGAGAGAAAGCAGAGAAGGGGCAGAGAGAGTGGATGAGAAAGAATCCCAAGCAGGCTCCGCGCTGTCAGCGCAGAACCCACCATGGAGCTCAGTCCCATGAATCGTGAGATCGTGATCTGAACCCAAACCAAGAGTTGGACACTCAGCTGACTGAGCCACCCAGGTGCCTCCGTAATCACTTCTTATTGAGATGTGCAACACTAGCTTTCCAGCCTGCTCTCCCACTTGCCATTCTCTTCCATGGGCCAGACATTCTGGCCGGAGGGAACTGTGTGTTTAACCCTGTGCGCCCTGCACATTCACAGAGCTGAATCCCTGTTCCCTTTCCCTGGAATATCATGGTGCTAATATTAATTTGGAGCAATAGATTCCTTCACGGCAACATCTAGACTGACGTTTTGATTCAGAAATTTTACCATCGCACTGTGTATTGTGGTATGCTACCAAAAGAATCACTTATTGTAAGAATAGGAAACAAGAACAGCTATAAACATTGCTTTACCTTTTTTGTGTGCCAAGGAAGTGTGCTCGCTGATTTTATCTGCGTCTTGCACATCATCTTCCCAGCATCCCTTGCGATGTTTGCCCCATTCTAGAAATGAAGAAACCGGAGCTCAGAGAGATTAAGTAAACTGCCCCAGGTCACAAAGCCAGGTGGTATAGAGTTATCATCTGCTTCATTGTCCATACTCGTAACCTCTGCACTGTGCACACTGCCTCCAACTTTGGTCTAGAGTCACCTCTGTATGTTTAAGCCCCTCTGCTAGCTCCCTGAGAGCAGAGACGGAAAATACCTTTCTTGTTCCTGCATCATTTCATGTAATAGGGGTGTAGGATATTTCATATCTGATGAGATCAAGGGAGGTTGGCCATGCCCAGCAGAAAGGTCCCCTAACTCATGTAATCTCATCCCTTATAGCTTGCATTGTTTTTTTTTTAATGTTTTATGTTTATTTATTTTCTTAGAGTGCATGTGTGCACGAGTGAGGTAGAGGTAGAGAGAGGGGGAGGCAGAGAATTCCCAAGCAGTTTTTGTGCTGTCAGCACAGAGCATGATGCGCGGTTCGAACTCATGAACCCGTGACATCATGACCTGAGCCAAAATCAAGAGTGTGATGCTTAACCAACTGAGCCACCCAGGCACCCCTGCCTGCATTCTTCATAGCGGCAGCTTGTCTCCAGCATGAAGCAGAGAAGGCATTTAATAGACGTGTCATAAAATGAATTTAATTAGCTTTTTATATCCAGTGGTGAAGAGTAGGAACTTCTGCTAAAAGAATTGTCCAAGGGAAATTAGATTCCATATAAAATGAGGATCCACTTACTTGTTAATGTGAGCCTGTTCAGCAGTTTCCTTCAGATACTTGTCTTTTTAATTATGGGAGATGAGGAAGGCATTAGGAAAAATCTGGCTTTCAGTTTTCTACACCTTTATTTGTTACTCTGTATTGTTAAATTCTTTGGGCAGTGTCCATGTATAGCTCATGCACAATTGTATTAAGAAGCAGCAGCTGTTAAGGCAATAAGAGCGTGAAGTAAATAATTCACAAATGACTTGTTTTTTACTCTGCGTTTGCATTGTTTTATGGTTCTGCCCAGGGTTCTCATACTACAGTGTAGCTGTAAAGTTTGGAAGCAAATCATATTATTTTACCTTGTGTATTAGCCAGGGTTCTCCACAGCAACAGAACCAATAGGAAGTGTGTGGGGGTGAGGGGGAGAGGGAGATTGATTTGTTTTGAGGAATTGGCTCATATGATTGTGGGGGCTGGCAAGTCAGAAAGCTCCAGGGCTGGCTGGACACCCAAGGAGGAGTTGATGTGACAGCTTGAGTCTGACGGCAGTCTGGAAGGGGACCTCAGTCTTTCTCTCCTAAGGCCTGCAGCTGATTAGATGAGGCCCACCCACATCACGGAGAGTGATCAGCTTTATTCCAAGTCTACCGATTTAAATGTTCATCTCATCCAAAAAATACCTTCACAGAAACATCTGGTCTAGTGTTGGACCAAATATCTGGCTACCATGGCCTAGCCACCTTAATACAAAAAATTTAATCATCACAGTACATGTAGTATATCATCAAAAGAATCATTTATTGTGCGTTTGCCTGTGCTTTCAGACTTAGTGGCCATACTGCATAATAGCATTTTGGATATGGTTTTCTCATGTTAATTTTGTCTGTATTAGGAAAGAAGCAATGATTATAAAATAAACTTTAGATTCATGTCCTCAACTTCACAGAATGCTTCATCAGGGTAATATCTTTCTAACCCGCAAAATTCTCCTGCCAACCCACAGGTGTGCTGCTACAGACTCTGGTGCTTATGTGATCACATGGGGTGAACAGAGGTTTTTGAAAGCCAGAGGGATAAAGGCAAAGTAAATAGCAAAGGCAGATCTTGCGAAAACTTTCATATAAACTCTGACATCATTTGACAGGCGAGTGGATAGCTGGTTTTCATGAGTGCACCCATACCAGCTGTGAAATTATTGACGGTATTGAAGTATTTCTACCCAAGTTGGTGAACAGCTATTGGGCGAAGTTCCCTGAGTTCCCCAGCTGCCAGGTCTGCTTCTCCCCTGAGATCTCATAATCCACAACAAAAGGCTAATGACTAACAGAGCACAGGGCTCCAGGACCATGCTTCACCAGCATAAGACCGTTTGGGTTTTGTTTGTTTTAATAAGGTATAATTTGCATACAGTAACAGTCACCTTTTAGTGTACATTCCTGTGAATTTTAACAAATACATACAGTCATAAAGCCACAACTATAATCAGGATACAGAATAGTTCATTCACCTCAAAAATGTCTTCCCGTGTCCCTTGGAAATGAACCTCTGGCTGCCCACTCCAGCCCCTGGAAACCGTGGTCTGTTTTGTGTCCCTATACTTTATCCTTTCCAGAATGTCATGCAAATGGAATAATTTAAGCTTTTATAAACATTCATATATAGGGTTTTGTGTGAACATAAATTTTCATTTCACTTGGGTAGGATACCTGAGAATGCATTTGCTGGGTCATATGGTTAAGTGTATGTTTAACTTTATAAAAAACTGAACTGTTTTCCAAAATGGCTGTGCCATTTTGTACTTCTGTGAGCAACTTATAAGAGTTCTTGTCGGTTTTTTTTTTCCCCTTTCAGACATGCTAATAAGTAATGATACCTCATTTTAATTTGTATTTCCCTAGTGACTACTGAGGTTGAACATCTTTTCATATGCTTATTTCTATCCATATATCTTCTTTGGTAAAGCATGTTCCAATCTTTCAGTCATTTTTTAAAAATTGGATTGTTTTAAATTATTGACTTTCTTGAGAGTTCTTTATATATTCTGAATACATGTCTTTCATCAAATATGTGATTTGCACATATTTCCCACCAGTCTGTGGCTTGTCGGTTGTTTTAACAGAATTAACTGGTATATGTTGTAGCACCTCATAGTACCCACCCCCGCCCCCAACACACACAACTCAAGATACATTTAATTTAATCCATAAATAAGACCTTTTCCAAAATCCTGTTTGACAGATTACTGTCATTTTCCTGTATATTCATTTCCCTAAATGTGGCCATCCTGCTGGGTAACCAAATACAGATATTTCTAATGCTTATTAGGTTGCTAGCACATCTCCTGACCCTGAGACTTGTGATGGACCCCGGTGAGCACCCCCAAGTTATTTTTCTCACACCATATGGATGACTCAGTGTTCTTTTTCCCATTTCCTTTTTATCTTTTCTCTTTCAGACTTCTTTATCTATGTGTGATGACTCAAAACAACGGATCTGTATTTGGAACTGCTTAGCTATCAGTATGGAAACTGCTAGATAGAAGAGAAACCTTGAACACGAATGAACAGCAGCAGAACACCTATAATACAGTTAGAAAATGTGTAATAGAAACTTCAAACATTGTGGTAGATGATTGGCAAGAGAGGATATCAGAGAAGAGTTTATAAAGGAATTGGATTTGGGATGATGAGTAAGATTTGTATTTGGAGTAGCAGGATGTGGAAATTTTCAGGCCTGGTGTGGCCTGTAGGCAGGAGTGGCCGTGATGCATTTTTAGTAAAGACTAAAATGTATTCCCCTGTTCACTATATACGGGGATCAGGACTCAAAATCTCCTCCATCTGTACCTATTCTCTAGGTCAGTGATTCTCAATCAGGAACAGTAATGCTCCACTCCAGGGTGTTTGGAAATGTGTGTAAGTTGGGGAGGGAGTCAGCTTTAAGCCTGGGGTCCCTACTGACATGTGTTAGGATGCTAAATGTCTTGCAATGCACACAAAAGTTCTAAACAGTTAAGAACTTGTGCCCCCACTAACTGCTAAAAGCACTCCCAATAAGAAGCATTGCCAGTCATTTCATGCCATCACAATTATGCTTTAAATATTATTCATGCATGATTCCCAAATAAAGAAAGCTTCATTCAGCCTGGACCACTTGGTCTGACTCTTATATCCAACCGCATCCAGTTGGCATTTCCGCAGAGATGTGTACAATTAAATGTTAACATATCTATAATCAAACTCCTAATTCCCTTATCTCTCAACTCAGTCTTCCACAATCTGCTACATCTTAGTCGATAGAAACTTCATTCCTCCAGTTACTCTGCCCAAAAGCTTTGGGGTCTTTGATTTCGCTTTCTCTCACATCCCACAACCAACTCATCACATAGCCTGTTGGTTGTGCACTCAAAAATGTATTCAGGCTCTTGTCCCTTCTTACTACTTCTTTACTGTCACTTTGACCTAAATTACCATCATCTCCCACCTGGATTATAACAGTAGCCTTCCTACTTCTGTCTCAGCCTCCATTAGTCTGTTCTCTACGTAGTGTCTGGTGATCCTAGCCAAGTCGAAACACAGATCCTGTTTTGCCTGTACTCAGTCATCACTCTTGGCATTCCTTATACTTAGCATAAAAGCCAGAGACTTGGAAGTGACCTGTGAGCATGTACATGACTTGTCTTCTAGGTTACACCTTTGAATTCCTCTCCTATCACTCTCCCCCTTCTAACGTCCACTTAGCCATTTTTGCTCCTCCCTTTCTCTTGAGCACACCAGACTCCTGCCTCTTTGCACCTGTTTTTCCTCTATCTGGAATACTGTTCTCTCAGATTTCTTTTTTTTTTTTCATGTTTATTTATTTATTTTGAGAGAGAGATTTTTTTTTCATGTTTATTTATTTTGTGAGAGAGAGAGAAAGGATGCAAGCAGAGGAGGAGCAGAGAGAGAGGGGGAGAATCCAAGTAGGCTCCATGCTGTCGGCACAGAACTCCACACGGGACTCGATCTCACAAACTGTGAGATCATGACCTGAGCCAAAATCGAGAGTTGGACACTCAACCAGTGTAGCCATCCAGGTGCCCCAGATTTCTTCATAGTCTAACACCACATGTGTTATAGCTCCCATTGAAATTCTCAATCTTAGGGCACTCCTTAGACATATTAAGAATGGTTACTGTAAAGTTTGTATGTGATCATTCCATAACCTTACATCTTTTTTAAAATTCTTTTTTTAAATCTGTTTCTCTTGATTTTATTTTAGACAGTTTTATCTATATTGTACCTAGTTAGTTTTGAGTGCCTGCCAGATGCAGTATATAAGGAACTGTGACATTATGCTAGGCCTCAAATTGCATTATCTCCCTGTGGAGAGGACTCAAGTATGTGTGCCTTTTATCAGTTTATTGCTTCTCAGTTCCAGATCTACCCTTTTCCTTGGGACTGACGCTTGTAGAATTTTTTCCTTTGTCGTTGATTTATATGAAGCTTTCTCAATAGAGGGCCCTAGAGAGATAGTGCAAGGTCAGAACAGGGGTTTCCTTCCCGCTTCCAGGGTGCTGTTTTCTGTGCAGCAACCAGCAAAAGGATGCCCAGTAACACCTCAGCAGCCTTCACTCTCCAGCTGAAACCCACACTCTCCAGCAAATTTCTCTGCTGTCTTTTTCCTTTGATCAATACATGCCAGGTACATTTTTTATTTGAAAGAACCAGGTTTTGTTTTTATTTATACTTTCTATGCTTTGTTTCCTTTTCATCAATTTCAGTTCTTATGTTTTTCAATATCCTATCCATACTTTGTATTTATTTTGCTTTGCTTCTCCTAGTGTGTATATCACACACACACACACACACACACACACCTCCTGAAACCATCTGTACAATTAAGATCATAAACATATCCATCCCTAAGTTTTCTCATGCCCCTTGATAGTCATTCCTTTCTGCCCTCATCCTGTCTCCAGACAACCACTGATCTGTGTTCTGTTATTATACACTAATTTGTATTTTCTAGAGTTTTATATGAATGAGTTAAATAGTGTACACTTTGTTTTGGTCTGGCTCCTTTCACTCAGCATAAGGCTTTGGAGATTTATTCATGATGTAGTGTGTATCAGTAGTTCATTCTTTTTTATTGTTATATAGAATTCCATTCTATGGCTATACCACAGATTGTTTCTGTTTACTTGTTAATGCACATATGTGTTGGTTCTAGTGTTTGACTTTATTACAAATAAAGCTGCTATGGACATATGTTAACTGCCTTTTAATGGTCCTAGACTTAAATTTACTTGGATAAATATCTAGGAGAGGAGAGTCTGGACCATATATATCCTTAATTTTTTAGGGAACTGACAAACTTTCAAAAAATGACTGCGCCATTTTACATTCCCACCTGCAATATAAGAGATTTTCAGTTCTTCCCTATTTTTGCCACTTTGGGAATAGTCAGCCTTTTAAATTTATCCACCCTAATTGTTCTGCAGTGATATTTCATTATATTTTTAAATTGCATTTTTCCAGTGAGTAAGAGTGTACATCTTTGCTTGTGTTATTTGCCATCCTTATATCTGCTTTGACATAGTGTCTATGTACATCTTTTCCCCATTGTTTTTTTGGATATTTGTGTTCTCATTGAGTTTTGAAAGTTCTTTATAGATTCTGGATACAAATCTTTTATCTTCTGTATACTTTGCAAATATTTTCTCCCAGTCCATGGCTTGTCTCTTCATTGTCTTAACGAGGCCTTTTAAAGAGTAGACATTTTTTTATTTTGATGTAGTCCATTGTATCAATGTGTCCCTTTGTGGATCTTGCTTTTGGTGTAACCCAGATCACAACGGTTTTCTCCTGGATTGTCTCCTGGAATTTTTAAGGTTTATGTTTACATTTTGGTCTGTGATTCATTTTGAATTAATTTTTGTATATGGTACAAGTATGGCTAAAGTTCCTTTTTTTTTTTTTTTTTTTGCATGTGGATATACAGTTATTCCCACACCATCTGTTAAAAGTACTTTCCTTTCTCCACTGTACCTTTGTTGAAAATTAGTTGTCCTTATATGTGTGGGTCTATTTTTAGAAACTCTCCTTGCTCCATTGATCTATTAGTCTGTTTGACAACAACACCATATTGTCTTGATTACCATAATTTTACTGTACGTCTTAAAATTAGGTAGTGTTAGTCCTCCAAATTTATCTTCCAAATTGTTAGATTATTCTAATTGTTCAGCATTTCTACATAAATTTTAGAACCAGAATTTCAACATATATTTAAAAAGAAAGCCTGCTGTGATTTTGATTGTATTAAATTATAGATCAATTTGAGGAGAATTAATATCTTAGCAGTTTTGAGCCTTTAAAACTATGATCACAATAAATATCTTCATTTCTCAGCAGTATTTTGTACTTTTCAGTGTACAGGTCATGGATATCTTTCGTCAAATTTATCCCTAAATATTTCATATTTTTCATTCTATCATATATGATATTTAAATCTTTTTCATTTCCAGTGATTATTGCTACCATATAGAGTACAAATAATTTTGTATATTGATCTTGTATCCTCCAAACTTGCTAAGCTCACTTCATAGTTCCAGTAGTTTTGTTGTTATCGTTGTTTTGTTTTTTGGTGGTTTTTTTTTTTTTTTTTTTGGTTTTTGTTGTTGTTGTTGTTTTGGTGTGTGTAGGTTCTTTTGGACTTTCTACATACACAGTAATGTCTTTGGGGAGGAAAGGCAGTTTTACTTCTTCCTTAAAAAGAATCTAGTTGCCCTTTATTTCTTTTTCTTGCTTTATTACACTGGCTGTAAGCTCTGTACAATGTTAAATAGAAGTAGAGAACAAATATGTTTGTCTTGCTGAACTTATTGGGAAAACAGTCTTTCACCAAGTATAATATTAATTGTTGTTTTGTCATAAATAGCTTTTATCAGATGAATAAACTCCCTTCTATTCCTAATTTGCTAAGAGGGTTTTTTTTTCTTTTCTCCCTGGAATGGGTGTTGAATTTTGTTAGACAATTTTTCTGTATCTATTGAAATGACTTTATGGTTATTTTTCTTTTAAGTTTTAGTATAGTGATTTACATTGATTTTCTCATATTAGTGCAATCTTAATTAGTAAGCTAAACCTCATTTGGTCATAGTAGCTTGATACATTGTTGAATTCACTTTGCTAAAATCTTGTCTAGACTTTTTCCAACTATGTTCAAGAGTGATGCTGGGTTTTGTTTTGTTTTGGTTTGTTTTGTTTTGTTTTTTTCTCTTGAAATGTGTTTGTCTGGTTTTTGTATCAGGATAATGCTGGCTTCATAGAATGAGTTGAGAAGTATTCCAACCTTTTAACTAAAATTCAACTTCTTTAAATATAGGGCTGTTCAACTTACCTATTTCTTGAGTGAGCTTTCTAATTTTTATCCTTCAAGGACTTTGTATTAGCATAAAGTTGCTTATTGCCTTTTTATTATCTGTAGAAGTTGGGCAATGTCTCCTTTCTCATTCCTGATATTGGTAATTTGTGTCTTCTCTCTGGTTAGTCTAGTTAGAAATTTTTCAATTTTATTAATCTTTTCGAAGTTCTAGCCTTTAATTGATTTTTCTTTATTATCATCCCATTCTCTATGTCATTGATTTTCTTGATGCTCTTTATTATTTCTTTTTTCTGTTAAGGTTTAATTTGCTCTTTTATTTCCAGTTTCTTGGGTGAGAGCTCTGTGTGTAACATGTTATTCCAGGCAGTAATTATAATTGTTATTATAATAACCTTTGCTGCCAGTTCTAACATCTGTCAGTTCTTGGTTGATTTCACTTACATGATTTTTCTCATTATAGGTCATGTTTTCTCACTTACTGGAAAGCCTGGTAATATTTTACTGGATGCCGGACAGTGTGAATTTTACCACATTGAGTGCTGGGTATTTTTGTATTCATACAACTATTCTTGGTATATGACACAACTAAGTTAATTGGAAACAGTTTTATCTTTTCAGATATGGCTTTTAGGATTTGTTAGATGGGAATGGAATAATGTTCCGTCTAGTGTTAGTTATTCTGCACTACTGAGATAAGACCCTTACATGCACTCTACCTAATGCATCATGAATTATGAGGTTCAAGTCTGATAAGAACAAACACTGTTTTCATCCCTGTATGAGCGGTGGGCACTGTTACCTTTAATATCTTCAGCTGGTTCTTTCTCCAGCCTCGGATAGTTTCCTCACATGCCTGGGCTGATCAGTACTCATCTGAATACTTATGGGGGCCTTCTGCAGATCTCCAGAACTCCCTCTTTGTGCATCTCTCTCCTCTGAGGTTCTCTGTCCTGCAAACTCTAGCTGCTTTGGACTCCCTGAACTCTTCGTTCCTTGTCCTCAATTTAAGGTGCCTGCCATCCTGTGACTGATTTCCTCTTCCCTGATTAAACTGTTCTCTTCAGTCGGGTCTGTGCTCAAGTGTCACCTCCTCAGAAAGGCTTATTTTGATTAATACAGCTCTCACTCCCCTCTCGCTCTGTTTTATTATAGATTTACCTTTTCACTGTCTGTCTCTGCTCACGATAGTAAGGCCCACTTCTGATCTTACATGTGTACCTAACTGGATTTCATACTCATATGTATCAAATATCCACAAAAATGTTCATAATAGCCCATCATTGGAAACAGTCCAAATGTTTATCATTACTACACAGCAGTGAAAATGAATAAGCTATAGTTCATGTGACAACACGGATGAATCCCAGAAATAGAATGTTGACAAATGGAGCCAGACACAGAAGGTGTCTGTTCAAATAGGCAAAACCAAACAATAATGTTCGAATTTGAAATACCGGTTCCATTTAGGATATGGGTTTTTCCCAGTCAGGGGTTCCCAGAGTGGCCTTCTGAGGTTCTTTCCTTGAGCCGGATGGAGAAATTGGTTGAGTGAAATCAGTTGAGTCCCATATTGTCTCCTCTGTAAAATCTTCCCTAATTCCCTGAACAGGTGGTCATTCTGTCTTCTCTGAACAAACATTAGAACAATTACACTGTAATTTTTACATTTTCCAAGGGAAGGAATCATCTTGGTTTGGTTTGGTTGGTTTGGTTTTTGTTGTTTTGAGTATCTTTGGTGTAGAACCGATGCTCTGGAGACGTTTTCTGGTGGGAGGAATGAGCAAGTGCCGGAACTTCAAACATATGAGCCACGGGCTTCTGCAGCCCATGCCTGTGCCTTCCCATTGCCTGTTTCTAGTTGAGGACAGAGATACTATCTCCTGTTGTATCTGGAGAGCCAAGATTTGTTGGTACCTGTTTGTCATTAGTCTTGACAATGAAAAGTCTTGAGACTTAGGTAACCTGGAGGTCAGATAAGGTCAGACTCCTTAGATTTGGCAACCTGGCAACCACAGGAACAAAGCCACCTCTGCCTTCTGGTGGCTACAGGGATAAGGCATAACTTCGTGTATTCACAAGGCTTCGCTGTGAATATTTTCCCCACAAATTTATGAAAGGATCCATCAGAAATCAATTTGCTTTGTAGGGTTTCTTCTCCCACACAAAAATGCTGTGAAACCAAAATACGATAACTCAACAGAGTACTCTTTTTTCCTTTTAATTTTGAAAATTTCAATGAACATGCACTTGGAAAGGGTAATCAAATGAGGATAAATGGAGCTTCCAGAGAAAATTGTGGCGGTCTTGGGAAGGGAAGTTCCTTCAAAGTTTGTCCTTGCTGGAAGTAACTGGCCCTCAGCAGTGCTATAGCCGAGTTCCAACTGATGAGTTTACATTTCTGTGCCAGGCTTTATTAAGGAACCCAGGATAGCATCTGTTCACTTTGAAAAGAATTCTGGCAATTCAGCAGCGTCTTAAGATTTTAAATGTATATTTTGATTAACACATTTTTATTGGCATATATATTCCTTTCCTTTTTTGCTAATACTACTGTGAATGTGTCTTTCTGCAGCTGTGGTGCTCCCATTCAAGTTTCTGAGGTGAAGCTGCTTTCCTTTTCATCGGGGCAACTAACCGTCTTCCTCCCTGCTGAGGTGAAGGCCATAGGGACAGAGAATGATCGCGTCCTGCCTCTGCAAGAGCTGGCCATGAGGAGTCTACATCACACATACCATACTTTCCTTAAAGGTACACGGGGCTTTTCTCTTTTTCTGCCTCTTACTCAGTGAACTTGGAAATTATGTTTTATGCTGCCAGAGTACTTTGGTGTCCATTTTTTTTTTTATGGGTGGATCCAAATTTACTGTTTTAACCAGTTTTAAATGCCCAGTACAGTGACATGAAATACATTCACATTGTTGTGCAATGGGACTTTTTTTTAATTAAAAAAAAGTTGTAAGTTTATCAATGGTGATCCCTTCAGTACCCCCTACTGACACAGGAGCATTTGCTAAAATATGGTCTTCAGTCATAAAGGACAGAGGTTAAAAGTTAAACTATGAGGTTTAGGGGCACCTGGGTGGCTCAGTTGGTTAAGCGGCCGACTTCGGCTCAGGTCATGATCTCACGGTTTGTGAGTTCGAGCCCTGTGTCGCACTCTGTGCTGACAGCGCGGAGCCTGGGGCCTGCTTCAGATTCTGTGTCTCCCTTTCTCTCTGCCCCTTCCCCAGCTCACACTCTGTCTCTCTCTCTCTCTCAAAAATAAATAAAGATTAAAGAAAATTTAATGTAAACCATGTGGTTTAAATGAAGGAAATTGGTGTTTGGGAACATGTATCTGGTGGAAGTGAAAAGCCTGGCAGAGACACTTTTCTTTTGTGGGGAAAAAAAAAAAATGAAAGGTCTTATCCTCAAAGCAAAGTTGGGTACCTTCCAGCAGAGTGGGTTTTTGCCATGCAGTCTGCTTACATCTGAGAAATTATACACCTGAAGGGGAGGAAATATCAGGAACCTTTGGCACTACCACCACAGCATGTTAACTCTTGGTTTGGAAAGGATTTGGCGGTACATAGATTTCAGAGGTGTTGTGATGTGGGTCTCGGAGACGCTTTGAAAAAGCTGTAGGCTATGTTAAATAAGCTACATTTCAAGTTTTTTAAACTGCTAAATGTTTTGTCTTTGCCTCAAAAAAAAAAATCCATACGAAAGCACCTAACATCAGTCAGCCTTCTAGAAATGTCTAATACAAAGTTGAGTTGGTTTTTAATACTAGACAGAAAACTGATAATTATTCACCTATGGGTAAGTTCCATTTTTATAAATGGTTATTGGTAAGTCCAGATAGATCTAAAGGATGATAAGATCATTTGTATTTCCTTCCCAAAGACGAGTCTGTAATTTTTAGGTTTTGCCTCATTGTGACCACTTCTCTTTCTTCTGGATGTTTGCCATCGGTGGGAATCAGTGTGCACTTGTGCTCAAGATTGTCTGGGCCACTGGGATGTTTTGCTTTCAACGTTGCTTTTGTATCGCTCAGGCTCAGCCGAGAAGGAGGCCCCCTCTTTATTAATGACAGCTTTATTAATGAAACAGGGAAAAGCTTGGTTTCATTATTTTTCTTTCTTTGATTTGCTTCCCGCTTTCATTCCTTTCAGTAAATACAATTTAGCTTGAGTAGTGCTAAATGCCCAGTCGATTTTGGGAAGAACTTAATGGAAGTCAGTGTTAGTCTTTGGTGCCAGCCCTTTTTTCTTCTTGGTCTCTCACAGAACGTTTTGTAAACCCTCTCTGGGTAAATTAATGCCTTTTTTTTATCTTTGTTCTTAAAGAATATTTGGTGTTATTCTTTCCTTGCCTCTGCCTCAGGCCAGCTTTTGTTTGCTCTTAAAAGAGCAAATTTAGGCTTCCTCTTAGTATCAAAAAAAGTTAAAAAAATCTTTCGTTTCCAAATAATGCAGTGCCTATCAGATAACAGTTATTTTCAACACGCAATACTTTTTAACTAACCGAGTGGGCTGAGTAACAAAGAAACGTATTTCAAGCCCCGTGTAAGGAAATCTGATTTTTTTGTATTCATGCCTGATTTTCTCTTGTGTTCCAGATTTGAACTTTCTGTCTCCGATCTCATTACCCAGAAGTCTCCTGGAGCTGCTGCACTGCCCCCTGGGACACTGTCACCGGTGTAGTGAGCCCATGTTTACAATTGTCTACCCCAAGCTCTTCCCCTTGAGAGAGACGCCGATGGCAGGCCTGCACCAGGGGTAATCATGCCTAAGTGGGCACCAGGGCTTACACCTGGGAGAGGGGTGGAGGCCATGCAGGGAAGTATTGTTAAGTCAGCAGCTCTCAAGGTGCCCAGAGTGCTTCCTGAGATACAGCTGAAGGAAACAAAAGCACATTCTCAGCATCACAAGAAAACTGGACTTCCCTCTATTACTTTTTTGGCCGTGTACAGAAGAGTTTTATTGCATATGTTCTTTAGAGTAGCTCATTCTTTGCCAGGAGCCTTTTCCTGCTATTCCGCTATTCACAATAGTCTTTAGGCAATAAGGAATGTCAGAACAAAATATTTGTTATATAATGGGACCAGCCCAGCCCTTCTATTTAATTGGCGTTGCTAACTGAAAGTACATGGCTGAACATTGTGTGTGTGCGTGTGTGTGTGTATGTGTTTCTGTTTTGAATTTCTAACACTTCCAAATGCCATTCTCTTGCCACTCTCTATTTATTGGCGCAGTGCCTTGAATTTGCTAAGAATGTTCACCAAGCAAAAACCCCTAAACTGGTGGTTTAAAAAAAGAAAACCAGACAATTAAAATTAGGACATCAAATGAAAAATCCCCCATTAACACAACCTTAGCATATAGATATTCTAAATTTAGGATTTTCTAAATTCACGTTTTTCAAAGTTAAAAAAAAAGAGAAAGTACTAGAACGCCTCATTTATCCATCCAGTGGTATTTTGGGTTAGTAAGTTTTTCAGAGAACTTGTTACCCCCTATTGAGTGCCAAGAAGCATTTACTTTGTAAGCATTTCTGTAGAAAGAGAGCGAGCCTGGGCGGGGTGCTGAAACTCTCTGAGCCTCAGACTGGGGAGAGAACATCGTGCTGGGTGGGGCTGTCATGAGGATGAGCAGATGATGAAGGTAAAGGCTCTTCAACAAGTGGTGGTTACCTTTACCAGCGGTGTACCCACTCCCTCGCACAACTGCACTTCTCTTTCTCTTACCCCAAATAATCCTGTTTTGTTATACTTCCGGTTCCTGTTTCCACTTTCTGTATTTTTAACGTTTTTTGCTTCGTTGTGCCTGCCCACAAGAAGCCTTCCTCCAAACCTTTCTAAATTTGCTACTTCCAATCCGAAGTGATCACATCACCAAATTTAGTGGGATTCCGTTTAGATTGGAGTTAAAAGGACTGAGTCAGAGTCTGCGTGTATTACTTCCTACACGAATAAAATTAACAAATGAAATAGACACAGTGGAGGAGAGCCATAGTTGCACAGGGGCAGGTGCCCGGGCCCTGACTCCAGCTCCTCCGCCCAGAGACCTTGAGCAGAGGACGTAAAATCTCTAAGCTTCAATTTTTCATTAATAAGATGAGCATAATATTAATATCTATTTAATAAGGTCATTGTGAGGATAAATGAGATCATTCATGGAAAGAGCCCAGGCATGTAATAAATACTAAGTAAATGGTAACTATTTTAATCTATTTTTTTTAGCGCAGAGACTTTTAAAAATTTCTCGTATGTGTGTGTTTCTAGCAAATGCTTTTCATGTTAGTAAGATATCATCATAGGATAGTCTTAACGAATTCATTAAACTATCGTAAAACCCTTATGCATAGTACAGTGTTTTGTTGTTTTTTTTTTATAGAAGACATTTTCTTATTGAAAATATGAAAATGAAAACAATTCTGTATGGTCAGGATACCCTGTCAGTAGCTGATAAAATTCTGAATACCTTTTTCAAAAAGATAAACTTTCTTTTTATCATGGCAATTAATTTGTGAAAGTAAATTAGATCCTTCAAAAGGAGACATTTTTTGTGTGTGTTATCTTTATATGAGATTTGGGGAATTTATTCAGCATTTGAATGTTTTATTGACTGTTACTTATTTCTCTGCTACAACCTAGAATGTCAGTGTGAATAATCTTATATTGTTTCGGGACATAAAATATAATAGTATTAGTTTCATAAAATGAATATATCCAGTACATAGGACTTAAGCAGTGCCCGTTTGTTGAGCAAAGCCAGAAGTGCCTGTGTTTATAGCAAAGATGAAATGCCAAGACATAAACATGGCTTTCTGTGGTAAGTTAATGCTAGGGTTGAAATTGAGAGTTTGTGGCTTTCATTCGGTCCACCAGACTTTGCTCCTTCCCATGTTGCTATGGAGATTGTATTAAAAGCATTGACTTCAGTTTCTATCATAGTCTTTAAAGTACTTTCTTTTGTAACTGAAAACCAACTACTTGAATCTCAGTAGCTTACTGCTGAAAATAAAATCAATATTTTTAATATCATAAACTAACTCTACAAGGTCTTGATAATATTATTTTTAAGTTTTATAATATATTCAGTTCAGTTGGCCTTGCTTGTTGTAAATAATACATTGTATCAGCCAATACCTAAATCATTGTGGACATCTGGCATCATTTTAAAAGAACATATTGGATATTCTTCTAAAATACCAAGTCTCATACAAGTGTTAGTTTCAACCTAAATTTAATACAGAGTGAAGCAAAAAGAAATTATAGTATTTTTAATAAACAATAGATTCCCAAACCTTCAAATGTCAATAAAACAGAAGAACGGCTAGCATATTCATGATTTTGAATCCTTATAGCACATTTGCTTTCCTAAAACTTACTGTTCACTTACTAAAATGGAGAACATCAGCATAGAGGGTTATTTATTATTATAACAACGTGTCTGGCTTTTCCCCATGCATGCGTGATTTATACAAGTTCTGTATTTTCCAATAGGAAATCAGGTCACCCAAGGTTTTTCAGGGCTATATATTAATTTGCTAGGAATGCCACAACATTTAAAATGCCACAAAACCGGGTGACTTAAATAAAAGGATATCCATTGTCTCACAGCTCTGAAGGCTAGAAGTCTGAAATCGGCATGTTGGCGGGGTAGTTCCTTGTGACGGCTGTGAGGGAAGGGTCTGTTCCAGGCATCTCTCCTTGGCTTGGAGATAGAAGCCTGTCTTCTCCCTGTGTCTTTACATCATCTTCTCTCTATGTCTGTCTCGCTCTGTGTCTAAACTTCCCCTTTTTGTAAGGACCCCAGTGATATTGCATTAGGGCCCACTCTGGTGGGCTTTAATCCTCCCTTAACTAATTGTACCTGAAGTGATCCTGTTTCCAAATAATGTCACTGCATTACTCTGCTCAGGCTGCCATAACAAAATACCATAACTCACTGACTTGAACAACAGAAATTTATTTCCTCACAGTTCTTAGACTGGAAGTCTGAAATCAGGGTGCACATGGTCAGGTTGTAGGGGAGAGTTTTTTTCTTGGTTTGCAGATGGCCACTTTTTTGCTGCCTCACATGGCAGAGAGCTTGTGAGCACATGCACACAGGCTCTCTGGTGTCTCTTCTTTTTATAAGGGTGCTAATCCCGTTATGAGTGCCCCATCCTCATGACCTCATCTAAACCTACTATCTCCAGAAGGGCCTAACTGCAAATACCCATCACATTAGAGGTCAGGGCTTCATCACATGAATGTGGGAGGACATACTTCAACCCATAACAATCTGTTCCAAAAATTCATGTTCTTCTCACATGCAAAATAAATTCACCCTATCCCAACACCCCCCAAATCCTAACCCATTCCAACATCAACTTGTAAGTTAAAAAAATCTCATCTTTTTTTTTTTTAAATGTTTTATTTATTTTTGAGAGAGAGAGAGAGAGAGAGAGAAGTGGGGGAAGGGCAGAGAGAGGGAGATAGAGAATTCCAAGTAGGCTCCAAGCTGTCAGTGGCTCGATTCCACAAACCGTGAGATCATGACCTGAGCCGAAGTTGGACACTTACTTGATTGTTCAGACGCCCCAGTTCAAAATCTCCTTTTAAATATCTAAATCAGGTAAAGGTAAAACTTGGGTATAATTCTTCCCGGGGCAGGACTCCTCTCCAGTTATAAACCATATAAAAACCATATAAAAATATGTTTAATTATTAAAACATTAGTAGACCAGGGGCGCCTGGGTGGCTCAGTTGGTTGGGCATACGACTTCAGCTCAGGTCATGATCTTACAGTCTGTGAGTTTGAGCCCCGCATTGGGCTCTGTGCTGACAGCTTGGAGCCTGGAGCCTGGAGCCTTCTCTGAATTCTGTGTCTCCCTCTTTCACTGCCCCTCCCCGCTCTCACTGTGTGTGTGTGTCCTCTCTCAAAAATAAAAACATAAAAGAAATTTAAAAAAAGTTGTTAGACCAGTTATTTATTTTTATTTTGATGGGGGACAAAGTGTGTCTATTCAATTCATACATGATCATAGAAGCAAAATTAGAAAACACAATTCTGGGGGCACTTGGGTGGCTCAGTCGGTTAAGCGTCCGACTTCGGCTCAGGTCATGATCTCGCGGTCCGTGAGTTTGAGCCCTGCGTCGGGCTCTGTGCTGACAGCTCGAGCCTGGAGCCTGTTTCGAATTCTGTGTCTCCCTCTCTCTCTGACCCTCCCCCGTTCATGCTCTGTCTCTCTCTGTTTCAAAAATAAATAAACGTTAAAAAAATTTTTTTAAAGAAAATACAATTCTGCAAAAGGAAACTATCTCAAACAGAAGAACTTCAACCAGAAATGACCATTGGTAATAGGTTAAAATAGAATCTCTCTAAATTGACTTTTTTTTAAGTTTATTTATTTATTTTTGTGAGAGAGGGACAGAGAGAACATGTTCACACAAGCAGGGGAGAGACAGAGAGAAAGGAAGAAAGAGAGAATCCCAAGAAGGTTCTGTGTTGTCAGCACAGAGCCCAAGGCAGGGTTCGATCCCACAAACTGTGACATCATGACCTGAGCCAAAATCAAGAGTCAGATGCTTAACTGACTGAGTCACCTGGGCACCCCTCTCTAAATTGACTTCTCAACCAAGGATCCATTGAATCAGATTATTGGTGCTCTTTATATCCTTTTTTTAAAAATTGTGTTAAGAACATTTAAACATGAGATCTACCTTCTTAACAAATTTTCAAGTGCATAGTACAATAGTATTAACTACAGGCACCACATTCAGCAGCAGCACTCTAGAACTTGTTCAGTTTGCATAACTGAAGCTGACAACAACTCCCATTTCTTCCTCCCCTTCTCCAGCTTCTGGCAACCACCATTCTACTCTCTGCTTCTATGAGTTTACTTTTTTCAATACCTCGTGTAAGTGAAATCCTGTCCTCCTGGGGCTGGCTTATTTCACTTAGCATAATGTCTTCCAGGTCTGTTTGTGTCATTGCATATGCCAGGACATCCTTCTTTTTTTTAGTCTAAGTGATATTCCATCCTTATGGGATGCCTGGGTGGCACAGTCAGTTGAGCATCCGACTCTTGATCTCGTGGTTCATGGGATCAAGCCCCACGTCGGGCTCTGCGCTGACAGCACAGAACCTGCTTGTGATTCTCTCTCCCTCTCTCTCTCTCTGCCCTTCCCCGCTTGTGAATTCTCTCTCTCAAAATAAATAAATAAAATATTGAAAATAAATTATTTTAAAAAATATTCATCCCATATTTCTACCAGATTGTCTTTATCTGTTCACCCATCAGCGGACATTAAGGTTGTTTTCATATCTAGGATATTGTGAATAATGCCGTCATGAACATGGAGTGCAGGTATTTCCTTGAGACTCTGATTTCTTTTGGTTACATACTCAGAGTGGGATTTCTGGATCATATGACGGTTATATTTTAATTTTTTTGAGGAGCTGCTGTACTATTTTCCATAACAGCTGCAGCATTTTACATTCCCACCAAAAGTATACAAGGATTCCCATTTCTCTGTATCTTTGCCAACACATTATTTTTTGTTTGGTTGTTTCATTTGTTGTTTTTACAATAGCGATCCTAATAGGTATGAGGTGATGCCTCACTGTGGTTTGATGTGTATTTCCTTGATGATTAATAATGTTGAGAACCTTTTCATGGGCCTGTTGGCCACTTATGTCTTTGGAGAGATGTCTATGTAAATCCTTTGCCCATTTCTAAATCAGATTATTTGTTTATTGCTATTGAGTTATAGGAATTCCTTATATATTTTGGATATTAACCCATCATCAAGTAGTGGGATTCTCAAATATTTTTTTCCCATTTTATAAGTTGCTTTTTCCTTTTGTTTCCTTCTGCTTTGCGGAAGCTTTTTAGTTTGAAGTAGTCCTGCTCACCTGTTTTTGCTTTTGTTGCTGTGCTACTCATGTCATGTTCAAGAATTCATTGTAGGGGTGCCTGGGTGGCTCAGTCAGTTTAGCCAACTCTTGGTTTCAGCTCAGGTCATGATCTCGTGATTTTGTGAGTTTGAGCCTCACGTTGGGCTCTGTGCTGACAGCACAGAGCCTGCTTGGGATTTTCTCTCTCCCTCCTGCTCTGCCCCTTCCCCATTCATGCTGTCTCTGTGTCTCTCAAAAATAAATGAACTAAAAAAAAAAAAAAAAAAAAAAAAAGAATTCATTGTCAAGACCAATGTTAATTAAGAAGCTTTCTCCCAATGTTTCCTTCTAGTTTTATAGTCTCAGGTCTTACATATAAGTCTTTAATCTATTTTGAGTTGATCTTTTTATGTATGGTGTAAGATAAGGTTTCTACTCTCAGTTTCATTCCTTTTGCATGTGGATATCCAATTTCCCAGCACCATTTTTTGAAGAGACTCTTTTTCCCATTGTATATTCTTGGCTTCCTTGTGGAAGATCAGTTAACAGTTTTGTGTGGGTCTGTTTCTAGGCTCTGTGTTCTGTTCCATTTGTCTGTATATCTGTCTTTATGCCAATACCATACTGTTCTGATTACTGTAGCTTTGTAAAATATTTTGCAGTCAGGAAATGGGATGCCTCTAGCTTTGTTCTTTCTCAAGATTTGCTTGGCTCTGTGGGATCTTCTGTTGGCTCCAGGTGAGTTTTAGGAATTTTTTTCTCTCTTGTTAAAAATGCTATTGGAGTTAGTTCCAAATAGCTCAGAGTAACTCATCCACTCATTTATTAATGTGTCCAGTTAGCAGATATGCAGTGAGCATTCCCTGCAAGCAGAGCACTGTGGGAGGTAATGACACCCTGGCCTCAGTCAGCTGCTTTCAAGCTCTGATGTAGAGTTTGGTTTTCTTCAGGAATTCTCCTTGGTCTTTTAGGCCAGAGCGATTACGTGAGAGGGCCAGATGTCCTGGTGACGGATGTGCCTTGGGATAGAGGCCTGTGAGAGGCGTGCACAACTCATTGTCTTATGGCTTCCCTCATCTTTCAGGACAACTTAATACTCTCTTCTCCACTCACTGTAATTTCACTCACTGTAGTTTATCTCTAAATAATCTCTCCTAATTCTTATATGGTTAAATCACTTACGAAATGTTTCTCATTACCTTATCCTTGCTTTTTATGGCTATTACTTTCTTCTGTGAAACCAGTTAACATCAGTAATACTGACATTATTTGCTTACTTGTATTTAGGATTTTTTTTTTCTTTTAGCCAAAGCCTATTCATTGACCGGCACCCTCTTAAGGTGACTTAGGAAACTTTGCGCAGGTAAAATACTCTTCAACAAATTAAGTAAATTGTTCTTCACTGTTTTTTCCTACTCGTATCACTCAGTTATTGTGTGTTGACCTCTGCGATGTGCCAAACTCTGTATTAGGTACCAGGGATTCAGCCCTGACCACACCACCTGATAACTTCTTTTCCCATACATATATTTCACCCCTGACGTCCTAGGGCATGGACTGATCAAATAGAGAAACCAGTATGTCGTATTTAAGCCTGTAGGTCTGCACGTAGGATCTTCCCATGAGAAACCGTCACCATTAACATAAGTGGAACAAGCAGATACAATATGTTATAATTCTCCCTTAATTTGTGTATGAGTTTGGGATGTCATCTGATCAACTCTGTCTAATAAATATTGTTTTTCTTCTGGCTTGAATTTCTGTATGAGTCAAGGATATGCTTTTTGCTTTTTGTTTCTAATCAGGAAACACGTTTGCAAAGAAGATACCATATTTCTTATGTTTTTTTGGGGGCTCCAGAATGTGCCAACCACATTGTGATTTTTTTTTAAGAATAGTGTATTTCTGTATTTTAAAACTAAGCTGAAATGCTCTTTCTCCTGTCTTGCCTATAAATAAGAGATTCTAAAGCAACAAATGTCATGTCTGATGTTCTTTGTAGAATGTACTAACCTCCTTTTCCTAACTATAGAGTTTATTGCTTAGCTCAGAATTTCTCCCTTAAAACTGTCACATCCCTGGTGCCACAGCTTAGGAATTTTAAAGGATCAAACCAACACAAATCCATTCTTAAGGCAGTAGATTTGGTGTACTTGTAACAACTTAGATCATTAATGCAACAAGCAGATACAATATGTTGTTAGAATCTCCCACAAGTCATAAGTCCACACAGTTGGATTTTTTGTAGCACAACTATGGCTCCAGGTTACCCACCCCACCCTTGAGCATCATAAGGAGTTAATAATGATCAGTGGGCATTATGCTTCAGTAAGTAAAAAACAACAAAACAACAACAAAACACATTTTTATGGAGTTCGATTTTTTTGCTTACAGCCTTTATTTTTAAAAACCCAGCGGCATGAAATGTATTGTTTCTATGAATGATTTTCATGTAGCATAATTATTTTTTTTTAAAGTCAGGAGAGTTAAGTTTAGTTAGCTGATCCTCAAAAATCCACTTATCATACGTAAGATCATTTTGTGTCTGAGTTTCATTTCAATTGTGATTTATATACATGTATACATGCTGGTGTGTGTGAAGCAAATTATCTGAAGTAGGGTTCTAACCAACTTTAATTTTTTTTTAGTTAAGGTAATACAAAGTATCCAATGACTTAAAATTTATATAGTTTCCTGAATTAAGAAAATCTTGAAAGTGATGCTTGCCTTTCATTTTCATATGAGTGTAATTTGCAAAGCAGAAGGTTTTGATTTTGATGGAGTCAAATTTATCCATTTTAATTTTATAGTTAGTGCTTTTTATGTCCTAAGAAATCTTTACCTACTCCAGGGTCATAAGGATGTTCTCTTTTCCATTGATCTGTGTCTGTCTCTCAGTCAATGCCAAACTGTGTTGATTCTGTAGTTATATATTAGCACTTAATATCAGATAAAGTGATACTTCTACTTTGTTATTCTTTTTCAAAATTCTGTTAATTCTTCTAGGGCCTCTGCATTTCCATATAAATTTTAGAAAAAGCTTATCTTTGTCTCAAAAAAAAAAAAAAAAGCCTTGTGCTGGATTTTGAAAAGAATTGCATTCAATCTATAGATCAACTTGGAGAGAATTAACATCTTTGCGATGTTGAGTCTTCCGGTGTGTGAATCCTGTGTCTTTCCATTTTTTTAAGTAGTCTGTATTTCTTTCATCAATATTTAATAACTTATAGCATAGAAGTCCTTAAATGTTTTGTTAAATTTATATGCAAGTGTCCCACTTTCTTTATGTGACTATAAATGATATTATACTTTTAAATTCCACTTTCCATGTGTTCATTGTTAGTATGTGGAAATGTGATTCATTTTTGTATTTCAGTCTTACGTGCCTGCAGCATTGCTGAACTTGCTTAAAGGTCTAGGAGTACATTTTGTAGATGCTTTGGTGTTTTCTATGTAGACAATCATGTCTTCTGAAAGTAGAAATAGTTTTATTTCTCCACGTTCCATTCTCTATGCCTTTTATTTCTTTTTCTTGCCTTACTGCAGTGGTTAAAACTTCAAGTACTGTGTTGATTAAGGTGTTGAAAGTACACATCCCTTATAGAGTATGAAGTTAGCAGTAGGTTTTTTGTAGATTCTAATTATCAGATTGAGAAAGATCCCCTCTATTCCTGTTTGCTGAGGCTTTTTATCATTAGTGGAGATTTTTCAAATGCTTTTTTCTGAGTCCATTGATATCATACAATTTTTTTTTCATTCACCAGCTGACATGATTGATGAAATTGATTTTCAAATATTAAACCAACCTTACATACCCAGAATAACCCCCACCTGACAATGGTGTATAGCTCTTTTTATACTTTTCTGTATTAGTTTAATACTTTGTTGAAGATTTTTCTATCTGTATTCATGAGAGAGATGGTCTATAGTTTTCTGGTTTTAAATTCTCTGGCTTTAGAGTCAGAGTAATTACTGGCCTTATAAAATGAGTTGGGAAGTGTTCTTCCTTTCCTGTTTTTCTGCAAGAGACTGTAAAAATTCCTCTTAGCTCTTCTTTAAATGTTTGATAGAATTCTCCAGTGAAATTGTCTGGACCTGGAGATTTCTTTTCTTTTTTTAATTACGAAGTCAATTTTTAATAGTTACAGTCCTTTTCAGGTTGGCTATTTCATCTTGGTTGAGTGGTGGTAGTTTGTAGTTTTCAAGGAATCCATCTACTCTCAGCTTATTCTCATCTTTTTAATGGCTTCAGGATTTGTACTGATAACACCTGTTTCATTTCTTATATTAAGAGAGCCTTCTATCTTTGTTAGTCTTGCTAAAGATGTATCAATTTTATTGATCTTCTTAATCCTAGTGAAATTGTTGATTTCACTGATTTATTATTGCTTCATTCTGCTTGCTTTGGGTTTACTTTGCCTTTGGGGGATGGGATTGGAGTAGAAGCTCAGATCATTGATTTGAGAACTTTCCTTTTTAACATAAGCATTATGTACCATACATTTCTCTCTCAGCACTGCTTTCCCATGCCTCAAAATTTTTGATATGTTGTCTTTTCATTTTCATTCAGTTCATGTAAGTTTCTATTTGAGATTGCCTCTTTAATCCATGGGAAAGTAGTCATTTGACCCATAGGTCAAGGAAGGTCAAAGAACTGTGTTCTTTTATATCCACATTTGGAAATCTTCCTGTTGTCTTTCCGTTATGGATTTCTAATTTGATTCCATTTGGATAGAGAACATGCTCTGTGATTTTTACTTACTTTAGATTGTTCTTCATAAATTGTTCTTTTTTTAGGATTTTTATTTTATTTTTTTTAATATGAAATTTATTGTCAAATTGGTTTCTATACAACCCAGTGCTCATCCCAACAGGTGCCCTCCTCAATGCCCATCACCCACCCTCCCCTCCCTCCCACCCCCCATCAACCCTCAGTTTATTCTCAGTTTTTAAGAGTCTCTTATGGTTTGGCTCCCTTCCTCTCTAACCTTTTTTTTTTTTTTCCCCTTCCCCTCCCCCATGGTTTTCTGTTAAGTTTCTCAGGATCCACATATGAGTGAAAACATATGGTATCTGTCTTTCTCTGTATGACTTATTTCACTTAGCATAACACTCTCCAGTCCCATCCACGTTGCTACAAAAGGCCACATTTCATTGTTTCTCATTGCCACGTAATATTCGATTGTGTACATAAACCACAATTTCTTCATTCATCAGTTGATGGACATTTAGGCTCTTTCCATAATTTGGCTATTGTTGAAAGTGCTGCTGTAAACATTGGGGTACAAGTGCCCCTACGCATCAGCACTCCTGTATCCCTTGGGTAAATTCCTAGCAGTGCTATTGCTGGGTCATAGGGTAGATCTATTTTTAATTTTTTGAGGAACCTCCACACTGTTTTCCAGAGCGGCTGCACCAGTTTGCATTCCCACCAACAGTGCAAGAGGGTTCCCGTTTCTCCACATCCTCACCAGCATCTATAGTCTCCTGATTTGTTCATTTTAGCCACTCTGACTGGCGTGAGGTGATATCTCAATGTGGTTTTGATTTGTATTTCCCTGATGAGGAGTGACGTTGAGCATCTTTTCATGTGCCTGTTGGCCATCTGGATGTCTTCTTTAGACAAGTGTCTATTCATGTTTTCTGCCCATTTCTTCACTGGATTATTTGTTTTTCGGGTGTGGAGTTTGGTGAGTTCTTTATAGAATTTGGATACTAGCCCTTTGTCCGATATATCATTTGCAAATATCTTTTCCCATTCCGTCGGTTGCCTTTTAGTTTTGTTGATTGTTTCCTTTGCAGTGCAGAAGCTTTTTATCTTCATGAGGTCCCAATAGTTCATTTTTGCTTTTAATTCCCTTGCCTTTGGAGATGTGTCAAGTAAGAAATTGCTGCGGCTGAGGTCAGAGAGGTTTTTTCCTGCTTTCTCCTCTAGGGTTTTGATGGTTTCCTGTCTCGCATTCAGGTCCTTTTTCCATTTTGAGTTTATTTTTGTGAATGGTGTAAGAAAGAGGTCTAGTTTCATTCTTCTGCATGTTGCTGTCCAGTTCTCCCTGAACCATTTGTTAAAAAGACTGTCTTTTTTCCATTGGATACTCTTTCCTGCTTTGTCAAAGATTAGTTGGCCATACTTTTGTGGGTCCAGTTCTGGAGCCTCTATTCTATTCCATGGGTCTATGTGTCTGTTTTTGTGCCAATACCATCCTGTCTTGATGACTGCAGCTTTGTAGTAGAGGCTAAAGTCTGGGATTGTGATGCCTCCCGCTTGGTCTTCTTCTTCTTCAATATTACTTTGGCTATTCAGGGTCTTTTGTGGTTCCATACAAATTTTAGGATTGCTTCTTCTAGCTTCGAGAAGAATGCTGGTGCAATTTTGATTGGGATTGCATTGAATGCGTTAGATAGCTTTGGGTAGTATTGACGTTTTAACAATATTTATTCTTCCAATCCATGAGCACAGAATGTTTTTCCATTTCTTTATATCTTCCTCAATAAATTGTTCTTCATTCTTTGACTTCCTGATGGAAGCTCAGGTTATTGATTTTAGAGCTTTCTTCTTTTCTAATACATGTGTTTAGTGTGCTGTGAGCTTCCCTTTAATACTGCTTCTGCTGCTTCCCACAACTTTTTGATAAGTTGTATTTCATTTTCACTCAGTTCAAAATATTTTTTTAGGTTTATTTATTTTGAGAAAGAGCGCACGTGAGCAAGCAGAGGAGGGGCGGAGAGAGGGAGAGAGAATTCTGACATGGGTCTCAAACCCACAAGCCATAACCTGAGCCAAAATCAAGAGTCACACGTTTAACCTACTGAGCCACCCATGCTCCCCCACTACAAAATATTTTAATTTCTTTAGAGACCTGTTCTTCTACCCATGTATTATTTAGAATTTAATTTTTAAAATTTCAAATATTTGGGGATTTTCCATCTGTCTTTCTGTTAGTGATTTCTAGTTTAATTTCCAGTTGTGGTCTGAGACCAAAGTTTGTTTGATTTCTCTTCCTTTAAATTTTTTTATGGTGCAGTTTTATGTCCTAGAATGTGGTTTGTCTTGAATAATATTACACATGAGCTTGAGATGAGTGTGTATGAATGTGTATTTTTCTGTTGTTGGATGGAGTATCTGTAAGTGTCAATTAGGTCCAGTTGATTAATGATAACTAACAACTGTATTCTCTCTGATGTTCTGTTTTCTGGATCTATCAAGTACTTAAAGAGCTCTAATAGTGGATTTGTCTGTTTCTTACACTTCTATCATTTTGTGCCTTACATGTTTTGATGCTCTGTTATTAGATTCATACACATTTTACATTGTTATGTCTTTTTGGAGAATTAACACCTGTATCATGATGTCATGCCCCTCCTTATGTCTGACACTTTTCTTTGTCCTGAATTGAAGTCCACGTCATCTGAAATTGATATAGGTATTAACATGCTTTATCTTTTCCCATCTCTTTACCCTTAACCTGTCTGCCTCTGTATGTTTAAAGTGGGTTTTTTGTACACATTATATATTTGGGCCTAGTTTTTTCATCTGCTTATAGAGTCTCTTTTAATTGGTATATTTAGGTGATTTAAATTTAAAGTGATTATTGATTTAGTTAGATTAATATCTACTGTGTTTATAATTATTTTCTATTTTTTACATTCTTATTTCTTTTCCTCCCTCTTTTTCTGCCTGCTCTGGTTTTAATTGAGCATTTTACATGATTCTATTTTATCTCCTCTATTAGCATACCCATTATAGTCCTTTTTCAAAATGTGTAATGGTTTCCTTAGAGTTTACAATATGTATTTTTTTCACTAATTTAAGTCCATCTTCAAATGACTCTATATTACTCAATGTGTAATAAAGGTGTCTTGTGACAGAATATCCCACATTCCTCCCTGTCATCCCTTACAGAATTGCTGCCTTTCGGGTCAACATCCATCTGTTGTAGTCACACACTACATTGCTACCCTCATTACTTTAAGCAAGTTATACTTTAGTTCAATTGAAAATTAGAAAACTATTTTACTTTACCTTTATTCATGCCTTCTCCAGTAGCCTTCCTGTTTTTATTTAGATCTGAGTTCTGTTGTTTTCCTCCTGGCAATGAATTTTCCTCAGTTATCAGTTTGTCTGAAAAAATCTTTATTCTCCTTTACTTTTGAAGGATAATTTTACTGGGTATAGAATTCTAAGTCAGTGATGTTTTTTTCTTTGAGCACACTAAATATTTTCCTCTGCTCTTTTCTTGCTTGCATGCTTTCTAATATGTCCACTGTAGTTCATATGCTTGTTCTTCTATAGGTAAGAGTTTTTTCCCACTCTGGCTCTTTTGAAAATTTTCTTATTCTTTTTTTCTAGTTTGAGTATGATATGCCTGTGTGTCTTTTGGGGGTTGTTTTGTTCTGTTTTTGATATTTATCCTGCTTGGTGCTCTTACACTACTGGATCTGTTACTAATTTTGTAAACTTCTTAACCATTATCACTTCAAATATTTCTTTACCTTTCTCTCCTTCTCCTTCTGGTATTCTAATTATGCATATGTTGCACCTTTAGAAATTGTCCCACAGATTTTAGATTTTCTTTTCTATTTTTTAAAATTCTCTGAAAATTCCAACATCTTTGTCATATCTGGCTCTGGTTTTGATGTTCTGTTTGTCTCTTCAACATGTGCTTTTTCTTGCCTTATGTCTTCTAATTTTTTGTCAGACATATTGTATTAGGTAAAAAAGAACTGAGGTAAGTAGGCATTTAGCGTGAGATTTTATGTTAATCTGGCTGGGAGTTGGGCTGTGTCTAATATTTGCTATGGTTGTAGGCATCAGAGGCTTCAAATTCAAATTCCTAGTTTGCTTGTTTTAGTCTCCTAACTTGACATTGGACTTTCCTGTGTACTCTTAAGAGAGTCAGCATCTTGCAGCTGTTTTATCTGTAATCCACTGTTCTTTTTAATTTTTTTTTTAATTTATTTGAGAGAGCGAGTACGATTCAGGGAGAGGGGCAGAGGGAGAGAGCAAGAATCTCAAGCAGGCTCCACACTGAGCATGGAGCTCAGCTCTGACACAGGGCTCAATCCCACGACCCTGGGATCATGACCTGAGCTGAAGTCAAGAGTCAGATGCTCAACCAACTAAGCCACCCAGGGCCCCTATTCTTATGCTGGAAACCAGTTACTCTGGTGGTATGGTGTGAGAAAGGAAAGTGTTCTGAAGTTTTATGATTATATCTAAGTATTATAGTGGGCCTGTATTTCTAGGCTATGACTTTAACAAGTTTTTCTTATGTCTCATAGCTTGTTTTTTCCACTGAGGTGGTATGGGCAGGCTAGAGGGGGCTGGAATGGCAACAGTGCCCTTCCCAAGCTAGGATAAGGTTCTGGTAAACTCTTTTCCTCTGGAAAGCAGTCCTTTGTTCTCGACGATGTTCTGGGTGTGACACATGAAAACTACTTCTTTCCTGCTCTTGACTGAGTTACAAGTGGATTTTTTTTTTTTAATTTTTACTATGACAGCCTATAGAATTTCTGTAGGTAAAACCCAAGAATATGTGTGACAATCCTAAGATTGCAGCCCCAGCATTATATGATTCTCAGGCTAGCCTGCGCTCAGCCTCCAGAAGTTCTAATGTCTTCTGTCCAGGCGAGCAAATCCAGGTGTGACTCTCCAGATTCATCCATCTCTCCAGACTCTGAGGTTGCTCTTTACCCTACACCCTCAGTCCCCTGGTGTCCAGAAGAAAAGTTGTTGGTTTTCAGTTTATTCAGCTTGTTCTTGTATGCCTAGGAGTGACGACTTCTAGGCTACTTACCAGAGATGAAACTACATGTGTCCTCTGTACATTACAGTTATTTTCAAATTTGTTGAGGTGTGTTTTATAGTTAAGGATACTCTCTATCCATGGACATTTGGTGGTGGAAGGGGAGAGTATTCTGTTTTTGGGTGGAATGTTCTATATACCTCAATTAGATTCTTTGGTCAGTTGAGTTGTTTGGTTTTTCTGTACTTTTGCTGATTGTCTGCCTAGTAGCTCTGTCATTTACTGAAAGCAAGATGGTGAAGTATCCCCTCTAATTGTGGATTTGTCTATTTCTCCTTTCAGTGCTGTTATTTTTAAGACTAATGAGATGATTCACATATCATACAATTCGCCTGTTTAAAGTGTACAATTCAGTGTGGATTTTACTATATTCATGAATATGTGCAGCCAGCACCACAGTCAGTTTTAGAACATTTTTCTTATCCTACAAGAAACCTTGTACCTTTCGGCTGTCACCTCTGTACTCCCCCATACCCAGCGTGAAGCAACCAGATACTTTCTTCCTCTGTAGATTTCTCTGCCCCAGTCCTTTGGCTAGGGGGAACAAGCTTTTCTTGGCATTTTTTTTTTTTTTAAACCTATGCCTGTTGGTGGTTCTGGGTTTCTACGAGCATCCTATCTAGCTATATGGGAAGCAGTAAGAAAACCTAGGAAACCCACTGCTGCCATGTTGCCCCTTAAGTCCCAAGGTCCATAGACCGTCTACCTTCAGTCTATCTTTTAGAGTCTTCCTATGCTTGTTTGTTGTGTTATGGACAGTTTGTTGTGCTTTAATTGTAAGAGGATGGATCCAGAA
Organism: Acinonyx jubatus; assembly: GCF_027475565.1. Classification (NCBI taxonomy): domain Eukaryota; kingdom Metazoa; phylum Chordata; class Mammalia; order Carnivora; family Felidae; genus Acinonyx; species Acinonyx jubatus. The sequence continues at coordinate 17,634,239 of NC_069386.1, forward strand.
GAACTGGACTGTTCTATCTTGGCAGAACCAAAAGTCCCCAACCAAATATATTTTGTCACTAAAATCCAAAGGGACCCACAGGGAGTATCTATTACTTCATAGTGTAGTTCCAGATGTAAGTCTTCTGAAACTTTACCAATGCAGTAGACACCTGACCTCCTGGAGGATTTCTGTCTCACCTCTAGTACATGTGTCATATTAAGTATCACGTGTGCTTGCTACTTCCAGTTTGTATTCCCCTCATCAATACAAACTGTAATGTCTTGGTGAAAGGAATGCCTTCTCGCGCTCCCACGGGTTTTTAGGAGGTGGCTGAGCAAGGGGCACCACATGGGATCCACTTTAGAGTTCCAGTTTCTCTAAACCTACAATCTCTTCCCTCCAGACTGTGCAGTGGGTTTCCACCCTGTCTCCTTGACTATAGGCATTACTGACTCAGAACTTCTTTTTTTTTTTTTTTTTTTTAAGGTTTATTTATTTTTGAGAGAGAGTGCGAGCATGAGTTGGGGCGGGGCAGAGAGAGATGGAGAGAGAGAATCAGAAGCAGGCTCCACCCTGTCAGTGTGCAGCCAATGCAAGGCTGGAACCCATGAACCGCGACACCATGACCTGAGCTGAAATCAAGTAGTGACTCAGAACTTTTGTCACCCATTACAGGGGCTCAGGCTAACACGTTAAATCCTGAGGCATATGTGAACACCCTCATTGGCCTGATCCAACCTTAGATTTAGTCCTGCTGGCTGATTTACTTAGAATCCATTTACATGCTTGCTGTCCAGGTTCCTGCTCATAAACTGTGGCAAGATCCTGCAACTTCTTTATGTACGTTCTCTTTCCCAGTAGCAGGCCTTGCAATTAATTTTCCGGATTGTGCTGGGATTTGACACCCCTTATGGCCCTAAAGACCGTGACCATTGATGGTAGTGGGTCCTGAAGAGAATAGGTACATCCTTTTTAGGTAACTACCCCAGATGAAGTCAGTGCCATATTTTTTATGGAAGGAAATGCTCATTGTCTTAGAAGGTAAAAAAGGCTGTTTCTGATGTGAAGAAATGTTTAGAGATATCAGAGGTTCAAGGTTCTTAGCTTTGTGTCTCTACAGAGGTTTCCATTTCAAGTGTCAGGGTCCTACCCCTTCCCAGCCAGTACCTTTACCTTAAGAGACTCCACATAAATGTACGTGTACCTTGCATGGTGACTTTACAACCTGTACATTCAGGCTTCAGACATGCCCCTCCTATAGTTTCATGGAATAAGAACTCCTTTAGGACCACTGCAGAAATGTAGATTCTCCCCCTATGCCTTGAGTGGAGACTTCAAGGCACGAAGCCTAATTGGGGGTAGGAATGGAGATGAGGGCCCGTGAGTGATAATCTCTTTAGCAGTCGGAAGAAGCCATCTTGCTCCACAATCTCTGAATTCACTGTGATGCCATAGCAATCAAGGGCCTCAGCCATTGACTTCCCAGTGCCTTACCCTCCCTTGGCAGTCTGTTTAAGTGATACTTTGAGTACTCATGATGTCAAACCATACTGCACTTTAGCAGTACCCCATTTTTCCCTAGCAAGAACGCCCTACATGCACTTACCAGCTCAATTTCAGAATTCCACCTGGATGGACTATTTCCTTACACCCCTCCTTGTAACACTTACTAAATCGGTTGGGGAACTAGCTAGAACACACACATTAGCTGGGATTTTGGAGAGAAGTGAATAGAGAAGGCCTATTTGCAGGAGCTGAAGCAGGGTTCAGAGCACCCAGAAGGATGATCAAGCACCTGGAAACTTAGAACAGTAGGAAGCTTTGCCATCTTCTCCTTCGGCCTGAAGGACTAGGGGATCTAGAGGCTGCTGAGAACCAAAGCCAACAGAGGGGCTGCCCAACAGAAACTCTAGTCAGACAGGTAGATGGAGTGGGGTACAAATACCCAACCTTTCCACAAAAGCAAAAAGGTAACTGGCAAAAATGGTCACAATCAAAATTTTCAGAACTCTGGAAATTAACAAAAGGCTTACATCTGATGATTATTTACTTAAGAAAAGCAACTGATGCTCAGTAAGAACATAGACCTTTGCAATGTAATAACCCATCATAACCCTATCTTGTAATTTATAACCTTGAAAATCAAGAATCTGCAATCATAGGTAAAACCAGTATTCTAGCAGCAACTGGAAAGGGGTACAAGGAGCTTCTTCAAAGGTCCAATGCCAGAGCACTGTCACTGTCCTACTTGGTGGTTCACTGATAGACCCCACTTGCCAGGCTATCTTTATTTGATCTCAGAGCCCACCAATGCAAAAAGCCTCTTCTCTGAGAGTGTTTATCAAAAGCTGTCAAACCAATTACAGGCAACTGCTTAACCGTCACAGCTGCCTGAGGCAGTATGGGGCCAACGATAGACTAACCACAAAGTGAAAAAGGGAAGTCGAGGGAATAAGGTTTCTGTGGGGGCTTTATTTAAAAAGCACTAACAAATTCCTGGAAGTCTGTATGGCCACATGCATGCATAGGGATGTGAACATGCTCAGGAAAGACCCGGGAAGGCCCTGAGCTCTCCCCTCTGGCTGATTTTGAGGCTCCTTGCAAGCAGGAAGTGAAAGCTGAGGCAGAGTTGGTGCTACCCGGCAGTGTTGAAGTGTTACCGGAGCCATACAAGAAGGGGAGCTCTATCCTCCCATCAGCCAAACCTAGCTGGCAGCCAGTTGGTAAGGGAATCCAGGATTGATCCAGAAATATAAGACAAAAGAATCTACAGAGGTGGGTCTAGCTTTGCCTTGGAGGCATTAATCAATGAAGATGAAATGGTAGCAAAGCTTCTTTTGGAAGACCGTCAGAGCCCAGGGGAAAATGAATCAAAAACCCACAGAGAAACAAAATGACCGGTGGTTGCCAGAGACTTGGTGGGGAGCAGGTTGAGGAGGGGGGTGGCTCTCAGCTGCAAATGAAGACAAGGAATTTCCGGAGATAAATATATCTTGATTTTGGTGTTAGTTAACTAATTGTTTAGTTTTCAAATCTCATTCAACTGTATACTTAAAACAGATAAATTTTATTATATGTTAATATACCTCAATTAACTAGGCTTTTTTTTTTTTTCAACGTTTATTTTTGGGACAGAGAGAGACAGAGCATGAATGGGGGAGGGGCAGAGAGAGAGGGAGACACAGAATCGGAAACAGGCTCGCTCCAGGCTCTGAGCCATCAGCCCAGAGCCTGACGGGGGAGGGGGGGGGGGGGGGCTCGAACTCCCGGACCGCGAGATCGTGACCTGGCTGAAGTCGGACACTTAACCAACTGCGCCACCCAGGCTCCCCTAATTAGGCTTTTAAAAAGAAGTAAAGAAAGAAATATTCAACTGCCCTAAATCCTCCTGCTATGCCTCCACTGGCCTAATCTAGTCAAAAACCAGCCATCAGGCAGCTTTGGTGACAAGGTCTGGAGATATGACCTTCGTGGGCTACAGAGAAAGGCAAAGCCTGGATTAAAGGGTAGAGACCCAGAAGACAGTCAACACAGGGGATCCTGTGGAAACAACAGTATATTATTCTCTACTCACAGGAGGATAGCACTTCTGGTGGGAAAAGTAGGCCTCTTATAGCTGGAGAGGTCCAGAGTGGGTCAGAGGGCTCGTGACTCCGTGTGGAAAGGTGCCGATGGGAGTTTGAGATGGGATTCCTCTGCTTTGTGGGAAGAAGACCCCCAAACTCTCTTACTCAAATTCTGAAATTACCTCTACAAACAATCTGTGTGAATACATTTGTGGAATAAAGTCCTTAAAACCACATTCTTACAAGTTCTTCAATATTAAGCGTTCTAGCTAAATTTGGTGATGTTTTCTGTTACGTGATTTTTAATAACGCATTTCAAATTCTGTTACTGTTTTGTTGGCCCTCAGAAGCGGAATTCAGACCGTAACATGGAAAAAGCTTCTTTTCCCTCAGCTGCTAAGTTGGGGGATATTATGTCATTTGAAAACTGGTAAAAGAATGAGCACGCGCATACCTCACCTGATTCCAGTGTTCAGTTTTAAAAGGAAATTTACATTTCTGTTGTGTACTTTTGGGGGGCCGTGCCTAATCCTTTACTTTCCATGACTGCCTCTCATGGAAAGAATCCTGAGACTTTCATCTGGAACTCACAGTGTTCTCTCCCTTTTTTCCCCCTTCCAGGAGGACAACAGTTAGTTTTGTGGCTTACTGCTGCTCCGCCCAGTGTCTGCAGACATTTGACCTACTGAGTTGATAAACACTCGAGAGCCTCAGGAGTTTTGCCAGCTTGACACTGCAGTTGCCTGTGTATCGCACACTGTTTGGCAGAGGGACGGGACGGTCCAGCCTGGCGGAACAGGCCCTTACATCCTGTCCTGTCAAATGCGGGGGACTGCAAGAACTCTCTGGAAATGTCCCGATTGAGCTCAGAGCTGAAATGCCTTCACCCTTCCCCTACCCCAAGTTGGAATAGATCCTCCCCCAAATTAAGGACCCCTTGTCTTCTGTGTTTTTCTTTTTATGTGAGTATGTCTCATAAGCAAACTATGTAGTGTGATGTGCCTCCCCAAATCCTCAAAGCAAGTTTCAGTTCCCTGAAGAACTCTCTGATTTGATAATACAGCCAAATTAACTTTTGAACACATATACCTTCAAGGATACTTTTAATCTCCTCTCTTTCTTTACCCAGAGGATTATTTCCCCACAGATTATTCTCCCAGGTCTTTACCGGAGTCCAGCAAACTCCAATGGCCTCCAGAATATTGAATATCGGGTGGTGGAGGGGGTGGGGGGCGGGGGGGACTGGGGGGGCTGGGGGTGGAGGGGGAAGTGCCTGAGTTGGCAGCGAAGTTTAGACTCCAGTGAAGGCCCTGCCAGGGTCCCAGCATACACCCTCTGGAAAGTTACAACCCTGTTTATAAGTCTTGCAACACATTAAGAGACTTTTGTGAGGGTTTTTAAACCTAAAAATGTACATCATAAATAAAATACCCCCATATTTTGAAAGACTATTTAGAGAAAAATGATTTTTGAAATTTTTTATTTCCTAAGAAGTTTTTTGGTTTTTTGTTTTTTTTTAATATGAGAAGAGTCTGAGGAATAATTGAGGCTTCAAAAGATGTTCTCTTCTTTCTAGATGTAAACATTTACTGGCTAATGAGAAAGGGGGAGATAAAACACATCAAAATAGGTCCTCCATGGTTACTTGTTAGATGGGTTTAGGATTAAATTTATATTGACTTTGAAATATTTTCGTTACATGTGGAAAATTCCTACTCCCGGTTTTTAGCAAAGTGATTCTAAGCACAACCTGTGCACATTTGTTTAAGTACCTGGTGCGTTAGATTATCTTCGTTTTGACCCTAGATTTCTTCTGTAGTTAACACGCTATTGTCCAGATACCACTGAGAAAATACAGGAAAAGCAAGTCCAAATTCAGCCTTGGACTTTTAAAAAAAAAGACCATACATGGCAAGTCTGTGAGATTATATTCTGACAGAAGAAATGCTCTTAATGGAGGAGCCACATACTTGCTCTTCCTTTGAAAGGATAGCATTTTTATGTTGCTTTGCTGCCAGATGTTCATCTGGTTGCTGCGAAGCGATTCTTTTTTAATTTTAATTATACAGAGTCTTCTCTAACACAGAACTAAAAGGGGAACAACCAAGATTTCCTTGGTAGGAAAATTATTTTCAAAAAATTTCAGACTTGTCAAAAACTTGGTTTCTGGAATCTTATTAGCTGCCCTAAATCTGTAATGCTAGGCTCTAACAGTGCTAAAAATCCTACATGGTTCCTGACGAATGTGTGATCTTTTCACAGTCACACCACCTGCTGCCCGGAAAGCAGACTATCCACGTAGAATGGTGAAGACAGAACATTCCCGTGCGTTCCAACTGCATTTCCACTGTTCCTACTTCCTCTTGTCCCTTTCATAAGTTGGCCTGTTCAGCCTTCACATTTCAAAGGCTTTTAGTATAATAGGAACTGAAGATCTGTATCAAAATATAACACTTCTTTCATCCTCTGGAATAATTGAAGCTTTAGCGTAACCCCTACATGTACATAAGTTGGCAGCTAAAAAATGTGGCATGAAACTTCACAAATGTGATTCAGGCCTAAGTGGCTGCTGCCTCTATCATGTTAGCGACGGTAAATACATTGCAGCATCTTTCGGTGTCACCCTCTATAATCCTGTGTCTTCAAATGGAGCCGAGAAATGTGCTAACCTGATATTCAGGTTTCTTGTTGAGTTAAGGATATGTAATACCTTTGTCTTAAGTTGTTTGAAATTTGACAAAGACACTTACAATCCAAGCCTCCTCTCTGTTGCCATGGTGAACGGTGTGCGTTCAATAGCAGCAGTAGGCTAGGCAGACAACCTTCTAGGGCAGTCTCAATCTTAATCCCCGGTGCAGCACCTACTTTAATTAATGAGCAATGGAACTTACAGTCTGGCCTCCATGGTGCTTTTCATCATGAAAATTTTTGTGCTGGATTCACTGATGTCATTCTTAACCCTTTGATACTATAAAGGAATGTTGCAGACTGGAGAAAATTTGCCCATATGCTATGTATTTGAATTGAGTCCAGAGCTTTGCAGAAAATTCTACGGTTATTCTACAGTATATGTGTTTTCTTAAGCAATAGTTATACTAGGTAGATACTTGATACAATTATAACAATGCAAAAAAGAAAAGTGACTTACTTGAAAAATGCAGTCTGTTCAGGGAAGTTTACCTCAGCAATCTGATATGTGGTTAATGGTAAATTTTTAAATCTAGGGTACCCTGTTGGGCAGAGGCCTTCTTATGACCTAGTGCAAAGGGAGTCCATTTTAAGTGGCTTATCCTATCAGTGTTCTTCAAAATGCCTAATTGTGATCATACCAAAATCCTTGCTTATATAACGTTGCACAGACAAAATATTGCATCTTCAGTGAATAAAATCTATATTTTGAGCACATTTTAAAACTTTCAAAAATGATCAGTACACAAAAGAGCCCTGGCTGCTGGAGGATGCACTCCGATGAACAGAGAAGAAAGATGACCTCTTTTGTTACCTAGCCCTTCTCTTCCAGAAAAGTGAGGTATACATTAAATATCTTGGTCCACGTACTTCACGATCACTAAAACCTTTCACAACTGACTTGTCTCACTAGTTCAGTGTACATCTCACTTCTCTTCCATATTTAACAGAACAAATTACAATTGTTCACAGTTACAAAAAAAGCTTTCAGCATCACTTGGCTTACTGAGGCATTGCACATAGCTTTCCCTGAAATATATACCTATTGAATAATCTCTGGGAACTTTCAAAGCCAATTTAAAAGATTATTAATAGTGAAATTAGGTTTCTGTTTCCTGGATTGAAAAATCAGGCCTTTTTTTATCTTTACTGCAGAAAGCTTAAACATGATGCATTACTTCAGAAATCAAAACATTTTCATTCAGATGATTTATGAACATGGATTCCTAACTGGGCCAACACTAATGCAACCTGATGTAATTAAATATTGAAATGTAAATTCATTTCACAGACTTGTAAACACTCTCTTTTTAGGAATCTTATTTTAAAATGTATCCTTACATAACCCTGGCCATTTTACTATGTCTTTATTTTTGTGGTTTCCACTGACTCCTGCTTCCTCCTAATGAGGCTCTCCTACATTTTTACCAGGAATTCAGTGAATATTTTGCCTTCTCCTAAACAGGGGAGATTTTTTTTTATAAATGCATATTTTTGGAAATTAGCTCTGTGTCTGTGTACAAATCATCCAAGTCTCACTGCCCCTACCCAGAAGGTACCTCCCCGTGTCATCAGCTAATAGACCTGGATGAAACACAAGTGTCTCTAAAAATGGGATTGATCAGAGGTCAGTGACTGTTATCCTTACTCAGGAAAAGAGATTGCTTCACAGGCTAAGATGTTCTCTTTGAAGCATGACTATATGGTTCCTTGTTGTTTGGAGACAGAAAAGTACTGGTTGCCCAGTGTGGTGGCTGGGCAGAAGGTAGAGCGTGTGAAGATCATTTCTATATGTAATTAAGAAACTTGGAAGGGTTAGCAAGCTTTTTTTCCATTCACCTTACAGTAGAGTGTGGATTATCCTTTCTACCTGTGTTCAAGAGTTACCAGGTTTTATTTTCTCAAAATGTTCTTGAGACTAGAAATCCTTGATCAATCGATCGATCTATTTTCCTTCCCCCCCCCCTTTTTTTTTTTTTTTTGTATAATGAAAAGATTTTTTAAAACTCTGAGTCTGTCTACTGAAAAACTATGGCAACATTCACTTGGACAGTGGACATTTTCTAAAACTTATATTGTATCCAGTTTGGTTGTTCTTATAGCTATTTCTGTTTATAGAATAGTTGAGCTTCAATCATGCAGATGCCTAGAAATGTTGATGATGGTAGCTTCATTGTTTTAGCCAGATTCATTTTGTTAAAAATAAAAGAGCATTAAATACTTTGAGCCAGCAAAAATGATGGAGTAAGGACCTCCAAAAATTCTCCCCTCCATAAAAGCAAGAAGAAAATTGTCAGAACATGTCAGAATCAACTTTTTTTTTCAGAACTCTGGATATTAACCAAAGGTTTACAGCAATCCAAGGAATATTTATTCAAGAGACAAAGCTGAATATCAGAAAGAACAGTAAGCTTTGTAGCATTCTAGTTTGCCCTATTTCTATCCCCATCCCCCACCCCAACTGGAAAACCAACAATCTACAATCAAGGTAGAAGCACTTGTGTAGAAGCCACTGGAGGGGGCAGAATGGGGTTGGAACTCCTTCAAAGCCGTATTCCTAGAGAATTGTCATTATTTAACTTGTCTGGTGATTCCCTGGAAGATCTCATTTGCAAGATTGTCTTTATTTTGCCTGATCAGAGCTTGCTGGGTGTGAAAAGCCTTTTCCACAGGGACATTTATTAAAAAAAAAAAAAAAAAAAAATCAGAGCCAATTGTGGCTGCCTGAAGCAATGGATAACCATTGGAGCAAACAATAGGCTCGCCAAAAACTTAAAAGGAAAAGCTGAAGAATGAGGTATTTGTAGCACTTTTGAGAAGCTCTGATATTCCTGGGAATTTGGATGGTAATGCTCATGCATAGGGCTTTACACACGCCAAGGATTTTAAGCCTCAGGAAAGACCCAAAAACATCCTAAATTCTCACCTTAGGTTGACTGAGGGCCTGCACAAGCAGAAGGTGAAACCTAAGTCAGAGTTCCTTGGTTAATGTTGAAGTGTGTCCCAACATGCACAGGAAGCCCTCAACAGACATTAGGAGAATTATTGGTTTCGGGTTCCAATCATTAGCTTACCACAAAACCACCTGAGTGAAACATAAGTGACCATGATTACAAAGAGTAGAGACCTTACAGAAATGAGTCCCTATACAAACAAAGCCCAGCAACTACATCAAACCTTTGGCAAAGGGTAAGCAAATCTAATTTTCAGAGTTCCCCCATTATTATTTAAAATATAGAGTTTTCCTCAAAAAACTATGAGACATGCAAAGAAACAAGAAAGCATGTCTCATACACAGGAGAAAAAGTGAATAAACTATACCTGAGGAAGTCCAGACATTGGACTTTGTAAACAAAAACTTTAAACCAGCTATTTTAAATATGTTTAAGTAGCTCAAGTATGGAAATGTCTCACCAAATGCAAAATATCAATAAAAAGAAATTATAAAATAGAACCACATATAAATTCTGGCATTGAGATACAATAAGTGAAATGAAAAATCCCTGAAAGGTGCTCAGCATCAGATTTGAGCAGGCAGAAGAAAGAATCAGCATACTTGAATATAGGTCAGTTGAGATTATCCAGTGTGAGGAACAGAAGAAAAAATGAAAAATGAGAGAATCTCAGAGGCCCATGGGATACCATCAAATGTGCCAACATGTATAATTTAGGGAGTCCTATTAGGGGAGAAGAGAAAGATAAAGAATATTTGAAAGAATAATGACTAAAGACTTCAAAATTGGGTGAAAAACATTAATTTACATACCCAAGAAACACAGTGAGTGCCAAGTAGGATAAACTCAAGACACCCATTCCTGGGACACCTGGATGACTCAGTTTGTTAAGTGTCCCACTTTGGCTCAGGTCATGATCTTCTGGTTCATGAGTTAGAGCCCCATGTTGGGCTCTGTGCTGACAGCTCAGAACCTGAAGTGTGCTTTAGATTCTGTGCCTTCCTCTCTGCTCACCCTCTTGTCTCTTTCTCTTTCAAAAATAAACATAATTTTTTTTTCATAAAGAGGTCCATGCCTGGACATACAATCACACTGTCAAAAGATAAAGACAAGGAAAGAATCTCAAAAGCAGCAAGAGAGAAGCTACTTGTGTGTATGGGATTCTCATCAGAAATCACGGAGGCCAGAAGGCAGTGGGATGACATAAAGTGCTAAAGTAAATGACTGTTAAACAATTCTATATCCAACAAAACTATCTTTAAGAAATGAAGGATAAAGTAGGACATTTCCAGATAAACAAAAAGAATTCATCATTAGCAAGCCTGCTCTACAAAAAAAAATGAATAAACAGGGCCCTTCTGGCTGAAATGAAAGGATAATAGAAAATAACTCAAATCCACATGAAGAAATAAAGAGCATGAACAAAGGTAATTACATGGGTAAATATAAAATATAGCAAAAATGCAGTTTTTGTTTGTAACTCTTTTCCTCTTATCTGATTTTTTCTTTCCTCTCTCTCTCTCTCTTTCTCTCTCTCTCTCTCTCTTTTTTTTTTGAGAGAGAGAGAGCAAGTGTGTGAGAGCAGGGGAGGAGCAGAAAGAGGGAGAAAGAGAATCCCAAGCAGACTCCATGCTGGGTGTAGATATGGGGCTCAGTCCCATGACTGTGAGATCATGACCTGAGCCAAAACCAAGAGTTGGATGCTTAATCAACTGAGCCACCCAGATGCCCCTTATCTTACCTGATTTGAGGCAACTGCAAATATATAAAAATGTCTATCTCTGCAAATATACATATATAGATATATCTGTTGATGGGCATAAAGTGAAAAAACACAAAATTTGTATGATACTACAAGTACAAAGGAAGGGGGAGGGAACAAACCTACACAGGAACAAAATTTTTGTATACTACTGAAATTAAGTTGGTATTAATCCAAACTAGATTGTTATACATTAAGATGTTAGTTATAATCCTCAGGGAAATCACTAAGAAAATAGCTAAAGAATATATAGCAAAAGATACAACAAGAGAGTTAAAATGGTACGCTAGAAAATAACACAATAGAAGGCAATGAAGTAATGGAGGAATAGAGGAACAAAAAGACATAAGACATATAGAAAACAAATAGGAGAGTGGCATATTAAATCCTATTATCAGTAATTACATGAGATGTAAATGGATCAAGCACTCCAGTTAAAAAGCAGAGATGGCAGAATGGGTAAAAATCATGATCCAATTATATGCTGCCTACAGGAGACATACTTCAGTCAATGACACAACTAGGTTGAAATTAAAAGGATAGAAAAGGATCTGTGCAAACTAAAAGCTGGAGTGGGTATATTAATATCAGACAAAATAGACTTTGAGGGGCGCCTGAGTGGGTCAGTTGGTTAAGCTTCTGACTCTTGATTTTGGCTCAGATCACCATCTCATGGCTCATGAGTTCAAGCCCTGTGTTGAGCTCTGTGCTGACAGCTCAGAGCCTGAAGCCTGCTTCAGATTCTGTGTCTCCCTCTCTCTCTGCCCCTCCCCTCTTGCACATGCTCTCTCTCTCTCTCTCTGTCACTCCCCCCTCTCTCCCTCTCTCTAAAAAGAACATTAAAAAAAATTAAATCTCTAATTAAAAAAAATAGACTTTGAGGCAAAAATTGTTACTAGAGACCAATACAATTACATAATGATAAAGGATCAATCCATCAAGAAGTAATTATGCACATATGTATACCTAACAACAGAGCTTCAAATACATAAAGAACTGATAGAATTGAAGGGAGAAATGGACAATTCAATAATAACATTTGGAGACTTTAGTGCCTCACTTGCAGTAATAGATAGAATAACTAGACAGAAAGTCAACAAATAGAAGGCTTCAACAATACTTTAAGCCAGGTAGACCTCACAGACATCCATAGAACATTATACTCAATAACAGCAAAATGCACATTCTTTTAAAGTGCACATGGAACATTCCCTGGGGTAAATCATATGTTAGGTCATTAAACAAGTCTTAATATTTTTAATAGGATTTCAAATCATACAAAGTATGTTCTCTGACCACAGTGGAATGTAATTAGAAATAAATAGCAGAAGGAAATTTGGGAAATTCACAAATACATGAATATTAAATAATACATTCCTAATGTAGCCGATGAATCAAAGAAGGAATTACAAAGGAAATTAGAAAATTCCTTAAGATTAATGAAAATGAAGACACAACATATCAAAACATATGGGATTCAGCTAAAGCAGTACTTAAAGGGTAATATATAGGTATAAATGTCTATGTTTACAAAATAAATGTCTTAGATCAATTACCTTACCTGCAACCTCAAGGAACTAGAAAAAAAAAAAAAAACTAAACCTAAAGGAAGCAGAACAAAGGAATAATACAGATTTTAGTCAAAATAAATGAAATAAAGAACAGGAAAAATAATAAATAAAATTGAAACCAAAACTTCAATATATGAGTGAATAAAAAGAACAAAAGTTGGTTCTTAGAAAAAAATCCCCTTAGCTACACCAGGAAAAAATAAAGAAGACTCAAATTACTAAAATCAGGAATGAAATGTTACTGCCAATCTTTTAAAAATAAAAGAATTATAAGGGAATTTAGATGCCAACAAGTTAGAGAACTTAGATGAAATGAAGAAATTTGTAAAAAGACACAAACCCCCAAACTGACTCAAGAATAAAAAAAGATTAAATTTATCTAAAAAAGAGATCTAATTAGGAACCAAAAAAGGATTGTACAAAGAAAAGTCTAAGAATGAATATATCTTCACTGGTGAATTCCATAAAATATTTGAAGGATAATTAACACCAATTTATTCATAAACTCTTGTAAGAAAATAATGTAATGCACTACATAGTTAGAATGAAGGACAAAGACAACATAATTATCTCAGTAGATGCAGAAAAAGTTTAATATTTGACAAATGCTTTAAAATTAAGATGTTTAACAAAGTAAAACTAGAAGGGAACTTCCTCAACCTGATCAATGACATCTATGAAAAACCTATAGCTAACATCATATTGGTGGCAAAATGTAAGTTTTCAGCCTAATATCAGGAACAAGACAAAGATGTCCCTCTTACCACCTCTATTCAAATTTGTATTAGAGGTTGTAGCCCAGGCAATAGGCAAGAAGAAGAAATATAAAACATCCAGTTTGGAAACAAAGGATTAAAACTATATTTTCAGATAACATGATCTTGTGTATAGAAAATCATAAGGAATACACACACACACACACACACACACACACACACACAATTAGAGCTAATAAAGGTTCAACAAGGTTTCAGGATACAGAATTAATATATGAAAGTTAATTAGTTTTTATACATATGCAATGAATAATCCAAAAAGGGAATTAAATTATATTTACAACAGCATTAAAAAGAATAAAATACTTAAGAACAAATTAACAAAAGAAGCACAAGACTTACCCACTGAAAACTGCAAAACATCACTGAAAAAATTAAAAACCTGAATAAATGTAAAGAAATGCTATGCTCATGGATTGGGAGACCACCATATTGTTAAGACTGCAATATTCCCCAAATTAATCTACAGATTCAGTGCAAATCCCTATCAAAATACCAGCTGCATTTGTTGCAGAAATGAACAGGCTGATCCCAAAATTCATGTGGAAATGCAAGAGACCCAGAATAGCCAAAATAATATTGAAAAAAGGAACAAACTTGTAGGACACACACTTCCCAATTTCAAAACCTCCTACACAGCTACATTAATTAAGACAGTGTGATCCTGGCATAAAGATAGACATGTACATCAATGGAATAAAATTGAGAATCCAAATAAACTATTACATTTATGGTCAATTTATTTTTGACAAGAGTGCCAAGACAACGTAATGAGGGAATGAATAATCTTTTTAACAAACAAATGGTGCTAGAACAACTGGATAACCACATGCAACAGAATTAAACTGGACCATTACTTCATACCACCTGCAAAAATTAGCTCAAAGGGATTAAAGACCTAAATGTAATAACTAAGATAAAAAACTCTTAGGGGCACCTGGGTGGCTCAATCAGTTGAGTGTCCCACACTTGATTTCAGCTCAGGTCATGATCTCATGGTTAATGAGTTTGAGCCTCACATTGGGCTCTGTGCTGACAGTCCACAGCCTGCCTGGGATTCTCTTTCTCTCTCTCTCTCTCTCTCTCTCTCTCTCTCTTTCTCCTTCCTCTGCCTGTGCTATCTCTCCCTCTCTCTCCCTCTCTCTCCCTCTCTCTCCCTCTCTCTTTCTCCCTCTCTCTCTCTCTCTCTTTCTCTCAAAATAAACTTAAAAAATCTCTTAGAAAAAAACATAAGTATAAATCTTCATGATGTTGGACAAATCAAATTTCTTAGATATGACACCAAAAGCACAAGCAAACAAAGAAAAAATAAACAAGTTATACTTCATCAAGATTAATAACTTTTGTTCCTCAAAGGACACTATCACAAAAGTGAAAAAAAACCCCACAGAATGGGAATAATTATTTCCAACTGTATATCCGATAAGGGCCTAGTATTCAGTATATATAAAGAAGTCTAACAACTCAACAATTAAAAGAAAAGAACTCCAAATAAAAATTACCGATGAGGCACATCGGTAGCTCAGTCATTTGAGCGTCAGACTTCAGTGCAGGTCATGATCTCCTGATTCGTGAGTTTGAGCCCCACATCAAGCTCTCTGCTGTGTGGAGCCCATTTTGGAACCTCTGTGTCCCTCTTTCTGCCACTCCTCCCTGTGTGTGCACATGTTTGTGTGCACTCTCTCAAAAATAAATATTAAAAAAAATCTTTTTAATTAGGTAAAGGATTAGAATAACATTTCTCTAAAGAAGATATCTAAATGTCCAATAAGCACATGAAAGTATAGTCAACATCATTAGTCATTAGGGAAATGCAAATCAAAATCACAATGAGATACCACTTCACACCCACTAGGGTGGCTATAAACAAAAAGATGGACAATGGCAAGGGTTGCCAAGGACATGGAATAACTGAAACCTAATTGTTGGTGGAGATTATGAACTGTACAATGATGACTCATCTGTTTTGGAAAACAGATTGGCAGTTCCTCAAAAGGTTAAACCTGAGTTACCCTATGAGCCAGAATGTGACACCTAAGTACCTAAGAAAATTCAAAATTTATGTCCACACACAAGTGTGTACACAAATGTTTATATTCATAACAGTCAAAAAGTAGAAAGAATTCAAATGCCAATCGATGAATGAATGCATGAATACAATATGGTGTATTCATATGATGAAATATTACCAGCCATGAGAAGGAATGAAGTACTCACACATGCTACAACGTGAATAAACCTTGAAAACATGACAAAAAACAGACACAAAAGGCCACATATTATATGCTTCCATCTATGTGAAATGTTCAGAATAAGCCAATTCATAGAAACAAAGTAGATTAAGGGTTGCCAGGGGCTAGGGGGAGGGGGAAATGGGGACTGACTGCTTATGGGTGTGTACTTTCTTTTTGGGGTGATGAAAATGATCTGGAGTTAGTGGTGACGGTTGCACAACCTTGTGAATATACTAAAAACAACCGAATCTCACAGTTTCAGTGAGTTTGGGTGAATTTTATGTGAATAATATGAATTTTATGTGAATTATATCTCAATCTTAAAATCAAAGACAGTGATGCAAATTTACATATCTGTTAATGAACTAATTTTGGATAGACCAACAATCTTTCCAAAAGCCATGAATGGAGCTGCCCATCTCTATGGCAGGGAAATGGATGAAAACTCAGTGTTAACAACGTATCTAGTTTCAGAGTCTGTCCTTACTGGTTAACACCAGCATCAAGCCAATTCTGCAGTAGTTTAAAAATTCCACTTGGTGAGTTCTCCAACTCACTTGATCCATTGATCAGTCACCACCCCAGTGTGGGCCTCTCAAACCAAAGCCCACTGAAAGTAAGACACCATGAAATTAATGTGTTTGAAAATAGAGGGGCGCCTAGATGTTTAAGTCGGTTAAGTGTCCAACTTCAGCTTAGGTCATGATCTCACGGTTTGTGAGTTTGAGCCCCACATTGGGCTCTGTGTTGACCACTGAGAGCCTAGAGCCTGCTTCAGATTCTGTGTTTCCCTCTCTCTCTGCCCCTCCCCCACTCATGCTCTGTCTCTCTCAAAAATAAACATTAAAGAAAATATTTTGTGGCACAAAAACAGATCAATGGAACAGAATAGAGAACCCAGAAATGGACCCACAAACATGTGGCCAACTAATCTTTGACGAAGCAGGAAAGAATATTCAATGGAATAAAGACAGTCTCCTCAGCAAATGGTGCTGGGGAAACTGGACAGCGACATGCAGAAAAATGAACCTGGACCACTTTCTTACACCGTACACAAAAATAAACTCAAAATGGATGAAAGACCTAAATTTAAGACAGGAAGCCATCAAAATCCTTGAGGAGAAAGCAGGCAAAAACCTCTTTGACCTCAGCCGCAGCAACTTCTTACTCGACACATCTCTGGAGGCAAGGGAAACAAAAGCAAAAATGAACCATTGGGACCTCATCAAAATAAAAAGCTTTTGCACAGCTTAGGAAACAATCAGGAAAACTAAAAGGCAACTAACGGAATGGGAGAAGATATTTGTAAATGACATATCAGATAAAGGGTTAGTATCCAAAATCCATAAAGAACTTACCAAACTCAACACCCAAAAAACAAATAATCCAGTGAAGAAATGGGCAAAAGATATGAATAGACACCTCTCCCAAGAAGACATCCAGATGGCCAACCAACACATGAAAAAATGCTCAACATCACTCACAATCAGGGAAATACAAATCAAAACCACAATGAGATACCACCTCACACCTGTCAGAATGGCTCACATTAACAACTCAGGCAACAACAGATGTTGGCAAGGATGCAGAGAAAGAAGGTCTCTTTTGCACTGCTGGTGGGAATGCAAACTGGTGCAGCCACTCTGGAAAACAGTGTGGAGTTTCCTCAAAAAGTTAAAAATAGAACTACCCTATGTCCCAGCAATTGCACTACTAGGTATTTATCCAAGGGACACAGGTGTGCTGTTTTGAAGGGGCACATGCACCCCAATGTTTATAGCAGCACTATCGACAATAGCCAAAGTATGGAAAGAGCCCAAATGTTCACTGATGGATGAATGGATAAAGAAGATGTGGTATATATATACAATGGAGTATTAGTAGTCAATCAAAAAGAATGAAATCTTGCCATTTGCCACTACGTGGTTGGAACTGGAAGGTATTAAGCTAAGTGAAATTCGTCAGAAGAAGACAAATATCATATGACTTCACTCATATGAGGAATTTAAGATACAAAGCAGGTGAACATAAGGGAAGGGAAACAAAAATAATATAAAAACAGGGAGGGGGACAAAAGACTCAAGTATAGAGAACAAACAGAGTCACTGGAGGGGTTGTGGGAGGGGGGATGGGCTAAATGGGTAAGGGGCATTAAGGAATCCATTCCTGAAATCATTGTTGCACCATATGCTAATTTGGATGTAAATTAAGCAATAAAAGATTTTAAAAATAAATTAATTTAAAAAATTTCTTGAAAATACAATCAAGTGGAAAATTCTGTAAAGTACTAGAAAGCCATATTTGCTTTTTTTTCTAGTTTGCAATCCCATGTCTTGGCACCATTTTTACCTGGAACAAAAATGTAAAGGGAGGTATTCTTTACTACAGGTCCTATCTTTTAAGGATAATTATTAAATATTTGTGTTTATTTTAACAGGTATTCCAAAAACACATTAATCCAAAGCTGTTCAGAATTCTCTGAAACTGATAAAAGTCACTATTAGATATATTGGCCAAATAACTACACCCTGTTTGAGGATAGTCAGCCTAATTTAGTAAACCAAAACTATGTCTAGATTTTAAATAAAATGTAGGGATTTTTAAATTGTATGTAAGAAACAGTAGTTATATCTGGCTCTATTCAGGTATATGCTCTTTATTTTTAGTTGATTGGACTGGTAAAGAATTTAAAGAGAAAAAAATGGAAAATCCAATTGTAATATTGTTAGTTTTATCTTCCTATTTGAAATAATACAGGTAAATTATTTTTTGAGCTATTACTACTGAGTTCTGTACATTGATTATATAATTAAATCATGCATAAAAGCAGTTATTAGACCATCCTAAAAGGAAAAACCTGTTCTTTTTAATTTACCTGTTCTTTTTAATTTAATTAATCTAAGACTTCCTGCAAGTATTCTCTATCCAGGTAATTTTTTCAAGGTTTCATAATTCATATGAAAGTAGCCTTTTTCTGATTACAAAAGCAGGGTGCCTGGGTGACTCAGTCAGTTAAGCATCCAACTCTTGATTTCGGCTCAGGTCATGATCTCACGGTTTCGTGAGTTCGAGCCCCACATTGGGCTCTGTGCTGATGGTGCAGAGCCTGCATGAGATTCTCTCTCTCCCTCTCTCTTCCCCTCCTACCCCTCACACACTCTCTCTCTCTCTCAAAAATAAATAAATAAACTTAAAAAAAAAAAGCAACACTGCAGGCTAGAGGAAAGCAATGAAGAAAACCTTCCCATCCTAGTAACACCCTCCTCCCCCCTTCCTCCCCCCCCCCGCCCCCACCAATCTTTGGATGAGTGTTTGTCTATCTTTTCACTCAGAATTTTCTATGAATCCTACACACACATGTGGATTTACCTGGATGGCATCTTAGTATACCTACTATTTTATAACCTGCTTTCTTCACATGATGTATTACAAAAATTCACATCAATAAGTCCAGATATACGTAATCACTGCATAGAATTACATTTCTACCAATATTATGTAACATATTATATATATTTAATATACTGCCAGACAAAAATATATTTTTGTTTCTAATGTAGTTGAAAATAAAAAATTTTCCCCCATTTCTTTAGGACCAACTCATTTGGGAAAGCATGTAGGAGAGGGATGCTTCTTGAAGCCAGTAGAGTAGTGCATTACTAATTTCCTAAGCACACATCACCAGCTTCACTCTCTTCAACCAGAGCAATCTTGGGAAACTTCACCCTTTTATTTAACGTCAAATTCTCTGGGACTAGAGACCTGAACTAGGATGTAATTCAAAAGGTACTTTTATTTGTGTCACTGTCTAGGCTGCCACCGCCAGTTGTAGTTTCCAGGAAAGAGTTTTCCCCCCAAACATTTCCATATATAGATACATTTGCTTTATATATTTATATTTATGTTTATATTTAGAACAGCAATAAAAACATGACCTGGAATTTGATTAAGCTGTTGTTTAATATTAAATTGATAGCATTCACAGCCGATTCACCACCAAGATATTTAGAGTTAGCCTAATAATCTGAGGTCACTGCAAAAATAAGACCCGGGATCCAGCTTTAAGAGAAGCAGCTCACAGACAGAGCCGCATTCATGGCAAGGAGAAAATGGCATCGAAAAGACGAGGTAGCAGCAGGAGGGACGTGAGTCAGCTGCAGAGGCAAACCGCACCCTTTGGGGGAGTTTCCCGGCTCACGTCCAAGTAACAGGAATTCTGGAGACTTAGGAAGTGTGAAGAGCAAAGACATTAGACTAAGGAGAAAAGCAAGCGGGACAGGGGGCGGGGATGGGGGTGGGGGGAGAGATGATGGCAAATACCACTGTTCCGGAGGAAGGCATTTACTTAAAACAAAAGCGTGCATAATTTTAGCTGTACCCATGTTTCCTTCTCATCCTCTTTTGCTTTAACAATATGTACCCCGGTTGAGTGAAACAGAATGGAAATTTAAGGAAGGACGTTGAATTTGGTGCCTTGGATATTCTCCCCTGCCTCTGGCCCACCGCGGTGATGGTGCTGCTATGATTCCAAGGGCCCCGGTTTTGCTGGCGCCAGGTGCTCACCCCCTGAAGCTGAGCCTGCTTCTCGGCTGGGGGTGGGTGGCCTGGAGGAGGTCTTGCTGGCTCTGGCGGTGGCGGCTCCCCTGGAGCTCTTGGGTTTGGTGTTCAGGGTATTCAGGAAGCCTAGACAGAACACCAGGGAGCCCATCTCTGTTTACCCTGTAGGAGGCTGAGGGTGGGGTGGGGGATGTTCGAAGGTGAAGATAAGCCCTGAAGTTTTGCAGGTCGTTAAACAAGCCCTAATTGAATGAGATCCACGATTTCAGAAGAAATGGTGCATGATCCTTTCCAAAAGAGCCTTTCCAAAAGAAGAAGCGTGCGGAAATTCCGAAACTCACTCTAAAGGCAAGCATGGAGGGATGCCCGGGGGCCTCCCTCAAGGGGCGACTGGCGACCTACTCTGATTTCAGCCCAGGTCATGATCCTGGGATCGAGCCCTGTGTTGGCCTCTGCGCAGAGCGTGGAGCCCGCATGGGATTCTCTCTCCCCCTCCCTCCCACTGCCCCCTCTCCCTCTCCTTCTCTCTCTCTCAAATTAAAAAAATAATAATAAATTGGCCTTAAAAAAAAAAAAGCCAAGCATGGAAATGTGACATGGAGGAACAAGATTATCTGATACCTACAAATATCAGAAAGAACAAGAAATGACTTGAGTTTTGCCTGTGCCTGTGACTACCTGAAGGAGCTGTCTTCACATGCCACCTTCCTTTGGGACAGTCCTGCCCAGTCCCCTATCTTTGCATGGATCTCACTGATGGATCTGAACTGGCAACCTCATTTCAGAGAATGTGGAAAATTCCTTAAATAGAATTCGTCACGCCCCACCCCACCTCACCCTCAGGTTTTCTCAGGGTTCTTCTCAGCCCCTTTGCCAAACTTGTAGGTGATGTGTGCAAATGTGGGTAATTTCTACTTCAGATCAGTTACTCTGTTTCTGTGAGATGATTCACATTATTTGTACATAAATATTTTAGTGAGTTGTAGTAGCCATCATCTGCAAAACTGCATTGTCCACATTATCAATTTTACAATCACCTCTACTCTACTTGTATTCAAGGAGCCTTCCAGAAGTATCTGAAAGTTTATTTTGGACCACTTCTACGTCATGTCTTTCACTAGCATCTAAAAGAGCCAATCTCGCTCGAGCCTTCATCTGAAAACGTGCCATCTGGCACCTTATCACCCTAAGTTGCTGAGACACTGCACACTTTTTAGTTTTAGTTAGGTGGCTCCTTTCTTTTTTAACCAGCATCTTCCTCATACTAACACTTTTTAATGGTATTTTTACTATTCGAAGTAACATAGAAAGCATTCACCTCTAAGTGACATCCTGGTTCCTCTTGATAAAAGGAAAAAAAATCCAAATGGGACTGAAATCTAGAAAGGGAGCTCACCCAGACCAGCACTCAGAGGGAATTGGGGGGGGGGGGGGGCGGGAAATTCAATGTCCACCAAGTTTGTAAAGCATTAAAAATAATTCTCCTCCCAACCCCACCCTGTCTTGTACTTAGGAAGAAAGAATGCAGGGTATAAATAATGAATGAATAGAATAAATAGATATGACGGGGATGATGTGTGTAAAAACAACTGGTCATACTTTTAGACTTGTGAAGTCAATTCTTTAGCTATGTTTTGCCCTACATAGAGGCTTAAGAATATTCAGATGTGTATCTGTTACACGAAATAATCACTTCAGTTCTAAAAATACTCTCCTGCTACTAACTCAATTAAAAAAAAGTGCAGCAGGAAAGCTTAATTAAGCTTTCTAGGTTGTTAAAACTCTGCTTCCAGAAAAAAACTATACTATTCTTAGAGTCCCCCAGTCCAATTGCAAAGAACAACTAATGTGTTATCAGTCCAGAAATGGTTCCTTTCTTGTGCTTAGCACTGAGATCATTGCATGGGATTTTAATTGAGTAAACCCAGACTGTGCTGGGCAGCTGAAGAGAACTTTGTTCTACGAGTAACATCAGCTTCAGGAGAGCAGAATTGACAAGACGCCAAATTCCTTCAAGAAATTTGGGACTAGTTGAAACCACCCTACCCCACCTTGCTTTGATGATGGCAATTGATGATAAGTTTTAATTTTTCAGCACCTGGTGTTAACAGCAGTGTGCCCAGATCCAAAACAACAACAAAGAAAGAACTAAAACATCATTTACAGATTGGCAACATGTCCCAGAACCCACAGAGGGAGCAGCGAGTAGCAGGGTGAGGAGAGAAACCAGATTCCCTCTCCAAACATCATAAATGAGAAAATCCAACCTGCTGAAAGGCCACACAAAACAGTCAAGAAATGTGTTGTTTGGGGGTCTGGGAAAGGAACCCATAGGCAGGGCTGGGAATGGCTTTAAGTAGATTCAAAGGCTGAGCCCTCGGGAGACACAGTCTGGGGACAACACGTGCCCCTCAGACGCAGGACTTGACTAAGACGCTAATAACCCACCCTGGGTTTCAGGCCAGGTGCCAAGTGGTGCGGGGCACAACCTGGTGTGGGGATCTGCACGGGACCAAGTGTCCAAGATGAGCAGCCCGAAGATCAGAAGAAAACCAAGGCTTTCCAAGGAAAACGATGAGGTATAGCTAAGGTTTCTCCGTCACAGGACACACTTCAAAGTGGCAGGTGCGGTGCTAGGCTCTGGGGATTCAAAAGTGAACAGTCCAGGGCTGGGGCCTGCCTCCAGGGAGCGGATATTCTAGTAAAAGAAAATAGACAGTAAACAAAAATATACCCAAATGGATAGTAACAAAGAATGGCAAGTGTTAGGACGGCAAACAGAAGGTACTAGGAACTTCACCCTTGATCTCTGGCCCGACAGGCTCCTCCTCCTACCTGTCTCTGTCTTTGGCTCCTCCTTCTCCTTCCACTCACTAAGTGAACACAGGCCCCAAGGTGTTGGACTAAGGGTCTGCTCAGCATTCTTGTCCCGATCACTCTGCATCCACCACTGCCAAGAGCTTACACCTTCGCCTTAAAAAAACTGCCTTCTCAACTTCATCCAGGCCTGATCACGTCCCTGAGGCCTGACATGACCACGCCCCCAAGCCCAGCTGACCACGCCTCCGAGGCAGGCCAGACCACACCCCCAGGCCTAGCCTGACCAGGCCTCCAGGGCTGGCCTGCCTCCTCGGCCTCAAGAAAACTCCAGGGCTCATTAAAACAAGGTTGTGGTGATGGCAGCAGTAATAACCCCTGAATTCTGCACTGAAAATGCGCGAGTTTTATGGTACGTAAATTATACTTCAGTGAAGCTTTAGGAAACAAAGGGAAAAGTCCAACAGCCCCCAGCCCTGGCCCCCATTCCAAACTTCCATATGCATGCCCTTGTCACCAGGGAGCCACCTCTGGCCTCAGACATGAATCACCCTTGACTCCTCCCTCTGAGTAACTCCCCAAGTCTAGCAAGTTGCCAGTCAGCCAACTCTCACCCACCAGTATTTCTCAAATCCAGGTCAGCCCCCATCACCACCCTTGCTGAGCCCCCACCATGACTCCACAGTGCCCTTCTAGGGCTCTCCAGTCGGTGGTTGGTAGCATGGGCACGGCCACCTAGGAGCACCTGCCCCTTTGGAAGCGTGCTTTGGGTTGTCGTATGGATCCAAGGCACTGGGCATCTGTGGGTGGGGAAGGGAGGCCAGAGAAGTTCACACATCAAACGGTCCCCCTGTTCTCCAGGACTTTAGAATGTCCTAGCCACTCTCTTCCATACAGGGAAATCCGGCCTGCTGTTACTTATCCTGATACTAAGTCATTCTTGTACTGACTTGTTCCGCTCTTTGTTTTCCTGCATTTCTTACGCAGAATGCCTTCTTCTATTTTCTCGAATGCAAAATTACTCATTCTATCTAGATGTGAGCAGCTGATTCGCTCACCGTGTCTTTACAGTGAAGGAGCAGGGCAGTCCGCAAACGCTCACGCTGTCCTACTTGGATGTGGCACCAGCAGGGACCTGCCCCCCCTCGCCCCCCCTGCTTCTTCCAACAAGAGGGGCTGCCCCCGGGCTCAACCTCCCTGGGGACAGGTGGTTTTCTGCACCTTTCCTGGGCCCAGGGTCTCCAGTTGCTAAGCAGCTGGCGCTCCCAGCCGACTGCTACAAACAGCTGGCACTTACAAACCAGACTTCCTGGCACCAAGAGGCCTGGGTATTCCCCTATAACAAGGCCCACGTGGGCCCTATAAAAAGGGAGAGTAATAGAAGTAGGGAGCCTCCACCAGAACACCCGCCTGCCAGGCCCCGCCCTGCTCTCTGGGGAATGCAGGAGGATAGGGTCATTCTTCCCCTCTAGCTTGCTGACCCCGGCTGGTATGGCCTGTTCCTTAAGCAAGCTCGTGACAGTAACCGTGTGAAGCCCCACCAGAGCCCTGGGACCCGTGCTGCTATTCTTTGCTCTCTGGGTCAGATGGCTTTGGACTTCCTCACGCCCCCTCCTCAGGGCAAGCGGCCCTGCTCACCACCGCTGGTCAGCAGTGACCTCTTCCTTCCCTGACTCATAACATTTTATCCATAGCTCTCTAATGCTATAGATCACTTCCTTCTTTCCATTCCTCCCACAGCAGTGCTTCCCATGCAGGGTCCTATCATGGCCGAAATATTTACTGAACATTTGTGATGGTCAAGATACTATTCTAGCTCCTGCAGAGACTCGTACATAGGGGACGTGGTCCATACCTTTGAGAAGTTCGTAATATACTCACTTATAGCCCTTGCAGTGAAAGGACATCAGTAGAAAAGGGAGACAGAGAGAGGAAGGAGGCAGCATTTACAATCAGATAAGGATAAATGTCACTCTGTTCAAATCCACTGTGTATTCCCAGCCAGGACATCGTGACATGGTGACTAAGCTAGGGAGTCCAGGTGCTGGCCATAGCAGTCCTCCCCAGGAAGGTCCCCCTCAAGCTCAGCAAGGACAAGGTCCTGTCCTATGGGCCTCGTGAAGTCCCCTCAATACTGCCCTGTGCTGTTGGATTGGAGAAAGCAATTTACTTGGGGAGGAAGAGAGTCCTCCTTGAGAATCTCTGGGGTCCTCGCATCCTTTTTTCTAAGACAGAGATGGGGGGTAGGGAGTGCGGCTTTTGGCCATGACAGAGGGAAGCCCAGTTGCCACTCCTCTGGGGGACCCTTATGGTCCGGGCTGGTTGCAAAGGCCAAATAGTGTCTTCTAAAGTGAACAAATGAATGGAGGAAATGAATGAGAAAGTAAGTCCCCTGAAATAAAATGGTATCTGCCATGCCCACGCGTGGGCTTGGGCTTCTAGATCACCACGTGCTCATTGTCCCACAGCATTGCTCCCCCACAAAGTAAGAAGATGGGCCAGCACCAGGAGATGGGGGAAGGTCCCCAAGAACCTTCTTCTCTGTTCTTTGGCAAACAGTGCCATTTCCAGCCGAGGCACACTGGGCACCTGGGCAGGCTGTGGCTGGAGGAATTGGTCATGGCGTGGTCAAGGGACAAAGGGCACCTGTGTTCATTAGTGGGAAGTGAGAGAATATAGACATGATATCGTCAGACTGAGCAACATGCAGCTCCCGATGCAATGACTTGTAAGTGATTCTCGTAGACATAAAATGGTGGCATCAACACCTTCTGTCTCAGAAAAATAACTCTTGTACCAAAAAATGCTTCAGCCACAAAACTTTTGCTTTGTTCTGAGGCGGTTAGTGGGCCTTACAGGGCCAGAGGTTTGTGACAAGAATTTTCATCCTTGCTCTGAAAGCAATGGCGACTTTCCAGGTGCGCTGAACAGCCCTCTCAGGTCTCCCCAGGCTCCCCGCCAGCTACCACTCTGTCTTGGATGTGCCAGGGTTAGCATCTTAAAAATAAAGACTCCTTCCAAATGAAAGCTAGGGCAGACTCGGTGATATTTCTGCAGACAAGAAAGAGGAAAAGAGCAGATTCTCTAAATTAAAAAAAAAAAAAGAAAAAGAGTCCTGATGTTTACCCAGACCCAAGCTAGGTGACTGGATGGTTCCTTCCAGAGGCTCAGTTGTCCTTCTTAACCCCCACCCCCACCCCAGCCTCAAACTGGGCATGTCCCCACCTTCACCCAGCACGGTGCTGCGTGTTGATCTGAGGAAGCTTTCAGCCCATCCAGGTGGACACACACACAGTCAGAAGCACCGGGATTGGGTGGGCGGGGGGGCACAGACCCAGCACCTTCTTCCTTCTCATCCAGTCAAGCAATGCTGTCTGGGGCCTACCCATCCTGCCCCACGTCACACACCTCTCAGCTTAAGCACTAGCCAGTCAATGGGTCCATATGGAAGTCCAGCCTGTGCACATACCCTGCCTGGCTGGAACCTCGGGCGGCATGAGGGATGATGGCAGGCAGCTAGAGAGCAGGATATGTGGGGCCGCTGGCCAAGGAGGGCTCAGAGAGACCCTTTGAGGTCTGTCTGCCAAGACCCCACCTGGTCCCTATGGGCCCAAAAGATTCATTTCAGGCACACAGGGCCCAGAGTGCCTTGGAAACCTGCTCTTATTTTTTGTTGTTGTTTTTAATTTTTTTAATGTTTACTTGCTTTTGAGAGAGAGAGTGTGAGTGGGGGAGGGGCAGAGAGAGAGGGAGACACAGAATCTGAAGCAGGTTCAAGGCTGTGAGCTGTCAGCACAGAACCGACGCGGGGCTCAAACTCACGAACCACGAGATCATGACCTAAGCCAAAGTCAGATGCTTAACCGACTGAGCCCCCCAGGTGCCCCTGGAAACCTGCTCCTATTAAGTAACAACTCTTTGATCGTTCTGTTTTTCTCAATAATCCTTCAACAGAGTCTCAGGTCAGACTGAGAGGCCTGTGGGTAGATGCGAAGCCCTCCTGAAGCCCATGTGCGTGGCCTGTGATACGGGCACAAGTTGCCTCCACTCAGTTCACACTCCCACGGAACCCAGGGCCGCCTTCCCTCTCCTCATGCTTCATACTTTGGAGACACTTGGCCTGACACACTTCTCCTGCTGACATGAATTACTTGGACGCCTTCAAACCCCAAACAAGGTCACACAGCAAACCACATCTCCCTGTGCAGCCAGGCCTCCACTCCCGCCAACCCCAGGAACGACTTTGAAAGAATAAAATATTAGTGGCGGTATTAATGCTGCACGCTCCCAAGACTCTGGCCCCTTCAACAGAGGCAGCCTGTCTTGTGAACGCGGTCTGGAGTTTCTCTGCTTCTTTGTCATGTGTTTACAGACAGAAAAGTGCCGCACGCGATATGGTGTAGTTTTGTGGGCACTATGGGGATAATGTCACTTCTTCAACCATTTTTCTTCACTTACTTTGCTCTGCTGAGACGGAGCCCATCAATCCATTTCGTATGGGGTTCTCCTGAGCTCCTGGCCACCACCCGCACCCCCAGAAAGGACCTGCATTTGCTGACTCTGAGGCTGTGAGTCTGGCCAAGGAGCTCCGTGGCTCCTTCCACACCACAGCATGATCACTGCAGTGATAATGTCACTTAAAGAAATGAAAAGCAAGTTGTGTTGGCCCAATTTTACGTTGAGAGGGGGTTCTGCGTGCCGCTTGAGGGTTGCAAAAGACCCTCAGGGCCAGGGGACACCTAAATGACAGTTTCCAGATCTGGTGACAGCCCTGGCACCCTAAAGAGCACCTAGTCCTGGCAAGGAGCAGAGGGAGCTCCAGAGCCCAGGCCAGGCTGGGGCCTGATGCTTTACCTGCTTCACCTGCCTCCCCAGCCACTGCCTTGTTTAGACACACCTTTAACCTGTACCTGTCAAAAGCATCACCAAGAGCACTGGTCTGGCAGCCAGCAGGGGTTCCTTCCCATCAACCCCCTGATACCCAGGGCCCCACTGAACAGGGAATCCTTCTAGAAGGGCTCTATGTGTGGTAAACCCCCCTCCAAGCAGGGGGATATCGGCAGGGGGTCCTCAGTGCCTGCCCTAGGGTTCTGTGAGACGCACCCAATGCCATTCTCTGGCTCTCTGTTTCTCTCTCTCTTTCTCTGTCAGGATGCAAGCCAGGACACAAGCCAGCCTACTTGCCGAGACTCTGAAGCAAAGAACCAGTCTGAGCTGAAGAGTTTGATTTTCTGGGGCTTGCCTCCTTTTTGACCAGTTTCCTCTCTTTTTAGACTGGGGGTCTATTTACCCCTTGCTTCTGTCCTTCCCCTAGCCCGTCCCCAGGCCTGTCCCAAGCATCCCTGCCCTAGCGCTCAGACCGATTGGCCCTAGGGTTAGCTCATCATCTTGGGCACTG
Source organism: Acinonyx jubatus (assembly GCF_027475565.1). Classification (NCBI taxonomy): domain Eukaryota; kingdom Metazoa; phylum Chordata; class Mammalia; order Carnivora; family Felidae; genus Acinonyx; species Acinonyx jubatus. The sequence goes on from NC_069386.1 coordinate 17,662,544, forward strand.
TGATTGATTGAGGGATTGGGGCCTAAGCCAATCAGCGCACAGCATTACCCTGAGCCCCAGAACTGGTTCTCAAACGGTTGGGTGGGGGTATGTGACCCAGATGGAGAGAGTGAGATGTGAAAACAGTTCCTCCCTCTTAACAGCAAGTAGGGAAAGAAATGTCTTTCCTTTCTCTGGATATCAGGGCATGTGGCTATGAGGCATGGGACTGCCACCACCATTTTGCCACCATGAAGGAAGCCAGACTGAGGATGAGGCTCATACAGTTAGGGAAGGAAAGCAGAGAGAATCACAGATGGGGCCAGAGTCCCTGGATCAAGCCAGCCCTGAAGCCCACCTAACACTAGCATCTCCTTATGTGAGAACAGACTTTCCCGTGGTTTGGTATCTTCATGGAGGTAGTTTCCTTTGCATGTAGGTAAGCAAAGTCTGGGGGCCTTCTCCGGGCACCCCCACCCCTGATACACCTACACACATAAATTCACTTTCTGGCAAACTTACCTTCTCTGAGACTAGTCCAGGTGACTCAGGGATCACTGTTGTACATTGATGCCGTGGACTGATAAGCTCGAATAAACAGTTGCATCAAAGTTATCTTTGGCCTTGGCTTTGCCCATCCTGGATCTCTTTCCCAATGCTCCTCTCTGGTCCCTGTGAAGACCCTCAGCAGAAGGACTGGAGGCTGGTCTTGGTGGTATCCAAGTGAGCTCTCTGCTCCTAGGGAGGGAGCCCAGATTCGCCACTTGACAATGGCAGGCTGTGTCTCTCTTTAGAGAGGCTGGAGAGCAGGTCAAGTGTGCCAGGCTACCTTGATTCAAATCCTAGCTCTGACTCTTGTTAGCTATTTGCCCTCAGACAAATAACTGTGTCTCTGTGCCTCAGTTTCCTCGCCTGTAAAATGGGAGTCATTCTGGCCACAGAATCAAATGAGTTAATTTTTTGTAAGAAATGTAGAACAATGCTAGAAACATAGTAAGCAGGCAATCACATTTAGTGCTTACTACTTATAGTAATGGAAGCTCAGTTGAGTGGGTTTCTTATTTTATATATATTTTTTGTAATACTAGTTTGCTTTCCTCCCTGGGGAGAAGTGTCTGAAGGACCCAGGCAGTGCACATCTGACGTCTCCTGGCTGTACTCGGAGGTATGAGGCTTCCAGAATTCCTAGACTTGTCAAGATTCTCATGCTCACGAAGCACAGACATGAAGGGTAGGGCAGGTTGGGGCCAATATCTCACTACACCCAGGACACACCAATGACAGAGAGCTGGGGACCCCTGCTCTTCCTGAAGCAGAGGTCCCCAGATGACTGCGATCAAATTCCCTGCAGCCCAGCATGCATGGAGCCCAGCATGCCTGGAGCCCAAGGTAAACTGATCAATACAAACTAAAGAAATGAAGATCCCTTCCACCCAGCACCTGTGAACAAATCACACCATCAACAATCATGGCGGCCTTGAATGGCCTGAGTGCCTGGGTTTGTTCTGTGTTCCGAATCCCCTCTGGAGATACACCTTGTGTGGAGTCTCAGCTCATTCCAGCACAAAGGTGAGGAGAATTAGTCCTGGGGAGGAGACCTACAGAGGCACACCGGGGAAGGCAAGTGGGGACATCGCACAGGGAAAGGTAACAAGGAGTCGCCACCGGAGGGAACTGGCTTGTCTGCGGCAGTCTGATGTGTCTCCACATACTGCACCGCCTCGCGCCCAAGCATCCTCTCAGAGAAGGCCCAGGAAGGCTGCCTGGCCCTCTCCTCCTCACCCCACCTGTGCCCCTCCCGCCTCCCCAGCCACGAGGCCAGGCCAGCCCAGGCGGCTCTAATTGCAAACAGGCGCCAGCCACACGTCAGCCAGAGCAGACCCGCGGGCCTCAGCCCACCACTGCCAGGCTCCCAGGAAGCTACCGCCATTTAGGGCTGAGTGTCCTTTGGCATTTTGCTTGCTCTGGACTCCAGGGCCCTCATGGCAATGCTGTCATGGCCGCTCTGCTCCAGCCCATGGAAGTCCTCAGGGGCCTGGCCATTGGCTCTAATATCAGAACTGGCTGGATCTTGGGGCCTCTTTGATTGGCCTTCCCTCTCCTGTCAGCGGGCAGCCCTTGCCCTCCCTGACGCACTTCCCAGACAGTCTGTCAGTCTTCAGTCCCCTTGTAGGGCCCTCCCTCTTTGACCCAGAGGCAATCACGTGACTTTGCTTTGGCCAAGGGGCTATTAGCAAGTGTGATGCAAGTAGGGCCTTGGAAAGTGCTGGCAAATGGGGCTTGCTCATTCCGCTTCTCTGCCACGGCCATTAGAATATGCCTAACTGGCCTGCTTATTGCCAAGACACGTGGACAGAACTAGTGTCCCCAGTTGCTCCAGCTGAGCTCCCCGCCCTCCATCCAAGACCAGTCAACAGCCAGTGGATCTCCAGACACATGACAGTCCAGAGCCTAAGTCACCAGCCTGAAGACCTTTGAGGTAAATAAATGCTCCATGCCGCTGAGTTTTGGGGTGATCTGTCGCAGAGCATAATTGCAGAATAGCAAGTGATATCGCCAGCCAGATGGGGCACCTGTCAGTGCCATCAGGGGGACTAACCTTACCAGAGAGGAGCTAGAGGCTAGAGACAGCCAGTGTGGGGGGCCAGGAAGCAGGTGGCACTTCAAATAAGGGTCTCCAGGCACCACCCAGGGCCGATCCTCACAAGCAGTCATTCCTGAGGCGCACAGAAAGTGGCAAAAAATGAGGAGGCAAAGGCACAAACACCGGCAGCTTTGCTGGTCACCAACGGCAGTGCTTGGTCTAGGGACCACGGACCTTCAGAGATGGTTCAGATCCAGGCCCTGCTGCTGGAGCTCGGCTCCCTGAGGTTCTGGGTTCACCATGAGAGTTCACTAGACAGTGTCCACTCCCTTTCCTTCCCTCCTCTGTCCCAACAGACGGTGACCCTGTTCCCTTGCTGCCCTCCACCTCCATGGCTGAGCCACGGGGCTTACAGCTCAGGGAAGGAATAGCCTAGAACCTCAAGGTCTTTGTTTCAGAGCGGCCAGCCCTTCAGGCTGAAGGGAGCTGCCTCGCCCAAGGGCACAGCCCTTTCCAAGAGCGGACCATATCTAGTGACTGATATAAGCCTCGGTCCCCTCACCCCAACTTGGGACAACCCCAGCACCCGACCACCTGAAGACTATGTCACAGCTCACCTCCTCCCTCTGCCCCGTCCTGCTCAGTCACCTTCCCTTCCTTCCACCGGGACGACCCCCAGAAGATACCCTGACAACCTTCCTGTAGGCCAGTCTCCACCTCACAGGCAGCTTCCCTGGGAATCCAACTGCAGGAGGTTTCTGGTGGCAGGAGGGACTCAGTGTCTGTTTTCGTCACCCTTTTAGTCCCCACAGAGTTAGGGAGGAGCCTGCGATCTCACGTCTTCCCAGGAAGGTCTCAGGACAGCACCTGTAGGGAATGAGGCGGACCAAACCTGCAGTGTAGGGAGATGGACACTGATGGGGCCACAGGAGAAGAGACCTGAGGTCACCAGGGCTCAGCACGGTTTGCCGGCAGAATCCCAGCTTCGGGACAGACCCACCTCACTTCAGCTGTCACCCTCCCAGGGGTGAGACATTTGTCTTTGCTAACAGTTACAGGAAATAATCTATCTAATCTTTGCCCACCCGAGGGGAGTGTATGTCAGCTGCCCTGATACCATAATAGGACTGATGTAAGGGCTATCACATCAGAGAAAGTAGGTCTGGAATGGAAGGTGCTGTAGATGGAATGTTTTCGTCCCCCATAATTCAGATGTATGTAATCCTAACTGCCGATGTGACAGTGTTAGGAGGTGTGGCCTTTGGCAGGTGATTAGTTTCATGAGGGTAGAGCCCTCATGATGGAATTAGTGCTCTCACGGAAGAGGCCAGACAGAGCTCCCTCTTCTCTTCCAACATGTGAGGTCACAGGGACAGCCGTCTGGGAACCAAGAACCAAAACAGCTGGCACCTTGATCTTGGACTTCCAGCCTCTAGAACTGGGACAAATAAGTGTCTGCTGTTCCTAAGGCACCCAGTCTGTGGTATTTTGTGATAGCCTCCCAAAGAGACTAAGAGGGTAGGAAGGGGACCCTGGGGAAGTTCTCTGAGGTCCTTGGTGGCTTGCCTGTGCCTAGGGAGCCACAAGTTCAGATGCTGAGCTTCAGAGACCTACTCTGTAGTAGAAGAGACAAGTTTTAGACGCACCAACTCTAATTCCATCTCCAGATACCTACTAGCACCAGGTACAAGGCTGGGCACTAGAGGGATGCTGGCCGAGCCTGCTCCAGGACCTCATGGTGTAGCCATGAACGGTGTATGTATCGTGGCAGTATAAGACTTATCTTAGCATGTGGTGTCTTAGCAACTACACAGTACTCTGTGGAGGAGAAACACCAAGACTGTAGGTGTCCGAGTGAAGGCAAGATGCTGTCCCACTGTCCCACTGGAGCAGATGGGAAATGTCCATAAAAATGCTCACAGAGTTCTGAGGATGAAACTGCACAATACCAGGCATGGTCACATCCTTCTCCAACCCAACACAGGCCACACTGTTTCTGCGAGGGCTGTGACCCAAGGCACCATGGCTTTTTCCTGTCATCTCTGCAATATCAGCACCCAGTGCAGGTGGAAGTTCAGTATCTGTGTTGTTGGAGGAATGAGTAGACAAGACAGAGGTGCACGGGTGTATTAGTTAGCTCTAGCTGCATAACAAATCACTCCAAAATGTAGCAGCTTAAAACAACAAACATTTATCTCAGTTTCTGTGTCAAGAATTTCTGTGAGTTAAGTACAGCTTAACTCAGAGCCTCACAAAGCTGCAAAGTGTGGGGCAGGCTCTCAGGCCCATTTGGGGCTGGAGAATCAGTTTCCAAGTTGTCTTATAGGGCCACCAGCTGGTTGTTGGTTGAACTGATATCAATCAGTTCTTTGCCACATGGGCCTCCATATGGGGCTGCTCACAACTCAGCAGCTAGCCTCTTCCAGAGCAAGGGCTCTGAAAGTGAGAGAAGAAAGGTTTGATGGAGGTGGCAGTCATCTGGTTGTCTAATGATCTTGGACATCCCATCACCTTTGCTATATCCCGCTTAGTAGAAGTGACTCATTAGTTCTAGCCCACAGGTAAGTGGGGACAATTGCCCAAACATGGGAATACCAAGAGGCAAGATCACTGGGGTCCAGCTAAGAAGTGGGAACAAAGCCTAGTGAAGGCCAGGGAGCTGGAAAAGGCCCAGTGCCTTTGGGAATAAATGCACAGGGACATTGCAGAGCCCACTCCATCATTTCTTCCCCCTCCCCCCTCACTAGTGGAAGGCAGCAGCAATCGGCCATGCCCACCTCCTTGTAAATCTGGTTCCTTGCCTCTTGGGGTCCTTTGGTCCTGGGTTTTAATCACTCCTCCCTAGCCTCTTTGTTCCCAGCCCTCTTCTTGCACTTGCTTCACTGTGCTGCCTCAGTTTCCCCTTTTTGCCTTTTCACCAACCAATTTGGCAATTCTTTGTGGTAAACTTTGTCTGTTCAAAGAGCTGGTGGGTGTGACTCTGGGTTCTGGTTTCTCTCTCGCCACCCACGCTCTACCCCGAGCTGTGCCCTGAGTGACACAGCGAGGAGGAGGAAGGGCCAGTGGTCAGCATGCTTGGAGAACTGCCCTGTGCCCGGCGCCTCCCTCCAGCTCCGATATCATGCTCCCGGGAGCCCTGCGAGGCAGGTGTGAGCACTTCACTGGCTCTCAAGTGGGCCTGGTGGTTCACAGGGTGAACCCTTGCTCCTGGCCCCTGCAGTTGCAGGCCACACCCACCGCCCCACTCCTCCCCTGCTGCGCTGTGCTGCCTGCCAGAAGGAGGCACCATCTCTCATTCCTCCAGGGACGGCGGGGACTTGGAACTCCAGGGTCAAGTTGCTCCCACATTTGGGAGCATTGTGTTCAGTCTGTGAGGACGCGGAGCTGGGAATTATTTAAAGGACGTGCTGGGGTTTTGAAATCCGTGGCTGGGATTTGGGAAGGGATATAATGGAGTCCCTGCCCACTATACACCGCAGCCCTTCAGGGCTGTCCAAAATGGCTGCCCCAGCGCTGGCCACAGCTTGGCTGCCCACGGAGGCAGGCAAGTGGCCAGGTCAATGGCGGGACACCGAGGGACGCCCAGCTCATCGGAGAAGACCTCAGAACACTCGTACATTTAAATCCACCCCTCAAATCAGGAACATATTTACTTGCACAATATGACTTCATTATGTTTACACAGTTAAAACCAGAGCCCGTGGGTTCACCATATACAGGGATGTTGCAAAACAATTGGCCATTTCTGAGCTTTTCTGTAAGGATTAATTGCCTACTTGTTCATTGCCTTTGTCATCCGCTCTCATTTGCCTGCAAGGAAGTCACTGCTCACAGTCTCTGAAGGTTTAAGGATAACTCAGCAGGAGAAACTTAAACCAGGAAAAATTATTCTAGTAGACACTGGTTACTCACTCAGCTTCCACTACCCCCTTCTTCCATCTCAAGAACTCAGATTGTTTCTTAGGGTGACCCCCATCCTCTCTCTTGGTAGAGGCCCAGCTTATCTTGGTAGAGGGCTTGGTAGAGCCCCAGGAGGCATAGCTCCCTGGACATCATCATGAGTAGGTAGGAACAATGGGCCACTCTTGGGCTGGGCGTGGGGGGCCACTCAGAGGAACCACAGGGACAGAGCAAGAGCCACAGTGAAGCCCACCCTGGAGCCCCTCACCTCTGACCTCCAGTAATACCAGCCAGAGATTTCTGAAACCAGTTTGAGCTCAATTTCCTGTTACTTGCAGCCAAAAGCACTTCAACTACTATGGTTCTATCCAACTTCTGTTCCCCCTTTAACCTGATGAAAAGTTACCTTTAAACTGTGTGCATCCTTATAGCAGATTCCCTTGTTCTGGTGTGATTCTGAATTGAACACTGATGCTCAGGCTCCCCCCACCCCCACCCATGGCACACTTGGCAGAGGGCACCATACTTCTCCCTGTCTTCATTTGGGGGTCCCCCAAAGCAGACCCCACAACAAGGACTTGGTTGTGGGTGATTGATTTTGGAGCTGGAGAAGGGAGATGAAGGAGGGAGGGTGTGGGGCCCCTGACGTGTTTCCACAGCCCTCAATGGGCTCAACCCACTGGGCCCTTAGAGAGATATGGAAACTGCCTCCATGGTGCATTTGTCCGCAAGCCCCCATCCCCATGGGATGAGGAGAGGCCATTGAGAGCACGAACCTCCCCCGGCACTTCTGGGCGGTGCCTGCAGTGGGGGAGCAACTTCCCAAGATGGCAGAGGAGAAAATAGAAGTTTCCAGTAGGTGTCTCCTGCCCAGTGGGAAAGCTGGACAGGCATTGCAGTCTCTGCTCTATGCTCAATCAGGAAAGCCTCAATTTCCTTGTCTGTAAAATGGGGCTAGCGAGAGTAATAACAAATGTACTCCCTGGCCTAAATTAGGGGCTCCGCCGAGTGCTGGCTCTGTGAGTGGCGGCATGCGTCTGCTGCAGGATGGCCGCTGGGTGTGACTCTGGGTTCTGGTTTCTCTCTCGCCACCCACGCTCCACTCCCTCCTCCTGCACCTGCTGGCGGCCTGTGGCCGGGCCCTGTGCTGAGATGTCCCAGAACGGGGGTGGCGGGAGAATGCCAATGGGCACACTGTCTGTTTGGTGTCAGCAGCCGGGACCTCAGCAGACTGATCTGCAGAGTCACCGCCACCCACCTGTGCCCGCAGGCCACGTCACTCGGCCCTCTGGCCTGAGCAGCCACCTGCTTCCGGCCATGGGAGGCCCAGCACCTGACCTTTCCCTCCCAACATCATTTTCCATTCTGCTGCATTTTTTGGCCAGGCCTGAGATACTTCTCTGGGAGCCGGGAAGGATTGTTCCAAGGCTTGTCATTGTTTCAAGATCAGGTTGCCTGAGCCTCAAGAATCCAACAGAAACCAGAACCTCCTCTGAGTCACTGACACCCACAATGGGGCTTGGGTGGATGGCGGGGAATAGAGGGGAGGGCAGTGGGTGGTTCCCTTGCCCCCATCTGAGTCCAGGATGCTCTAGCAGTGCCCTCCCAGCTTGCAGTGGAGCTGGGATTCTGTAGCTCAGGCCAAATGCCAAATTGGCACGAGAGTCTGGCCCCCAGCCTGGGCCTTGCTCTTCCTTAGCCAACAGGGGAAGGTGGAGGCCCTTCTCGAGCAGGAAGAATGCAGCTGGCCCACCACAGAGCCGGGAGGAAAGAGGTTTCCTGGCCTGGGGTTAATGGAGCAAGGCCCACAGGAAGCTCTTTGCAATCTTCCTGGCTGGGGCATGGGGGCTGCACACCCCCAGGACCCATTGCTGCTGTGTCTTGGAGCCCACTGCCCGGGTCTCCATCCATCACCCCAGAGGGGCAGCTCATCACTTGGGCTCTCTCTAAACCATTTTCTTGACATCTGTGTCCCACATGTACTTCGAGGAGGGGGAGGAGCTGTCCATGGGGGGTGCTCAGCTCTTCCCCCAGCCTCCTCCCCCTGGAAGAAGGAACTCTAGAAAGTTAGCTCATGGGTTGGCAGTCAACAAATGAAAGCTCTGTCCCTCATCTGCCCCACATTCCTTCAGGAACCTGGCAAACGTCTGTGGCCCCAGATGTGTGTTGTCCGGGGTCTCAGCCCCAGACCCAGCCCAGGCTGCTTATCTGAGTATGTCACACTAAGGCACACTACTCCAGCCACATCTGTGGCCAGTGGGAGGCTGAGCACCGAGTTCAGAACCTGCCAGGATGCCAGTGGCCTCCTGGTCCTCCAAATGTCTGCAGGTGGGGTGCATAGGCCACCTGAAGCTCCTGGCTCCCTGACTAAGGAGCAGGCAAAGAGGGGCACTGGCTCTGAGCCAACATCCCCCAAAGCAGGGCCACCTATCCTGTCCCTGTAACTCCCTTGGCCTTTCCCGTGGTGCTGCCTCTTAGCACCTCAGCAGACCCTGACCTGCCTACCCTCCACTGGCCTCAGCCCTGCTCCACAGTCACCTGCATTGATTAAGTGCCTATTGTGTACCATGAAATGGAACAGACGCAAGCGTCAGGCCTTTCGGCCACAGCGCTGGCAGCTGAAAGATGTTTGCAGTTTATCACCCATTATTTTGATCCTTGTGGCCACCTCTGGGTACACAAGTCTATGAAATCTCCCATCTTCCAGATGAGGAAAGGGAAGCTTGCATGAGGTCACGTGGTTGTAGAATCAGAACCGAGCTGTTTTGAGCCATTGTCTTCTCCATGACACTGAGTGGGCTTTCTTTTTTCAAGGAGCTTGTTCCTGATTTGGGAGACAAGGTGGTGCCAGCTGAGACCTCCCCTGAGCCACTGAAGCTGGCCAATAACCATCCAAGCATAATCATAACTATGGGCCTTCTGGAGGACCTTGTTGGGAAGGGTCCCTGTCACAGGACGGTGGGGAGGGGTACAGCCTAGAGGAGAGTGGCCCACTGAGCCGCTGTAAGGGGATGGCAGGGGCAGGACAGTCCACACACATAGGGCACAGACGAGCCAGAGGGCCACACCCTGCAGCTGATCAGGCTGGACTATGGTTGAGGCCAAGGAGTGTGGCCTGAGCGACAGGTAATGAATGACACATCACAGACAACTTTGATCTGGGAGATGGGCCCCTGTATGTGCCTGGGCCAGAGTAGCCTAGGGGTGTGGCAGAGGGGAAAGATGCCACTTACAAGGACCACTTTGACCATATGGAAGGTGATAAGGGCCTATAAATTGCATTTGAAAATGTGGAGGCAACCAGACAATTCGGTAACCAGCGTGGCACGTTTTACTTGTAGTCGCCATAACCGTCCTGCATAGCGAAGGTCCCTGCAGGCCTCAACTCTTTTCCCTTCCTCCTCCTGTGGAGAACAACTTGACCCTCTCAAGTGGCAGCTCCTCACCCCGTGTTCTCGGTCAGCAGGACTGGCAGGACCCCACTCACCCCTACCCTGCACTGAGCGATGAGGCAGCCCCACACCTGCCCCTGTAGGCTGTCCTGAGAACTCCCAGACTCCTCTCTGGCTCGGGTATTGGCTGATGGTCAGTTTCGCTCTGTGAATTGTGAACAAAGCAAAGACTTTTGGCAGCCTGGGCTTCCTTGTTCTGGGCCACTCCACTCCATGGCTCCTCTTACCACTGGGTTCCCTTCTTCTGATCAAAATCTACCCCCTGCAAGGATCAGAGAGCAATCATTTATTCCCCTTTAGGGCCAACATCTCAGCTTGGTCGTCATGGTATCTTCAGTTGATGAACATAGCAGCTCGCAAATAGTAGGTGTTCAGTAAGCTAGAAGAAGAAGAGGAAAATGTTTCTTGAATGGACATCTGCATGGATGGACAGATGGGTGGATGGATAGATGGATGGATGGATGGATGGATGAATGTGTGGATACATGGATGCATGGAGGAATGGGTGTAAATGTATAAAGGCTCTGCTAGGCAGAAAATCAACTGAAAATGTCTCTTGAATTGAAGACAGGTGGGGAAATTGTCCTGTTGGCTGCTTCACCTGTCCCGTCCTGGGTTCTCTGGATTGTGAGTGGCAGGTAAGTAAGTTGACTGAGTGGCCAGAGCACTCACAGTCCCAGGTAGTAATATATAGTCTGGGGCAGGGTGGATCTGGGTCAAACTGAGGCAGGACACAGCAATCCCAGTGGGACCATAGTGTGAATGGATACTGCAGACAATGCATTAGATGTCACTTTGCAGGGTCCCAAATCCCCCCGGAAAGAGTGGGGATACCAGACAACTTTTACCTCCTGGCTCCACTTTTATTTTCTGATCATCTGCCCGATGAGGCCTAGACTGGAGCAAGATGGTTTCCAGGGCAACTTCGCTGCCCACTGACTGACCCCTGGGTTTCATGGGCCACAGCGTTGAAGGTACTTGGGCCCCAGGTTTTCTCAAGAGCTTCAAGCCAGCCCCAAGGGGAAGCTGCCATGATATTTTTATATACCTATAAAGTTTGAGGTCTTTGCAGACCTTTGCCAAATGTGTGCACATACACACACACACATATATATAAAACATATGTATATACTATGTACACACACACACACACACATACGCATATATAACTTCTGTAAGAATAAGAAACAAAGTGCATTAAGCCCTGGATATCTGAGAACACTTTCAGAAGCTCAAAAGTGAATGTCTGGAACAGGAAGCTCACAGTGGTGGCCCAGCCAGGGCGCTTGGAGTGAGCTTGGCTCTGAGCTCCATAAACATATCCTGATGTGGCTGTTGTGTGGCTTTGTGATGGCAGGAAGGGCTGAGCCGAAAACCCCCTGAGGTAGATGAGTGTAATTTGGAGCAGGCCAATGGTGTCCATTAGTGGTGTCAACCACCCAGTGATTGGACGCCCAGTGGGGCTGACTTCCTGGCCCCCCAATGTCCGGGCAGGACCATGGGACCAGTTCTGGCCAATGATCAAAAGTGACCTGTGACACTTTCAACCTTATGCATCTGTATGCTGGCATGAGATCTTCCAGAGGTCTCTTTCCTCTGAAATAGAAGCTGGCAAAGTTCAAGATGGTGGCTGCCCCATCAACCGGGTCTTAGAGGGAAAACAAAGGTCAGTAATCTCCCTATCAACCGTTACTGGCATGTGCCATGAGCAAGAAAGAAACCTTTGTTGCTATTGTCACCACAATTTGGGGGTTGTTTGTGACGGCAGCATAACCTAGCTTGTCCTGGCAGGTTTGAGGTCCAAATATTCTCAATAAACCAGAAAAATCACCTGACTCTCCTTCCGGTCATGGCCAGAATGTGCTGGATCTCAGGTTCATGGTGGGTCTGACCTAGTTTTCCTGGCCAATCCCTGGATTGTTTCAACGCCTCCACCACCACCCCTCACTCAGAAAGCCCCCCAACCACTCATTCTGGGGTCTGGCCCCATCTGTAACAGTTGTTGCCCCGGGGGGCTGTGATTTCAAGCCAGGCTGAGGAATTGCGGTGATTGGGTGACCTCCAGGGAAGGTGTCTCCTGGAAGTGCGGGCCCCAATTGGCAGAAAAATCTGTTTTCACACTTGCCTTGTTTTTTTGCTGAAAGCTGATGGTGTCTCCCCTGGATATGAAGGCAGCAGGGAGAAATCTCTCTCCCTGGAATGCTCAGGGTTAAGCAGGGGGCTGAGATGTGCGTGAATAACCTTGCAGGTGCAGCCCTGTCTCCTGGTCTGTCTGAAACCCATGGGCATGCTCTGCACACCTTGTGTGGAGCAGCCCTAAGTGCCCTCGGGCCGGGCAGCCCACAAAACGAGCATCCCTCAGCTCCCAACCCCGGCAAGCTCGATGGGGAGGTGGTTTTTAACAGCCTCCTGCTTATCGATTTCTGTGCGGTGAGGTCAACTTCAGCTCACTCTGCCATGGAGGGAGGCTAGAAACCAACGTTCTTTTGTCCCCATCTATTTCCTGTGGGCTCTTGGCAGTGTGACCAGCTCCTTGCTGGCTGTGTGACCTTGGGCAAATCACCTCACCCTGGCTCTCAGTTGGTCCCACATCCCTGTCATCTGGCCGTGACACACACTGAAAGCCTACAGGGGACTTTCTCAGTGGCTGACATACAGGAGCATCTTACCTCCTCACCCAGCCCCCCCACCTGGGTGCGAGTCTTATCCACTCCTGTTCTGTCAGATGAGGATACTGAGGCACAAGGAGGTAAAGTAACAGAATGGAGGTCGCACAGCTGGTGGCATCGGATAAGAGAAAGCACTTAACACGGTGCTCAGCTCTGAGGATGGCTCAGTAACTGACAGCTCAGACATGTGCTGCTGAGACCCACCCCCTTTACCTGGGGCACCACTTCTCCCAGTGTTCATGCCCATGCCAGTTTGCCTTTGACCTTTATTATCCCCTCCCCCACCTCGTTCCCTGATGGGGAGCAGCACAAGAAGGCTGTGGCCGGCTGTGGCCGGCTGTGGCCACAGCCTTGTGGAGACTTAGGCTGGACTTCCTGTGGGCTTCGGGAGTCGGCAGAAGCTGCCAATGGAAGACTGAATGGCAAGCAGGTAACAGGGCATGAGTGAGGCCTCTTGGCCCACCCGAGGGAGGCAGGGCACCCATCCATGCAGCAGTGACCACCCCGCACACCCAGGCGGCTGCCTCTCAGGCCCGTTCCTGGGCTTTGCCTCTGCCCATTCGGCACTCACTCTCGGCCCTGGCTGAGAGCTCACAGCTTCTCCAAGTCCTGAGTGCCTCACAGCGGCTGGCCGCTGTCCCATTTGCTGGGGGGTCCCCTCCCAGTTGCCCCAAGATGAGCACCCCGCATGTCGCAAAGCCTCAATTCATACGGAGTCCTATGTGGGGCAGGGGTGGCCTCCAGGGGTGAGCTGAGGATGTGAAAAGGCCATCGAGACAAGGAAGACAGGTGTCACCTCAGCCACACTCATGCCTGGAGCTGGTCTGTGCTGCATGATGGTGGCGGGGAGGGGGTCAGACGGAGCCTAGGTGCTGGCCAGGGACCCAGGTGTGGCGTGTACAGGCATACTCTGGTCACTTCCCCTTCTCGGGGGCCACTGCCCGCAGGACCCTTCTGCCCCCTCCCTGCTGTTAGGTGGAGAACAGTAAGAGGAACCAGAGGCTGGAATGGCAGGGCGAGGACCTCACTGGATGCAGGTCTTGACTCCTGGGGAAGGCGGCCCCGGAGCTGAGGCATCTACCCGGCCCAGCCGCTGGGGAACAACGCCCAGCGTGGGTGTTCGGCCTTCAGCAGGCACCACGCCCTTCCACCCCTCACAGCTATTTCTGCAGCTTCCTGGCTTGGTTCCCCTCCCTCCATCCCCACCCCTGTCATCCTGGGTTAGACCTGAACTGATGGGAACAGAGGCCCCAAGAGGAACGTGCAGGGTGGGCCCTGGGCCCCCTGGTGGAACAGCATGGGGGCATCAAGAGGCTCCTTCACCAGGTGAAGGCCAGATTTAACTCCCGGGATTCCAGTGAAAATGGAAAAATCAGAACAGCTGTGACTCAATCCGCCTCTCCTGCTGGAGCTCCCTTTGGCTCTTCCCTGGGCTCTGGGGGTTTCTAGTAACTTCTCCCGTGGCAGGGCCCCCAAAGAGCTATAGGGGCAGATGGCCGTGTACAGCCACTGAACTGGTTGGAGGGGCCACGAAAGCCTGTGACGGCCTCCATTTTATTTCCTCTGGAGTGAGGTGAAGGACCAGAAGGTGCCTCATTGCCAAGGGGACAAGCTGCGGGGGTCATTAAATGACACCAGAGACTCAAAGTACCCAGCCCCTGCCACCTGCCAGCGTCCCGATGGACAGTCGGCCATCCCTGGGACAGCCTGCCCCTACCCCCCACTATACCTCACAGCAGCCACCTTGCAGACCTTGCTGGCCAAGCATGGGAAGAACAAGACCTGACATGAGGGGTTCATGTTTTCATCACACATTCAGAAATTTATTTTATTCGTTTTCTCACAAGAGCTTGTACCTTTTTTTTTTTTTTTACATTTATTTATTTTGAGAGACAAAGAGAGACAGAGCATGAGCAGGGGAGCGGCAGAGAGAGAGGGAGACACAGAAGCAGAAGCAGGCTCCAGGCTCCGAGCTGTCAGCACCGAGCCCGACGCGGGGCTCGAACACACGAGCTGTGAGATCATGACAAAGTCGGACGCCCAACCAACTGAGCCACCCAGGCACCCCAAGAGCTTATACCTTTGCCTCTGATAAGAAATCTACTTTCTAGGGGTGCCTGGGTGGCTCAGTCGGTTTAGCGTAGGACCTCAGCTCAGGTCATGATCTCACAGCTCATGAGTTCGAGCCCCGTGTCAAGCTCGGTGCTGACAGCTCGGAGCCTGGAGCCTGCTTCTGCTTCTGTGTCTCCCTCTCTCTCTGCCCCTAACCCACTCGCATTCTGTCTCTGTCTCTCTCAAAAGTAAATGAACATTAAAAGAAAAAAAAAAAAAGAAATCTACTTTCTAAAAGTCAGCCTGGGATCCCTGGAGAGCCTCATGGCCACCCTATTTCAAATAGCACCACCACCCCACCGCCATCTGCCTGGATTCACCTCTGTCTCTGCTGCTTTATTTTCCCCCATAGTATCCATTGCCCCCAAACACACTGTGCATTTTGCTTATCCATCTCGTTTAGTATCTCTTCCCCTATCCCGGCTGCCAGTAGAATAGACGCTCCCTGGGGGAGTGGCGAGTCTGCTCTGTTTACTCCGTATCCTCAGAAGCTAAACTGTGCCTGCCATGCCCTAAGTGCTCAATCAGTATCTCTGGAAGGAATCAAAAGGATCCCTTGCTCAGAAGAGGTGACGCTGTCTCAGCAGGTTGGGGAAGAAGGACCTTGGGGTCCCTGCCACGGGGCCCCTCCTGGCAGCTCCTGTCATGGGCTAGAATCAAGTGCACCCCTTTCCCCATCCTGTTTGCAACTTGGGGGCCCTGGGCCTGGACCCCCCAGGTGGGTGGGGGGACCTGCTCCAAGCTGCCCAGCAGGTGCACTTCCTCACCCCACCCCCCACCCCCGACCATCCCCTGGCAGGTGGCGAAACTCCAGCTCCACCCTGGACCCATGAGACCAGAGTCTGCGTTTTAACCAAGTCCCTGGGTCCATACGAGTGCACATTTCAGTTTGAGAAGCCCCGGTGGCTTGCCCACAAATGCCCTCTTCTCTCCGGCTGAGGGAAATGCTTCGCTGAAACCATCCTGATTTCTTTTTTCCTCTGCAGCTACTAAAACAGTGCCCTCAGCTGAGAGGGATGAGCCTCAGCGTTACCGCAGGCGGAAACGGTGAAGGGCAAACCTGGCAATTAGCCACGGGGAGCAGGGAGCCGAGGCAGGGAGCAGGGAGCCAGAGAGCCAGGGAAGGGCAGCAGGCTAATTGCAGGGTGTGCCGGTGGCGGGGACGTGTAGGGGGAGGAGGCAGCCGCCTCTGCGTGAGCGTCTGTCGGGGTGAGCACCCATGGGGATGGCAGGGGAGGAGCAGGGTGACAGAGGTGCAGGAGAATGTGTGAACCCAGCAGCTCAGGGGCCTCCCTGGGCCCGCACCCAGCCCTCCCCCACGTCTGCGAGCCGCCCAACCTGCTGGGCTTTTGTCTCTTCAAGGCTGGACCGCCCCCCTCCTCCCCCTTGCTACTGCCCCCCCCCCCCCCCCCGCTGCCCTCCCCCTCAGCGAATGACACTCAAGGAGCCTACCCCCGGTACCTGCAGAGACCTGCACTGGGCTTCTTGGTAGCTGGAGGGTCAGGCTTCCAGCTGGAGGCTCTGTTTGCTCCCTCTGAATTGGTTCCAGAGAGTTCTAAGCCTTCAGAGTGATATTCACACGGGGGCTCCAGCTCCCTAGGGGGTTCCATGGAGGGGTGTGGAGGCAACCACCAGGGCAAGGAGGCCACCTTGGTGGGCACATCCCACCTTCAATCAGGCAGCTCTGCTCTTATCTGTTTTATATTATTGGAATTCTGAATGAGGCATCTCTTCAGAAATAAGTTCTCACTACTTTTTCTCTTAAGATTTTAAAAAATGTATTTATTTTGAGAGTGTGCATATGCGCAAGTGGGGAAGGGGCAGAGAGCGAGGGAGAGAATCCATGGCAGGCTCCGTGCTGTCGACGCAGGTCCTGATGTGGAGCTCCTGACGTGGGGCTGGAACTCAGAAACTGGAAGATCATGACCTGAGCCCAAATTGAGTTGGACACTTACCTGACCAAGCCACCCAGGCGCTACTTTTATTTTTTTTTAGTTAAAAATTTTTTTTTAAATGTTTATTTATTTTTGAGAGACAGAGAGAGAGAGAGAGACAGAGGGAGCGGGGGATGGAGAGGAGAGAGAGGGAGGCACAGAATCCAAGCAGGCTCCAGGTTCTGAGCTGTCAGCACAGAACCCAATGCAGGCCTCAAACCCACCAAACGGGGCATCATGACCTGAGCCGAAGTCGGATGCTCAACCAACTGAGCCACCCAGGTGCCCTGTTTTTCTCGCTACTTTTAAAAGAAGAGAGAGAAGGAGAATGTGTTAATCCCGTATACTGTCTCCTTTCACAGATCAGAGGTAAGTGGCATGCCCGAAGTGACTTGGTAAGAGGTAAGTTCCGTCTTCCTTCCTCCACTTCACAGCTGCAGAGAGGGTAACCCCACAATTGTCTCCCCGGGAGATTACCGAAGTCTTCATTTTCGTTGCCTAAAAGAAGACGAGGAGGCTAAGTATCAGGATAGTTAATTCCCCCAAAGGCTCACAGAGGTTGGAGGTCCTTCCAGTCTCTTCTGGCTCTCTCGGCCCTGCCAATCAGTCATCGTCGGGGATAAGTACCGTGCTGGGTGAAGACACCAAGCTGCATCCCCCCCCCCCCACCCTGGGCCGCCCCTCCTGGGGCTTAGAATGCCACAAGGGACCCAGACAGGAAACAAAAGTGGATTTGATTTCACCTGTGATCAGCACATCCAAGGAAAATGGAACCAGTTGGGGTCAGAGGGGGGTTAATCGTCTACTGCTCAGGCTGCCGCATGTCCCAGTGGTCTGCCCCCAACCTGTGACCTCTCTGCCATCCCAGGTCGATACAATCCGCTTCATCCTTCCTGTTTCAAGCCAAAGCCCGCTGCTTTCAGGGGCCTCCCTGTGCCCCCAGCCACAGGCCACCGCCTGCATTGAGCTCCCAGGACAGCTGCCCCTCCCATGAGGAGGGTCCCATTCTGCCTGTCCCCACACTCAGCAAACTCCCTCTGTCGTGTACCTGGGGGCACCCAGTAGGCCCTCTGTTGTGTTGAGCTGCTGTAGGATGAGTCTCTGAGACTAGTTTGAGTGTGATCCTGGGGAGACATGTAATTCCTCTGGGTCCCCCTGTCCTTGGCTGTAAAATAGAAAGTACCAGAAGATCTCTCAGTGACCCCATCTGGGCCTCTGTGGCCTGATGGCCTCCCTCCAGGGCCACTGTCATGGAGGTTGTTAAATCATAGGCCATGTGGGGACGCTGGCAGGTGGGCCAGTTCAGCACATCTGCCTTTGGGGACTGTCTTCTGCTCCCCAAGTGTGGTTCCAGGGGTCTGCTGTCCCAGTCACACCCCTTTTCCCTACAGCATGGGTACATATGAGAGTCCTTCTGGGAGACCTGTGTGGCCTGAGCCAAGTCTCATTGCCCCCTGGCTTGGCTCTTCCTCCCCGACCCCTCTGTATACCTGTTTCTGCATCTTCTCAAGAAGGCTGCCTGCCTGGTTGGGAGAGAAATAGCCTCTGGCTTTTCCATGTTGCCCACTTTGTGTGCCCAGCCTCATGCCAGTGCTTGGATCTGAACCCATCTGGCGTGGGGCCTGGGCTTTGTGCAGCAAGATGAGACCACTGCCCATGGGAGAACAGCAGAGCTGGGTGAAGACAGCAGACCCACAACTTCCGGGGGAGTCCCTCAGCCCCAGCCCGGGTGACTGGGAAGGGAGATATGATCAGCTGCACAAAACCCCAAGATGCAAGGCAGCCAGTGTCCTCGGTGCCAGTGGCCGGGATGCATGCAAGGCTCTCTGGGGGCTCTCCCCCTCACCCCTGCCTCCCGGGATCCTCCCCATGTACCCGCTCCACTCACTGCTTCCTGCTCCCCCTACCCCGTGGCCCCCTCTGGCCACGGGGAACAGCTGCCATCTGCTCCATGCTGGCGAGGCAGGGAACGCAGCCAGCCCGGAGCCCGAGGCCTGGGCTCTCACCATGCGCTGGGCTTCCCTGCCTCCTTCATTTGGAATGACTTTCCACGTGGAAGGTACCCCAATGTCTGGCGTCCGGAGGTGTGGATTGGGTTCGTGGAGTGGGTTCAGCACTGGGTCACTGAGGCCAGGAGACTGGGTAACCATCCCTGGTTGTAAAGGCTCATTCCCAAGGCAACAGTGATCTTGTACAATGGTCCCCCCCTCATCTGTGGATTCACTTTCCATGGTTTCAGTTATCCGTGGTCAACCGTGGTCTGGAAGCAGATGATCCTTCTTCTGACATCATCGGACAGTAGTAGCTTAACGCAACGTCACAGTGCCTACGGCATTCACCTCCCTCTACCTCGTCACGTAGGTAGGTTATCATCTCCCATCATCACAAGAAGGGTGAGTACAACACAGTAAGATACTTGAGAGCGAGAGAGAGAGAGACCACATCTACATCACTGTTCTGTTTTATTATTAGTTACTGCTGTTAATCTCCTACTTTGCCTGATTGATAAATTGAACTTTATCATAGGTACGTATGTATTGGAAAAAATGTACGTACTTATGTATGAACTGGAAATCCATGCTTTCAGGGACCCACTGGGGGTCTTGGAATGGACCCCTCGCAGATGAAGGGGCACTACTGCAAACCCGGGGTTGCCTCTCGGAGCACCTTTAGCCAAATCTAAGTGCTTTTCCCCAGCTAGTGCGATTAGCAGCATCTAACCCTGCAGCCCTGAGACTTTTCCTGAGTCATCCTGGGCTGCCTGGAATGGCGGTGTGGCTAACACAGCCCTTCCCTGTCACCTTCCTGCTGCATCTGTCTGCTCCACGCCTGGTGCAGGAAGGCAGAGTCACACTGCTAAGTGGGCTGCATGACAACGATCTATTTTAACATCCAGATTCCCACCCAGTTGCACCAAACTGTGTGATGACCCTGTGTGTGAATGCATGTTGCAAAGGACGTGGCAGGGCAGCTCCTCCCGCCCACCCCGATTTGGGGAATGAGGGGGGGGAGGCACCTGCGACATTATTTATTCCCCTGGACTTACTTTATTCCAGACTGCTCAGATAAAAGCAGACCCTTCATTGTCCCCCAAACCTGAGCTGGCCCAAGACCGAGCGTCCTCAGACCCAGGCTCCTGTCCTCCCTGCCCCCACCCTGGTCTCTAAGAAGTTTTGAAATAATGAAAGGAGGTAAGGGGGGGAGGTACCCAAAATAAAGGCCTCTGAGGATAAAAGCCCGAATCCAGTCTTTCCACTGAAAAAAGACTTCCATTTGTTCTTAGGTAGAGTTTAAAGAACAGAGTATTGTCCTTGTGAAATGGTTTCATTTTAAGCCTTTACTTTGGGGGTTTGTTCTGGTTTTGTGCTTTCTCTCTTCTCTGTGGCAGCCGTGCATGAAAGGCTGGGGTCAGGCCAGGCATGTTGGGGGGCGGGAGCTGCCGGCTTCTCTTTGATTTACCCCAAGAACAGCAGGAAGCTCTTTCTACCTGGAGATGTCTGGCTGTCTCCTTCGGGCCGGTCCCAGACTTTGCTGAGAATAATTCCTTCTTGAAAAAAAAAAAAAAAACACATAACAATTCCCATTAAATGTTTCAGATCGTCCACGCCAAACTCAAAGCTCAGAGAGAGGGCTTTGAAGGCTTTTCACTGAACAAAAATAAAACCCTTTGCAGACACTGGAGGAATATTGCTGAAATAACTCCCAGGTATATGAAATCGGCCGAGATGTGTGAGCGGCAGGACAGCAGTCCCTGTGCCAAGGTGGAGAAGATTTGATGAACAAACGGTAGAAATGAGGAACATGGCTGGGAGACAGCCTGCTTCTTGGGGGATTTCAGGGGTTTTTATGATTTGATCCAACATCGGGTCAATGTTGCTGGCCACCGCTGATTACCTCCATTAATGAGGGAAACACATCGTCCAAACAATGAGGTATCCCCATGTCGGAGGCTCGCCCCCTTCCTACCTTCCAACAAGATGGCTGGGGAGGAGTGGTCCCCACCCTGGCAGAAACCCCATGGTGATACAGGGGATGGTCTTAGTTTTCTGAGCCTGGAGCCTAAGCAGACATACCCAAATTCAGTTCACTCATTCATTTATTCCTTTACTCAGTAAACATTTATTGAACATCTTCTATATGGCAGGCATTGTTCTAGGGGCTGGACATATAGCAGTAAACAAACAAACAAACAAACAAAAATCCTGGGCTGCCTGGGTGGCTCAGTTGGTTAAGTGTCTAACTTTGGCTCAGGTCACTATCTCGAGGTCCATAGGTTCGAGCCCCACATCCGGCTCTGTGCTGATAGCTCAGAGCCTGGAGCCTGCTTCGGATTCTGTGTCTCCCTCTCTCTCTGCTTGCCACTGCCCATCCCCCACCCCCACCCCCACCCCGGCTCATGCTCTGTCTCTCGCTCTCTCTCAAAAATAAATAAACATTTAAAAAATTAAAAAATATTTCCTGCCAGCCATGCTTGTAGACATCGGCTACGTGGTCCAATAAACCTGGACAGAACATCTGACTGTTCTCTGGGGTGAACTTCTCAAACGGGAACGTGCAGACATATCACGTGGGACCTTGTGAGATGCAGGAGCAGAATCTGATCAGGAGCTGAAGAGGGTCCTGAGGCTCAACATTTCTAACAGGCTCCTAGGCGGTGTCACTGTGGTCGGCCATGGTTAGAGCACTGAGCTGTCTGGGTTCTGTTCCAGCTCTGTCATCTGCTGTGTGAGCCTGGGCAAGCGTTTCCACCACATTCTCCCTCCGTGCTCTCATCTATAAAAGAGAGGTTGAAATTGTCCCCACTGCACAGAAGTGTATTATGGAAATCAATTTCTTTTTTTTTTTTCCTTTCCTTAAGCGTGCTTGAAGCCTACTTTTCCGTCACTATACATAGTCTCAGCGATGCATCTTAGTAGCTTACTGTTGCCCTGAATTTCCCCATCTTTCCTGCTATACCACTACATCTGCTTGGTTCAGAAGGCTCCTTCCAGATCTGAGAAGGTGGAAGGGTGCATAGCTTTGTCCTCGAATGCCACCAATTGGAGTGGCGAAGCCTGGGGACTGGAGGATTTCTCCATAATGCTGCTGCAGAGAATTGTGTCATCCATAGCCACCTAGCAGCTGGGGAACTCTTGGCTCTTCTGCTGAAGATCTGAGTGATCACAGGCAGGGTACTTAATGTCTCCACACTTCATTTTTCTCATGGGTAAAATGGTTATTCCTAGCGCCGACTCCCAGCGTTGGTTGGCCCTCCTTTTCTCTGCTTCTTTTGAGACCCAATTTGGAAGCAGGTCCGCAAGGGATAGAGACATCTGTCCCAGGCAGGTGGCATTTTGACTTGGAGCTTCAACCCCCTGAGTGGGTGGGTTTGTGAATATGGACGCTCACAGTCGTGGTCAGGTTGACAAGTCATAGGCACTGATGCCAACCTTAGTTCCAGCAGAGGTCTGAATGTCCCCAGTGGTGATAGTTCCAAAGGTGAAAGAATGAAGAGGCACACAACACGTGTGATCCACCAGGCAGGGCAGGGCAGGTGTCCAGTGATGCCTGAGATTCTTCATCTAAGCATTGAGGAGCCTGAGGACCTGATCTGGAGTCAGGGGCAGGCAGACACGGCTGCCTCTCCTAGCCTTCAGCAGACTGCCTCCCCCCACACTCAAGGCACGTGACAGGAGCCCCCAGTTTCAGTGGGAATCCAGACCTGCCTCTGACCAGGCGGGCAACTACAAAGACTGGGTAATTCATTCAAACTCTCTGAGTCTCAGGTTTTTACTGAAAAAAAAAAAAAAAAAAAAAAAAGAGAACATTGGGATGATGGCTTCTCATGGCAGGGACATGCCCATCTCCTGTGGCCGAGGGTCTGCAATATCACTGTGGCTGGTGGGAGAGGAGGGTTTACCTCAGAGGGTCCCATCCCAAACCCATGTGGAAGCTTCCTTGTCTACAGAAACACCATACAATATTTAAGACATACACTTTGAAAGCATTGTTTATCTGAAATTGTTTTAACCAGAATCCTGTATTTTATCTGGCAACACCCTACAGCAGACCCCACGCTCCCTTGGGGTCTCTGCCCCCAGCCCACCAACCTCTAGGAAGCCTGGCCCCAGTGCTCCTCCCCCACCCTGCTCCTGCCCCTCCCCAAGCCCATGTGCCCCTCCTCAGTTCCGAGAAGAGGATGTTCTGTCTTTTGCTTTGACACTACTAAGACACAAACTCTATGCTTATCTTGGGCTTCCTTTTGGATTTGCAAAAAGCTGTCTTGGATTTTTGATGTTGCTGTTAAACACATTGCCTGTGTTTTGCTGCTTTCATTCCCACTATAACTGACTGTATTTCTATTACTCCTGAAAATAATCAGGGTGTGGCCACCTCTGACTGGCCACAAGGGAAAAGGTTGGATGTGAGGACTTGAGGAAAGAGGCAGTTCCGGGATTAATCTTTTGAACCACGGTCTGTCTGCACAACCAGCCGACGAACCAACAGCCGAAGCTGCCATTACTGTCAGGTGCAGTGGGGGAATGGGAAGACAGGGAGTTGGGCTGGCAACCCAAGGGGATGGACCAGCTTTACACGTCTTAAGGACTTCTGGTTTGGAGTCTGGCTGTGTGCATGGGTGAGGTCCATTTAAACATATAAAGTAATTAATAAGTTCCTTTTGGAATAGGAAATGCTTGCATGGCATTTTTTTACTCCAAACAGTACAAAGTGGAATTTAGTGAAACCTCTCTCCTACCCCATCTGCAAGCTCTTTGTTTATTCTCTGGAGGCCAACATAAGAGCCAGGGTCTCTTGTCCAGCCAGACACAGATCAAGCACCCTCGGGCACATTTGCTTCTTTGTGCTTGGGTATGTATTGTACACAGGCTGTAGCTTATGATTTTTTTTAACATTTATTTATTATTTTTGAGAGAGAGAGACAGAGCATGAGCAGGGGAGGGGCAGACAGAAAGAGAGACACAGAATCCGAAGCAGGCTTCAGGCTCTGAGCTGTCAGCACAGAGCCTGACACGGGGCTCGAACCCACTAACTGTGAGATCATGACCTGAGCCGAAGTTGGATGCTTAACTGACTGAGCCACCCAGGTGCCCCAAGGCTGTTGCTTACAGTGGGCACTATTCTGCTTCCTTCCCTCACCCTCCTATCTTGGAGAGCATTCCATCGCTGTGCCCCACCCCCCACCTGAAGTCATCCTTGATGTGTGTCATCCAAGGCAGCAGGGAAGGTGGCCTCAGTGTCTGTCCTGGGAGAGGGCCTGGCATCAGACGTCTGTGAAACACTCGGATGGGCCCTGGGAATGCCGCCTTCTTCCTGGAACTATTGATCCAGATCACTAATTAATATTTACAAGAATAATTTAAAACTTAACTTTGCATTCAGAAGAGAGTCCAACCCAAAGCATAGCTTTAAGATTCCATCTGATCTTTGTTGATGTACTTAGAGCTGTTTCTACACACTTTTAATTAGTGTATACACGCCAACTTTTGTTTTGCCCCCCTCATAAACATTTCCCTGTACTAACATAAGATCATATCTTTTTGATTTGCAATGGAAAAACTGTGTCACGACTTTTTTCCATCACTCAAGCATCTATGGAGTGGATATTATTGCCAGGAGTTTTCTCACTGGTGTTTGAATACAAAAAGGAATGTGAAATATGTCGTCTGAAAACTGATTAACTATTAAAATGGCTCAGCTCTCCTTTGCTCTACATGTAAAGATTAAACGTAATAACAGTCATGTAGCCCCCTCTTCTGCTTCAGAAAATGGCAAGCAGAGAAACAGCCCAGCCCATTCCATCTTCGTCACACATGCCCTTCCTCGCAGGCCCTTGGCGTGGAAAGGATTAGCAAACTATGTCAGAGGACAGGAGCCAAAACTCACACCGCACACTAGCCAGGAAAACACTCTCCTCTCCAGGCCCTGCCCTCTCCCCACCAGACCCAACACCACCAGTGCCTGATAAGAAATCACTGAGCAGGACAGTGGGTGTTTTGGAAGCTAACTCTTCCCCTTCATGAAGTTTGCTTAAATACTTACTGGACCAAGTTGGAAAAGAGAGTATATGGTTCCCCTTTAGAGGACGATGAGGCGGAATCTTCAGGACAGATTGCCTTTGGACATTTTATTTAAGAATGAATCTCTGGGGCGCCTGGGTGGCTCAGCTGGTTAAGCATCCGACTTCAGCTCAGGTCATGATCTCATAGCTCGTGGGTTCGAGCCCCGAGTCAGGCTCTGTGCTGACAGTTCAGAGCCTGGAGCCTGCTTTGGATTCTGTGTCTCCCTCTCTCTGTGCCCCTCCCCAGCTGGTGCTTTGTGTCTATTGCTGTCTCTTTCTATCAAAAATAAATAAACGTTAAAAAAAAAATAAAAGTTATAAAAAAAAGAATCTTGAGCTTGGTGCAGACGTAGGCAACAGGAGATGGGATGTCACAGCCCTTAACACTGGAGCTGGAGAGGCGTCACCCGATCAGAAGACATAGCAGTGAGTGAGCTGGTGTTGGATCCTGGAGCCCGTGGCCTAGAGGTGGGGGGAGGGGCAACAGGTGTTAATGCTTTAGATGTGGGCACCTGGGAGGGGCCCTGGAAAAGGACTGGGGCAACTAACAGTGGGAGTACCAGCAGCCGTTATGGGGCCATGATCTGGAAGGGTGGCTGGGTTAATACCCAATACCCAATACCCATCACTGGGCGTAGTGGCTGGACACTAGTCCCAGGTGTAACCAAAAGTATGGGCTCCCATAGGTGGCCCTTACCTTCTTTCTATGCATCTTCTCTGGGACCATCCTCAGCAATCCTATGTCTCGCTCAATGGTTCAACTCCATAGCAGGTTAATAAAAAGGAGGTAATACACTGAAGACATTAGGGGATCCGGGAGAGATTGTCACCCAGTGTTCAGCGAAGCATAGTTCTGCAGGAACCATGCCCGCTCCTCTACCCTCAGTGGCCTCATGCATTGTCCTTTTCTCCCACACAGCCTCCGAAGACCTTCCTAGTGGTCCTAAGTAATTCTGCTCTGACACCAGCAGCTGTATAATTTATGGTTCAAACCAGGGTGCTCTGGAAGTGAAAGGGGGGGCTTTTAGCAACCACACCAGGTCCAAACCCAGCAAACCATGAACTTCCGTCTCCTGGGCTCTGACTTATACACCCCACGTGGTGCCACAAAAGCCAGTGGTTTGCTAAATTGGTTTGCTATTTCCCCCCATTCTACTTGGAGGAAAGAACAGCTTTCTCCCTGTGGATCGATTCGGCTGCTAAGAAAATATTTCCTCCCTAGCCTTCCATGTATGTTGTCAGAAGGAAGAAAGGAACTTTAAAAATGGACGTTTTATGGGCAGTCTTTGTGTCCCAGGAGCTCCATGTTCAATCTCATTTAACTTAAGCTTCACCGGCCTGTGGGAAGGTGGGAATGTCCCCATTTTATAGACAAGGACATTGAGACTCAAGGAGGTCCTGGCTTATTGATGGAGGGGCCAGGATGTTGAGCCAGCTAACTAGTTCAAAGAGGACAGTTTACCAATTATCTAAAAGGGAAGAAGGGAGGTATATTCAGAAGGCCATCTACCCTAAAACGAGTTCTTCATAAAGGACTCAACGTCATGCCCATGACACTTAACCTTTTCCTTCACAGGCCTTTTTCTTTTTCACGTTTGACCCTTTTGAAGTTTTTTTCATCAGTGGGCCCTTTCTGCCTGGTTTTGATAGCCACATTTTTATTTACATGCAAATTCGCAGCAAGCAGCTCGCATGTGAATACTATTCTAATTATTATACTTCTATGGCTCATCAGAATGCTGTATCGTAATTGGCTGCAAGATTGCCGATAACCCACAATAGCCTGATTTGGAGCTGGACCAATTTTTGCATCTGCCTAATAAAAGGAAACGGGAGACCGGGAGAGTGTTCACCTATTTTATACGTGTTTCTTCAAGGTCAAATAATCTTTTATTCCCTTCCCAATCTACATATTCATAAAGACCTTTGTACAATTAATGAGACGGAAGATTAAATGGTTGCAGATTAAGACCAAACCCTACTGTTCTCATTAGAGTAAAAGTTACTTAGTCAATCAGATTAGAATTCCAAATTCAAACCAGCTAACCCAGGGGTGTAACAATGCCAAGACGCACGTATCGCCTTTCAGTTGGCAGCTTGCACACAGCCACTGGAGCCTGGGGGTGGGAAAGCCAGGATCCCTGGTGACTATTTCTACCTGTGCAAAGATGCTTCTCCCAGACATAGACCCCAGTTGCTAAGTGCCCCCAATGGTAGATGAATAGAGGAGAAGGGAAGGAATCCTATTGTATCACAACAAGGCAACGTTGCCTGACACGGTTGGTAATAGAAGAAACAAAGTCTCCCCGTGTTGGTTGGGTTGTAGATTTTCCTGGGACTCCTCCTCCAGGAATCTTAAGGAGTTTTGACACTTAATGAGACCTTAATGTTTGAGGTCTTGGATACAGAAAGATTTAAGATGACGTCCCTTTTGTTGGGGAGCTTGCAACTTCCTTTGGGATGTCAAGATCCATACATCTGAATAGATGACAAACGGAGATGGGTTTGAAGCAGAATCTTCACTTGTTCCTCACGGCCTCATCCGGTAGTGTTTCTCAAAGTGCAGTTCTGGAACCTGTTTCCTAACAAGCTGGGACCTGGCCAAAGTGAAGATTGCTGGTCATACCCCAGTCCAGCTGGTGAGGCCTGTACATCCTTAGATTTGACAAGCCCCAGATCATCCTGATGCACACTATGGAAATCACTGGCTTGGAATATCCATGCACGAACTGATTCAGAGAATCCACTAACTCCTAGATATAAGATACGGCATTTTATTTTTACATGTGCTCATCTGGGAAGACTTTGGTAGTTTCCACCAGGTTCTCACAAGTGGCCATGCATCCCAAAAAAGGGTTGTAACCCCCTGCATAAAGGAAAGATACTAGGAGAACAGAAGTTGGCCAAGCAGGGGACACTGGTGACCACATAACCCAGGACAAACTATAGAGCCTCCCCTGTGCAGTGAGGTGTTGGCCATTCTTTCCTTCCAACTCCGTGCAGGTGCAGGTGAGAGTACCAGGTGAGTTCACAGGAGAGAGGGTAACAGGATGGCCTGGATAAGAGCTCTTCCCAGCAGAGGAGGGCTTATTTGGTCCAAGGAGGGTATTCTGGGTGAGGACACAGAGCAGTCTCCCAGCTGGGAGCGTGGCCTGCCAGCCCTGAGCCCCGAGTCTTTTTCTCCATCTTGGTTAAGCACGCCCAGTCTCCCTGCCTATCACTCTACTGTTTCTCCAAACTTGGAGCTTGGTCCCATTTGCACCTGGAGCAGACAGTGCAGTTTTCCTGGCTTTGAGTGCCTCTCCCACCCCAAAGAGCATGGAGACTTATTCCAACCTTCTGTATGATTGCTAATGAGATCACGTCTGCCTCTCGGGAAGGGGCGATTATCCTGCTGTACTGGGTTATTACGCTTTACAAGTGGTGCCCGGCCTGCCCGGCTATTTGCCCGCCCCAGGCCACACACACCTGGCTGGGCCAGGGCAGCTGCTGGGAGCCACTCCTCGGCAGCTGGCTCATTAGCAGACATGGCCTGCGTGGTGGGCAGAGATGGGTGGGGGATAGCGCCCAGGCCTGTCTGGGCCTTGGGGCCAAATCACAGTGTGAATGGCACATCCCCCTACCATGCCACTCCCAACCTGGCTAAGCTCTGGGTAGCGAGTAGAGGACCTGCAGGCCCTCAAGGCTGGGGAAGAATCCCTACCCATGCAGAGGTCCAAGTGTACTGGACGGTCAGGGTCTTCATCTTGCAGAAGGCCCCCTACCCTGTCCAGTGTGGAGGAACCTCATCAGAGCCCGCAGGAATAGTAAAGGGACGCACCAACAGTCTCTCAAGCATGAACTTGGCCAGGAGGCTTGTCCTCCACTCAGACATGTTGCTGCCCCAGCCTGTGGACCCTAAACGCCATCCCTGAAACCACAGTCCAGCTTTCCCAGATTTCCCTGACGGTCCCTTTCTTGCCCTTGGTTTGGTTTGCTCCCAGTCTGGGATCCAGGAAGATAGCATGTAGGGGGCAGAGGAAGAGGGACGGGCACAGGAGCATTCTGGCAGCTCTGGGGACATGACCAGCACCCACAGGAGGCTCTGGCAAGCTGGGAGGGAGGACCGGAAATCTCACAACAGGGGCCACACTGTCTCGTCTCCATCGCCCCTCCCCGCGTTAACCTCTGTCCACCCTTGTGTGCTGCCCACCCATCCCGGGGCTGTGGGGGCTGCCAGCTTCCTGTGTCCCCACACCTGTTCTTGCCACAGCTGTCAGTGGGCCTCCAGGGGTCTGCGGTAGGGGAAGCAGCTTTCAGGAGGTCCACGTGGATGTCCTTGTCCACACCCGGTGAAAGGAGGGTCCTCACGCTGTGGTTGAGCACCTGTCCTCCAGCTTTTATCTCGGTCCAAACCCAAAGCCTCGCATACTGTCTTTCCGGGAGGGCAACTGTGAGGGAGAAGGAGAAAGCAGGCAAAATCGTTTTCTACATCTGGGTCATAGTCTTCAGCATCAGGGAAGGGGTACCCCCAGATAACCTTCACCCCCACTTGCCCAGAAAGTCAGAGGCCAGAATTGCACCGTCCAGAGCACATCCCTTCTGAGCACCTGTGCCCATCTGCTTGGGTTGTCCAACAAAATAACCACAGACAAGGAGGCTTAGATGGCAGAAGGCTGTTTTCTCACCGTTCTGGAGGCTGGAAGTTCAAGATCAAGGTGTCAGCGGGTCTGGTTTCTTCTGAGAACCCTGAGGGAAGGATTTGTTCCTGGTCTCTCTCCCTGCCTTGTCGAGGGCTGTCTTCTCCTGTGTCTTCACATGATCTTCCTTTTGTCCATGTCTGTGTCCAAATGTCCTCTTCTTATAAGGACACCAGTCATATTGGATTAGGGCCCACCTAATGACCTCATTTAAATTGAATTACCACTTTGAAGACACTATCTCCAAATAGCATTATGTTCAGAGGTCCTGGGAGTTAGGACTTTACCATATGGCTTTTGAAGAGGGGCACAATTGAGCCCCTAACAGACTCCCAAGGACCTGCTATTTCTCTGGGGCTTGATGGCCCTCAGAACGCAACTGGTCCTTTTCCTGGGAGGTCGACAATCAATGATGAAGGAAACAAGTGTGGAACCAGACTCAAGGAAAACCACTCATTCATGAAGTTGGAAGATCCTGGATCCACCTCATCTAGCCTCCTGCTCCAGTGGGCCACCAGTTGATCTTTCTGGTGAATCTGGAGCCTTTAACCTTCTCTGGGTCGAAAGTGTGAGGTGAGAAGCACACACGCAACCTGACTTTATGAAGCAGGTGCCCTTACTGCTACTTTCCTGAGTAGCAAAGTGAGGCGCAGAGTTATCCTGGAAGTGGGAGAGATCTAAGGCCTGGACCCAGCCTGGCTCATCCTGGCGCTCACAGTCCTACCCAAGAATTTGAAGAAAACGTAGGAAATTTTTAAAAAATCTCAAGGTGGGATAGGCTTTTTAAAGCATGACAGAAATCTAGATGTATTTAAGGAAAAGACTGATAAATTTAATTACCCAGTAAAGTTCTTTCATGGCCAGGGAAAAACACATGTAAAATGTAGTAATTACCACTTTCCTTAATGTATAATGAGCTCTTCCAAATCAATAAGAAAAGGCCCAACAACCCTAAAGAAAGATGGGGGCCAGGGAGGGAAGAAAGAAAGAAAATCTATGAGCAGGAAATTCACAGAAGAAATGTAAGTAGCTACTAACATGCGAAGGATCAACCCAAGAGCCCTCACAGTTAAAGAAATGGAAATCACTTAAAGACGATGTGGTGTATATATACAATGGAGTATTACTCGGCAATCAAAAAGAATGAAATCTTGCCATTTGCAACTACATGGATGGAACTAGAGGGTATTTTGCTAAGCGAAATTCGTCAGAGAAAGACAAATATCATATGACTTCACTCATATGAAGAATTTAAGATACAAAACAAATGAACATAAGGGAAGGAAGTAAAAATAATATAAAAACAGGGAGGGGGACAAAACAAGAGACTCTGAAATATGGAGAACAAACAGAGGGTTACTGGAGGGGGTGTGGGAAGGGGGATGGGCTAAATGGGTAAGGGGCATTAAGGAACCTACTGTTAAAATCACTGTTGAACTGTATGCTAAATACCTTGCATGTAAATGTAAAAAAATAAATAACATGGTTAAAAACAAAAACGAAACAAATAAATGGAAATCGCTGAGTCTCCTTTTTCACCTGTTGGGGGGCAAAATAAAAAGGTTTACGATTCCAGTATTGATGAGAGGGTGGGAAAGGGAAATTGTTCTGTAGTTGGGGAGGGAGTATAAGTTGATGGAACCTGTTAGGAGGTATCTAGGATCTGGCAGAATCCAAAAAAAACTGGCTTTATAAATACCATTCCCCTCAGCAATGCTGCCACGAGGTACAGGTATCTCCTGCTTTTTGAAAGTTTGTGTCACACCGCTTCTCTTTTACAAAAGAACTGCATTGGAACCTGTTTTTGAAAACCAAAAGAAATATGAAAGGATTTTTGCTTCTACTCAAAAGCCACAAACAATATTCAGTGTTTGTTTTGCAGAAAGCCCTTACAGAGGCCGTGCTCACGCCAAGCAGCAAGGATGGCCCCACAATCCCCCCTCCCTGGGAACTACAGTCAGCATCTCAGCAACAAGCCGCCAGAGCCTTGAACTTTTCTGTGAGCATCTGTTTCTTATCTCAATTTATTTTGTGCGTCCATCAGCATGGTATGTCCAAAGGTATCCAAAAAGAAAGGTTTGGGGGGGGGGGTTGGGAGCCCTCCAACAATTTTCCATATAAATTAATGTTCATTGCTTCTTTGCTTTACACCGTTTTGGCTTATGAAAGGTTTCACAGGAACCTGGAATCAGGAAAAACTCTGATTTCGGATAGTGGGGGAAACCTGTATCTGCCCACAGATTCTTAAGAATGCTCATTGCACTAGCCTTTGGAATAGTAAAAAAAATCTAGAAACAGCCTCAATGCACTGATAGGGCAATGACTGGATGAATTATATCTTTCGCTCCCTGAAATGTAATTCCACTCAGGTGTTAAAGGGACCAAGGTCAGGGCGCCAGGGTGGCTCAGTCGGCTAACTGTCCTACTTCGGCTCAGGTCATGATCTCGTGGTCTATGGGTTTGAGCCCCATATCGGGCTCTGTGCTGACAGCTCAGAGCCTGGAGCCTGCTTTGGATTCTGAGTCTCCCTCTCTCTCTGACCCTTCTCGCTCATGCCCTGTCTCTCTTTCTCTCAAAAAAAAAAAAAAAAAAAAAAAAAATTAAAAAAAAATTTTAAAGGGACCGAGGTCAATTCAGAAATTCTAGCATACGGATGGGAGTTGGGGGTAATCCAGGATATATATGTGTATATATATATACACATATATATCCTGTATAAAGTATATATATATATCATATAAATATATATATTCTGTATAAACTTTATACACACACTTTATTTATTTTGGGACAGAGAGAGAACACAAGCAGGGCAGGGGCAGAGAGAGAGAGAGAGAGAGAGGATCCCAAGCAGGCTCCACACTGTCAGCACAGAGCCCACACAGGGCTCACTCCCACGAACTGTGAGATCATGACCTGAGCTGAAATCAAGAGTCAGAGACTTAATGAGTGAGCCATCCAGACGCCCCTTCCAGGATATATTTATATTAAGTGAAAAGGTGGAGTGCAGCCATGTGGGGAAGCCGCCTCCCATCAGTGTGAGAACATGAAGGAGAAAGGCTCCCTCAGGGGAGGAGCCCGCTGGGAGAAGCTCACCTGCACTATGCCCTTCCCTCTCTGTGTGCTGTAGGGCTCTCGGGCTTTTGGGTGCATGGGGAGCCCCTAGAGGGTCTTGTTGGAATGCCCCTAGCATGTCTGAGTCAGCAGGTCTGGATGTGCATTTCCAACAGGTTTCCAGGGACCACATTTGAGAACCACTGCTGTCATGAACTTTGGTGCCATGTGGGGTTCTGGTTTTATGATTCTTTAAATAAATAATTTATAAAAGTAATCCCTGGCCCAGGATGAGTGCTGGCCTGCGTCTCTCCTCTACAACCCACGCCAGCGACTGATTTTCACCTTGTTGGTCAGGAAACCGCTCACTGCCAGCGTCTAAACTCAGTCTCCTGCCTTCCTCAGCACACTCCCTCCCCCAGTGGGGCCAAGCCCCATTCGGA
Source organism: Acinonyx jubatus (assembly GCF_027475565.1). Classification (NCBI taxonomy): domain Eukaryota; kingdom Metazoa; phylum Chordata; class Mammalia; order Carnivora; family Felidae; genus Acinonyx; species Acinonyx jubatus. The sequence goes on from NC_069386.1 coordinate 17,695,409, forward strand.
ATAAATCTCCCACCGTCCTGCTGGAGACAAGGAGCAAGGGGACCCCATCCCTGGAGACTTTTAAGTTCAAAGCTCCAAATCCTGTCACTGTTAGAGCAGCCCCTTTGGGGTCATGTAATCCCAAACCATGGGATCAGTGTCCCTCACCCTTCCCCCCAAGATAGAGAAAGGCAAAAAAAAAAAAAAAAAAAAAAAAAAGGAATGGTTGACACCTGTCCCTGTGGAAAGGTGACAACTTCACCATGACAAGCTGGAAAACTCAGTCTGATTCCCAGGAGCCTGTGCGCCCATAGACTCTTGGCTATAAAACCAACAGTGAATTCTTACACTGGGAAGGAGCTTCCTAAGTAAAGCCACGTTTAATGAGGAAGACGGGGTCCTCCTTCAGAAGCCTTACTCTGTGTGATGAATGCCGTTTGGAACCTCCCTGCTGCGACAGTGAAACCAGGGTCCCCGAGACAGCCCCCAGGTGGCCCCCAGGATGAGGTGCCAGCGGCAGTGACCCAGATTCCCTGCTCAGAGAGGTTGTGGGTGCTCGCTGCCCGTCTCCCTCCTAAATAAGTGGGATCGAGTCACTCCCGCAGCCCCCTCCCTTCCAGCACCCTTGTGAGTCAGAGCCCCAAAAAGGACACACTGCAGATCACTAACACACCTGCCGAGTGGAGTGGCAGAGTCCCGTTGGCCACCCTGTCCCCACAGATGCTGTTCCCAGCACCCCCACCACGTGCCTTCAGCAGATGCCCTCTTTCCCTCCTCTCTCCCTCTCCTCTCTGCCCACCAACCCTGTGACCTTGTTCCCCTGTCTCCATCCTTTATATTCTCCCTCCGTTTCTGTTTTCAAAAGGGGGAGAAAGCATTCTGATTATGAAGCATTTCCAGGGCTGTCTAGGTTTGCCAAGTGCTGGGTCTTTTGTCTGCCTTTGTCTCCCTGCCCCCGCCTGAGTCGGGGTAACGTTATTATCTCCCCTTGACAGGTGAAGAAGTGCTGACCGTGGAAGGCCCCATGCTGGCCAAGGTCAGACTGGGCGCAGCCATGGGCACTGAGCAGGGAGCTGGGGTGGGCGTGCAGGGGCTGGGACCCCGGCCTGGGGGAGCAGGCTGTCCAGAGACACCAGCACTGCTGGAAGCTCAGAAGAGAGTAGGACGTGAATGCAAATCCTACGGAGCAGAGAGGGGAGGGTCTAAATTGAGAGGCTCTGAGAATAAGAAGGGCAGGCAGTGGATGAGTCAGGGTTTAATGCCTGGCACTTTCACCAGACCCTCAACCCTCCCATCGTTCCCATGATCCTCATTTGATTCTTAGAAGCAACTGTGGACAGAATGGGAATATCATGGAAACCAAGGCTCCTGGGCACAGGACCGTGTCCCAGAACACTCGGCTCATCCTTGGTGACCTAAGTGAGCTTTCCCCAGTGTCTTTCTCCCTATGGCACAGTCTCTCTAGATGCTCTGTTCTGGGCCCATGATGGTCTGAGGGACCCCACTGTGGAGTAGCCAAGCAGAGGCAGACCTAGCAGGTATCAGAGTTGACCTTGACCGGCCAAGAGCCGACTCCACCTCCACCTCCTGCCTCCCTACCTGGATTTTGCTTCAGGCAGCTACTACACTTCCAGCTTCCCTAATAGCTGGGACCTGGGTGTGTTCGAGGTCACCACTGTGACTGAGGTTGCCAGTGAGTTGCCCATGATAGGGTGCTGGGGTGCTGGGGAAGAGCTGGTTCCAGACAGTCACCGCCCTGTCTCCCAGCTGCTTCCTGCTCTTCCTGTCTGAGTGCAGAAGCGAAATCCGGCCTGGGGTGGCCGTGCGGTGACTGGGGATGGCAAGGCCCAGAACCCACAGGAGTCTGGGACCCAGGTGCCCCTCCCAGCACCTTCCCAGCACCGCCAGCCGTGTCTGCTTCTGGACTGGTTCTGTGAGAAAACGCAACTCCCATCAGGCTAAGTGGCTGTGATCAGCTGTGTTCAGGGGCAGCTGAACAGAATCCCAAGTCCCAAAGGCCGTGGTGCCCATCAGAAAGGAGGGGTCCCCTGGTTACCCACGGCCTCTCTGTCTCGAATCTGGCTCTCAGAACCTTGCGCCTGCCCCTTTCTCCACCGCACGTCCCAAAGCCTGGTTCTGGACCTCACCCCCTCCCTTTTGCTGCCAGGAGCTGTGAGCCGTGCCCACCCACTCTAGTTCTGCCTGTTCAGCCACAGTTCTCTCCACCCCATAAAGCTGCCAGGCACCTTTATGAAAGTCTTCCATAAGAACTCAATCCCAGGCAGACAGGGGGACAGTCCAGCAAATCTTTACCTCTGCCCTGCCCTCCTCAGTGGTCAGATTCGACCGTCGCTGTGTGATCTCAGGACAGCCCTAGGTGACTGGAGGCTGCTGTTTGCTCCTCCCAAGGCATCGATGAGGCAACAGTTGATGAAGTGACTTGCTGGGGACGTGTGACTGGTGAATGGTGGAACCAGAACCACAGGTGTTCCCGACCTGTGGTTCTCAAAGGAGGGTTCCCTGAGCCCACATCCAAATTGCTGGGCACTGCCTCACCAAGCAAATTCCAGGTTTTGCTCCAGACCCATTGAATTAGGATCTGTGGGGGAGGGGAGGTACCCAGGGAATCTGCATCCCTAAGCATCCCCCACAGCCCTGGCACGTTTCTGGTGCACCCCAAAGTTCAAGGACCTCCCCAGTGTGAAGGTCAGATCTGCAAGGTTATCAGTTGAAGCCTCCACCCTCTGGTTCCAGTTGATGACTCTCAGCCAAGCCCTTCAAGAAATGGAGGTTCCCACTGGGGAAGGAGTGAAAATTCTGATGGCCAGGCTGAACTTCAGACCAACAAAAACCAAGTCTCTACGGGGGGATGCAGGCATCAGCAATTTTTAAAGTTCCTCAGGTGATTCCAAGGCTGAGAACCAGCTGTCCCCACACTGTGTGGGTCCCTCACAAATTAGCAGAGGCATCAGTATCCCCTGGAAAGCTGCTAAACACAGATGGCCAGGCTCCACCCACAGAGTTTCTAATTCAGCAGGTCTTGGGAGAGCCCAAGAATTTATATTTTCAAGTTCTCAGGTGCTCCTGCTACCGGACTGGGCACCACACTCTGGGACCCACTAGAGTAGAAGAAAAAAGGGGCAGAGGTAAAGCTAAGAAAGGTTCCATTTGGCCATTAAGCTATGACTTGCTCTACTGAGCAGGACCCACCTGTCTTATTTTCCTAAGTGTTACATGTGGCTCCCCAGGGATGGGTTCTCCAAAATCCACCTGCTGAGGATGGGAACCTGTCTCTTCTAACATAATTACAGCCATATATGTGGAGAATCGGGACCTACATCCAGGACTCCCAGAGATGGCTGGGCAGGTTGTACACTACACAAATCCAGGGGCCACCATGCACGTTGGTGTGAGCTGTGCCTCCCAGTATTGTCAAGCCTGACAGGCTTCCTGTTGAAAGCTCAGAGTGTCACCATGGAGATTTCCACACAGTGCCTTGGAAATTTTGTGCCTACATTTGCTTTAACTTGTCTTCCCTCAGCCCCTCCCCATTTCTGCAGGAGCTTCAGCGCCCTGTGTGTACCAACCCCGGGACGACTTGGGCTGGGACTCAGCTGGCGCGTGTGGGGCGGGGGCCTCTCCCCTACATGAGGCCATTAGACGCCTCCATCTAGAACCAGGTTCTCCCGGAACCCTGTCTGCTTCGCCTGGCTGACCCTGGCACAGGCTGCCCGGCTGGGGCTGGAGCACATGACCTCCCTCCTCTGCCACTTCATGCTGCTGATTATCCCTCCTCCACAAGGAGATAAACCTGCTTGAGGAATTTGTTTTCTCTGACAACAACGCAGCATCCCACAGACGGCAGGCTGAGTCACCAGTGTTGGTTTCCTCTGAGCCCGCCCCCACCCTCACCCCCATCCCACCCCCACACCCTGTGGCCTGTTTGGGCTTCTCCCTTTCATGAGGCACTTCCCGGCCTGATATACGTGTCCTGGGTGTTGCTGTCTTGTGATTAGGGCCCAGCTGCCACTGCATTCCTTCCATGACACTTGGCCGGTGTGGGTGGGTTGCCAGGAGTGGGCCGGGGGATCTTATCAGAGGATGTTCTGTTTTGGGGCCCAAACACAGGGAGGGCTTGCTGGCCCCGGCGACGTGCTGCCTACCGACTTGCTTCTCCACAGGGAGAGAGGGCAGGTGGGCAGGGCACCCAAGGGGGTGAGCATCTAACACACCGGGGGGGGGGGGGGGGAGCAGGGCCTTTGCCAGGTATGAAGTAGTCAGGGAAAGAATGTCCAAACCAGCTGATGCCTCCCACATTTCTATCTCCAGCCCGGCCCTCTCCCCTGAACTCTGGGCTTATAAATCCAACTGTCTCCTCCCCAGACCAGCACCCCTGGTCTCTACCCCCCCCAAAGCTACTCCCCCTAATTCCTCAGGGGCTCTGTCCTTTCTTAGCTCAGGCCGAAAGCCACAGTGACATTCTGGACTCCCCTATCTCTCTTACTGCTTATATCCAAAGCTTCCGCAAACTCTACCTGCCTTTTTTCTGCACACCTGAGTCTGACTATGTGACTGTGAAATGTCACCAGTGACTCTGGCTGGGGCTGCAAAGGTGCCATGAGAAGCCCTCCCTCTCTTTCACCTTCTCCCTGAAGACAGAGACAAGAGCCTGCAGTCACAAGGCAGAGGCAGCCCATGGGGACACTCATGGTCCTGAGGGGGAAGAGAGAGCTGGTAACATCTCTCTTCAAGCCCCGTACTTGGGGCAAGGCCTAAAGAAGCCCCCTGAATGGGCCACCTCTGGAGACTTTGCACGAATGACTGCGTCAGTTGCTGTGGTCTGGCCAAGAAGACCACCTGTGGTTGACCTTGGAGGCCATTCTCCACAGTGCCCTGGGCCGGGCAAAGCCAATGCGGGGCAGCCCAGGAGGCCTCGGCTGACCAGCCTGAGCCTAGCCAGGTGCTGACAGAATGATGTCGGTCTCGTTGAAGACGAGTCCCACATTTTGCTCGATCCCAGAATGGGAGGTGAGAGTGTCAGAGAGGGAGGAGGCACACGGACCGGGTTCCCTGGCAGCCGCTGAAGCTTTGGAGCTGCCACCAGCTGCAATTAGTTGCTGCCACCTTTAATTTCATGTTGAGAAGCCACGGGTGATGGAAAAAGAAATTGGTCCCATGGGCAGAACGCTTTTCCGATATGCATTTATTAGCAGAGTTTCTGAAGGTGTCATGAGCCGAATGTGAGGCAGCTGCCTCTAGAAGTGGGACCCCCAGGCAAGGTGGGAATGGTGGATGGGAGGTCAGGAGGAGAGATGTTTGGGGGGAGGGGGTGCGTGGGGGGCAGGTGGGAAACTTCTGTTAGGAAGGGACCTTTCTTTTAAAGTTGGGAACCATGTTGCATCTATCTTTCTCCCCTGGCAACCTCCTGGCCTGTCCCTCCTTTTGAACCTTCAGTGCTCTCTGAGGGCCCATCTACATCATGAGCCTGGGAATTTTGGTCCAGGTTCACGTTTTTCACATAACCAGTGTGTGTCTAAAGAATTCTGTGTTAATTAGCTTTGCTATAAATCAAAGGCAGTTTTAAGTGCACCAAGATGGTTTGACATTTTAAGATAATTCTACAACAAACTATTTTCAAAGACTCTCAGAACCCGTTATACTCAAGTTCATGCCTCCTCTCCGGAAAGCAGCCTGGGAAACATGGCTGGGACATTTTATGATTCGCACCATCACAGACATTCTCACTGTGGTTTCCAAATGCCACCTCCCAACCCTTTTAGCCATGGAGCTACCTCTTCAAATAAAATCTTTCTGAGAAGCTGAGCAAATAGGACAGGGGAGTGGGGAGCAGTTTCCATTGAATCGGGGTGGAGAACCCAAAGCCCCACGCTCCTGACACCCCATACAGTTCCCTATGTTGCCCTACGAAGTCTCTAACATCCCATGGACACCTCAGTTTGAAAGCATTGCTCTCAAAGTGCCATGAACATTCTCTCTCACCTTCAGTCCTACCTCCAAGAGTCTAGAGCCTCCTACTGGAGCACAAATGTGTAGCACAGCTTTGTTTATGACAGCATTTTTTAAAAAAAGGAAATCAACTTAGCTCCCTGCCCTCTGCATTGTCAGTGGAAAATATAGGAAGAAACTAGACTTCTGCCCCTCCTCAGCAGTAATGAGGTATCCCTCCCCCTCCCCATGGGGTAGTACCAGTGGAAGCTAAATGAGAAACTAGAATTCTCACCCTGGACCAGAAGTCACATGGTACCCCCTTCCCTCAAGTGTTAATGGAGGCCAAGTGGGGGAACCTAGACTTCTATCATAAAGATAGAAGCAGTAGTGAGGTAATATCCCCACTTTTGCTGCTGGATCAATTTCAGAAGAAGCCAGCTAAAATCAAAGGCCTAAATAGGATCCAGGATCTCACCACAGAATACCTAAAATGTCCAGGTTTCAATTGGAAGTCACTTATTATACCAAGAACCAGGAAGACTTTTAACTCAAAGAAAAGAAGACGTTCAACACATGCCAAACTGAGATGATAGATCTGTTGAAATTGTCTGACAGGGATTTTAAAGCAGCAATCATTAAAAATGCTTCCGTGAGCAAATTATAAGCACACTTGAAACAAATGAAAAATAGAAAATCTGAGCAAAGACATAAAGAAGTGCCACATGGAAATGTTAACACCAAAAAATCCAATAACTAAAATAGGAAACTCAATGGAGAATGCAGAATGGAGGGGGCAGAAGAAAGAACCAGTGAATTCGAGGGTAGAATGAGAGAAATGACCCAGTCTGAACAACAAAGGGAGCATGGACTGAGATTAAACAAAAAAAACTGTGCAGAGCCTCCGGGATCTGTGGGATCATAACAACAACAACAACAACAACAACAACAGAATTTCACATTATGTCACTGAAGTCACAGAAGGAGAAGAGAAAGCAGGCTGCACTTAAAAAAGTGCTTGAGTAAAAAATAGCTGAAAACTTCCCAAATTTGGCAAAAGACATAAATATATATGTTCAAGAAACTGATCAAATGCTAAAAAGGATAAACTCAAAGAAATATTGGTATAGACATGTTACAGTGATACTTCTGAAAACTAAAAAATAAGGAAAAATCTTCGAAGCAGCTAGAGAGAAATTACACCTATTATAGGAGAAAATTCAATGACAGCAGATTTCTTATTTAAGATAAAAACACACACACACAAAACAAAGGACACCAAAAAGAAGTGTCACAACATTTTCCAAGTGCTAAAAAGAAAAAAAGTCACAACCCAGAATTCTATGTGCAACAAAAGTATCCTTCAGGGATTAAAGGGAAATCAAGACATTCTTAGGTGAAGGAAAACTAAGAATTTGTCACTAGAGACCTAAAAGAATAGCTAGAGGAATTTCCCTAAACAGAAAGGAAATGATAAAAGAAGGAATCTTGGAACATTAAGAACAAAGAAAGAACGATGGAAATATATAAAACACGGGCAGATATAATACATTTTTCTTTCCCTCTTGAGTATTCTAAATTGTGTTTGACAGGTTTTTTTTTTAATTTTTAATGTTTTATTTATTTTTGAGAGAGACAGAGAGACAGAGAGAAAGAGAGAGAGAAGGCGAGGGGCAGAGAGAGAAAGGGAGACACAGAATCTGAAGCAGGCTCAAGGGTCTGAGCTGTCAGCACAGAGCCTGATGTGGGGCTCAAACTCACAAATGGTGAGATCATGACCTGAGCCAAAGTTGGAAGCTTAACTGACTGAGCCACCCAGGCGCCCCTGTGTTTGACAGTTTAAGCAAAAATTATAGCACTGTCTGATGTGGTTCTACATGTATGTAGAGAAGATATTTAAGACAATTGTATTATAAACATGGAAAGGTAAAGGATGTAGAAGTAATTAAGGTTTTAAAATTTCATCTGAACTGGTAAAATGTCACCAGTAGACTATGATAAGTTAGATAGACACAATGTAACAACTAAACCACTAAAAAAACTGCACAGAGATCCACAAAAATACTACAGATAAATCAAAATGGGACTTGAAAAAATGTTCAAGTACCCACAGGAAAAGGGGGGAAAATAGAGAAATAAAAGAGAGAACGAATAGAAAACAAAATTAAAATGGCAGACAAGCCCACAAAGGTCAATAATTACGTCAAATGTAAATGTTGTAAATGCACCAATTACAAAACAGAGATTGGCAGAGTGGATTTAACAGTTTGACCAGACTATATGCTGTCTACCAGGCACTCGCTTCAAATATAAAGATGTAAGTAGGTTGAAAGTAAAAGGACAGAAAAGCATATGTTGTGCAAATATCACTTAAAAGAAAGCAGAAGTAAAAACTAATACCAACTGCTGGGTACATTATAAATAACAGGAACTCTCATTCATTGTTGGCGAGGATGCAAAATGGTAGAGCCAGTTTGGAAGACACACAGTTTCTTACAAAGCTAAACATGGTTTTACTGTACAGTCCATAATCATGCTTCTAGTTATTTACCCATCAAATTTGAAACTTAATGTCTACACAAAAGCATGCATGTGGGTGTTGCCAGCAGTTTTATTCAGAATTGGCAAAAACTCGAAGCAACCATGAAGTCTTCAATAGGTAAATAAACAAACCATGGTACATCCAAACAATGGAGTACTAGTCTGTGATTAAAAAAAAAAAAAAAAAAAATTTTGTTGTCAAGCCACAAAAATGGATGAATCCTAAATGCACATTGCTAATTGAAATAAGCCAATGTGAAAAACTGTATAATTCCATTTATATGACTTCTGACTTCTGGAAATTGCAAAATTATAGATACAGCAAACAGAATGCTGATTGCTGGGGTTTTGAGAAGGAAGAGGGTTGAATAGGTGAAAGACAGGGGATTATTTTTAAGGCTGAGAAAGTATTCTGTATGAGACTATAATGGTGGATTGCTGACACTGTGCATGTGTCAAAATCCATTGAACTTTATAGCACAGAGTGATCTTTAATGTATGCAAATTATTGAAAATTATTTAGGAGGTCAAGACATCCCAGGATGGAATGCATACTATGACAAAACAATATAATTGTATTACAAATGCATGAAATAACATCCCTGAAGGGGGTGGGGGAAAGGTGCTGACCTAAGAAATTTTGGGAATGAATGGAAATCATACAACCAACGGCGATAAGAACTGTATACCAGCACTGTACTCTCATTGATCAAGTTGTTTCCCATGGAGGTATGGGTTAAAAACTCTGAAACAAATATGCATGTATACTGGAATTGAATAATTAAATGAATGGCTGGGTGGATGTTGGAAGTCAGGTTTCTCACTGTTGGAATGGAACATTACAAAGGGAGGAGGCTAGGATGATCCATGGGGCCACGTATTAGAGTTGGAAGTATCAGTGTGAACTTGTGTTTAACCTAATATAAATACAGATGTACACATATAGAAATATTTATAGATATGTGCACACACACAGATTAGTATAAATATGTCACAGAGCACAGGGACTATAGTCAATAATATTGTCATAAAGTTGTATGGTGAAAGATGGTAACTACACTTATTGTGGTGAGTATTGCATCTGGTTTTGAATTGTCAATTCACTATGTTGTACACGTGAAGTGAATACAACATTGTATATCAACTATACTTCAGTGAAAAAAAACACAGGTTAGTATACACACATGGATTTCCCTGCCCTCTCAGTCAAGAGGGCCTAGAAGTATTGACATCCCACGAGCACACCTAGTGCCCAGATCTTGGTTTCTAATACCATTATCCAGTAAAAGGAAGCAGAGATCCCCAGAGAAATGGCCAATTCTACAACCGGGCATACTCGATGATCTTTGAGCATCTTGTAACACTAGAAAGTAAAGTACTCAACACCAAGCTGACACAAAATAGTACACAATGATAGAAGTATGTTAAGGGACACAAGAGACAACTGAAAGGACTCCCAAGATGGAAAGCTGGAACAATTTGAGCAAGAAAATAAATTAGTATTGTATTATAACCCAGAATGTGAAATAAATATCCTTGAGTCCATAAAATATAAAAGTGACTGAATACATAAGCAAACAGAGAATATAGGGAAATGTTCCATGCAGAAGAAATCTAAATAATTTATGTAGACACTCTGCCCTCAAAGAGCTGGAACATAACTCTCCATTTCTTAAGCATGTGTTGTGCATAGTAATTTCCTTTTCAAAGAGGACAGTGTAGAAAGGAGTGAAGTGGGGGTAGAGTAGCTTTGTAATAAAGAAACTTGACAAACATGATCTCAGCCAGGTGGTCAAGGTTAACATCAATGATAAATCAGGACGCCTGGGTGGCTCAGTCAGGTGAGTGTCCAACTGTTGATTTTGGCTCAGGTCATGATCTCATGATTCATGGGATCGAGCCCCGTGACGGGCTCTGTGCTGACAGCGGGGAACCTGCTTGGGATTCTCTCTCACCCTCTCTCTCTCTGTCCCTTCTCCACTCCTCTCTCTCCCAAAATAAATAAACATTTTTCTAAAATAACAATAAATCATGTTGATATATAGAATTACATTCTAACCACAATGGGATCAAACTGTGAATTAACAATTTGATAAAAGAAAGATAACAGGAAAATCTCCAAATACTCAAAAATTAAACACACACTCTTAAATAATCTGGGGTCAAATAAGAAATCTCAAGGAAAAATTTTAAAACATATTGAACTAAATAAAAATGAAACTACAATATATCAATTTGTGAGGTACAGCTAAGGCAGTGCTGAGAGGAAAATTTATAGCATTAAATGCTATAGTAAATAAAAGGATAAGTCTCAAGTCAATAACCTAAGCTCCTATCTCAAAAACAAATACAAAGAATAGCAAAAATAAATCAAAGTAAGCAGAAGGAAATTATTAGGTTATGAGCATAAATCAATGGCATTGAAAACAGAAAAACAAGAGAAATTCAACGAAACCAAAAAGCTGGTTCTTTGAAATGATCAATAAAATTAACAACTTTCTAGCAAGACTGACTAGAAAAAGAAAAAAGACACACACAAATGAATAATATTGAGAAGAAAATATCATTACAAACACTGCAGACATCAAAAGGATAATAATAGGATAGCATGAACAATTCCAAAGATGTAAATTTGACAGCTTAGATGAAATGGACCAGTTTCCTGAAAAGCAAAAATTATAACTCATCCAATATGAAATAGGTCGTTTGAATAGACCTGTAGCTATTTAGAAAATGGATTCTTAATTTTAAAATATCCATAAAAGGGATCTCCAGACCCAAATAGTTTCACCACAGAATTCTAGCAAAGCTTTAAGGAATTGACACCAGTTTTACATAATTTCTTCCAGAAAATAAAAGAAGAGGACATACTTCTCAATTCATTTTATGAAGCTAGTACTACCCCAATACCAAAACCAGACAAAAACAGTATAAAAAAAATAAAACTACATACTAATGTCACTCACCGAATATAGTTGCAAAATTTTAGCATATAGAATTTGGCAATTTAGGAAGAGAATTATACACCATGATCAAATGGGATTTATCCCAGATATGCAAGGCTGGTTCAATATTCAAGTATCAATCAATGAAATCCACCATGTCATAGGCTAAAGACAAAAAACCATATGATTATATCAATGGACAGAGGAAAAAGCATTAGACAAAATACAATACACAGTTAAAAGCAAAACAAAACAAAACCTCTCAGCAAAGTAGGAATAGAGTTAACTCCCTCAGTTTAATAAAAAGCACCTACAGAAAACCTACAGCTAGTATTATACTTACCCATGAAAGACTGAATACTTTTCCACCAATGGCTGGAAACAAAGCAAGAATGTCCACTCTCACCACTCTTATGCAGCATAATACTGGACGTTCTATCCACAGCAGTAAAGCAAGAAAAGGAAATAAAATGGATACAATTTGTAAAGGAAGAAATAAGAGTGTTCCAAATAGAAGAATATTAAATAAAAGTGACACATCTTAATTGCACACAAAAAATAAAAAATGCACTTATTTACAAATGACATAGAAAATCCCAAGGAGTCTACAAAAAAAAAAAAAATTAGAACTAGTAAGTGAGTTCAGATAGGGTACAGGATCGAAGATAATTGTGCAAACATCAATTGTATTTCTACATACTAACAATGATCACTAGTATTTAAAAATACAACACAATTTACAATTGCTCAAAAAATGAAATCCTTACATGCAAATTTAACAAGACTGAAAAACTTACATTCTGAAAACTACAAAATTCTGTTGAAGAAATCAAAGATCTAAAAAAATGGACACACAGACCAGATTTATGGGTTGGAAAACTCAACATAGTAAAGATGTCAGTTCTTCCCAGTTTGATACACGGATTTAATACAGTTCCTATCAAAACTGCTTACAAACATTTTTTGTGGATATTGACAAAGTTATCCTAAAATTTATATGAAAGGCAAATGAACTAGAATAGCTAAAACAATTTTGAAAAGAAAAGAGCAAATTATGAAAAAGAAGAGTAACCAAAACTGTGCAGTACTGGCAGAGAATTAGACAAATAGATCAACAGAATAGAACAGAGAACCCAGAAATAGACTCACACAAAAATGTCCAACTGATTTTTGACAAAGATGTGAAAGCAATTCAATGAAGGAAGGGTAACCTTTTCAACAAACGGTGCTGGGGCAGTTGAACATCTATAGGCAAAAAGTGAACTTGGAACCAAACTTCACACCTAATTCAAAACAGATCATGGACTTCATGTAAAATGTAAAGCCCTAAATCTTTTAGGAAAAAAACACAGGAAGAAATCTTCAGGATTTAGGGTGAAGCAAAGCGTTCCTAAACTTGACACCAAAAGCCTAATCTATAAAAGAAAAAAACTGGTGAGGCGCGTTCAACTCTTGATTTCGGCTCAGGTCATGATCTCACTGAGCCCCGCATTGGACTCCGCATTGGGCGTGGAGCCTGCTTAATATTCTCTCTTTCCCTCTACCCCTCCCCTGCTCAAGCTTTCTCTCTCTTTAAAAAAGGGAAAAGAAAAGAAAAAAAAAACTGATAAATTGGACTTTGTCAAAATTGAAATTTTTGCTCTATAAAGGACCCTGGTAGGAAAATGAAAAGACCAGCTAGAGACTGGGAGAAAATATTTGCAACCCACATATCTGACTGAGAATTGGTATCTAGGATAATATATAAAGAACTCTCAAAAAACTCAACAGTAAAACAGAGCAAAACAAAAGCTGGTTCGAAAATGGCATGAAGAGACATTGCACCAATGATGCTCAACATCATTAGGCATCAGGGAAGTGCAAATTAAAACCACAATGAGATATCACTACATACCTGTTAGGATGACTGAAATAAAAAATAGGAACAACACTGAATGTTAACAGAGAAACTGGATCACTTATACGACGCTGGCAGGAATGGGAAATGGTACAGTCACCCTGGAAATCAGTTTGGCAGTTCCTTATAAAACAAAACATGTAGCTGCTATACAACCTCATATTTGCACTTCTGGGCATTTATCCTAGAGAAATCAAATTTATATTTCCATAAAATCCTGTACACAAATGTTTATAGCAACTTTTTGACTTTTTTTTTTTTTTTTTTTTTACTTTCAGAGAGTGTGTGTGTGTGCATGTATGCTCAAGTAGGGGAAGGGTGGGGGCATGGGAAGAGAGAGAGAGAGAGAGAGAGAGAGAGAGAGAGAATGAGAATATCCCAAGCAGGCTCCACACTTAGTGCAGGGCCCCACTTGGGGCTCAGTCCCACAACCCCAGGATCATGACCTGAGCCAAAATCAGGAATCAGTCGCTCAACTGACTGAGCCACCCAGGCACCCGTATAGCAGCTTTATTGGTAATATCCCCAAACAACTGGATGTCCTTCAATGGTGAATGATTAAGCAAATTGTGGCAGATCCGTCCCATGCAACAGTACTCAGCAATAAAAAGAAGCAAAATACTGATACATCCGACAGCCTGCATGCGTGTTCAGGGAATTATGCTAAGTGGAAAAAAAACCAATCCCAAAGGTTACATTCTGTGTGCTGGTGTGCTGTCATTTATATAGAGTTCTTGAAATGACAAAATTGTAGAAATAGAAGTTAGGTCACTGATTGCCAGAGCTAAAGGACCAGGGATGCGGGGAGCCAGGGGTGGGGATGGGAGGGAAGTAGGTACGGCTGGAAGAGGACAACGGGAAGGCCCCTTGTGGAGATGAAAATGTTCTCCATTTTGACTGTTGTGGCCAGTGTCAATACCCTGGTGGGGATGTACTCAGTTTCGAAAGATGTCACCACTGGAGAGAGAATGGGTAGAGGGTCCCTGGGATTTCTCTGTAGTATTTCTACACACGCATGTGAATCTACAATTATCACAAAATAAAAACTTTAATAACAAGCAATTTTTTTTAAGGAAACAGTTAAAGTATCTTTTGTGAAGAGCCCAGAGATACGGACTTTGCATCATTCATATGCTGCGAGGTAAGCCGCTGATACAAAGAAAAAGAGGGATCTATGTGATGGAGCATCAAATCAGTTGGGTGAAAACAGCAAGGCATAGAAGCCTATGTACGTGTGATTCTTTTTTGACAAAAGATGATAAAATTTAAGTATTTTGCAAATACATAGAAAAGGTCTGGGCAGGTACGCTGTAAAGTGTTCACAGTGAGAAACGAATTGGTTGGGGATCACACTTTTAACAACAAACTTGTGCTAAACAAACCAACAAACAAAACACTTTATTTTGTAGATTAAGAAACTGAGGTTTAGCAAAGGTAAAAGCAGTGGCCAAGGTCACCGAGCTGGAAAGAGGTTCAGAGCTTGGCTCTAAACTCAGACCTTCTGACTCAAATCCAGAGAGGCTAAGGCAGGAAATCGGCAGGCTGGCTCCTTCAGGCGTGCTGCTGTGCACTGGACCGTCCTCAGATAAGGAGCTCTCCGGAGAGGAAGAGCCTGGGACAAAGAAGATCGGCACGGATGTGGTGGACAGGAAATGGCGCCAGCTGGGGTTTTCCCAGTCTCCTGATGCAGACAGCACCAGGAACCCAGTAGAAGGGCAGGCGGGCCAGGAGTGTGTAGATTTCAGAAACCGCCAGCCACTGTGTTAGGCTCTGCACAGGGTGCTGGGCAGCCAGAGTCCCCTGCTCTCCAGGGTCTCACCAACCAGGCAGGAGAGCCATGGCAGTCCAGTCACCAGGGTGCCATGAGATCCTGCAATCACAGCTGCTGGAGGCCCCGGGGAGCAGCCTCAGAGAAGAGGCTGGGTCCCTGAAAAAGGATGAATAAGAGTGAGCTGGGTTGAGTGGGAAAGAAGTGGTTTTCCAAGTGAAAGGATGGGCATGGACCAAGGCATGGAAGCAGAGGGTAACCTGTGGCTGGAACCAGAAGTGGAAGCATGCCACCAGCAGCAAGCTTGGGGGCCCATGTTGACATTCTCTTGTTCTGCAGGCAGTTGGGAGCCATCAGAGGTTTGTGCTCAGGAGGGTCACAAGGTCAGTGTGCGTTTCTGGAAGCGAGTCTGGCAGCCGGGTGGAAGGAAAGGGGAAGAGGCCCAGGAAGTTTGGAAGGCCTGTGCTGCAGCACAAAGGCACCCTGTGATAATGTGGAAGCCAGGGAACCAGAAGGGCAGGAATGATTTTTTTTAAGAAATATAATTGAAATATATCTGAAAAATACTTTGTCGGCAGAATGAACAGGACTTGGTGTGGGGAACCTGTGTTGATCTTTGGTGACCCAGCAGTCAAGCCCCCATCTCTGCTCATAGAGCCATGATTTCCTTTGGTGACATCTTGGAGAGGTCCTCAGTCAGGTGGCCCTGCCACAACCCAGGCTCCGCCATCTTTACCTCAGGCCATGAGACTTTGACTCTTGAGAGGGGGAGGCAGATGTGAATGGAAATGGTGAAATCTGTGCCCCTTCTCCCACTACTAAAGAGTTATGAGTCTGCATCTCCAGTCTTTCCTTCAAGTCCAGAACCTTCCTTTTCTATGCAGCCCCTTCCAAAGGGTCTTTTTTTTTTTTTTTTTTTTTTTTTTGGTGGTGGTGGGTGGGCTATGGCCATGTGGGAGACAAGATGGAATCCCCTTTTTTTTTTCCATTCTAACTGCCCTAAGAAGATTCTTCAGAAATTCTCCTGGGTCCTGTGGGCTTCTTTCTTCATTCTTTCTATGTGGTCTGATTTCTTCTAGGTTTGAATCATCTATTAATGATGACTCATTCACTCAACGCACATAACTCAAAAATTAAAGAGTTGCCACGGCCCAACCTCTCAGACTATGTCTCTGTTGGTGGTTTCAAGGGAATATTGTATCCATTCCACTCTCTGAGGCACTGGGTCAAGATGGCCTACTTGACTACAAATGAATAAGCCTGTTTAAATATTTATGACAGCCAATTATCCCAAGTACCTGAGCATACCTGAGTGGTAATGCCTACGTCTTGGGCTAAAAGTTGCCCTGGTGGGGAAGAGACAAGAAGAACAACAATCTTGCCCTTGGAAGACCTCTGGTAGGGAGGGAATTTAAGAGGGCTGGGGTGTGTTGAACACCTTCTCTGTACCTGGAACAAAGCTAAGTGAACTAAGCGTCTCACATACATGATCTTAAGTTCTCACAACAACCCCGAGGGAGACAGGTCCCTTGCTATCTTATTTTACAGACAAGAAAACCAAGGTTCAGAGAGGTCAGACATGAGCTAAGTGGCTGGGTATAGGTAAGAATCCAGGGAGTCTGATATCAAATGATGTACTCTCTACCCACCACATAGACCCCCCAGTGAAGGGAGGATTCGAGAGGAGAAAAGGCAATCTCAGTGTTCCAAATCCTGCTGCCCAGCCCAGGTGTGGATGTCTAAAGCACATCTAGGAGGATCAAGCTTTGCATTGTACAAGAAAATGATCATGCTGAAGAAAGCTACTCCCAGATGCCTTACTAAAGCAATTGTAATAAAGAGGAGGGGAGGGACACCTGGTTGGCTCAATCAGTCAAGCATAGGACTTCGGCTCAGGTCATGATCTCGCAGTTTATGAGTTCGAGCCCCGTGTCGGGCCTGGGCTGACAGCTCAGAGCCTGGAGTCTGCTTCTAGATTCTGTGTCTCCCTCTCTCTCTCTGCCCCTCCCCCACTTACACTCTGTCTCTCTCTCTCTCTCTCTCAAAAATAAATAAACATTAAAAGATAAAAAAAGAGGAGAGGAGAAAGCCTGAGCATGGGAGATTAAGAGAGGCCTCTGACTGCCAGCGTTCCATCAAGTTCTTCCCGGCATCAGGAAATCCTGGGAGTGCATTTCGATCTCAGGACCAGGTTATACCCTATTTCAGAGTGTCTGACCTGCTCACAGTGTCTGCTCTCCAAGTGCTGAACCTTTGTATCCTCCCACCTTCCAGGTAAGGGTTCTGGCAGCCACATCTACACACACAAGCCTGCCTCCGGGCCCAGAGGCCTGGATCAGGTGTGAACACTTAAACCAGTCTGGACCAATTAGTGCTTGGCTGAAAATGGCTGGTCTTTTGAAGAGAGGGAATATAAACACAAGTGCTGTGCAACGACCATCTTCCACCTACGGCAGGCAATGCAGAAGATGGGTTGGTGGGAAGAAGTAGAGGCAAGAAGAGGTGTGGCCCATGACCGAGACAGACAGGAAGTAGCTTCCTGCATCCTTGGCACTTTTGTAGGCCAGTTCCTACTTCTCCCGAGGCCCAGCCTGTCTGATTTCACATTCGATTCCAAGGAAGCACCCAATTCCTTCTAATACATTTCATGGGTTTGTTTGAAGTGGGATTCTGTCATTTTTGACCCAAAGTGTCCTGTCAGTCCCAGGTGAGGAGGATGTATCGTTTTGACACACTAGACTTCTACTCTTCAGGGATTCTCCCCAAGGATCCCAGAGAAGCTGGGGAGAGAGGGAACCAGCCCTCTTACACCCAGTTGTGGTTGAACGCCTCATCCTGACACCAGGTGAAGTGAAACAGTTAAGCTCCAAGGACATTTATTACAATAATTA
Organism: Acinonyx jubatus; assembly: GCF_027475565.1. Classification (NCBI taxonomy): domain Eukaryota; kingdom Metazoa; phylum Chordata; class Mammalia; order Carnivora; family Felidae; genus Acinonyx; species Acinonyx jubatus. Next base: position 17,713,376 of record NC_069386.1, read on the forward strand.
AGCCCTATCAAAATTAAGCAGGCATCACTCTCCCTATGATAACTGAACCTTTCAATGTCAACTCCAAGGACTTATACACAGCTTCTGGGTGTAATTCATCTGTCGAGACTGTTCTGTATTAACCTACTAATCTATGTATGGCTAATGACTCAGGACTTCATGTTGACCTTGACTTCACTTGAAGGTTTTCCTCATTGCTGCCCTTGCAAATAAAAAGCAGGGATTTCAGGTGAGTGGCTTGTCATAACACTTTTTTTCCCTGTTACAACTTAAGTTTGTAAAGCATTCTGTTTTATCTTTTGCCCATTATCCCACAATCCTTCCTTGGATCTTTCCCCCAATTCAGGGAATCCATGGTCCCTGGTGCTGGCTCTGCTGAGCCCTCCACTGTGACAGTGACACATTTCACTTTTCTTCTGTCACTGACTCCCCAAGACCCAGCCATTTCTGTGCTCAACGACACATAGACAGGCAAACCAGCCTTCTCCTCATTTCATGGGGTGGGGGCCCTCCCCGGGCTCTGACTCCCCTGTATTGTCAGATCTCGGCTGCGAATTGAAGGAAGACCTGGGGAAGCCAGTGGTGGCAAAATAGAGTAGGAGAGGGAGAGTGCAGAGGACGCACAGGGCTGTTCTGTGTCACTCTCTCCCTACCACTTTTCCAGAGGAGTGACCAAGGGGGCATATCCACTGCTGCCTGCAGCAAGGAGCCTTCCCCTTTTCCTGCTAGGTCCCAGAGGTGGCTATGGAACAGATGGTCCCCAGCAGCTGCGTTTGCCAGGGTTGTAGATCAAGGCACCAGCACTGCTCATGCTGTGACCAGAGGCTTGAAGACCACCCTGGGTCCAGTTTGTGTAACCTCAAAGCAAAGCCTTTGCCTTTTATTGGAAGCCCCATGCAAATCCCAAGCCTCCAAAGGCATTTATTAAGTGCCTGCTTCTTCTTTGTCTACTTCGATGCTAGACCAAAGAGCTTACATTTTTAAATTTCACGGACTGATTTATACCCTGCCCATTTCCGAAACGGATGACAATAAAACCACAGGTACAGTATGGCCAGGAACATTTACTCAACAAAGGAGGGGAACAAAAGCAAGGAATTATGCCCAGCCTCAGCCTTTCAGGAAGGAAAAAAAAAAATCTAAGATTTTATTCTCTGGGTGTCTTTTAAACTTCCCCAAGATGTAAGGGCTACTTTCATTTATTTCTGGAAAGCTCCTCCATCCCCCCGCCCACAACAGAAAGGGAGTGCCACCCCCCTTCGTGGCCACTCTCTGAGGGCCTGGTCCCACTTGGAGGAATCGTTCTGTTGCAGGCTGGCAGGCAGCAGCCAAAGCCGAGGTGGGTTTTTTGTCCTGTCATTTGGCAGTCTTCTTGGCTGCAGGCACAGAAAGCCTGGGTAGGATTGTGTTTCTCAGCTGAGTCTCCAACATTGCCGACAGGTCGTCCGGGCTGTGCCCCGGCCTGGTTTGCAGGGCATTCTCATCTCCCTTGTGGAAATAAAGGTGAAAAACGAGAGGGAGCGCCTTGCCCCCCCCATGGCAATTCACTTTGCTGGGCACCAAGGACGCCAAGATGAACACAGCAATCTGTGCCCTCGTAGGAGGCAGGCAAAGACCCAAATAGTGTCCGGAAGTGAAAGGGGAAGGGGAAAGGAGAGGCGGTGGAAAGCGCTGAGTGTGGGCTTCTGATGGAGCCCACCCACCACCTGCAAAGCTCCTGCAGGAGCCCAGGGTGCGGGGGCAGCGGGGGGGACAGGGCCACTGTGCTGGCATCACCCACTCGGGTGGAGACGCTTTGGGGGCCCTGGTTTAGATTCCATTCCCTTCTGTTGACTCTCCTTGGACCTTAAAGACAGGAGACACAATGCTTTCCTTTGTTTCTATCAGTAGAGCATCAGGAGATCTGTGATCACAAAAGGGGCCCAACCAACACTACACGTGTCCTCCTGTTTCGTGGCCATTGCTTGAAGGCACACAGGACACAACACAGGGTTTGAACTTTTGTTCTGTTCTGCCATCTACTTAATAGGCTTAGTCCCTTTGGATCTCCTCGAGTCTCATTTCTCTCTGCTTGTAAGATGGGGATAAACTATAGCCACTGCCCAGATCTTGGAAAATTAAGTCAAATAAGAAATACATACAATAATTAAAATTATTATTGGGAAATTAATGGAGATTATTATATTATATATAATTATTAAATTAATTATAAATTATTATGAAGTTACAAATGGGAAATTAAATAAGCAATACATACAATAACTCACATATATGTGTATAAGCATTCATATCCATACACACACACATGCACTCACTGCACTCCGCCTCCTGCAGAATTTGGGGTGCTCCTGAGCTTGGCTCCCTGGCAGGGGCGTGACTCAGGTTCTTACAGGAGGACACCTGCCCTGGGGCCTGCTTCTCTCCTCGCTTCCCCCACCCCACCCCTGCCTGGCAACAGCTGAGGCCAACTGGGATGGGCCAAAGTTCCGGCAGCTGGCCCTGGACGGGAACTTGGAGGCCTGACCACGAGCAGGGTGCTCCCTGTGTGGGCCCCAGACCTGGAACGCCTGCTTGTGAAACCCTAGCCAGCTGACCTTTTGGGCAGGGTGTGAAGCGAAGCCTGGCTGTGCCATGGAGGCCTGGGATGGAGGCAGTGAGCAGTGGCGGGAAACCACGCCCCTCTCCACCCGACACTGTGTGGCTGTGTGCCCTTCACCTTTGGCCTTTTAAGCCATCTTCCTCCTGATGAAGTTTTGGGGTGATTGGTGGGGTTCGTGGGGTTCAGAGCTGATGCTCAGCAAAGAATTCTTGAAGACGTCTTTGGTGCAAAAAAGGTGATTTTATTAAAGCACGGGGACAGGACCCATGGGCAGGAAGAGCTGTGCTGCAAGTGTGGGGGGTGATGTTTTATGGAGTTGGGGGACACAAAGTCAAGAGGGAATATCCAAAAAGACTTTCCCAGGCTAAAGACTGACCGGAGGCCGAGCTATTGTCAAGCTAAGGTTGTTTTTCCCTCCAGCAAAGCATTAACATTAAGACAGTAGGGAGTTCCTGGACTTTAGGCCATTGATGGGATTGGCTTTTTCTTGTAAACTGGTGGAGACTCTGTTTTTTGCCCTGTCCTGTTTTGGGTAGCCGGGAGTGTCCCACCTGAGCACCTGCACTTTGTCCTCAGCTTGCCCCAGGCTCCCTCATCGCTCCCAGGCCTCCTTCTTCCTTCCCTCCACCCCCAAGTGTATTGCCATGGGCAAATAGTAACAATAACAGTAGCAGAGACATTTACTTAGCTCGCACTGTGGGCTGCGCAGGACTTCTCCCTCCTCATGGTCACTGTCCCCAGGTCCCTCCTGCCTCACTGACGGCAACTTCTCTCCGGCTGGACCCCCTCACCTCATAGCTGTAGTCCAACACAGCACAGCCCGCCCAAGGGCTCACTGAGGGTCCCGCGGCTCTCCGGCCCCCACCCCACTCTCTCTCCTGCTTAGTACTTTCCACCACCTGACTTGCGACAAATGTACGTAGTTGCGTTTATTTATACATGTCTAGAATATAAGTGCCAAAGGGGCGGGCTAGGCCTGACAGGGAGGGAATACTCAGAAAATAGACATTAGATGAATGGATGAGGAAACAGAGGCTCAGAGAGGGTGAGTAACTTGTCTAATGCCACAGACAGAGCTGGAAGGTGGTGGAAGGTGGGCTTAAACTCCATGGTCTCTGAGTCCTGGAGACCCCAGTGTCTGAGGTGTCGTCCCCACTCCTCTCTGCCATTCAGAGGCCCCCTTCCCTTGCTCCACACACCTCCACAGGGGAAGCTATTGATGACACCCTCTCTCCTGCTCCCTACTCGGGTAGCATCACTCAGGGACACCCCTATAGACTGAGGGGCCCCACCAGCCCAACTGGTGGCCTTTCCCCAGCAGACAAAAGCTGCTGAAGAAGAAAATGACCAAGTCACCCATAAGCAGGGAGGGCCCAGGCAGGAACACGAGAGAGCCTTCTCCCGCTGGCTCCTTCCAAAACCCTGGAACCCTGTGCATTGGCAGCCTTTTGAAGACAGGCAAGACAGCTGTACCTGTCTTGCAGATTGGGAATCTAGGTCATTCTGCCGTCTCCTTTCCTCCTCTGGAAGACAAGCAGGATTTCTCCTAGGGTCTCAACATGAGAGAGGGGACCATGGGGGAAAATGTTTTAGTAGAGCCCACACCCTGCCTGCTGCTGTCATGAACATTTCATCTTGGAGCCGATATAATTTATGAGATGCAAATGGATTTAGCATTAAAAAAAAAAAAAAACACTTGGAAAAGGTACAAAGTGCACCTCGCACCTCACACCCTTGTGCTGAGGCGTGTTTGGGGCTTCATTAATCATCGCAGACAAAAGAGATTTAATCTGAGGCAAGTCGGTCTAGAGAGTGCCCGCATCTCTCACCGAGCAGGGAGCAGCGGGCGCTGGCTGCAGGCCTGGCCTCCGGTGCAAGGCACTCGCGCTCAGCTCTGGTCTGAGTCACGCAGTAGATGAAATTACAGAGGTTCCTGCACATGATGAATCAGAAAGCAGGATCAAGCCAAATATTTGGACAAGCCTTGCCCCGCGTGGAGCAGGAGGGAGACTTCGCAGCCAGCAAGCAGCCTGCCAGCGGCCTGCCCAGAGATCATTTCTGACAAAGTGCCGCCATGGGGCAGGCCGCTGCTTAGGAGGGAATGTGCTCTGATCCAGAAAAGCACCCTACAGTCGGATCAGCGCTGGAGAAAGGGGCCCGTGAGCATCCCAGGGCCGTGAGCCCTGATTCACTCTCGCCCTTAGGAGAGGGGGCTCATCAGCTTGGCAGTGTGCGGGATGGGGGGGCGTGGGAGGAGGGAGAAGACGGTACACTTTGAGTCACCCCATCCGCCTTCTCTCCCCAGGAGTCATCACAGTGGCAGGTAATGAGTCTACGTGGCCCTCCCACCACTCCCGGGACACGGGCAGATATGGTGGCCACAAATGGGGAAGGAAGTGAGGCCCTGTGCCCCACGGCCAGGCTTTACCGCAGGGCTGACTTTGATGAGAAGCCTAATTGCTACCTTTTGTAGCTTCAGAGCTAGGAGTTTTTCGAGGCTGTTTGGAATAATAAAACCAGTCATAACAATGCTACCCTAGGTTTGTCTGGAATCTTTTTTTCTTTTCGGTTAACTTTTGAAAGAGCTCAACCATTTGGGGGTTATTTTAAGCTAGCTTCTCCTCTTTGCAGGGAAGCTCCCAGGAACAACACTAGTTTGCTTGGAAGAGAACAAATTCTGACACGCAAACAGTTGGTGTTGATGAATAGGGGGGGTAGCTCACGTACGCTGTGGGCTGACTGTGTGCTAGGCCCCAGCTCGATGCTTCCCGTGAGAATGTCCTGACAGAGCCTCACGGGAATCCCTACAAGGTGAATGCTATTGTTTTTGCATTTTGCAGATGAAGACATAGCCTCAGGTTGGTGATATAACTTACTCAGGACCATGTAGCTAGGAAGTTGCACAGCCAGAATTTAAATCAGATGCCCAGATTACAGCCTGCCTCTCAGCAGCTCTCCTAGCATACAAACCCACGAGCAAAATGACCATGGGAACAGGTACAAGCAACACCTATAGTTCGAGCCCTCAACCGAGCGATCAGACCTCAAAAAGACCAGACTTGAGGGCCCCCTTTGGAAGCCTAGCCTGACCTCAAGCTGAAGAAGGCTGAGGGGAGCTGGCTCCCTCAGGGGCCACACAGTCCTCACAGCTTAACCAGAGTCTAGCCCACATGGGCCCGCCTGCTTCCGGGGAGACACAAGACTCAGCAAAGATCTTCCTCCCCAGACGCCCTCTGAGACAGCAAAGCTGCTGAGCTGACATCGGGGAGCAGAGAAAAGGCCTGCATTCCAGAGTCACGGAGCCCCAGTTCCGGCCCTCACTAGCTGCGAGACTATTTCCATTACCCTTGCTGTGTAAAGCCTCAAACCTTGGAGGCAGAAGAAACCTTTTTTTTTATTATGCTCACAGTTTCTCTGGGTTGAGGATTCAGTTAGGAATACAGAATGATCCATTTGCTTGGTAATATCTGGGGCCTCATCAGGTCATGGGTGGACAGGAGCTAACTAGTAATGCTACAGATAGCTGGGGGCTGGGATCGTCTGGAGACGTCTTTGCTCACACGTCTTTGCTGAATGTCTGCTCACGTGTGTCACATACTGGCTATTAGCTGGGACTGCAGCTGGGACTGTCACTAGAACACAGAAATGTGGCCTCCTCACATGGCCTGGGCTTCCTGACAGCATGGTGGCCTCGGGGGAGTCAGAGCTCTTACATAAAAACTGTATTCGTTTGTGGGGCGCCTGGGTGGCTCCGTCAGTTAAGCATCCGACTTTGGCTCAGGTCATGATCTTGCGGTCCGTGAGTTCGAGCCCCGTGTCGGGCTCTGTGCTGACAGCTCAGAGCCTGGAGCCTGCTTCAGAGTCTGTGTCTCCCTCTCTCTCTCTGCCCTTCCCCCACTTACCCTCTGTCTCTCTCTCAAAAATAAATAAACATTTAAAAAAAAAAAACTGTATTCATTTGCAAAAACTGCCATACCAAAGTGCCACAAACTGAGTGGCTTAGTACAACAAAAATGTATCGTCTCACAGCTCTGGAGGCTAGAAGTCCAAGGCCAAGGTGTCAGTAGGGATCCTTCTGAGAGTCATGAGGGAATAATCTGCTCCAGGCCTCTCCTTGGCTTGTAGATGGCCCTCTCCCCTCCTGTCTTCACATCATCTTCTCTTTATGTATGTCTCTGGGTCTAAATTCTCCCCTTTTATAGGGAAATCAGTCAAATTGGATTTGGGCCCACTCTACTGACTTCATTTTAACTTCATTGCCTCTGAAAATATCCTATATAACTACCCAGAGGTAACGAGGGATAGCACTCCAACATGTGAATCTGGGGGGTAGGAGAAATTCAACCCATAACAACAACTCAGGGCTCCAAAGGGAAGTGTTCCCAAGGGAACCAGGCAAAAACCCACATGGTTTTTTCTGAGTAGCCTTGGAAATTGAACTTCATGCTACTGGTCACAAGCAAGTTCAGCTCAGATTTAAGGGGAGGGAATAGAGACCCCACCTCTTGGTGGGATGAAGGTCAAAGAATTTGTGGACTTTTTTTTTTTTTTTTTTTTGCAACAAGTATTATTTCTCTTCCCCTTTTATAGGCAGAGGAAACAAATCTTACAGCCTTGAGTATCTTGCTCAAGGTCAGTCACTGGATGCAGGGCCAGTGTTGGAGGTTACTGTGGATATGTTTTAAAACTCCCCCAGTGTCCTTGTGCAAGTTACTCAACCTCTGTAAGCCTTGATTGTCGCATCTGCAAAATGGTGATATTAATACCCAATTCATAGAGTTGTTTCAAGGATTGAATGAGGTAAGTTATATAAAACGCCTGCACAATTGTAGGAGCTCAGTCAGTGGTAGTTTCTCTCCTTCCCCCCACCCTCCTCCTCTTCTTCTTCCTCCTCCTCCTTGTCCTCGTCCTCATTGATCTTAGTGGTGGAAACATCATGACAAAAGCTTTGGGGGATAGGGCAATGGAAAAGCAACCAGATCAGAAATCAAAACCCCTGGATCTTAATTTCATTTGTGGATGTTTACAGCTGCTAACTTTTATTATGGGCTTATGATGTATCCAGCACAGAGCTGAGCATTTTCCCATCTGATTCCATGTAAGCCTCATACCAGCCAGCAAAGGGCAGAACTCAAGACTTTAACCCATGCTCCAATGCACTGAGCCTCTATGCTACCCCACTTCTGACCTACCATCTGTAAGCTTTTTCCAGCTGTAATAATATATAACCCAGAATATTGTAACAACCCATGTAATAACATAATGATCCATGTTCTCATGTGGGCAAAGATTCAACTTCATTTATTTTTCTACACCTGAATCTATTTCCTGTCTTCAATCCCTATTTCTCCCTGATGACAAGAATTGTAACCTAGTCATTTTCATAAAAACCCAGTAGAATTCAGTGACTTCTCAATTTAGGTTAAAGCTCGTTGCAATTTAGGGTTTCCTCCCTGGGATGACATTTCCTTTCCACAGGGGATTTATGGATCTTCTTGTCCCGGATATGCCTGGTTCATGATGGTGATAGAGATGACACTAGATTTTCCTAATTCCTGTTTCGTTTCCCTTCTCCTTGGCACAAAGGAAGACTGCATTTCCCAGCCTCCCTCGTAATTAGGTTGGGGTCATGCAATTAGTGTTGGCCGAGGGGCTATGAGGGAGATAGCATATGTCATTTCTTTGCTAAGGGGATGCAAAACCCCCTATGTGACTTGCCAGTTTGCTCTTCCCCTGCTGAGGACACCCCAGAAGTCATAACTAAAATACAGCATGTTGGACCCCTGAGTTGTCACTTAGAAGGGAGCTACTCAGGTGGAGCTTCAATGGATCAGACTCATGAAAGATGAAGAAAGAGAAGCAAACTTTTATGTACCAAGTTTCTCTGGGTACTTGTTTGTACTAACAAACTATAATTTGTCTCTATAGTCTAGTCTAGCCTGAATAAGAAAAGAGTCATCCTAGGCCTGCCTCCACTGAGATACACACTGTTCAATGTTAACTGTCAACATTGATTTCCACTGCTAACCAGCACTTCCTCATGTCAATGTCCATGGGATTGAACACGTCCCCATCTTGCCTCTGGTTTGCATGGCTGAATCTGCCACTGATGACTGAGTCTTCTTGTCACACACCCAGCATCTTTGGGGCCACCAACTACCACTGTCTGCTTATCACCATATGCATCTTGGGGGTATGCAGGGTTTTGGCTGCTCTCCCAGTATCTGTGGGGCTGCAGGAAACCCAACCCAGGCTCTCACTCAAATGTCCCCACACCCATCTCTCCTCGACTGCTCTCCTACTAGGAAGCTGGTGCAATATTTCCCCAAATTCATCTAGGGGGTTCTTTATCTTCCCCTGAGCCTGAGCCATGTTGGTAAGACAGAGAGAATTGCAGGTTTCTCTGGCTTTGGGAACTTGAATCTGGCCCACATGGCAGGTGGGCTTATTTGGCTTCCTCTGTCCTTTTTCCCATTCTACTCTTTGGGGAATAAACTTTATGCTGCAATTTCTTAAACTTCTTTAGTTTCTCTTTGAAACTCAGCAAACCTTTTTCGTTTTTTGTTTTTTTCCAAAAAGGCTCACTCTGTAAGGGTCACTTTTATGTGTTAACTTGACTGGGCCATGGGATGTCCTGACACTTGGTCAAATATTGCTTTGGATGTGTCTATGAGGATGGTCTGGATGAAATTAACATTTGAATCAGTAGACTGAATAAAGCAGATTGCCTTCCCTAATGTAGGTGGGCCTCATCCAATCGGTTGAAGGTCTGAATATAGAACAAAAAGACTGAGAAAGAGGGAACCCTTCCAGCTTGATTATTGAACTGGACCATCATCAGTCTTGTTCATTCTTTAGACTGGAACTTTCAGCACTGGTTTTCCTGGTTCTCATGCTTTTAGACTCAGGCTAGAATTACACCATTGGCTCTCTTGAGTCTCCATCCTGCCAACTATAGATCTTGGGGCTTTTCAGCCTCCATAATCACATGAGTTGATTCCTTATAAATCTTGATAGATGTATATGTATGTATATATCTCCTACAGGTTCTATTTCTTTCTCAGGAGAATGCTGACTAATAAACACTCTTGCATAGCAAGATTCACAAGATTATTTTCTATTTTATAAGGTTTAAAAGTTGATTTTGAAATTTCACAGCCAAGAATTCGATTCCTGGGTATTTGTATTCTATTGCACCTTCTCTTTCCCAGGGAAAGGAGATCTGTGGAAGAATCAGGGCAATAAGAAAATGGTGATGGTGAGGAGAGGTGGAAGGAGGACACTGATTTTTTTTTTTTTGGTCTCTAAACATGACTGTGCAGCAATAAAGAACATTTGCATCATGCTGACTCCACTTACAACTCGCCAGAGCCAGACATGTGGAAACTAGCTGTCTCTAACAAGTAAGGAAAGGGGCTTAGGAAGTTCAAGTGCCTTGTCTGGGATCAAGGGACAATGCCTGGGCCTGGAGAGGGTGGTCTTTCTTCAGCATATGTGTCAACACAGCTAGAAAAAGAAGCTTCCACAAGGAGAAAGTAAAATCAAATGCACGGAGGCAGTGCAAGCTGAGGCAAGATCTAAGCGTGTACTGTGCCCAAGGAAACCTCAAGAATCCTCAAGGCTAACGTGTTTATGGGCAGCCATTGCTTCATGAGTCAAAGAAAGAGAAAGGAGGCTCCAAGAGCATAGATACTCTGTTCTGCTCAGTTCTGTATCCCTGGGCCCTAGAACAGAGTCTGGCCAATTTGAGAGTCTGGCGCTCAAATGATATTTGTCAAATGAACGAATGAAGTAAGAGAAATAGGATCTACTCTCAGGTTCCTTATCATTTGGCTGAGAAAACCAATTTCATGAAGAGGGAAAATAGGAGAGCTAAACCCGACAAAAGAAACTGTAAGCAAACATGGATACGGTGAAGAGAAAAAAGTCAGTACGCGGGTCAGGCTGTCTGGTTATCGTAAATGCCACACATCTGTGTCAAGGATGGCCTCTGTGTGACTGTATCGAAATCGTGATGCCTGGGAGTTCCATTTCCTGTTAGTAGCTGGTAGGAGAACTCCTAAGGAGAGGCTCACTTTTTTGGGAAAAGTATGTTTTTAAGCGAAATAGGACAAAGAGTGATTCTAAAGAGGGTGCTCAAAGCTGAAGTGACTGCTCCAGATAGGGAGGAAGTGTTGGGAATTTCCAGGAGGAAAACCTCACAAGGCAAAGGCCACTAGGGTCAGACCCTGAAAGGAGAGGGGAGGGGTGTGCCAGAGGTAGAATAAACCTCACAGCGGGGTGAAGGAGAAGGCACTCTAGAGAAGACTTTTGTCTTCTGAGGCTTTTTCAACTGAAAACAATGTGTGTGTATGCACTGCTCTGTACTGGGTGACGCAGACCCTTTTAAGGAGGTCACAAAGTGTCCGGAGAGGTTGGAATTCTTGCGGTAATGGCAAAAGATGCAGGACTTCTAGTTCCTGGTGAAAGTGGAGCTGACACAGAGTCAAATGCACATGACTACACCTCCCCCACAAGATTGGTGGGAGGGTTAATAATGTAAGCATTTAGTGCCTGCAACATTTGACTGCCAAACACTTGCTTGATCTGAAGGTGCTCTGGGCCACGGTGAGGTGGAGTGGGGAGTGGGGGGACTTAAACAGGTTCTAGAGGAACAGGAACTGAACATCAGTCCATTCTCTATAGTGTCTAGCCCAGTCATGGCAAACTCATGGCATAGAGGTTGCCATGCTTCCAGGCTGCGCCCAGGGCAGACATTAGTAATGGATTGCAGCACTCTCTCTCTCGAGGCCAGACTGACACTGAGAATCCTTCTCAACATTGCACTCCATGTAGCTACTATCAATGGATTGTTGTCTTGGGAGAATAAATCAATCTGCCTTCCTTGGCCTGAGCCAGAGGCCACAAACAGGCAGGCAAGGAGATGAGCTGGATATGGATGGAGATATGATAGTGGTTTTTTTCTCACATAAGACTTTTATTTTTATTTTTTATTTTTATTTTATTAGAGAGAGAGAGTGTGTGTGTGTGCACCTGAGAGAGGGAGGGAGAAAGAGAGAGAGAGAGACAGAGACAGAGACAGAGATTGAATCACAAGTAGGTTCCATGCTCCCGTGTGGAGCCCAACACAGTGCTTTATCTCTCGACCCTGGGATCGTGACCTGAACTGAAATCAAGAGTCAGATGCTCAACCAACTGAGCCAGCCTTTTATTTTATTTTTTATTTTATTTGAGAGAGAGAAAGAGAGCAAGTGGAGGGGGAGAGAGGCAGAAGGAGAGAAAGAGAGAGAGCCTTACATAAGATTTTTAAAAGTTTGAATTACTTAATGCCATTTTTCATTTATGAAATTTCACGTATCCACATTCCTGGCTTCTCTTGAAAAACATGAGTATCTGACAACACGGAGGCACTCTCATGCATGGTAACAACTGCCTGTGGTTGGCCCAGCTGAGCATGGCAAGACTCTGAAGATGGCCTGAGTTCAAGCCTTGCCTCTGCTTCTTCTTCATTGTGTGACTTTGGACAAGTTCCTTATCTTTAGGGCTCTAGCTTTCCCACCTGTAAAATGGGAGACAACAATAGTACTGACCTAACGAGGTGGTTGTAAACGCTAAATTAATTAGAACAGTGCCTGGCACACAGGAATCACTAAAGTAAGTTCAGCTATCATTGTTAAGCCTTTGAAGTTTCTATAGACACCCAAGGGCCTGTCTGAAGGAGGCAATGTAAGACCTGCCTCACGGTGAGGAATCAAGGCACAGAAGGGCCCGACAGTGTCCCCAGGCATGGGAGGACTCAGGGTCCTTGCTGGGTGAGGGTCTCTGGGGTCCACCCCAGACCTAGGGAGTAGCTTTCTGTGAGTACCTACAGCACTCGGGCACACTCACGATGTGGGGGTATCTGTTTGAGGCTCAGGAAGAAGAAAGAAAATGCTTGTTATTTGGCTTTGCTGTTCAAGGGTTAGCCTGGAGGGTGCTCCTATCTGGAAAGAGTTAAAAGATGAAGTTAACTGGAGGAGAAATGTTGCCCAGAACACACACTCAAAGCTGCTGGAAGAGGGGCCAGGCTTTCTCTTACGCCACAACTTCAGTGGGCAGAGATAAAAAATAGACAAAAAAAAAAAAAAAAAAAGCGAAAACAAACAAACAAAAACCCACAGCACCACGGCAAACCTGAAAAGCAGACGACAGCCATTTCTTCTCCTTGGCTCACCTGACAGCTTCCTGTCCCCTTCTGAGTGACAAAGGGGAATGCGCCTCTCTCTGATGCTCAGAGACTTCTGACCCTCACTGTGTCCCACAACCTCTAGGTGAACTTCCTGAAGCTCCTGGGAACTCAGAGTGTTCATGTTGGCCTCTGAGGCCACAGGGGAGATTGTTGCTGAACATGCCTGGGTGGGGGCCCGGGCAGTGTGTGGTGCGGTGAGCAGGCAGCCGGGGGTCGGGGACATAAAGGTCATGCAAAGAAAGGGATGTTTTTAGGAAAAGGAACAGATCTCTCCTCCCTGGGGAGACAGAGCACAGACTGCTTTTAAACTGCATACCTTGTTTTCCTTTCTCCTTTGGAGAGAAAAAAGCCAGCCGCTCTTGTTGAAATTCAGCCAAGTGGGTCCCCGAATGCACCCTGGGCCTCTCATTTTGCCAGCTTTGCCTGCCTGTGTTTCAGTAAGTTTTGCAGTTTTGCAGGGAGAGGTGGCAGGTTTTAGATATTCCAGTGCTGGAGGGGAGGGAAGGACACAGGAGATGAAGGGCCACCAAGCAACCAAGCCCCGCTCTGCCTTCACAGAGCTTGTCTGCTGGAGGTGAGAGCCACAGACGTGAATCCTACATTCTCCAAGACCTCCAGTCCCTGGAAGGGAAGGACCCAGCCACCCTCCTCCACTGTGCTCTGTGGGCCAGTTTCCCCAGGCTAGGAGCGTGCATGCGGCCCACGTCCCCAAGCACTGGCCGCAGGAGCCAACTGCTCTAAGGTCGTTTGGGCTCCTATGGACCCCGCCTTCATCCTCTTTCCTCTGCCTGTGTGTATTTCGTTGCAGGAGGGACGTGGAATACCCAAATATTTTTCCTGGAGCTGGAGAGAGAGTTGGGGCGGTGGGGGGTGGGGAACAGGGGAAGAGAGAGAGGGTGGGACAGGGGAGGGCATTTGCAAGTGATCTGAGCAGTGGAGGAGGTGAGGGGCTTGCCTGCACGTTGGGCATAGCTGTCAGCAGCACAGGCAGCGTGTGCGTGTGGCATCCTGCCCGGGGAGAAATCTGAAACAGCTTTCTACGTGGAGCTCCTGCTCCTGCGTGCCGGCCCCACCCAGCTCAGAGCCAAACAGCCAGGGAAGCCAGGGGAAGCTAGCCTCAAACCCCTCAGGGGAGAGGAAGGAATCTCTTGGGCCAGGGTATTTGTAGCAGGTATGAAACTTACAGGAAATAAAGTAACTTTCCTTCTTTTCTCCAGTAGAACTCTGTTAACAGTTCCGTTTCTACCCAGTAGTGAGAAGGTTCACCTCATCCCTCCAGGAGAACACGGCGACACTGAGTTAGTACGGTGAACTCGGTCTCTGGGAAGAAAAAAATATCCGTCTTTCCTGTAGGCACATGGAGCATGGGGACTTCCATGTGCAATCTTGTCAGAGGAGCTGGGCCTCTGGTTGGCGTGCAGGCCTCCTTTTGTTAGGAGGTGCAGGGCAAGCTCCCTCCATTCTGGGATTCCCAAGTCTGCTGGGGGCCCTTGTCCTTCCTCCCTCCAGGGACAGGGGGTACAGAGGCCACACACCCAAGCCTCAATCCTCTTACTTTCCCTCTCTCTCCAGACTCTTCCTCCAGCTCAAGAAAATGGGATTTGCATTCCTGTGTGGCAGGAAGTTGCCCGTATGTAATATCCCACTCCTTTCCCTGTTTATAGCTTAAAACCAAAACTGTCGTAGAGAGGCAGAAAGTAGAATGGTGGTTGCCAGCGACGAGAGGGTTGGGATGAGGAGAAATTGTTAAATTGTTTCAAGGTTTCAGTTCCGGAAGAAGATAAAATTCTGAAGATGGATGGTGGGGAGAGTTGCCCAACGTTGTGAAATGTCCCGAAACATATTAAGACGGTACATTTTGTTATGTATATGTTCCCACAATAAAACAAAACTCCATGTTTTTAGTCTTTCTGGCTTTGTTTTCTTTATTATTTAAATTTAAAAGAATATTATTTTAAGAGACAGAGAAAGTGGAGAAAGGGCAGAGAGAAAGAGAGGGAGAGAGAGGATCCCAGGCAGGATCCATGCTGTCAGCAAAGAGCCCTAGGTGGGGCTTGAACTCATGAACCGTGAGATCATGACCTGAGCCGAAACCAAGAGTCCGATGCTTAACTGAGTCACCAGGCGCCCCTTTCTGGCTTTGGTTCTTGATATGTCACCAAGTCTTGTGGAATTTAGAAGACTTTTTTTTCTCTTAAGTACCTGGCTCTTACAGTTGAAAAGTCTTACTCTTGTTTCTTGGAATGGGCTTTCAAGAACCTAGCTTTCATGTCAAGAAATGAACACTGTCTCTTTCCCTTTTAAAATAAATTTTTTTAAGTTTATTTATTAATTTGAGAGAGAGAGAGACAGACAGTGTGAGTGGGGAAGGGGCAGAGAGACAGAGAGAGAGTGAGAATCCCAAGCAAGCTCCATGCTGATAGTGCAGAGCCGGATGGGGGGCTTAAACTCACGAAACCGTGAGACCTGAACCAAAACCGAGAGTTGGACGCTTAACAGACTGAGCCACCCAGGCGCCCGGGTCTCTTTTCCTTTCTAATCCAACTATAAATCACCCAAATCCCCTCTTGCTAAACCAGGAAGGAGGTCACTAACAAAGAAGTGGGCAAAAATTAGTTTTACATGTTACCTCTTATTTTCATGAACCAAGTGTTAGAGGTACTAGAGTTGGTCAAGAAATTTGAATTTAGTCTGTCTCTAAGACCGGTTGAGGTATCAGAATTTGTTTTACAGGGTCTTATTGTGGTCAGCAGACAGGATCCCTGAGCTTTAAGAAGCAAGAGAGAAGTAAGAGGTCTGGTAACCTAAGTGGCAGCTAATCTATTTATAGTAAACCTTGGTTTGCGAGTATAATTCACTCCAGAAACATGCTTATAATCCAAAGCACTTGTATATCAAAGCAAATTTCAAGAACCATTGGCTCAGTTGTGATCATGGGACATTCAACTTCACGTACTACTCATATTGCAAACTTCTCTAGTTTACCAAGTTAAAATTTATTAGAAATGTTTGCTCATCTTGTGGATGCTCGCAGAACAAGTTAGTCACAAGCCAAGGTTTCACTGTATTTAGGAACTGACAGCACTTTGCCCTACATTTCATTCAGTGCCAGGAAGATACCATTTCTAAGTCAGTCAACTCCTACAGTATTAGTTTGCTTTTGCTGCTGTAAAAAATTACCACAAACTTCAGGGCTTAAAAGAAACAAATTTATTATCGCACAGTTCTGGAGGTCTCACTGGGCTAAAATCAAGATGTTCCTAATGGAAGGTCCAGGCGAGAATCTGTTTCCTTGGCTTTTCCAGCCCCTAAAGGCTGCCCACACTCTTTGCCTCCTGGCCCCTTTCCGGCAAGCACATGACTCTGACTTCTGCTTCCATCATTATATCATCCTCTCTGACTTCCTGCCTCCCTCTTGTAAGGACACTTTTGATGACATTGGGCCCACCTGGGTTACCAAGGATACTTTCCTCATCTTAGAATGCTTAACTTAATCATACCTGCAATCTCCCTTTGCCATGTAAGGTAACATATTTATAAGTTCGATGATTAGGGAATGGATGTCTTTGAGGGGCCATTATCTGACTGCCACTTATAGTTTCTGTTGAAAAGTCAGCCTAGGGGTGGCTGGATGGCTCAGTAGGTTAAACATCTGACTTTGGCTCAGGTCATGATCTTGCAGTTCATGAGTTCGAGCCCCACATCAGGATCTGTGTTGACAGCTCAGAGCCTGGAGCCTGCTTCGGATTCTGTGTCTCCCTCTCTCTCTGTCCCTCCTCCACTCACTCTGTCTCACTCTGTCTCAAAAATAAATAAACATTTTAAAAAATCTTAAAAAAAAAAAAAAGAAAGAAAAGTCAGCCAACATCATCCTTGGAGGCCCCATCCTTGGAGGCTCTTGCTATTACCACTGCAGCATTTGTTACGGCCTCATAGGTGCCCATGGGTGAGGCTGTGCTCCCCACCACCCCAGAGAAGATGAAACAGACTCACCCCTCCCCCTGCCTGCACCTGAAGTACAGGGGAACCTGGGAAACCGATTTTTTTTTAATTCAAGAATGGAAACTATAGAAATGAGGGGGAATTTTGATGATAATGTTGTTTGCCACATCAGATTGTTAGCTTTTCCTGAGCAACAGCAATCAGGACCTTGTGCTGGACCTGAGCGGATGGCACCACCAACCCAGGTGTGCCTCACCCTGCAGGTGGAGGTGCCACAGGTCCTCAGGTGCAGAGATGTCCCACCTCCCTGAGGAGCGCTTTGCCACTGAGAATTGGCCACAGTGGCTCACTCAGAGCTGCCCCTGGCCCTGTGGGGCCACCACTGAGCTATGACATTGTTCTCCTGTGGCCTCTCCCTCTACCACCGCAGCACTGTGAAGGTCATGTGTTCATGGCACTGATAAGGCCTTATGTCCCAGGGCTGATTTCTGGGGAGCCCATTTTCAGGTCAGCGGCTGAGCCATTATCTCAGTGTGGGTGCTCTACCCACTGGCCTCCTTCACCACTTCCAGGAAGGCCAGCTTCTTCTCAGGAGTGGGGTCTCGCTGCTGCCATCAGCAGATGAGGCCAGGTCAGGTGTGGGATGCCCCTCATCAAGGACCCAACAACCCTGGGTGAACAACAGAAGGGTTAGAAACTCTAAGGTGAACTGGATCCCAGCAAGGAAGAGCCTGGCCCAACACCTGGCAGATGGACCAAGGATGCTCTTCATTCCCTAAATGGGGCCCAGCTACCATCTACAGCAAGGATGGGGAGCACCCAGCTTCTAGCCCTAGGCGGATCCAGACTCACCCAGGCCACCAGCAGAGGTGGACAATGAGGGTGGGGCTTGGCTTTACGGACGTCCAGGTTTACTAGCTGGGATGGTGAACAACGCTCAGATGCTGAATTGGTAAATATTTGGGAGAGCCTGAGCCTCAGAATTCCTACGGTAAAGCAGTCAGGAGCTCAGAGCCATTGAGATCTGGACACTGACGTCAGACATGTTTGTCCCTCGGGGCTGGTGACATGGCGAGCACCGATCCTGTGGAAAGGTCCACTCCCCCGGGAACCGTTTACACACTGGAACCTCCCACACAGACCCACAGGCTAGAGGGAGAGAGAGCCCAGCTGCCAAGCTGTGCTTCTGGCAAAGGGAGGCGGGGGGGAGGGGGAGGGAATCTGCACTTTTAACAAAGTGAGGGAGCCCCAACATCAAGCTTGCTGCACAGAGGGTCGGTGTAGCCTTCCTTCCCGGGGGCCGGGTGAGGGTGGCTGCTGGCGGGACTTGAGACCCAAGAAAGTAACCCAAAAGAGGCCAGTCCGATCCTTCAAAACAAGGAGACGTCCACATTTGTAATTGAGATGAGAAAGGGAGCTGCATTATTTATGAAACGGCTGAGCCCGGAGTCGACAAGGAAGGAGGAGGCCTTTAGAGGAGAAAGTGGTTTCAAAGGCATCCGTATTTCGCTGAAAAAAACACACGCAAACTATGATTTAGGTTGTGCTGAGGTTTTGAACCGGAGATGACTCTAGTGCAGTTGGAGACCGAGGATGGGGGCCGAGGGTGTGGGCAGGGCTGGCAGGGGGACAGAGTGGTAGTGGGGGGGGGGGGATCCTTCAGGCTCCCTGAGAGGAGGGGGGCATGCTGTGGGGGGACTTGCGGCATCTACAGAAGTACGTGTGTGAGTGCGTGTGAGTGCGTGTGAGTGTGTGTGTACATACCCTTGAAATGGACCAACGGACAGAGGGTGGGAAGTTGCACCCCCCCAAGACTCAGCCACTTCTGGGACTTCTGGGTTAATTCTGTTTGCCTGGCTAATTTGTTGTAAGAGTTTGGGCCAAAACTCTGAGAAAAGAGTCTTTAATATTCTTTTTTTCTTTTAACATTAAAAAAAATTTTTTTTAGTTTATTTTTTGAGAGAGAGAGAGAGCAGGGAGGGGTGGAGAGAGGAAGAGGGTGAGAGAGAATCCCAAGCAAACTCCATGCTGTCAATGCAGAGCCTGACATGGGGCTCGATCTTGCAAACTGTGAAATCATGACCTGAGCCGAAATCAAGAGTCTGACACTTAACCGCTACCTGGGCGCCCCTCTTTTTTTTTCTTTAATTAAAGTATAAGGTGTTCAGTCTGATGAAGTTTGAACAACTGCCACCAAAACCAAGATATAGAACATATGCATCATCTAGAATGTTCCCACATGCCCCTGACTGCTTTTTGATTTGTATCAACATAGATCAATCCTGCCTGTTCTAGAAACTCGTATAAATGGAATTGTATAGTATGTACTTTTTTGTGTCTGGATTTTTTCACTCAGCAAAATGTTTTCTGAGATTCATCCATATTGTAGGTTTAACACTAAATGGTTCTTTTTATTCCTGAGCAATATTCCATTAAAGGGCTAGATCACATTCTTTTATCTGTTCAGTTGATGGGTGTTTGGGTGGTTTCCAGTTTTTGATTCTTATGAACACAATTACTATAAACATTTGTGTACAAGTCTCTGTGTCGACCTATGTTTTCATTTCTTTTGAGTTAATACCTAAGAGTAGAATTTCTGGGTCATGTGTAGATACATGTTCACTACTGTAAGAGACTGCTAACCAGTTCTTCATCCACTGGGTTATGAGTTCCAGTTGCCCCACATCCCAACATTCATTGTATTTTATTTTAGCCATTCTCATAAAGGTGAAATGGTATCTCAATGTGGTTTTAATTTACATTTCCCTAATGACTAATGATGTTGAGCACCTTTTCATGTGTTTATTGATGAGTCGTGGATCTTCTTCATGAGATGTCTGTTGAACTCCTTTGTCCACTTAGAAAATTAGGCTGAAAATCAACATCTTTTTGGTGTTGTTGATTTGTAGGCATTCTTTACATATTCTAGACCCTCCAAAGGAAGATTTGTAGATCAGTAGCTACTAGCCATGCTACCCCTGTCCCATAAGCTGAATACCTGTCACTCCTTCATCCTACTTCATATCATATCACTTTGGGTGATGTACTGAGTTTAAAATGCATGCTTTGTGACCCAATGGCAGAAATGCTAAATTCTACTTAATCTGACTCAAACTGCCTCATGAGGTTCTACTTTCTACTGAAAGCAGAAAGCAAAACAAATGAGCAAATAAAACAACTAAACTTACTGCTTGAAGGTAAATTCCCTTCCATTTAAAGGCCATCTTTTTTGTAGAATTACTCAGGCAATTCAGGATTTAACTTAGCTGAACAAAGTTTAAAGTCCCTTTTAGATCTCTATCCTCTCAAAAATCTTCCTGTCCCCACAAAGGATGATCAGGAAGTGGCTTACATTCTTGATGGCCACAACATAGACATACCTGGTCTGTTCTCTGTCCTCCAATTTCAAGTTGGATTCTATGGGAGGCACTTGAGGTTGGCCAGTGTCTCTGGAGGCAGCTCCAAACTGGACTGATGCTACTATTGACCACCATCCTGCCTTGGCCTCCACTTGTAGAGTCTCGTGTCCTACAGACTTAGGAGAACTACTGCTCCCTATTCCCAATCTTCACAGAAAGTTCTGGATGCCATGCAAGCAACATGCTGCATCCAGGGAACTTGGTCTATGGGATCTCAGGCTCCTTCTCTGCCTAAATGTGCCACATTAGCACTTCTTTTCTGAAATCACCCCATGTGGATGTGGGTCACCCAGCAAGGTGCTCTCTGCCTGGAATTCTAAATGCAAATGGAGCACAAACTTTTGGAGACTTCCTCAGACCATCTGCCATACCCACAGTCTCACCCTGAACCCTAAGAATAGTGTCTTAATCTAATTTTATTGACTAAACATGTCTCTAATCTCTGCCCCACCACATCCCCACCCAGAAATGGTCGTTCCCTTACCTGCGAGATTGTGAACTTTTCTTAGGTCACATTGCCCGTCCTTCCCTACTCTATGATATGTGGTAAAAATTCCATGTTCATGTTCATCATGTTCCAAGATTGCTATATTTAAAAGAAATCTAGGGGCGCCTGGGTGGCTCAGTTGGTTGAGTGTCTGGCTCTTGACTTTGGCTCAGGTCATGATCCTAGGGTTGTGTGATCAAGCCCTACATCGGGCTCCATGCTGCACATGGAGCTTGCTTGGGATTCTCTCTCCTTCTCCCTCTGCGCCTCTCTTCTGCTTGTGCGCTCTCTCTCTAAAATTAAAAAAAAAAAGAAAGAAAAAGAGTAAAACAAATAAAAGAAATCCATTTGTATTTATGAAAACCTTTCCTCTCTCGATGGCCTGATCTTGCAGTTGAAAACTTGGCTTTCAATCCTATTGTTTCTGAGTTTGTTTGGATATCTAAAGCTGGACGTTTGTTCTTCGTTCCAGACACTCCTCTCTCCTTCATTCCACCTACTACTCGTGAAAGCAATGGAAACTGTGGCTAAATAAGGGAAAATCACAAAGAGGAAGTGAAAAAAGAAAGCACATTAATATAATTCAAGGCATTGATTTTAACACACTTATTTCAGTGGTAGCTAGGAAGGACTTATTCCCGCCTTCAAAAAGAAAATCATGAATTTGTGTATTTAGCTCCAACTGTACTTTCCACACTGGGTCCTCCTACTTGGGATGTGCCTCTAGATATTCCAAGGCCTTAGGTCCTCAAATCCCCTTCTTTTTTTTTTTTTTTTAAGTTTATTTATTTATTTTGAGACAGAGGGAGAGAGAAAGACAGTGTGAGTGAAGGAATGGGAGAGAGAGAGAGAGAGAGAGAGAGAATCCCAAGCAGGCTCCACACCTGCATTGCAAAGCCTTGATGTGGGGCTCAAACTCATGAACCATGAGATGAACTTGAGCTGAAATCAAGAGTCAGACTCTTAACTGACTAAGCCTCCCTGGCACACCCCTACTACTTTTTTTTTTTAAGTTTATATTTTTGAGGGAGAAAGAGAGTGAGTGTGAGTGGGGGAGGGACAGAGAGAGAGGAAGAGACAGAGAATCCCAAGCAGGCTCTGTGCTGTCAGTGCAGAGCCTGACGTGGGACTTGAACTTATGAACCATAAGATCATGACCTTAGCCAAAATCAAGAGTCAGATCCTTAACCGACTGAGTCATGCAGACGCCCCCTCAAGTCCCTTTTTTGACTCCTGTTCATCTGTTAACTCTGTACCCAGCTTTGTTCCATGTCATGCAAGGATTTTCTCTTGTATCCTGCTCCATGGGATCCATCCATTCTTGAGCAACAAAGCAGCAGGTCACAAACACTGAGGGAACATACCACTGAGAAGTCCCCAAACAGATTTCTTGATACTGCAATTGAGCCTAACTGGGAGCACTGTGACCGCCAACCCCTGACATGGCCAGCAGTGGCCCACACCTCCAAGGGTCTGGCTTTTGTACCCCTCCCACAATGATCAAGGTTGGCTCATGTGACTGATGAAATAAGACACCGTGGTGGTATATCATTTCTGAGGCTAGGTTAGAAAAACACTGTTGTTCCTGCTCATCTCTCTCAGGTCACTCATTCTGGAGGAAGCCAGAATGAGGACACTAAAGTAGCCTTGTGGAAAAGTCTACATGGCAAGGAACTGGGGCTGCCTTTCAAAAGCCACGTGAGTGGGGCATTTTGAAAGCAAGCCCAGAATCGCAGTGGCGGGCTAATATGGTGGACAGGGCTTATCCATCCAGCCCTGTCAGCTCATAGAAGACAAAGCAGAAGCCTAGAGAGGCCGGATAACCCATCAACATCACACATCTGGTCAGTGCCTAAGCCACACCTTGACTCATAGTCCCATTTTATTTTCTTTTCATTTTTTTAATGTTTATTTATTTCAAGAGAGAGAACGCCCAAACAGGGGACGGTTGGGGGGTGGGGGTGGTGCAGGGAGAGTATCCCAAGCCAGCTCTGCACCACCAGAGCAGAGCCCTATGCAGGGTTCGATCCCACAACCCATGAGATCATGACCTGGAGCACAAATCAAGAGTCAGGCACAATCGACTAAGCCCCCCAGTCACCCCTTGTAGTCCCATTTTAGATAAACTGATTGATCTTAAGCTCACAATGTTTCTCAGACCTCACCATTTCATGTTTCCTGTGCCCTGGCCTCTCTGTCCTACTGAACTTTTGTCATTAGGAGATCACAGGACATCTTCTTGCAGTAGGCTGGGAATGTGGGCAGGGGGTGATGGATGTCTAGGTTGAGGAGACAACATGGCTAAGGCACAGATGAAAAAATGTGTGGCTTTTCTGGAAATGAACAAGTCTTCCACTGCAGTGGAAGGCTGGTGTCACGTGACAGGGTTCCTTGAATATGGGAGGAAGCGAGGCTCCTGAAGGAGTGTGCCAAGGCTGCCCAGGACACCTGTCGAAACCCCTGCCTTGAGTTTACAACAGGCAGGGTGTCTGTCTTCGAAGGTGGGGGGTGTAAAACAGCACACACACAAAGGAGGATGTGTGTCATCAGCCCAAGCGTCATGGAGTCTAAAGAAAGGTGCTATTAAGGAGGCTTGGTGAGGTCAATCTGTCCACTCATACTTGATCAGAGGAGATGTTTCTAAATTTTTTTTAATGTTTATTTTTGAGAGGTTGGGGGAGGGACAGAGAGAGAGGGAGACACAGAATCCGAAACAGGTTCCAGGCTCCAGGCTCTGAGCTGTCAACACAGTGCCCCATGTGGGGCTCGAACTCACGAACCATATGATCATGACCTGAGCCAAAGTCGGACGCTCAGGCCACCCAGGCGCCCTGATCAGAGGGGATGTTTCTAGAGCAACATAAGCCTGGAGGGCACAGAGGAGGGGCCCTGCAATGGAAACTGGGGCTCCAGGGCTAGCCCCGATAAACCGAGGATGCTGATCTTGTAAAAATAAAAACTTCCTCAGCGGGCTCTCCCACAACCTCTGAGTCTGAGCTTCCAAAAGCAGAGGCTGACGTGGCGAAGGCGGATGGAAACATATTGATTCCCTTGGTTTTGTTTCACCTCGTTTTCATTCACTGAAGCATTTTCTTCCCAGGAAAGCCAACAATTTCCCAGAATAAGGGTCCTGGCCCTTGTAGATGATCTGTCTGTAGGCATTACTTTTCAAGGCCAATTTGTAATCATATGTATCTTGCCAACAAGTTCAGAAATGTGACCACATCAAACTCAGAAAGCCTGGAATTCTTAAAGAGAAAGACAAAGCTGAGTTGGAGGAAGGATGGGTCTCTATCCCCAAACCCCACCCTCTTCCAGAGCCTAACACGCACCAAGGCTAGGGTATCCACAGGAGGTAAAGAGGGTACAAATTTTGCAGACTTATGCAGGCAAATAACTTACTTTTTTTTCCCCCATGATCAAACTTAACTTAGCTCCCACACTCTTGTTTATGTTCAGTTACCACAAGGGGTAAAAACTGAATCAGTTAGGGATTTCTTTCTGATTCTTCTTTCCCTTCCTTCTCTCCAGGTGTTAAGATTGAGGAGGATGCATTATGAATTGGGAGGCACCATGTAGCTGTGACCAAGATGTCTGATGTTCATTGGCCTCAGGACATTGGCATCTACTGTACTACATGTGCATCTGTGGCCCCTCCAGTCTCCAGTTGCCAGATCCAAGCTGGTCCCTCCGTGTCCTCTTTATCCCACCACAAAAGCTTCCCAGCTTGCTCTTGGGCACACCTACATGCCCTCCATGGCACAGAAACATTGGCTGCCCCACCATGGGTGCTGGAGGCTCTGGGAGGCCAATCTGTGGCCTGTCTGCTGAGGTCCCTCCATGCTGTGGCTGTTCCTATTCTGGTGTCATGAGCACATGGGTTTCTCCGAGAGAGAAACTTCCACTCTCTCCCTCTCCCCACCAGCTCTTCAATCTATTTGTTGAAGTAACCAAAGCAATGGCTTTTCAAGAGTACTGTCACTGTTTTTTTTTTTTAAAAACCCATTAAGGGGCGGGGCGCCTGGGTGGCTCAGTCAGTTGAGTGTCTGACTTCAGCTCAGGTCATGATCTCACAGTTCATGGGTTCAAGCCCCGCATTGGGCTCTGGGCTAACAGCTCAGAGCCTGAAGCCTGCTTCGGATTCTGTGTCTTCCTCTCTGCCCCTCCCCCACTCATGCTCTGTCTCTCTCTGCCTCTCAAAAATAAAGAAACGTGATAAAAAAAATTTTTTTAATCCGTTAAGGGGCATCTGGGTGGCTCAGTCGGTTGAGCATCTGACTTCGGCTCGAGTCATGAGTTTGAGCCCCACATCAGGCTCTCTGCTGCCAAGGCAGAGCCCGCTTCAGATCCTGTGTCCCCCTGTCTCTCAGTCCCTCCCCTGCCTGTGCTCTCTCTCTCAGTAAATAAGGAAGTAAATTAAATAAATAAACATTAAAAATTAAAAGTCCATTAAGAAATTCGAATTGTGTAGGGGATGCAGGCAACAAGGAAAATAAGGATAAATAGGAAAAAAGGATAGAGAAAAGTAATCCCAGTGACAGGGGTTGTGATGTGTTCTAAGGCGGAGGGAAACAGATGCTCTGTACAACAAAGTTCTTAGTAGCACGCACCAGCAGCCAATTCTGGCTAAATTGTAAGGAAAAGTGACTGTTAAGAGAATATACAACAGCTCACAGAATCATGGAGACAGCCAGAGAAAAAGTTCAATGCTGATCCTTGAAGTCAACGAGTCAAGCCACACACAGAGCAGGGCTGATGGGGAGGCCATTGAGCATCACCCATTGTCTGTCCCAGGAGCTGTGCTCGGCTGCCACGGCTACTGTGGCCACCGCTGGCTCTTGCCTCCTGAGTCGCTGTGCTGGTGCATTGGCCTGGTAGTGGTGAGGCCCCTGCTTTGAGCCCCAGTTACAAGGCAGGCTGGGAAAGGAAGTATCTGATTGTCACGGTGCCTATGGGCGAGGTGGTTTTGCTCCTCACAGGCTCATACAATTGGCAATTCTCCAAAGAAAGACACAGGGAAGCAAAACAAATGACCAGGGTCCTCTTTG
Organism: Acinonyx jubatus; assembly: GCF_027475565.1. Lineage (NCBI taxonomy): Eukaryota > Metazoa > Chordata > Mammalia > Carnivora > Felidae > Acinonyx > Acinonyx jubatus. Next base: position 17,739,099 of record NC_069386.1, read on the forward strand.
CACAGGAGAACAACACAAGAGGTGGGCCAAGAAGGTTCTCCGGTAATCTCAGGTGTAGCATCCAAGGATGGGAACCAGCCAGCGGGTGGGAGGCTGAAGGCACAAAGACATTTGGTCTCAGGGGGCGAGGGGATGGCGAGGTGTGACAAGGGTCAAGGGCACGGGGAGTAGTATGAGAGATGAGAACGACAACGGAAGACCTCACCTGCTGAGGAGCCCCTCCTCTGAGGACGGTTTAAGGCTAGAGGATACCACTAACCTGAAGGAAACACCATTGTGCCCAGGAGTGCTTGACTGGCCAAGAGTAAAGATATTTAATAATAGGCTTCACCAGTCCTCCCTCCAATTCGTCAGGGTGAAAGCAGGTTCTGCTGAAATTAGGGCAGGGTTAGCAGGATGAGGCAAAGACCTCAACTTTTGGATGTGAGCATCAGCGACTACTTCCCATCCACCCAGGAGAAGACAGGGAAGGGGCAGGAGCTCCAAGGCTGAGGGACGGTAATGGCTCCAGGTGGGGACACAAGGCAGCTCCCTTTTATTCCACATGGTGACCTTTTGCCTGTGGCCTCTTGTCCACAAGGATGGTATTTCCACCAAAAGTTCACCTCCCCCAGGAGACAATCACTGCTATTTTGCAGCCTGTCGGGAAGGTCAGAGGGCAAGCCCTCAGGAGGCAAAGAAGAAACGTGGCCAGAAGAGACAGAAACATTTCAGGGCACTGCTCTGGCCGTTCCTCTCCCCATGGGAGGACACCGATCGCTGGTGGAGGTGGCTCCTGCCCCTTTGTCCAGCTCTTACAATCACCGTGTGCTGGGGATGGCCTTCCTTGCTGATGCCGCTGGCTTCCTTTGGTTAGAAACAAAACAACCACATCAATTCAGGTTGCCGTTAGGAGCTTTTAAAAGAGATGTCGGTTGCACTTAATACACAGTTGGGGCCAAAGTAAAAGCTGGGTAAGTGCCCGGGCTATTCAGCTGGAAATTACATCCTGCTCAGGAACATAAATGTCACGCTCCCCAGGCCCCAACACAGGCAAACTGTCTCACAGCGCCGGTTCCCCAGGACTCCAAATTTCCTGACCAATGGCCCTGTGCTTGCCTTCAGACACAACCTGTCTCAGTTAAGAAGGCCAAGCCAACAGGAAACACAAGAGCACTATCATTGACCTAATCTTTTTGTTTGTGAAACCAATCCAAATGGAAATGCCTCACTTCAGAAACCCTATAAAGGACCTGCTCTGTGAATTCTTTCAAAGGTCATCTTAATAATTCAAACCACTGGCATGACCAGGAAAAAATGCTAATCTAATATGGCCGAAAACACCCACAGGCAGGTGTTTATAGCTCATAAAAGTTAAGACTCACATGTCTTTGGAGTCTTAATCCCAGAGATGGTGGAATGTTTATAGGTCTGTCTTTCCGTGGGCATCATAACACCGTGTCTTTTACTGGAAGCAATCACTGGATGGCAAACTGAGTAAGTGAAATCATGCACACAACCCAAGAGAGATTTGCAGACAAATTGGGAAGATGTTGAAACTTGGTTACACAAGTAAATCAAAGCCAGAAGTGCAGCAATCTGAGAAAAGACAATCCAGCATGAGAAAGACTGAGGATGCCATATCTTTCAAGGGTAAAGGAATCCCACCAAGCTTCAAGGATCTTTACTGGGAGATTGGTGAGAACTGCACAGAGAAAGTGTTCTTAATTGTCACCATTTCCATGATGCAACGGAACGGCCGGACTCACTGGGTCTGATTGGAAACGCCACTTCTGAACCTTCCTTCGTAGTCGGCCTTGGGCTGATCACTTGGGGTGATTCTAAGCTTCCTTACTGCACCAACAAAAGGGAGAAACCTACAGACCTCTCAGGCTGGGGGTGATGTAGGACCCTGTTTGTGAGGGTGTTTGGCACATCACGGTGTTCCCAGGGCAGAAGTACCTGTACGGAGCCACTTGTGGCCTGGATACCTGCTCCTCCAGGCTGTGGCCGAGTGGATCAAGTTCTGGTGGAAAGTTCTGTGTCAGTCAAGGGCTGTTCAGAGGTTGATGCCCTGAGCAGAAAACCAATCTCTGTTGAGCAACCCTTACACAGCCTCCAGGAGCCTCCAGGACCCATCCTGCCGGTGTCTCTTGCTTCCGTGGGTCCTGAGTGTTAGCCCTCTTAATGCAGTAGTTATGCCCTGCCCTCCTGGAGCTCGTCCCTGTAGACCTGGCCTCAGAATGAGTCAGATTATATGCCACCAAGCTCTTTTGTTCAGAAGTGATAGAGGACATGGGGCTCCCGTGGAATTAGCTCAAAATTAATTTAGCCACAATGGCTTATTATTAGATTTAATTATAAATGAAATGGTTCGCCAGGGACTTTTTACTTTGTAAACAAGCACCTCAGAGTCAAAAGGGAGTTTGTGTGTGGGTTTTTTTTTTGTGTGTGTGTTTTTTTTTAATTTTTTTCCTGTATTCTCTAATCTCTCCGCAGATTTTCACAAAACTGTGGCTGAGCAGAAAAAGTGATTTGGATATGGCTTCGGATGAGAGGCCACTGCTGCCAGCCATCCTTTTACATGCTCCTGCTTTTGACAGGAGGGATCTGCTCCCACACAGCCCGCTGGGCACAGGAAGGTGCTCTCTGCTGCACTTAATACCTTGTTCAAAAATCACCTCGACTTCCTTCCAGAATCCCCCGTGCTTCTGCAGAAATATTGACCCTGCTGAAATTAAAGGGTCCAAAGAACAAGTTCTAGGCAGTCCAGACTATAGTTTCTTCCAGAACTCCTGTTGGCAGGTTTCTTAGAACATGGCGCTGTGCCATACCCTTGGTGGAACATAAAATGATTGCAGACATAGATTTCTTTTTTTTTTTAATTAAAAAGAATTTTTTTAATGTTTATTTGTTTCTAAGAGAGACAGATGAGTGGGGGAGGGGCAGAGAGAGAGGGAGACACAGAATCCGAAGCAGGCTCCAGGCTCTGAGCTGTCAGCACAGAGCCCGACACGGGGCTCAAACTCACTGACTGTGAGATCATGACCTGAGCCGAAGTCGGACGCTCAACTGACTGAGCCACCCAGGCACCCCTGCAGACATATATTTCTTAACAGCTATGCATTCAGTTTAAGGCATATTAAAACAAAGTTTACTCCTTAAAGCTGTGATTTCATGGTAATACACATATATTGAAGTTAAAATGTAGGTCAGTTTAAATCTTTTCTTTTTTTTTTTTTTTTTGAAAGAGAGAGAGAGAGCGCGCGCACAAGCGTGAGCAGGGAAGGAGCATAGAGAGAATCTTAAGCAGGCTCCACACCCGGCATGGAGCCCCACAGCGTCCTGATCTTACATGAGATCATGACTTGAGCCAAAATCAAGAGTTGGACACTTAACCTACTGAACCACCGAGGCACCCCAAGGCAGGGTCAGTTTAAAGAAAAGTATTAGCTTAATATTAATATTAATAATAAAGATGGCATGTGGCAAAAACCATGATGAAAGTCTGCTAAGTAATGTCTTGGAGCCCACCTCCTCAGAACGTGGTCATCAGACAACATCCCGGGCATCGCCTAGAAGCTTGTTAAAACTGCAGCATTTCGGGCCCCACCCCAGACTTACTCAATCAGAACCTGCATTTTTAACCAAGTCCCTAGAGGATGAGAATGCAAATCAGAGTTTGAGAAGCAGAGCCTAAGAAAACCCCGGGGCAGCGTTCCGTGGTGTAGCTATTACTTGATGGATCAAATACATCTAACTCAGGCAAAATTGGGAGAACTTCTGCCCGGCAGAATTCTTTCGAATTCTTTTGAATACTTGTGCCTGGTTCTTCACAATCATGGCAAGGTGTGTGTGTTTCCACGGCGTACAGGGCCCGGGGCCTCCCTATTAACTTCCTTTCCTTTTCCTTGCACAGGATCATGAGCCCCGCTGGCCCCAGAAACAGAGCCCAGGGTGGTCTCACCTGCAAGAGAGCAAAGGGGCCCCTGGCAGAGACAGGCTGGGATGGCCCAGGACATGGCTGAACCTACAGTGAATGCCTCAGGGACCTGTATCGAGGCTACCAGCTGCAGGGGCCAGAAGATAAGAGTGTTAATTTAGCCTGGCTGGCATCCAAAAAGCTGAGCAAAGCTAAGCCTCCAAGCTAAGGGTATAAATAAATAAATAAATAAAACAAAAATAAGTTGGCAGATGTTTACGCTTCCCTTTGCAACACTAGCTGCTCGCATTCAGCACATCCTATGTGCCAGGCACCTTGCCAGAAACTATAGTCATCCTTTGTCCCTCACTGAAACCCCTGCAGGTCAGCATCGTCAGGACCATTGCATGGTGTAGTCAGTGTGGCCCCAGAGGTGTTTTGCCTGTGGTCACCCAGCCCTTCGCTCCCCTCCCCGCCGCCTCTCCCCTACGCTTTCTGCTGAGAGCCAGCTCTGGGCAGGAAATGGAAACAGGCTGGTCATTTTTTTCAAGGCATAACCAGTTTTCCCTAGCGGATTCTGGATTGAAAGAACTCTCGGTTATCCTAATAAGGTTTCAGAACAGAAAGCAGTGTCTTTATCATGCTCAGCGTTGCCAACACCATCTCATCAATCCTCTCTGAGCTTTGACGCAGGCACGATGGACTGTTAGCCATGCGGTAAACTTGCGAGCACCTTGAAAGAGAGTCCAAGCGAGTTGCCAAGATGCTAGTCTTCTGGCGGGTGCATCTGTGACAAATAGCCAGAGAGGCAGCACCTTGCCGGGATGCCAGGAGGATGAAATGGGGCCGCTTTGGGGAAAGTGCACACAGTGTGCCTGACACACAGTAGGCGCTCAGTACCTGAGTGGCTCCTCCCTGGCTCCCTCGAATGTGGCTGACCATTTTATGTCCCACCCTCCATTCACCCCACAGAGAACTAGAGAGATCAAGTCAGCCTCCATACAGACAGGAATGGCTTCTACGGCTGGTGAGACTGTTGGAGTCTCTCCCTCTTAAAAGGCTGTTTCTCAAACACTTTTTAATCCATGCCCCATTTTGAAAAATGTAAACATGAATGCCCTTCAATATTATTGGAGATTTCCAATAATATTCAACACTGAGATTCAAAGCAAATCAAATGAACTACATAATTTAATAGGCTTTGTGCAAACTGACTCTACCCCAGGGGATCCTGATATGACCCTCAATAAGGACAAGTTGGCTGCTCTCGGCAGAGTTTTGATAGATTAAGCCATTGTCAGAACATGATGAAAAGATGTGGGCAGTACAACAGACCCACGCTGTTATCATCTCCCTAGCAAGCCTGTCTGCCCTGTCCCGCGTAATAAGCTTTGCTTTTTCTCACCCACAGATGGACACATGGCCAAAGCCAGGCCAATCATAGTGCCTCACCTGCCCCTGGCTGCAGGGATTGGCCCAGGAAGTGGGCATATAACCAAATCTGGGCCAATCATAGTGCCTCACCTTCCCTTGGCTGCGGGGATTGGCCCAAGGGGTGGGCACATAACCAAATCTGGGCCAATCATTAGTGCCTCGCCTGCTCTGGCTGCAGGGACTGGCCCAGGGGGTGAGCCTATGACATAACCCTCCTAGGACTTTGCAAATGGAAACTGTGGGGGAGAGGTGAAAGGGAGGTGTTAGAGGGGGGCTGGTAGAGGGGTGGGGAGAAGTAGGAAGGGGTGGGAGTGGGAAAAGGGTGAGGAAATGGAGGGGCTTCTCTCTCTGGTCTAGAAGCTGAAGCAGAGGAGAACCTTAAGCCCAAGCAGCACATCTGCTGCCTCAAGGAGGGGTGGTCTGAGTCAGCGAAGCCCACTCACACAGAGAGGCCAAGGTGAGAGGTAGAGGGAGTGTTGGGGAGCAGTGTACTCTCCCCTGGGTCCTGGCTCCATTGGCCTCCACAGTTTGGCTGCTGGAGGCAGTACGTTTCTCTTAAAGTAACTAGAAACTGTTCACTTAAGGTTCTTCCTGCACTCCCAAGCAAGAGTGGCCAGACTAAAACCAGAAGTGTTGGCCAGGGTTCCAGAGTATCCCTGGGCATTGAGGCAATGGTCTCTGCCAGTTGATTTGCACTGACCCTTCTCTGTACATACATGGTTTTCTTCCTCGGCCTTTTCACACATCTCCTTAGATATCACAGTTGCTCTCTTTCCACCCCCATATCTCCCCCAATTCTGTTCCTTTTCACTGCAGACTTTTATTGGCCCAAGCCTTTGGCTGCTATGGACTTTTTGGTTGTTGGCTCCTACTTCCCATAGTATTTTATTCCTCTGGGAAATAAGGGCATCCACGTGCCCCTGCTCCTTGGTGCTCTCTGAGTGTCCCCCCACCCCCCAGCTCTGCACTGTGGGGCTGCTGGCTGGGCTGGACCCTGCTGATCCACCCAAAACACACTCTGGCCTGATGTGCTTTGGTGGGGGAGGCTGCTGCCACAGCAGGCTAGACAAATGCACACAGGAAGCAGCCCCGTTTCCTCAGAAGCTGCCCGAACTTCTGTGATACAATTTTAGCATCTGGCTAACCAAGCAAGTTGGGCCTGATATATTTATAAAATCATTTGTTGGAGAAATTATATTCTAGAATCCCATCTGTGATCTTTTATTTTCTGTTTGGTGTTACACATGTTTGGGAGAAAAAGCAGATAAAAGCCATAAAAGTGGATAAATTAATTTAATTTAAATTCAGGGGTGCCTGGCTGGCTTAGTCAGTTAAGCCTCTGGCTTCCACTCAGGTCATGATCTCAGGGTTTGTGGGTTCAAACCCGACCTCGGGCTCTGTGCTGACAGAGCCCGTATAAGGTTCTGCGTCTCCCTCTCCCTCTGTTCCTCCCCTGCTCACGTTGTCTCTCTCTCTCTCTCAAAAATAAATAAACATATTTTAAAAATTAAAAAAAATAAATTCACCTAAAGATAAGAGATACCAACACGATATCAAAGGTACAGGTAACCAATGCAAATGCAGGTGAGTGGTTGTATTATTAACCCTGCTGTCAGTGACCTGGGATTTCGAATCCCATTCAGTCATATTAGCTCAGACAAGTTCCTTAACTTCTCTAAGCATCATTTTCCTCATCTGCGAAACAATGGCTACAAAAGTTTGCTGTGTGAATTCAAGATGAAGTAAACCACTGACACCATTGCTATTATGGCCCTAGGCTTGCTTATGCCTCATGTAGTAGGACTGAGGGGCAGATCAGGGACACAGAAGCAGAACCAGATCTGAATTTCCAAACTGAAATGGAGCTTGCTGGGTTCAATAATGTCACAACTTGAGTGAAAATCTCAGTTAACCACATTGTGTTATATTACATAATGCTTTGTACAGTTTTGGGGAACAGTAACTCTGCTGCCATCATTCAGCCTGCAAACAACCACCACATTTGAAATAGGGAATTAGAGAACTTTCTAAACCGCTTGCCTTCCAAGAGGAGTACAAACTTCCCATTTGTGTGGGCACTTACAAATTCATTTGGGCTTTCCACTGCATTTGGCACTCTCTTTCTTTGCATCTTAATAAGGATGGGTTTTAAAAATTTCCAATTGTCTAAGTAGCTAGAAGTTTAAACCAACTAACTTTCCATTAAAAAAAACAAAAATGTCTCCTGGGGAGCCTGGGTGGCTCAGTCAGTTAAGCATCCCACCCTTGGTTTTGGCTCAGGTCATGATCTCAAGGTTCACGGGTTGGAGCCCCCCATTGGGCTCTGTGCTGACATCATGGAACCTGCTTGGGATTCTGTCTCCCTCTCTCTCTCTCCCTCTCTCTCTCTCTCTCTGCCCCTCCCCTGCTCACTCTCCATCTCTCTCTTTCTCTCAAAAATAATAAATAAACGTTTGAAAAAAACGTCTCCTAAGGTAACTGTAAATAGTAAGACTGAAGTTTTCACTATGGAGGAAGGGAAGGAAAGCCTCACTTTACCACCTCTCCTTTGTAACTTCTTTTAGTACATTTTTCTAAAAGCCTATTTTCAAACCCCAGGGCTTAGAGTTAGTGAATATACCCTTTTTTTTTTTTTTTTTTACAAAATATAATTTTGTGGCAATATGACCAAGTGGCTTAGAAGGAGAAAAATAAGACCTTATGAAGAAAATACTAGATTTCTAATAACTTTTCTCTGAGATCCATTCATATTGTGGACTTTTTATAAGTCAAATGTCGAATTCGAACCCACCTAGGTACACCCTGACTCTATAAATACACACACACCTAACATACTTCTAAAAGAAGGAAATGTGTGCTGGGAAAATATTGGAACAATGAAGTTCCTGAGAGAAGCTTGTTTTTTCAAGTTATTAAAAGAAGGTGGCAAGCATTCATGAGGATATGAAAATTTAATGTCGTCTGAAGGAAACTCTTGAATATGGTTACCGTTGCTGCCAAAAAATCTCAGCTATGTTATGTCAGAATGTTCAATTGCAAGCTACGCTTTAATGAATGGAAAGATAGGGTAACAGCAGGAAGTTTCTGCAGCAACACACAGCGACCTTGAAAACCAAGTCCCCAACGTTGAGCTCCACCGGTCAGGGGCTCCGCTGTCAGGTTATGTGATCTCCCAGTTTAACAATCCAGGGTACCAGATGCCCACAAATGGGGAGCGGGGAAGAGCGGGAATAGTCTGCCCCTCTCCACATCCTCCCAGACACCACTTTGATGGAAAATAAACCTGCTTTGCTCTTTCTGAAAGAGTAGATGTTCCAAGAAACACAGCTCTGGACTCAGAAAAAAAAAAATCAAATACTTGATTCCCCTCTTTTCCATGCAGCTTGCTTGCAGGGTGATGTTGCTATTTTTATCAGCTCTCTTCAACCCAGCTGTTGCTTCATGTTAACATGGCAAATGGTGTGAAAATCCCAGCAGAGGCGCGTGAATCCCAGAGGGACCTGTCTTCTGTCATTTCTAGAACAGAGAAAATGTCATGAGCTTCAGTGGGGTATGGGTCAGGGACATTTCACCAACGGAGGCAATGAGAACATTTCTGACATTTAAGTGATGTGAAGCCAAGGGACCAAACTTCCTCCTTATCAGCCTCAACCAAAAGCATGCATGTACGCACACACATCTTGTGGCCAATAAGGTGCCATGAATCTGTGAAGAAAAATTGGAGGCAAGAGTCTTCACATTTGAGGGACAGGCCACGGCTGTCCCAGGTGCTGGATGTGTGGCATCATGAGGTTGGGAAAACAGCATAGAGCCCAGCCTGGAGGTTGCCCCAGAGAACCCACTTCCTTTTTCTGACTTAGAATGTGACTTGTAATTTTAAACCCACTCTTTGTATTTCCTCTGTGAAAATAACAGCATTTTGGTGAGACTGTGTATAGGAGAAAAAAGTGCCACATAAAACTTAAGACGATTTAAAAATACAACTCTAATTGCAGGTTTGTTTTTCCATGGTTTGGCAAATTAGGGGGGCAAATTGGAGGGGCAGTTGGAACTTGCTCCAGCCATAAAAAGACTGCTCAGTTCCCCATCTAACATTATGGTCCATGAACTCTTTCAAAACCCATGAAAATATGATTGTAGGAGCTTCCTTCTAGAATAGCAGCTACTTTCTCCTCGGGGGTATTTTGTGTCTGCATGCCGCAATTTTGACTACGAGCATCGGGGGTTTCGATTTCTCTATTTTTTCATTCTTTATCTTTAGTACGAGGACAAAATTACATCCCTTATTACCCCCAAATTCTCAGATTCTCTTAGGTCTGATGAAGTTCAGTAAAGAAACCAATACCTCACAAAGCCCCTTCCCTTAGGATTTGCAATCTACAGGAGCCTGAGGACAACAGTTAGAGCTTCTAGATTTCTATACAAACCTTGATCTGCTGTGACTTTATTAAGATTAAGAAGTAATCTAAAGGGAGGCTAAGGTGTGACAAATACTGTGGTTCTATTTGGCCCCCCTCGTGGGCCCTTTTTATCCCTCAAGACTGGAGATCTAACAACTGCCTTTTCTAGGATCCCTTACAGCTTAACTTTTGGATATGACTTTGTTTTGGCCTCTTGAGTACCTTTGCATGAAGTTCAGGAGGCACAAGTAACATGGAGACCGTATCTTTGTTGCTTCTGCTGACAAATGCCACAAAAGATGTGTTAGATTGGGCTTCAGCGTAAGCCCCATCTACTTTCGATCTTGACCTCCAGAGGCCAAGTGCAGAGGTCATGAGTCATGACTTGACTTGAGAGCCTGTATTTTTCAGTAACTTTCTGAGCACTGCATTGCAACTAAGGGACTGCAAGTGGGATTGTGACCAACTGGTGGCACTATGTCTAGGACAGCTTCTGGAGGCCCATTCCTCATGCTTGTGAGAGCCCTCTACCATGCCTTGATGTGCTGGAAGTTATTCCTCATGGCCCATCCTGGACCCTTCCAATGAACTGCTAGGCACACAGTTCCTTGTATTAAATTCCTTTCTGCTTGGGGCGTCTGGGTGGCTCAGTCAGTTAAGCATCCGACTTCGGCTCAGGTCATGATCTCACAGTCGGTTCGTGAATGTGAACCCCATGTTGGGCTATGGGCTGACAGCTCAGAGCCTGCTTCGATTCTGTGTCTCCCCCTCTCTGCCCCTTCCCCACTTGCACTCTGTCTCTGTCTCTGTCTCTCTCTCTCAAAAATAAACATTGAAAAAAAAATTTAATTCCTTTCTGCTCAACATAAGTAATGTGGTTTCGGTTGTCCATGAGCGAGTGACTCCTGACTTAGAAAGTAAGCAGCTCGGGACTGTGAAAATTTGGATCCCAGTCCTGGCTGTATCCTCACTAGTTGGGACTGGTTGCCCTCTGCCAAATCCCTCCAGTGGCCTGGTCCTCTTCCCTGTCAGCTAATGTCATGGTCTTTACCTTCACCGAGAAAATTGGGAAAACTTTTAATTTTTACCTGCAACCAAATGAATTTTATGAACTCACACGTTCCTCCATGTTCTAAAAGAACCCTAATCCATCGCCAGAAATCTTCACAAACAGGGTAGAGCTTTCAGTGTTTCTAGTGGGTGGTTCTCTGAGCTCTCTTGGCATATACCATAGAGCACTTCCCCTCCCCCCCAAATGCTGGCCCTCATTGTTTTGTGGTTTCTTCCCACCACACAGCCCCTCTTATTTCTCCTCCCCTCAGTGGTGCTCTTCTCCCCAAGGATGTCCCCACAACTTCTGTCATCTGTCCACCAGACCCAAGAGGGCTAGGACCCTGTTGACACCAACCATATCCCCTGCCCCTCCTTTACCTGTCAGTCAAGGAAGCTCAGGAAGGCCCAGAGCTTCGGAAGTAGAGTTTTTCTATTACTCTGACTGCTTTTCTCACCAGAAAATTCTCTACCTGGCCATGTAACTTTACATTGGAAGAAAATACATAAGCAAGGCAGGTCTTTCCTAAAACGGAGAGCTATAGTCTCAAAAGGCAAGAGAATGTATTCAGTCATTTAAAACAAAAATGGATTGAGTTGAAATTCACAAAGCATAAAATCAAATCAACAATTTTATTTAATTTTATTAAACTAATATTCCTTTTTTAAATTTTTATTGATTTATTTTGAGAGAGAGAGAGAGCGAGCGCATGTGCACGGGGGAGGGGCAGGAAGAGAGGGAGCCAAGCCAGTGCAGGGGCCAACTCAGGGCTCGAACCCACAAACTGAACCATGAGGTCATGTCCTGAGCCGGACACCTAACCAACTGAGCCACCCAGGCACCTCAAAATAAACCATTTTAAAGTGAACAGTTCAGTGGCACTCAGTGCACTCACAATGTTGTACAACCACCTCTTTACAAATTCCAAAAGATTTCCATCATTCCAAAGTAAAACCCTGTCATCCCTCACTCTTTCCTCTCCCAGCCCTCAGTAGCCACCAACCTTCTTTCTGTTTCTACAGATTTACTATCCATTCTTTATATTTCATATAAATGAAATCATACAACATGTGATCTTTAGTGTCTGGCTTCTTTCTCTTAGGATAATGTTTTCAAGATTCTTTCACACTGTAGCATATCTCAAAACTTCAATCCGTTTTATGGCTGAATAAAATTGTGTTGTATGTGTGTATCATAATTTGTTCATCCATTCACCCACTGATGGACATCTGGGTTTTATTCTACCTTTTGACCATTGGGAAGAGTGCTGCATGGTCAGTCATGTACAAGGTTTTGTTTGAAAACCCATTTTCAATGTTTAGGGGCACATACCCAAGAGTGAAATTGCTGGGTCATATGGTAATCCTATGCGTCACTTTTTGAGGAACCTCCATACTATTTTCCACCATGGATGAACCGTTCTACAGTCCTAACAGGAGAGCAAAAGAGTTTCAATTTCTCCACATTCTCACCAGTACTTTTGATTTTTCAGTTTTTTTTTACTACAGCCATTCTCGTATGAAGTGGTATTTCATTATGGTTTTGACTTGCATTTCCCCAACGACTAATGATGTTAATCATCTTCCCATGTGCTTATTGGCCATTTGTGTATACTCTTTTGAGGAATTACCCATCTATTTTTTTATCTAAAAAGTTAATGGCCTTTGGAACTATGTTCAACAATTTTGGAGCATTGTAACTTTGGTTTGAGTACCTCTCAGGCTTCATTTTCTTCCTCCACAAGGAGCACAGAATAACTTCTCATTTCTGGAGCTTCAGCATCCTCTGGGGTTGGCTTAAATTGTTGACTCACAGAGGTTTTCCTGATACTCTTCTTTAAAATGGGTGCAAGTGTCACTCTGTTTCACAGTATACAATTCTTTCCTTCATAGCACTTGACACAATCTGTAATTACATATTCATTTGTTTGTTAGTTTTTCTACTAGATCATTCACTTTTTGCGGTCAGGAACCACCAACTATGGTTCAAATATTCACAAATATTCACAACTGTATATCCACAGCATAGCACAGCATCTAGCCTGTAAGAGGGTATGTGATGTTTGTTGAATAAGAAAAAAATTAATAAATTACTAATGACATTCATAGGGAATTTAGCAGAGTGCCTAGCACATATTAGATCAGTGGTTCACACTGGGAAATTTTGGAAATGTGGTCAGGGGTGGTGGGGAATGTTTGTGGTTACCACAATAATTGGGAAGACACTATTGGCATTTAGAGGGCAGGGGCCAAGAATACTAGACAATGCTTATGGGGCAACCATCCGATGCCAAGAACTGTCTCACATCCCACACAACTTTAGAATAGCCCACCAGACGTTGATGTAGGGGGGAAATCTGCCTGTAATTATCTGCATTTATAATACTCTCTTTTGCATATAAACAGAAAGTAACATTTGCACATTTTAATATGCACTGAATTTTCCAGGAATGCAACTATCACATAAATTTAGAAAAGGCTGTGTTTCATTTTGTTTGATACTCCATTGAGGATTGTTCACCTTTTCAGAAGATCATTTCTCCATTAGCAACACTGCTTATGTTATATGAACCCTCAATATAACACGTTAGGCTCAGGCTGTATTTGAAAGTGTGATTCTACATATTGGTGCAAAAAACTGATTAGTTCATTATGTCCTTCTAGTCTGGACATGCCTGAGTATCTGCATATTGAAATACGTATTTTATTATAAATTAATGTCTTCTTTCTTTCTTCTTATATTTATATTTACAGCGTGTTAATCATTTTGAAATTGTGTATGTAGGTAGGTTATCCATGAATTTTATTGCAGGATCTTAAGAGAAACTAAATTTTTGTTTTAAAGGAAAGCAATGAGTCTAACACAGATTAGAACTGCTGTATTCAATGCTCTCTTTCTAATAATAATAGTAGTAACAGTAATAATGGGATTTTACAGCTTTGTTTGAGGTGAATGGCAGGAGAAATAAGATGTTTCTTACTTTTATTCTAAACTCTTACTTTCTAGGGGCACCTGGGTGGCTCAGTCCGTTGAGCGCTGGACTTCGGCTCAGGTCATGATCTCACGGTTTGTGAGTTTGAGCCCCGCGTCAGGCTCTGGGCTGACAGCTCAGAGCCTGGAGCCTGCTTTTTGGATTCTGTGTTGCCTTCTCTCTCTGCCCCTCCCCCACTTGTGCTCTGTCTGTCTCTCAAAAATAAATAAATGTAAAAAAAAATTTTTTTTTAACTCTTACTTTCTCATTCTTATTGCCAAAATGCTCCTTCACCCATACCCAGGGACACTTTTTATATTTTGTGCACTCCAAGTGCTGATACTTAAAATAAAAAGGTGCATTACAGGACTTGTGAGTAAAATTTCTATATACTCACCCAAAGTGAGGTTTGTGCAGTTATAATTATACAAAGTCTGGCCGGTGTTTGAGAGGCATGTAGTATACAAGAGAGTTCTAGAGCCCCTACATTGGACAGATCTGGGTTCAAATCCTGAATCCATTCTTTAGTAATGGCATTATCTCAGACTCAGTGTTTAATTCTCTGAGTCTCAATTTCCTCAGCCATAGAATGGAGCCAATGATAATTCTCTCCAGAGTTGCTGTGTCATGAAATGAGATCATGCATACACGGGGCCCAGCCCAGTGCAGTTACGTGGTGGGTAGGTAATGTTAATTTATTTCTTCATCTTCGAATCTCCCAGATCACTAAAATAATTGCCATGCAAAGACACAGGTTCTACGTAGCATATCATGAACATGAACTCATAAAATGATTAACACGTTAAGACATCACTGGCTTCAATTCAACAAATATATTTTTACACTACATTCTAAGCATGCTGCTTAGTGCAGCAGGTTACTGAAACTGCAGTTTGTAGACAAGCATTTTTTCCAAGTCCCTAGCTTGCATCATCCTGAAAGGGGACTGTAATCTCCAAAAGTTAGAAGTAACCACCTTAGGCAAAAATCAGTTCATTGCTTTTGATGCAATTATCAGATGAGCAAGTTAGTTTTTGCTTTGCAGATACTTAAGAAGTATGTTAGATAAGTTAGTGGTAATCAGCGACCAAGTTTCAACCACTATCTATTGTGTTGCATCCTTTGCGGGTTTTCTGAAGAAACAAAAACATTATCTGGCTCAAGGAACCATTGACTGAGTTTAGGAGACAAAAACTTCAGACAGCCTCAGAACACTTAGTGCAAGTATTAAGTGGATACAGTTCAATTTATCCAGAGAAATTGAAGACGTTGAACAAAGAAAAGAATTCATATGGATAGGATGAACTTGGGGAAGATGGGGTACTTACAGTGTTGTCAGTGGTTATGGATCTGGGACTAGCATGAATATAAAGAAAGATATTTCAAAGATCTCTTAACTGAGTCAAGCACATATGTTGCGTTGTGGTCAATTCAATCTTACTAGTAGAAACGTTAGATGAAGCCAACTCTATTGGGTTTTTTGGTTTTGTTTTTTATTTTATTTTGAGAGAGAGCAAGCGAGCAGGGGAGAGGGGCAGAGGGAGAGACAGAATTCCAAGCAGGCTCCACACTCAGGGTGGAAATCCATGTGAGGCTCCATCTCACAACTCTGGGATCATGACCTGAGCTGAAATCAAGAGTCAGATGCTTAACGGACTGAAGCACCCAGACGCCCCCAACTTATTGGTTTTGATGGAAAATTCATGCATTCATTCAACAAATATGTATTGAATTCCTGGTATGTATCAAGCACTGAGTAAAAAAGTGGGAATGGTCACATGAGCAATCAGATACAATCCCTGCCCCCAGAGAATATACATTCTAGAAGCACAGGTAGACATTATCTAGTTATATGTGTACAGCTGCATCCTGCAATTCAGAAAAGAACCAGGAGCTGTAGGAACACAAAACTGAACCAGATCTAGTCTGAGATGTCCAGAAAGACTCTCATGATGTAGCGATGGCCCAGCTGAATTTTGAGGGATGAAATGAAGTCAGCTGGGTAAAGGGGAAAATAAGATTCTTGACAGAAGGAACAGCATATGAAAAAGTTCTATTACTTTTTTATTTTTAAAGATATCTGGAAAGAAGACTCAAGATGTCTGATCCAGATAATTCTGTATAATATTATATATAATATACATAATGTTACATATGTAATGTTATATATAATAATTCTATTCTTTATGGTTTTAGTGTGTTAAGAATATGTCCCCCCAATTTTTAAAAAATACCAACCCGGGACACCAGAAAGATAACGGTCTAGAGTCCATAAACATTGTCGGGTCAGGGACAAGGGACAACTACTGAAATAACCAAGTAATTGACTGGATCATTACCGACGATGGAGATTTGGGTTGGAGAAAGAGTGGTTTGTCTTGGGGCAAGGTCATCAGGATTCAGTAATGGTGGCCTGTACAGAGTGACGGAAGCTGCTTTTCATTTACTCTGAGTTGTAGCTAACCAGAGGGAACGGAAAATCATGGAATTTTAGATCCAGAAATGATCTGAGAAATATTTTTTTCTTGTCTCTTTTACTCTCAAATAGCCAGATTTTTGCTGTACCATACCATCTGGTTAAGAACTTTTTGTTATAACTTTTTTAAAAGGATAAACGTAATGCATACATTTATTTTGAAAAATTGGAAATTATGAGAAAGAACAAAGAATCAAAAAAGCACTCATAATCCTATACCTATTTTATTCCACTATGGGATTTATAGTCATTTGTAAACCATGTCTCTATTTTTTTGGATTATCAGATTCCTTTCCTTCCTTCCTTCCTTCATCTTTCTTTTCCTTTTCTTCTTTTCTTTTTCTTTTTTCTTTTTGCTACTCAAATAATGCTTCAACAAACATCTTATTTCTAAAGTTCTGTTACATATAATACTATTCCCCCTTAGTTTACATTTCTATAAATTGTATTTGGACCCATTTTTGATACTTCCTGAAATGATTGTCCATGACTGCTAAAGTCACTAGATGAAACGTTGATGAAGAACTTTATGAAAGATGAATCAGGCAGAAAACACCTAAATATACTGATCAACCCTAAAATCGCTAAAAATGTGACAGCTAAACATTAGGTTCACCCCTTGATTTGATGCAGCAGAAAGTACACAGCCCCACGTATGAAATATTCTTGCCGAAAGTAAAAACAAACAAACAAACAAGCCAAAGAATTGAACAGAAATCTATCAAGCTTCTAGGATCTAACCCCAGTTGACAGGACATACAAGGGGTAAAGGAATAAATTAAGCAATAACACAAGGAAATAAACACAGAATCTGGGAAAGTATACTTCAATATAAATAATTCAGTTTTTTTTTCTCCAACAAATGACATAAAACAAAAGAAAGAGGGAATTCTTATGGATTAAAAGAGATGGAGAGGGGCGCTTGGGTGGCTCAGTTGGTTAAGTGTCCAACTTTGGCTCAGGTCATGACCTCACGGTTCGTGAGCTCTAGCCCCTGCACGGACTGTCAGGGCTCTTCCGTTCCTCTGTCCCCTTCTCTCTCTGGCTCTCCCCAACTTGTGCACACACACAAACACACACGCGCACATGCATGCATTCTCTCTCTCTCTCTCTGTCTCTCTCTCAAAAATAAATAAACATTTAAAAAATTAAAAAAAAAAAGAAAAAGAGATGGAGAGACATAACTAAATTCAATCTGTAGCCCTTTCTCAGTCTTTGATTCAAACAAGTGATTATAAGGAGTCATATTTGAAGCAATGGGAGACATTTGATAATGGCCTGGGTATTTGATGACATTGGAGTAATTTCACTAGGAATGAGAATGGTATTATGGATGTGCAGAGTAGTGCTTATACATAAAAGATACATATTTAAGAATACACCGGTGAAATTAGATAATGTTGGGGTTTTTAATTGAAACACTCCAACAAACAAATAAATAAATAAATAAAATGCAGGTTGTGGGGGTGAATACGTTAAACATGTCTGCCAAAATGTGGATGAATGATGAAGCGTACATGAGATTCACATTTGCCTGTGTTGGAAATTTTCTCTAATAAAAAGTAAAAATAAGCGTGTTAAAGGGTAGTACTAAAAGCGAATTTTGTTTTGGAGCTTAAAGGTTGGAATCTGTTTTGGTTGTAATGCATACATTATCTGTATGCAGCATTTTCTGCAAAATTATTTCACGTGTTTTTTGAAACTGGGCTATAAGGAAGGTACCTTTTCCATAGCTCTGTAATTGTTGTGGGGGTACAATGTTTTTCACCCCACACCGTGAACATTTCTGAGTTGCTGTCACAATGAAAACTTGAAATGGTTCCTTCTTTGAGAGTAAATTCCAGATTTTCATTATGATCCATAGGCTCAACACAATTGAAGGTTGAATTCTTAGATGAAATCCAAAGTATTTAGAGAGTACTAAGAACAGAAAGTTTCCTGAACCTGTGTTGAGGTGTTATGGATGCCTAAGTCTCCTGGCAACTGGTTCTTCATGCTTTATTATTATTATTACTACTACTACTTGAGAGAGAGAGAGAGAGCAAGTGGGAGAGAGGGGCAGAAGGCAAGAGAGAGAGAGAAAGATCGAGAGAGAGAGAGAGAGAGAGAGAGAGAGAGAGGGAAAGAATCTTAAGCAGGCTTCACATCCACTATGGAGCCCAATGTGGGGCTCAATCCCATGACCCTGGGATCATGACCTGAGCCGAGATCAAGAGTCAGACGCTCAACTGACTGAGCCACCCAGTCACCCAAGTGCTTCACTCTTAAATGTTTAAAAATGATCAGATAAGATATCTTCAAAACTGTGGGTGGCACATTATCTCTGGAAAAGTTAATCTAGTCAGCATATTAGGCAAAGAAAGTAATGATCGTCCTACAGGATTAAACTTGAGAGTTACCAGCCAAAACTGACGGAGGGCATTTGATTTGGGCATTTACAAAAACCAAGGATAAGGCTTGAAAGCGTTATGCTAAGTGAAATAAGCTAGACACAAAGAACAAACATTGTATGATTTCAGCTACATGAAGTATTTAGAATAGACAAATTCACGGAGGCAGAAAGCAGAATAGAGGTGACCAGGGATGGAAGAGGGGAGGAAATGGGAAATTGTTTAATGGGTACCATGTTTCATTCTGGGAGATAGACAGTGGTGATAATTGTACAACATTGTGAATGTGCTTGAAATAGATTAAAATGGTATATTTTATGTTATGTATATTTTATCACAATCAAGAAAAAACAAAAAACACACTCACAGAGGAGAAGGAAAGAAACATAGTGGGCAGTGAAATAGTTTCCTGCCTCAGCTCATTTGCCCCACAAATGATGTCCTTTGTGGTTGTGCCATGAATAACAAAGTATTTCTAGCTTGTGCCTATCAAACCACAGTCCATTTTATAGTCCAGTGGTTCACAAACTCCAGCGGGCATCAGAATCATCTGCCTGGTTTGTAAACACGCAGGGTGTTTCACACCCAAATTTTCAGATTCAGTAGATCTGAGGTGAGGCCTGAGAATTTGTGTTTCTGCTCAGTTCCCAGTCGATGCTGATGTTCCTGGTCTAGGGACAGCTCTTTGAGAGTCTTGGTTATAGTCTAATATAGTCTTTCCATTGTTCAAAAAAAAAAATTTCTGAAATGCTTCCCTAGTTGCCTGTCTGTAATAATTAAGAGTCTTTCAGAGGCAAACAGAAAATTCGACCCAAACAATCTAAAGTAAAATTTGGTATTTAGTAACTCCGATAACTAAGAAATCCAGTGGTAGGGCAATCTTCAGGTACTGTCTGATTCATTGACTCACCTCTTCTCAGAGTTATGGCTCCATTTTGAGTTGAATTGTGTCTTCTCCCCATAAAAGAGATGTTGAGGGGCAACTGGGTGGCTCAGTTGGTTAAAACGTCTGACCCTTGGTTTCGGCTCAGGTCATGATCTCACAGTTTCATGAGTTTGAGCCCCTCATCGCTCTCTACCAAGTAGGGTGTAGCCTACTTGGGATTCTCACTCTCTCCCTCTCTCTCTGTCCCTCCCCCACTCATACCGTCTCTCTCTCTCTCTCAAAATAAATAAATAAACTTAAAAAAAACAAACCCAACAGAGTACAAGTAGAAATTGAGGATTAATGTGGGAGAAGCATTTTGAAAAGTCCATCACGTCCCAGCTGACTATACTCGTAGGTCAGGCTGGCTTCTCGGTCTCACAACAGCTGATGGGCAGCCCCCTTGCCAGCCTGTTCCAGCTGCATCCAGAACCTCTTGGGAATCACACCTCTTATCTCCACCTCTTACCCGCGGAGCTTTGATCTAACATATTAGATCTTATATTTAGGACTGTGATCCATCTCTACATAATTTTTTCATATGATGTGATATAAGGGATCTAGGTTTGTTTTTTGTATACGAATAGCCAATTGTTCCCACAGCATTTATTGAAACGTCAACCCTTTCCTTATTGGATTACCTGGCACCTTTGCTGAAATTTAATTGACCATATACTATTAGGTCACCTTGTGGACTCTCCATGCTGTTCCATTGAAATATATTTCTATCTTTAAATCAATAGCATGCTATCTTGATTATTGTAGTTTTTTTAACTAAGCTTTAAACGCAGATAGTATGAAGGCCCAAACTCTGTGCTTTCCCAAGTTTGGCTATTGTGGGTCCTTTGAATTTCCATGTTTTAAAATCACGTTGTCAACCTCTATGATCACATTCACCAAAAACAAAGCCTGCTGGGATTTTAATTAATATCATTGAATCTATGGATTGATTTGGAAATTGTTAATATTGTAACAATGTTCCTATTCATTAATATGGTATCTCTCTCCATTTATTTATGTCTCTTAAAATTTCCCTTAGCAATAATTTGGAGATTTTAGTCTACAGCTCTTGCACTATTTGTAAATATATCTTTATTTCATATTTATAGTGTTATTATAATAGGTACTACCATTTTAACTGCCAGTTTTTGTTTATAAATATACTTAATTATTTTTATATTAATTTTATATGATACGTCCTTGCCAAATAAAGATAAGCAGTTGTTCACCATAAGCCACATTGTTTATACAAATAGTTTAGGCACAACAAGCCTCTATTATCAGTTCTGGAAATGATAATAACCCCCCAAAATCCGAAGTCTCAAACACCAACCAAAGGCCAACCATTCAAGAAGACCTGTCTAAGGATAGCAGTCTCAGGCCTTCTATATCAACTCTTTTCTTCACACATGGTATATTGTTTCTATTGTTTCATTTTTTTTACTCTATGTGACTTTGTATTTTAAATGGCTTTCTTGTAAGCACCATATATTTGGATCTTGCTTTTTTAAATCTAATATGACATTCCTTGCCTTTTAATAGAAATGTTTATATCTTTCATATGTAATGTAACTATCAATATGGCTGGTTTAAACCTATCTTGCTATATTTTTACTATTTGTTCTATTTGATGTTTTTTCCTTTTTCTCCTCTTTTCTGGCTTTCTTTGGAATTAATTGAATTTTATTTATGATCCCATTGTATATCCACTAGCAGCTTATCAGCTATACCTCTTGGTTTTACTTTTTAGTGGTTGCTAATATATATACTAATACTAATATGTATATTAATATATATACCAATACCAATATATATACTAATATATATATACTAATACCTATATATTAGTATATACTAATATACTAATAGTAATATATATACTAATACAAATATATATAGTAATACTAGTAATATATACTAGTACTAATGTGTATATTATATATAGAGAGTATACAGTATATATATAAATTTGAAATAAGAATAAGATAATTTATATATAAATTATACATAATAGTAAATTAATAAATTATAACAACCATATAAATCATATATAAAATTATTTTAATATTATTTCAAATAATATTGTATAACCTATATGATGTAGTAATCTTCCAACAGTATAGTTCCATTTCTACCCTCAAGACTTCTATATATGTTAAGAAAACTCAGAAAAGATTATTATTTTGCTCTAAAAAGCCACTATAATTTAAGGACATTAAAAATATGGGACATTTCAGGGTGCCTGAGTGGCTCAGTTGGTTAGGCATCTGACTCTTGATTTTGGCTCAGGTCATGATCCCAGGGTCATGGGATGGAACCCCATGTCAGGCTCTATGCTGAGCATGGAGCCTGCTTAGGATGCTCTCTCTCCCCCCATGCTCCTCTGCCCCTCTTTCCCACTTGCTCTCTCTCTCTCAAATAAATAAATAATTTTGAAAAATAAAGAAAGAAAGAAAAATAAAGAATGTTCCTTTTTGCTATAATAATTAACTTAAAAATTCTGGAAAATAAGATATTAATATGTGACAATAGCAAATACCAAAGCCAAAAATACCAAAAACCAAAGTTCAAAAACTGGTAGTCATTTCGATTTAGGTATAAATAAATCCTCCATCAGTTAATTGAGCAACATCCATGGTAAATGGTGAGTACTTGATAGACATTATTTAATACACACCCAACCCTCTTTTTTTCATCCACCAAATATTTACAGAGATTGTGGCAAGTATGTAGCACATGAACATTTCTTTCCTACAGAAAAGTTTTTTCAATTGCTTTCGAAATTTTATTTACCAAACCAGTACCATCATGCCCCTCAGATGCTCCAAATTATGACCCACATACTACAAATATCCAACACTGAACCCTGGACCTTCATCTTTTACTGGTTTCTCTGAAAATTCTAGTTTCAAGGCAAGAAATTAAAGAATTTTAAGCAGCTCAAGTTCTTATGTACTAACTACAGCAGCAGGTATATTGTCACATCTTTCTCTAAACTGTGCCAATGAACTCTTTAATTAAATTATCTTTTCAATATTTTCATTGGCACCATGCTACTATATGTTCTGTATTGAGGGAATGACTGTCAAAAGGATACTTTATATCTTTTTATTATGAAGTTCCACCCTTTTTATTTACACAGGATATTGAAAGTTGTAGAGAAAGCTCTTTGCCCACAAAGGAAAAGATAGAATAGGCACAGGACTTCTGTCCAGGAGTCTTTCCATTATCCTTACTATTGTGGTATCATCTTATTGCTTTCCTTTATTTTACAACATAATAAGTTACAAACTCACCTCTAAGGATATAGTCGGAGTGCTGTGAGTTTAAGTTCCTTGAAATAATTGTTTTCTCTGAATACGTTATCAATTTGAGACAGTGTTCATTACTTTTTGTTCAGCCTTAATGTTTGCTCTTTTCCATTCTTTCAAATTAAATGTTATTTTTTGAACATGTAAAACTTTTATATCAGTCAAAACTCAAAACTATAAAAAATATATATATTCTCCTTATCACACTCCTGTCTCCTTCTCCCACCACCTGTCTGTTACCACTTTTATTAGTTTCTGTGTTTCTATTTGCAAAAATCAGCAAATATGAATGTGAGAATATACACATGCATTTTTTCTTATTCCCCCTTCTTTCTTCCAGAAAAGGTAGTTTACTATATAACTGCTCTGCATATTGGTTTTTTAGCAGTTATTTAATCTTTGAGTTTTTTCATTTGTAAAATGGGGAGAATACTATTGTGAAGATTAAATAGAAGGAGGTGTATGAGGTACCCACCATAGGATCAGGCACAGTGAAACACACCTTACATGTCTCTACAGCCTACTCTTCTCATTCTGTGGCAATAAACACTCACATCACTTTCCATTAGTGCTGTAGATTAAAGCATCCTTGGGAAAGTCAGGAACACACAGCAGATCTTCTATGAATGGCTTGTAGCTTTTCAGTTGTATTTACAATTAAAGCCACTGCACTTGACTTCGAAGCAAACTCTCAACCCAAAGTTGGCTCCTGGCAGATCTCCTTTTGGTACCAGCACACAAGCTACCATAAGTAGCCATGAATGTCTCCCACCTGCTACCGGGGGATGAACAGATGCATGGCTAGACTGCATTGAAAAGATTTTTCTATTTGACAGCAGATTTGCTACTTACTGTACTTTTTACTTTGTGTAGACACATATCTTCATCTGATATCATTTTCCTTTTTCATGAAGAACTTCCTTTAACCTTTCTTGTGATGCATGTCTATCAGGAAGAAATTCTTTTACCTTTTATTTGTCATTTTTTACTTCTATGTTTTGAAAAATCTTTTTGCTGGGTGTATAATTCTGGGTTGACAGCTATTTTCATTTAGTAGTTTAATTCTGTTACCCTATTTTCTAGTGGCTTGCATAGTTCGTGACTAAAAATTTGCTGTTATTCATTCTTACCACTGTTCCTCTGTATGTGATATGTTCTCTGCCTTTTTTCCCCTCTAGCTGCTCTTAAGAGTTTTCTCTTTGTTATAGCTTTTTAGCAATTTGATTATTATGTGCCTTTATGTTGTTTTCTTTACATTATTCTGCTTCGGGTTTGTTGTGTTTCTTCTATTATGGGTTTATGGTTTTCATCAAATACTTTTATAATACTTTCATCATCTACAACAACTTTTTGTGTCTATTGACTAGGTTTTTTTTTCTAGTTATAGAACATATTTTCCTACTTCTTTCCATAAATGTTTTCATGCTAGACATTGCAAATTTTATGATGCTTGGTGCTGGGTCCTACTATATTTTTGAAATAGTGTTAACCATTGTTCTAACATGCTTAAGGTTCTTGGGATCAGTTTGATCGTTTTAAGGTTTGCTTTTAAGATTTGTTATTGTGAGTGCAGACCATTTTTTAGTCTTAGGGTGATTTAGCCCCACTATTACCCAATGCCTTGTGTGTTAAATTGTCTTTCCATGCTGGCTAATGGGACCATGAGTTAGTCCCAGTACTGTATTAGCTCTAAGAATTGTTTAGTCTACTAGTATATTAGTCTGCTCAGACTGCCATAATAAATGCCACAGGCTGGGTGGCTTAAATAACAGAAATTTATTTCTCACAGTTCAGAAGTCTAAAAATCCCAGATCAATGTCTGACAGAGTTTAGTTTCTGGTGATAGCTCTCTTCCTGGCTTGAAGATCAGCACCTTTGTGCTTTCACATGTGTGAAAGGTGTGGGAAGGGGTGTGCTTTCAGTGTGTGCAAGGGGTGGGAAGAGGGTTTTACAGGGGAGAAAGAATGAGAAAGAAAGAAAGAAAGAAAGAAAGAAAGAAAGAAAGAAAGAAAGAAAGAAAGGGAAAGAGTGGATGCTCTGGTGTCTGTACTTATAAGGACACTAATCCCATCAAGTCAGGGTTGCATCCTTATGACCTCATTTAACCTTAGTTACTTCCTTACTCTAAATATAACTACACTGATAGGGCTTCAACATATGAATTTGGAGGGAACACAAACATTCAGTGCATAACAACTGCTTTCTAGTGATTCTTTCTCTGGTCTTAGATAGTTTCTTTTCCCCCATACATGTGCAAATGAGTACTTAGCCAAAGATTCAAGGGTACCCCTTTGTATATCACCAGTATCTTTTTGTGTGTATCTCTCTCCTCTCTAGTATTCTGTTCTGGAAATTCTAGCTGTGCTGACTTCTCAAAACTGTGACTCTTTAACTCAGTAAGACCACTGGGTGGTCATTTAGACCACTGGCTCTATACGGGTTCCCCATCCCTACACTGCAGCCTAAAACCTGCTTCCAGGCTGTAAGCCAGGCAATCACAGGGCTCATCTGCTTTGTTTCCTCTCCTTTGATAATCATAACCCCGTGCTGCCTATTGTCAATCTCTCCAAACCATTGTTTTATATATATTTGTCTGGTTTTCTAGGTGATTAGGTACAAGAATAAACACATTATCAGTTTATTATCATGTCTAAAAGCAGAACTACATGTTTAGTATAGATTACATTAATAATAATGATCATTCTATGCATGAAAAATTGGGGCACACAGCTTCCTTACTTTCCATAGACTTATGGCTATCTGAAAGTGTTTGAATGTATTTAAAATTTTTCCCGTGGGTGTAAAAGACAGTCATGTCCTTCCCTGCCATAGTGTGGGAAGCAAAACATAGGAAGGACAGTGGGGTTTAGAGACTTAGAGTTTCTATTTTCTTACATTTTGACCCAATTAAAACTTTTGCCACAGTGACATTTGTTCCTTAGCCACCGCTGAAACTGCTACACTCCAGTCTTTATTTTATATGTTCCATTTAAATGTTGTGCTTATGTAAATTATAAAACCCTGATACCACACTATGGCAGGCGGGTGTATTACTATACTCTCTATTCTTGTGGTGAGGTCTAAAACATCCTTGCCCAAACTAATTGGGTAGGAAATTATTTGGAAAAGCTAGCCGGTAAAAGCGAAATAAAATGCAAATGTTAATTTTTATCTGAGAAGCACTTTTTCCCCTTCTCCAGTTTCATTTTCAGAAATCAGGTTCCATAGCAAAGCCATGTTCATAAATGAATATGGCATGAAAAGTTCTGTTTCCCTCCTATTTCCAATTTCAGATAAGAATCTTTTTATATCAACATCACTTTCCAAAATTTGGACTCTTTCAGGTTTTCCTTACTTTACTTGTAACTATGGAAATAAATCTTAGTGCTAAGAAGACATATTAGTCCTTCTAGCTTCTTCTAAAAGCTTTGCCATTTACTTTGTGTCGGTTCTTATTTTCATTCTAGTTCATTCCACATTTGCGTGTTGATCATCTACTATGTATAAAACCCTCTGTGAGGTGTTAGGAGATTTAGAAATAAGACTGCACCCTGCTCTTAATCTGCTAAGGAAAAATAACACGCAAGCAGCTAACATGCAAGTGGTAAGAAGTGTTAGAGAAAATCCAAGTGGGCAAAACTGCTTTGACAACCTACCACCAAAGGCCCTTTTATCCTGGTAGAAGATTAAGGGAGAGGGAACGGGTTGGGCAAAGTTTCATTAAAAAAAAAAAAGTGGTTTTTAACAGAAACCAATATCTGTTTTGATGGGAGCTGAAAACTAGGGACAATAGGGGCACCCAGGTGGGTGCTTGAGTGTCTGACTTGGGCTTAGGTCATGATGTCACCATTTGTGAGTCTGAGCCCCACATCCAGCTCTCTGCTGTCGGCGCAGAGCCCATTTTGGATCCTCTGTCCCCCTCTCTCCCCGCACCTCCCCTGCTTGCACTATCTCTCTAAAAAATAAAAATACTAAAAAAAAAAAAAAAAAAAAGAAGAAGAAAAGAAAATTGGGGATAGCATTTCAGACTGAAGGTAAAGCTGGAATATTCCTTAAGGAAGAGGTTTAATGTTCCTTAGCAAGCAGAGGAGCATCATAGAAGACCTGGATTCAAATCCACTCAGCAGTTATGGGATCTTGAGAACTTAACCTCTCTGAGTTTCATTTTCTTCATCTATACAATGTGATCAAAAATATCCACCTTCAAGAGTTTTCATTATACATATACACATACACACACACATGCACACACAGAGATCTTCTTTGAGTTATGACGGAGTTATGTTCCAATAAACCCATGGTTAAGGTGAAAATATTTTAAATCAAAAATGCATTTAATGCACCTAATCTACCAGATATTATAGCGTAGCCTAGTCTACCTTAAATGTGCTCAGAACACCTTCATTAGCCTAAAGTTGAGCAAAATCATCTAACACAAAGCCTATTTTCTAATAAAATGTTTAATACCTAATGTAACTTACAGAATACTATACTGAAAGTGAAAAACAGAATGGTTGTAAGTGTATCAGTTATTTATTCTTATGATTGTATGGCTGACTGGGAGTTGTAGCTCGCTGCTACCACTGTCCAGCATCATTAGGGACAGTATTGTACCACATATCACTAGCTCAGGAAAAGATCAGAATTCCAAATTCAAAGAATGGTTTCTACTGAATGCCGATCACTTTCACCTCATTGTAAAATTGAAAACCTGAAAGTCAAACCATTGTTGGGGGCTATCTTATTATCTATCTATCTATCTATCTAGTATCTGTCTATCATCTATCAATCTATCTATCTATCTATCATCTATCTAACGATCTACCCATCCATCCACACACAGACAGACTGGCATCAGAGAAGATTCAATTAACAAAGACTAAACTGATAATTCCTTAATAAAGAATTAAGAATATGAGGCTATTTGGGGAACTTTAGATTATCCAGAGGAATTGCTTTGATTTGCAAATATTTCTTAAGATTTTTGCATCTACATGCATGAAGGATTTGAGTCTGTAGTGTCTTATTGTAATGTCTTTGGTTTTGGTATCTGGGTGAGGCAGAACTCATAGAACGGGTTGAGAACTATTCCTCCTCTTCAGTTTTCTGGAGTAGTTTGTATATTTGATGTGAATTTCTTCCTCAAATGTTTGTAGAACAATCAGTGAAACTATCTGGGGCCTGAGGTTTGTGTCTGTGTGTGCGTGTGTATTTAAGGATACTGCTCCACCATCTTCCCATCTCCATTGTTTCAGATGACAGATATGCTCTCATCTTTATCTTTGTTCCTCTATAAAGTGTTTTTTTTCCCCTCTGGATATTGTAAGGGTTTCTCTTTATCACTGATTTTAATTAATTTGAGTATAATGTATTTTGGTTTTCTCCATGTTTCTTGGGCTTGGGTTTCGTTCAGCTTTTTGAGTTTAGATCACAGTTTATGGTTTTCATCAAATTTTTTTTAATTGGGAGCATTACATCTTAAAATATTTTTTCAACCCTTTCTTTCTACACATATTCCAATTACACATGTATTAGGGCCACTTAAAGTTGTTCCACAGTATACAGATTCTCTGTTCATTGTTTTTCATTATCTTTTTTTCTCTTGGTGTTTCATTTTGGATAGTTTCTATTGCTTTGTCTTCAAGTTCACTGAACTTTTGTTCTACAGAATCTAATACATCCCATCATCTGCAGCATTAACCCTATCCAGTGTATTTTTTCATCCCAGACATGGTAATTCTCATCCCTTTAATTCTGAAATGCATATATATTTTATGTGTGTGTGTATATATATGTATTTATCTGTATATATTGTATATGTATATATAAATGTACAACAATTATATAATATGTATATATAGGGGTGCCTGGGTGGCTCAGTTGGTTAAGCATCTGACTCTTGGTTTCCGCTCGGGTCATAATTTCATGGTTTGTGAGTCCAAGCCCCACATGGGGGCTCTGCATTGACAGTGTCGAGCCTGCTTAGGGTTCTCTCTCTCTCTCTCTCTCTCTCTCTCCTCTCTCTCCCTCTCTCTCTCTGGCCCTCACTCATGCTCTCTCTCTCTCTCCAAAAATAAATAAATAAACTTACAAAACAAAAAGCTATATAGGTAATATGTGTATATATTTTGTTGAGACAAAATTGGTATATAACATATAAGTTTCAAGTTACAACTTTGTAATTTGACATCTGTATGCACTGCAAAGTGATCATCACTAAAAATCTAGTTACCATCTATCACAATAAAATTGACCCCCTTCACCCACTTTTCCCACACTCCCCCAACCCATAACCACCAATCTGTTCTATGTATCTATGAGTTTGTTTTTGTTTTCTTGTTTGTTTGTTTGTTTGTTTGTCTAGATTCCAGGAATGAGTAAACTCATAATATTTGTCTTTCTCCTTCTGACGTATTTCACTTAGCATAATACTTTCAAGGCCTATCTGTGTTGCTGCAAATGGCAGAATTTCATTTTTTTATGCTTAGTAGTATTCTGATTTTATACACACACACACACACACACACACACACACACTAATTCTTTATCCACTTACGGATATCCATCTATGGACATAGAAGTTGTTACCATTTCTTGTCTATTGAAAATAATGTTACAATGAAATAAGGGTGCATACATTTTTTAAACCAGTATTTTTGTATTCTTCAGATAAATACCCAGAAGTGGGATAGCTAGATCATATGGTAGTTGTATTCTTATTTTTTTGAGGAATTTCCATACTGTTTTCATATTGTAAATTCCAAATTGTCTGAATCAATTTACATTCCCATTAATAGTATACTGGGGTTCCTTTTTCTCCACATCTTTGCCAACACTTGTTATTTCTTGTCTTTCTGACAATGGCTGATTTCACCAGTGTGAGGTGGAATCTCATTGTAGTTTGGTTTACATTTCCCTAATAATTAGTGATGTTGAACATCTTTTAATATGCCTGTTGATCATCTGCATGTCTTCTTTGATTTTGATTTTGATTTTGATTTGATTTGGAAAATTTTGATTCATATCCTTTGCCCATTTTTAATTGAATTGTTTGTGTTTTATTGTTGCTGTTGTTATTGAGTTGTATGAGTTCTTTATATATTTTGTATATTAATTCCTTGTCAGATATATGATTCACAGAAGTCTCCCATTTAGTAGGTTGTCTTTTCATTTTGATGATAGTTTCTTTTGCTGTGTAGAAACTGTTTGGTTTGCTATAATCCCATTTGTTTATTTTGCTTTTGTTTCCCTTGCCTCTGGAGTCAGAGCCACAAAAATATTTCTAAGACCAATGTTGAGGAGCTTACCATCTATGTTTTATTCTAGGAATTTTATGGTTTCAGATCTTACATCCAAATCTTTAATCCATTTTGAGTTAATTTTATGTGTGGTGTAAGATAGTGGTCCAGTCTCATTCTTTTGCATGTGGCTTTCCAGTTTTCCCAACACCATTTATTGAAGAGTTTGTACTTTTTCCACTGTATGTTATTGACTCCTTTGTTGTAAATTAATTGTCCATATATGTATGGGTGTAATTCTGGGCTTTCAATTCTGTTCCATTGATTTGTGTGTCTGCTTTTATGCCAATACCACACTGTTTGGATTACTTTAGCTTTGTAGTGTAGTTTGAAATCAGAGAGCATAATACCTCTGACTTTGTTCTTCCTCAAGATTGTTATTCAGGATCTTTTGTGGTTCTATACAAATTTTACAATTATTTATATTAGCTCTGTGATAAATGTCATTGGAATTTTGATAGGGGTTGCAATGAATCTGTAGAATGCTTTAGACAGAATGGACATTTTAACAACATTAATTCTTCTAATCCATGAACATGGTGTATCTTTTCATTTTTGTGTGTCATTTTCAGTTTCTTTCATTAGCATCTTATAGGGTTTTTTTAAGTTTTATTTATTTATTTTGAAAAAATGAGAGAATCTCAAACAGGCTCCACACTGTCAGCAAAGAGCTCAATGTGGGGCTCAATCTCATGAACCTGATCATGACCTGAGCTGAAATCAAGAGTTGGACAGTTAACCAACTGAGCCACCCAAGCACCTCTGTTATAGTTTTTAGTGTACAAATCTTTCACCTTTTTGGTTAAATTTATTCCTAGGTGTTTTATTCTTTTTGATGCAATTGTAAATGGAAATGTTTCCTTAATTTCTCTTTCTGATAATTCATTTTTAGTGTAGAAATGCCACAATTTTTTATATGTGATTTTGTATCTTGCTACTTTACTGGATGCATTTATTAGTTTCAAAAAAAATTTTTTTTGGTGGAGTCTTTCGGGTTTTCTATATATCATATGCCATCTGCAAATAATGACAGTCTTACTTTTTCCCTTTCAAGTTGGGTGACTTTTATTTCTTGTCTAACTGTTCTGGGAAGGAATTTCAGTACTATGTTGTATAAAAGTGGCAAGAGTGCTCATCCTTGTCTTGTTCCAGATCTTAGTAGAAAAGCTTGTAGCTTTTCACCATTGAAATATAATATAACGACATAATGTGATGTTAGCTGTGGGTTTGTCATATATGGCCTTATGTTTAAGTATGTTCTCTCTTCACCCACTTAGTTGAGTTTTATCATAAATTGATATTGAATTTTGTCAAATGCTTTTTCTACATCTATTGAGATGATCATTGTGATTTTTATTCTTCTTTTTGTTAATGTGGTTTTGCACAATAATTGATTTGCAGATGTTGAACCATTCTTACATCCTTAGAATAAATCCCACTTGATCATGTGTGATCTTTTTAAGGTATTGTTGAATTCCATTTTCTAATATTTTGCTGAGGATTTTTGCATCAACATTCATCAATGATATTGGCCTGTAATTTTCTTTTTTGTGTGTTCCCTTGTCTGGCTTTGGAATCAGGGCAATGCTGGCCTCATGATATGAGTTTGGAAGTGTTTCTTCCTTGTTAAATTTTCGAAAGAGCTTTAAAAAGGTATTGAATCTTCTTTGATTTTTTGTTAGAATTTATCAGTGAAGCTGTCTGGTTCTTAACTTTTGTTTGTTTGGTGGTTTCTGATTATTGACTTAATCTCCTTAGTGGTATTCAACCTATTTAGATTTTCTATTTATTCATAAATCAGTCTTGGAAGACTTCATATTTTAAGGAATCTATCAATTTCTTCTAGATTGGCCAATTTATTGGTGTATAATTGTTCATAATAGTCTCATAATTCTTTGTATTTCCATGGTATCAGTTGTAACTTCTCCTCTTTCATTTCTGATGATGTTTGTTAGAACCCTATCTATTTTTCTTGGTTGGTCTAACTAAAGTTTTGTCAATTTTGTTTATCTTTTCAAATAACCAGCTCTTAGCTTCATTGATCTTTTATATCGATTTTTAGTCTCTATTTCATTTGCAATTGACTCCTGAAAAACAAGAGAGGTGCCAACTCCCCAACACAGTCAAAAATCTATGTATAACTTTTTACTCCCTCCAAACTTAACTGCTAATATCCTACATTGATCAGTAGCCTTACTGAGAACATAAACAGTTAATTAATATATATTTTATATGTTGTATGTATTATATACTGTATTCTATAATAAAGTAAGCTAGAGAAAAGAAAATGTTGTTAGGAAATTCATAAGAAAGGGAAAATATACTTACGGTATATATCTATTAAATCTATCTGGTATGATGTGTTGTTTAAGGCCAATGTTTTCTTACTAGTTCTCTGTTTGCATGATCTATCCATTGATGTAAGTGAGGTGTTAAAGTCTCTTGCTATTATTGTATTGTCAGTTTCTCTTTTTAGGTCCTTTAATATTTGTTTTACATATTTTGGTGTTGGGTGCATGTATATTTATAAATGTTATGTTTTCTTGTTGGATTTACTCCTTCATCGTTATGTAGTGCCTATTATTATTGGCTTTGTTTTAAAGTCTGTTTTGTCTGCTATGAGTATAGCTCTACCAGCTCTCTTTTTGTTTCCATTTGCATGGAATATCTTTCTCTATCTCTTCTCTTTCAGCCTGTGTATATCTTTACTTCTGAAGTGAATCTCATAGGCAGCATATAGATTGGGCTTGTTTTTTCATGCATTCAGTCTCTCCATGTCTTTTAATTGGAGAGTTTAGTCAATTTACATTTACCCATTTAGCCCATCCCCCCTCCCGCAATCCCTCCAGTAACCCTGTTTGTTCTCCATATTTGAGTCTTCATGTTTTGTCCCCCTCCCTGTTTTTGTTATTTTTGCTTCCTTTCCCTTATGTTCATCTGTACTGTGTCTTAAAGTTCTCATATGAGTGAAGTCATATGATATTTGTCTTTCAATTTACATTTAAATTAATTATTGGTAGGTACATACTTATTGACATTTTGTTTATTATTTTCCAGTTATTTTCATAGTTCCTCTCTGTTCCTTTCATTTTCTATTTCTCTCTTCCCTCATGGTTCAATGGCTTTCTTTGGTGTTATATTTAGATTCCTTTCTCACTTTCTTTGTAAAAGCTTTTGATTTGTGATTACCCTGGGGTTCACATGTAACTTCCTATGTATATAACAGTCTGTTTTGAGTTCATACCAACTTAAATTTGAACACATTCCAAAACTTTACACTCCTCTCTCACTACATTTTATATTTTTGATGTCACATTTTACATTTTTTATTTTATGTATTCCTTAACTAATTATTGTAGTTTTAGTTAGTTTCACTATTTTTAACCTTCATAGTTGCTTTATAAGTGCTTTTTCAGTGAGATTTTTACTTTTGCATGTTCTCTTGTTATTAATTAGTGCCACTACCTTTCAGTTTAAAGAAGTCTCTTTAACATTTCTTGTTTAGTGGTGATGCATTCCTTTAGCTTTTGCTTATATGAAAAAGCTCTTAATCTCTTCTTCAATTCTGAATGATAACCTTGCCAGGTAAAGAATTCCTGGTTGGAAGACTTTTCCTCATAGCATTTTGAATATACCATGCCATTCTCTATTGGCTTGAAAATTTTCTGCTTAAAAGTCCACTGATAGCCTTATGAGGTTTCCCCTTATATATAATAAGTTGTTTTTCTCTTGTGTTCCAGCTCACTGATCTGATACTCAGCTTCATCTAGTCTAGTGGATTTTTCAGTTCAGTTATTGTATTCTTTAGCTCTGTAACTTCTGTATGGAACTTCTAAATTTTTTCTTTCTTTTTTGAGGATCTCATTATATTCATCCATTTTTCTCCCTGGTTCAGTGAGCATGTTCATGATCATTATCTTGAACCCTTTATCAGATAGACTGCTTATATCCATTTCATTAATGTCATTAATTTTTAAAAATGTTTTCTCTTGTTATTTTTTGGGAATGTATTCCTCTGTCTCCTCATTTTGTCTGACTCTGTGTGTTTGCTTCTAGGTATTAGGTGAATCAACCACTTGCCCCAGTCTTGAAGGAGTGGCCTTGTATAGGAGATGCCATGTGGAGACCAGAAGAGTACTCCTCTCTGACCCTTGGAGCTAAGTATTTAAGGGGCATCTCCTGTGTGGCCTGCACATGTCCATCTCTGTGGTAGGGTCATGTCTGCAGTGGGAGGGGGAGTAGCTGGTGCCAGCCTAGCTGTGACACGCAGCTGCCCTGCAGTTTGGATGGCCATCCTGGTGGCAACTAGCAGACTCACTGGGATGCAGATGTAAGTGAGTCTGTCCCCTGGCCTGGCTGGGATGTGTGGCTGCACTGGAGGTGTGGATAAGGTTCTCAGCTGGACATGCCCACCAGCTCCAACAGGTTAGAGGGATAATTCCAAATGGCACCCACTGGTGCTTGACCTTAGCAAGGTAGAATGAGGTTGCAAATATGGCATCTGCCAATGTCCTTATCTTTGGAAAAAGTCCTAGTGGTTTTCTGACTTGCTAGAAGAAACTTTATTTATTTATTTATTTATTTATTTATTTACTTTTTAATGTTTATTCATTTTTGAGACAGAGAGAGACAGAGCATGAACAGGGGAGGGTCAGAGAGAAGGAGACACAGAATCTGAAACAGGCTCCAGGCTCTGAGCTGTCAGCACAGAGCCCGATGCGGGGCTCGAACTCACGGACCGCGAAATCATGAACTGAGCCAAAGTTGGCCGCTTAACCGACTGAGTCACCCAGGAGCCCCTAGAAGAAACTTTAAAATTAGTAAGTCACATATAGTCCGGATGCTTTTCCAACTGGTGTTTGTGCACTGGGCCCTGTGGGGTAAGTGAATCTGTGCACAAGACTTTTAGAGGCAGATTCTCCATTCCCTATAGTTCTATGGTTTTCCTGGATGTAATCCACATTGGCTTTCAGAGCTGGGTATTCTGGGGGCTCATCTCTCTCATACAGAATCTAAGAGTTGGGATATCTGTTATGGAGCATAGACCCCTTGCTCTTTAGGGCAAAGTTCTGTGCCTTTGAGATCCCTCCTGATTATGTACCACTGTGCTTGAGGTGGGATATTGCTTTCTTTTTTTAAAAAAATTATTTTAATTGTTTATTTATTTTTGAGAGACAGTACATGAGTGGGGGAGGGGCAGAGAGAGAGGGAGACACAGAATCTGAAGCAGGCTCCAGGCTCTGAACTGTCAGCACAGAGCCTGATGTGGGGCCTGAACCCACAAACTGTGAGATCATGACTGGAGCTGAAGTTGGACACTTAGACGACTGAGCCACCCAGGTGCCCCAAGGTGAGTTATTTCTATTGAGATAGTGTCTCTGCCTTTCCTACCCATCTTGATGTTGTCCTTTTTGTCTGTTGTTGTGGAAGTCTATTCGTGTAGTTTTCTGGTCTTTTTCAGAGGGAATTATTCCATATGTAGTTGTATACTTGTAACCATGGGAGAGAATGAGTTCAGATCTTCCTACAGTGCTATCTCAAACCAAATTCTCTCTCTCTTTCTCTCTCTCTATATAATCTATGATGTATCTACTTCACATGCTTAATCTTTATCTATTTTCTTTAATGCATGAAATACAGTTATAATTAACTTTCTTTATTGGCTACTAATTATATCATTTTAGGGTTAGTTTCTATTGATTTTTTTCTCATTATGATTCATATTTTCCTGTTTCTTTGCATGGTAGGTACTTTTTATTGGAGACCAGCATTGTGAATTTTATCTTGTTGCATTCACTGAGCATTTTGGTATTCCTAATCCTATTAGTATTCTTGAGGTTTCTTTCTTAAAATTTTTTAATGTTTATTTATTTTTGAGACAGGATGGGGGCAGGGGCAGAAAGAGGGAGACAGAGGATCAGAAGCAGGCTCCACGCAGTGAGTGCAGAGCCCAGTGTGGGGCTCAAACTCACAAACTGTGAGATTATGACCTTAGCCAAAATCAAGAGCAGGCCACTGAACCCACTGAGCCACCCAAGCACCCCGATACTCTCAAGTTTTGTTCTGAAATTAAGTTAAGTTACTTGGGATCAGTTTGATTTCTTCAGATCCTACTTTCAAGCTTTGATAGGAGAGACAGAGTGGTATTTAGTTTAGGGCTAATTTTTTCCCCCCACTACTGAGGCAAAACCAATGCCAACAAATTATAAACTCTTTCCTACTCAGTAGAGCTCTGGGGATTGTTTCTTCTAATCCTTACAGGTGCTTCTTTCTTCAGCTGTGGGTCATTTTCTCTCACAGCTGTGCTGATCTAGCCTCAAATGAAGATGTGAGGGCATTCCTTGAAGATCTCCAGAATCCTTTCTCCATGTAACTCTCTCTTCTCTGATACCCTGCTCTGCAAACAGTAGCCACTTTGGCCTTTCTGACTTCTAGCTCCTCAACCCAGGGAGATTGTCAGACTCCACCTGTGTTTGCCCCTCCCTGCATTGATGCCTGAAAATTCTCATCTGGCAGTATGCCTGGGGATTATAGGGTTCACCTTGTTCATTTCCCATTTCTCAGGATCACTATCCTTTGTTGCCTGATATACAGCGTCTTGAAAGTGTTTTTTTCATATATTTTTCACAATTTTTAAACTATATTAGTGGAGAGTAAATCCAGCTCCTGCCATTAGATCTTATCTGGAAGCAGAAATCTTCAGAGGTAATGAAATGCCAAGGATTTAGCCTCATATTGAATGTGGGTAAAAAAGAGAGCAGCACATAGTTCATTGCAGACATTGAAAATTATTTTTGTACCATGGACCCTCTGGACATCTTCTGAAACCTATAGACAGCTTCTCAGAATGGTGTTTTCAAATGCACAAAGCACAGACAAGTACCAAAAAAAAAAAAAGATTATAGTGAATATAATTATTAGAATATTTTTCTGTGATGTCCTATAGTAGCAGATGTACTTCTTAATTAATACATTAAGTGACAGATCTATCAATGTGTCTAATAATTTCTATAATTTTCAAGTAGTAATAAGCATAAACAATATTCTGAGATATGTGAAACAATTGTAATGTTGTTTGAATATATCCGTACTCCCTATTGGCGGCCATGTCAATATACTGTTAATATTAATGTCGTTTGTTGCCAAATGCATTATGAAAGGAAATGCTAACTTCAGTCAAAAGCTAGTAAAAAGAAACATGCACTTGCTCTCATTCAAGTTGAAGGACCCCTGAATTCACTCCATAGACCCCTTGGAGGTCTATAGATCCAGAGTAAGAATACTTATTTTAATACATGGAAACTGGAGGGCCGGAAGTTGTAGGTCTTACACAATTGCTTAGACTTATGAAATGGCAATGATTTCATTTGAATCTACCATGAGCATGGTGAGGTACCATGGGGATAGTTTGGGGGTAGAAGGGTGGAAGCCATGTTCACAGAACAACTGAGAGAGTCCTTTATGCCAAAATGGGTCTTCTTTCTACAATTCCCAGACCAAGGAATTTCATCCCCAGTGGTGAGGAGTCTACCTGTCAAATGGCTTCTAGTCCAACTCCCATTCTGAATCTCAAGTCCCATCACTCATAACTGACAAATTGGGCAGGTCTGCTGTTTATTTTTGCCTCTGGTCTTTTGGCCAGGCCACACATTCTTGGATTTGTGAATACAGAGTTCTGTTCCTATCCAGTGTGTCCCAACCAGAAAGTCACTGTAATTTTTGGTTTTGTTCCCATACTCCCTCCAAATGTCATTAGTCATATCCTCCTTCCCATTTCTGCCTTGAATAGGCAGTCATTATGATGAAGCCAGGCCTGTTTCAGAATTCCATGAGAACCACAGTGTCAGGCCGTCACAACTCTGGAGCTGGAAATGGAAAAGGCTGTGATCTGGCTGGCTGGCACAGTCCCTATGAGTCATTGTGGAAACACTGTCCCCAGATGCTGCTGAGAGGGACCGGGTTGCTGGTGAGTGCATCTGTCAGATGAGATCCTGACCCCCTGACATCTTAAAACATTCCATAATATGTGGGATGTTGGGCCTTTCGTCTGGTATCCTGGTTACATTAAAATTTGGGTTGTTTTATTCTATTTTTGGTTCTCTTGCAGTTTCCAATGTGTTAAAAAAAACAAAATACTTTTTTTTCAAATACAAAAATAATACATATTCATTGTACAGAGATTGAAAAAGGCAGAAAAACACACAGAAGAGAATTCTACCACCCAGAGATATAGATTTTCTTTTCATGTGTTGCATTTCCTGTATGGTGCTATTTGGATTATAATGTATAGAATACTTTGGTAAGCTGTGGGTTTTTTCCAATTGTACCAGTATAACTCACACAGTCCCCATTTTTAAAAATATGAAATTATATCACTTTTTGCCCTAAAGGAGATGTTACATAAGGTATCTAGTCCAACATACTCTTTCTAAAATTGAGAAAACTGATATCCCAGGAGGATAAGTAATTTGCCCAAGGCTCATATGCCACAGAGTCAGGAATGGAACCCTGGATTTTTGTGCTGGTATCCTGCTGCCTCCTGACTTGTCCATGTCTGTGTTCATCTTCTGTCTGTGCTTACCTTCAGACAAGAGCTGAAAGGTCTCTGGCTTCTCTCTGCTTCTTGACCCGGAGGAAATGTAGTGGAGTTCCTGGACTTGCCAAATAGGAAATTTGCCTCTGCCTTTAGATCTTGAGTTAAGAAACTATCTAATTTCTTTAAATTCATTCCCTGTAAGGGGCACCCGGGTGGCTCAGTCAGTTAAGCATCTGACTTCAGTTTAGGTCATGATCTCACTCTTTGTGAGTTCAAGCCCCGTGTTGGGCTCTGTGCTGACAGCTTTGTCTCTGTCTGTACCTCCCCTGCTCTCTCTCTCTGTCTCAACTATAAAACAAAACATCAAAAAAAGAATTTAAAAAAATTTATTCCCTGTAAGAAACTTTAACATTTGAGGGGGAAAAGCTTTTTCCCATGTAAGGTTTATTTTTGATTATTATTCGGAAATTAAAAAATAAAAGAAAAATAGTCATTAAATCAAGAAACAGACTCTTTTT
Organism: Acinonyx jubatus; assembly: GCF_027475565.1. Lineage (NCBI taxonomy): Eukaryota > Metazoa > Chordata > Mammalia > Carnivora > Felidae > Acinonyx > Acinonyx jubatus. The sequence continues at coordinate 17,778,310 of NC_069386.1, forward strand.
TTTTCCAAATTCATTTTTTACTTATTTTTTAAAATTTAAATCCTATTTACTTAACATATAGTGTAATAAAGATTTCAGGAATAGAATTTAGTGATTCATCACTTACATATAACATCCAGTGTTCATCCCAGCAAGTGCCTCCTCAATGTCCATCAGCCATTTAGCCCATCCCCTCACCCAACACTCTGCCAGCAACCCTTGGTTTGTTCTCTGTATTTAAATGTCTCTTATAGTTTGTCTCCCTCTCTGTTTTTATTTTATTTTTGTTTCCTTTCCCCTATGTTCTTCTGTTTTGTTTCTTAAATTCCACATATGAGTGAAATCATATATTTGTTTTTCTCTGACTGACTTATTTCACTTAGCATAATATGCCCTAGTTCCATCCACATTGTTGCAAATGGCAAGATTTCATTCTTTTTGATTGCTGAGTAATATTCCATTGTATATACATACCTCATCTTCTTTATCCATTCATCAGTCAATGGACATTTGGGCTCTTTCCATACTTTGGCTATTGTCAATGATGCCACTATAAACAATGTGGTGCATGTGCCCCTTCGAATCAGCACTCCTGTATCCTTTGGATAAATACCTACTAGTGCAATTGTTGGGTTGTAGAGTAGTTCTATTTTTAACTTCTGGAGGACTCTCCATACTGTTTTCCAGGGTAGCTGTACCAGTTTGCATTCCCACCAGCATTGCAAAAGGGTTCCTCTTTCTCCATATCCTCACCAACATCTGTTGTTGCCTGAGTTGTTAATTTTAGGCATTCTGACAGTTGTGAGTTGGTATCTCATCATGGTTTTGATTTGTATTTCCATGATGATAAGTGATGTTGAACATCTTTTCACGTGTCTGTTAGCCATCTGGATGTCTTCTTTGGAAAAGTGTGTATTTATGTCTTTTGCCCATTTCTTCACTGGATTATGTGTTTTTTTGAGTATTGAGTTTGGTAAGTCCTCTATAGATTTTGGATACTAACCCTTTATTCAAAGGGTTGATATGTAATTTGCAAATATATTCTCCCATTCCATTGGTTGCCTTTTAGTTCTGCTGATTGTTCCCTTCACTGTGCAGAAGATTTTTATCTTGATGAGGTCCCAATAGTTCATTTTTGCTTTTGTTTCCCTTGCCTCTGGAGACGTGTTAAGTAAGATGTTGCTGTGGCTAAGGTCAAAGAGGTGGTTGCCTGTTTTCTCCTCAAGGATTTTGACGGCTTCTTATCTTATGTTTAAGTCTTTTATCAAGAAACAGACTTTTAACTATAGAGAATGAACTGAGGGGAGGTGGGTGTGGGGACAAGGAACTAGGTGATGGGGATTAAGAACTGCACTTGTTGAGATAAGCACTGTGATGTATGGAATTGTTCAATCACTATATTATACAACTAATATACTAATATAGCACTGTATGTTATTATATTGGAATTAAATTAAAAAAATAAGATTGGACATAAAGGTTGAGACAACAAAAAAATTAAAATTAACACGATATAAATATTTTTTATTATTTTTATTTTTATTATTTTTTTAACGTTTATTTATTTTTGAGACAGAGAGAGACAGAGCATGAACGGGGGAGGATCAGAGAGACGGAGACACAGAATCTGAAACAGGCTCCAGGCTCTGAGCTGTCAGCACAGAGACCGACGTGGGGCTTGAACTCACGGACCACGAGGTCATGACCTGAGCCAAAGTCGGCCACTTAACCAACTGAGCCACCCAGGCACCCCAACACGATATAAATATTTTTTTAAAAAAGAAAAATAGTCATTACTAGAAACCTAACGACTTAACTAATGTACCTGTCTTTAAACTCAATAGTGGCTATTTAGTATATTGGCCTTTATAGTATGTATATTTTCATGAAGTGCAAACTCACCTCAGAAAGTTAGGAAACCGCATAGCACAGTATGGTATAGAAGAGTATGGCACATAGTACAGATAGTATAGAGTATAGCATGGCACATCGTATAGATAATATAGTGTATAGTGTAGTATCAAATGGCAGTATAGTATAGATAGTATATAGTATATAGTATAATAAAATGAATGTGGACTTCATAGTTTGGTGGTCTTTGATTCAAATCCCATCTGTGCATCTGAACCTGTTTGAGCTTTGTACCATCATCTGTAAAATGAGGGTAATGATAGCAGTTATCTACCCTAAGATATATCCTAAGATATAGATCCAGAAGAAAGTAAAGCAAAGAAAGTGGGGAGATACAAATTTTCAAATTAGTGATTATGATATTTTTGTATTATTGGCTATGATATTTCCTACTGATTATGTATATTACTGTACCAAAGAGTTGTGGTCAGAGGGACATGGATAAGGCCTCTCCTTAAATATTGGTGCCAATTCCACAAGAAGGAACCACCCATAAGAAGAAATACCCCAACTGGTGTGTATTTCACTACTTTGCTAGTACCTTCTCATTCTTTTATCTTATAAAATAAAAATCAAATCAATAAAAATTATGTAATTGAAATATTGAAAACTTAGGTAAGAATTCATTTTTTCAGAATTTGCAAGAGCAGCGGCAACAGGATGTTTTGACTTCAAGGTCAAAGAACAGGGTCAGACTTCAAATAAGAACATGGTTGAGTAAATCAACATCTTTCCCCTGGCCCTCCAGGAAATCCTGCAAAAGCAGAAAAGAGAAGGGAAAAAAAAACTTAACCCATTTTCAGTGAAACTAAGACAGTCAGACATTATATGCAGACTCCAAACTATGTGCAAGTAATGTCAAAACAGCTGATATTAAGCAAAGCTACAAGAAGAACTTGCAGAAGAAGGCTCAGCAAGTGGCCAGGTAGCCTGAGGTCCAGGGGGCAGATCAGGAAGTGTCAATAAAAATAAATAAGAGGCTCTCCTTGAAGTCTACATTTTTATCTCCCACGTTCAGTAATAATATCAAGAAGTATAGTAAGCAAGACTGGCAGCTGCAGACACACTCTTGAACCTTATCTGATTCAAAGAAGATTCTTTAGAGTAGAACCACTCAAGGGATCACAAAGCTGAGCCATGTTTACAGGAAGCAGTCTGTCTCTGTGGTGGTAGAGAAGGACACATTCTCTGAGTTATGGAGTTTGGAAGGCAATACTGGCCCGATTCCTCCTTCCCATACTGTCCCCTGCCAGAAAACTCTTAGTTCAGGAAAATCCAAGCCATTCAAAGATTAATAGCTTTTTTAAAAAATGAATTAGCAAAACACCAATACAAAGATATTAAATTTCTAAATACAATATTACCACATCAAATCCATTAGTGAATTAAAAAACAATATATTATCTCCAACTAAGGGTAGGATTTGTCCCAATTCAAGGAGGAAAAAAAAAAAGATCCCCTTGAGAGCCACAGAAAGAGCAGTGGCTCTCACTGTTCTACACAAACTTAATATTTGTTCTTCCAAAAACTGCTTAGCAAACTAAATCAGAAGGAAATTTTCATTACCTTGATTAAAGGTAGTAGTAGTAGTTATTAATACTATTCACTAAATTTTCTGTTTTTTTTTTTCTTTTCAAGCACAATACATGGTACCAGAAAGACTGAAAAATCCAGTAGGGCTGGAATGGGAATTCCACACTATGATAAAAAATAATTTTTAGATGAAGTAACAAAACAAATCTTGTAAATAATTAGAAGAAAACACGGGGAAATGTGCTCTGAAGATTTTTCTTAAGCAAGATCTATGTAAAAAATGATGAATATATTTGGCCACATAAAAATGTATTCTTTCTGTACCTCAAAGGGAAGTACTCAAAAGTTTAACTATAAGGATGGACTGAGAGAAAATATTTTGATATAAATACAGGACAAGTATTACTATTTAGACCAATGCTGTCTAATAGAACTTTCTGCAATGATGGAAATGTTCTCCCTGTGCTACCTGACAGGATAGCCTTTAGCCACATGTGCATTTGAGCACTTGAAATGTGCCTGCTATGACTGAGGAACTGAATTCTAAATTTTACTTAATTAAATTAATTTCAATTTAAATAGACAAATATGGCTAGTGGTATTTTATTGGGCAGCGCAGATCTAGAAAATATGAAAAGATCCATCAAAAATGTGCATGATGTTAAGCTAACGATTACTAACATTTTAACAGAACTTAATAAATTTGTTCAAAGACTCACCTAGAAAAGAAAATAAGAAAAAAAATGAGAAAAAAAAACCATGAAACTTTTTGAAAAAGAATAGCAATGTGAGAGGAGGCTCTTACCCCACCAGAAATCTCTTTCCTGGAAAAATATTAAATACGAATACAAAGAGGCATAGGAGGTATTCACTGAAAACAACAACCAGACAAATTTGAGTTTTGATGATATTATAGGGCAACTTGAACTCTCACACATTCCTTGAGGGAGTGGAAATTGGTATGACCACTTTGGAAAATCATCTGACGTGTATACAAAAGTTGACCATATGTATACCCTAGGGATATATGCAACAGAAATGCGCATATATATTTGAATCAAAAGACAGAACACAAGAACATTCAGCACAGCACCATTCATAATAGCATCAACTGGAAACCCCCCAAATGTCCATCAATAGCATCATGGAATGAAAAATTATTACATATTCATATGATGGAAAACTCTGAAGCAATGAAAATGAGTGAACTATTGGTACATGCAATCACATAACTAAAACTCACAAATATAATGTTAAGTGAAAAAGCAAGACATAAGAATATCCCTCAAATGATTCCATTTATATAAGTCACAAGTAAGCAAGAGTCATGGATGGGGTTAGTGGGGGTGGGGGGGATAATGGTTACCTTCAGGGGAAGGGAGAGTAACTGGGAATGGCGGTCATCCCAGCAAGTCTTGACCCTTTATAGCATCTGGTCCCTGGAACTGGGGCGTGTTTTCCATAGGTCCGTCTCCCACCAAGATGCAACATCAGAGGTAGAGAGGTCTATTTGTTCCTGGCTCACTTACTTCTGAGACCCGCACACTGAGAAACAGGAACATAATCTTTTCTGGCTCCATGCTTCCCTGCATCATTTCACTGAGTCTGAGCTGGAAACCCCAGCAATGAAACTATTTTTTGTCATGTTATCTTGTCCCCAGATGGAGGTTTGTATTGGTATCTGACTCATGAGTAGTATGCTTAGAATTGCGGCTAGCACATGCTAAGCACATGTGTAGGTGTTTGCTCTAATTATTATTATGCCTTACATATCCAAATGTGACATTTATCTCCCTTCTCCCATCTCCCAGGAAAAATAATCACACGGAGAACTTTAAAATATCCCAATATACACCTAAGTTCCATAAAGTCTAATTCCTTCTACATCCCTTCATTAAAAAAAATGTTTATTTTGATTATAAATGCTTCAAAGTTACAAAAAAAGTACAAAAAATAATATTACACACATCCAGAAAGCTTCAACCTCCCATATTGAACAGATGTTGGTATTTTGCTATATTTGCTTTAGCTCTTTGTGGGTTTTTTTATTTATTTAAGTAAACAGAGGTAACTAAAGAGTCCCTCCCCTTGATTCCTCTTTCCTTCCCTTTTCCTTCCCATGCCAGAGGGTTTTACTCTCCTGAGGTTAGTATATACCACCCCAGCTTTTACACTAAATGTGTCTATCAAACAATATAGAGTCCCAACTTAATTTTAATGTACTAATTGAAAGTTGAAATAATATACAGTCCCAATGATGACCTTTTCCAAAATGTCTTTAATAAGCAAAGGAAAAAAAAAACCCTTTTGAAACAAGAAAATGTCCATTGATGGGACATGTAATAGGGTCAAGGGGCACTGATTACATACAGGATAGTTTCTGTCTTACACAGAAACCTTTCTGTATAAATAATTACTGGGACCATAGCCCAACTATAAGCTGCTCTCAGAATTTTAAGCGCTAACATCATCCACCACAGCAACCGACAACACATGCTTCACAGAATGTCCCAACAGCTGAATGATCAAGGTATCAACTTCTGGGCTACAGCAGTTATGGGCGACACCTGCTAGTGGCTACTGGCCTGTTTGCCTGAGGCTAGGGACAGCTGTGACCTGTAGGTGAAGCCCCTGTGGTTACTCAAACCCCTTCTTACCTTCAGATTGATGACCCTGGGCTCTTTTTGTGACATTCACAAGAATTCGTAACAACTATGCTGACAGGTGCCGCAGCACCTGTTTGGTTGAGAACTGGGCTGTCACGTGTCACATGAAATTAGAAATGATGAGTTGTTCTGGTCCTAAAGTTCCCTGTATAACATGGATTCTCACCTCTCTGGAGGGGCTCCTTGGATGTGGTCCCTGCCTCCAGTCCCTAGCGAGACTCCCCTGGGGCTTGCGAATGCCCGGGTAGCAGCATGACACCTATTCATTGCTCAGGCAAGAATTTCTAGGAAGCTCCACGTACAAACCCTTCAGTAGCTGCTGTGGACCCTGCTGTCCAGGAGGTGAGATACAATGCCTGTGGTACACAGAAATGTGGAAGTGCTGAAGGAATCCAGACAAGGGAAGATGTACCACGAGGGCTGTCACAACTCAACTTTGAAAGAGTGCCTTGAACTTGTTCTACCATCCCCCACCCCTATTAGTCACAGCTGCCAAGAAGATAAAATATGGGTGCTCCAACACCTCTGAAGGGCCTTTTGGGGAACTCACAATGATGACCTCGCACGTGGACTCTCCCCCCCACCGCCGCCCCGCTCCTTGTAAGCTATGTCATGTATCAGGTTTTCTGGGGGGTGGTCACCTGGCCTGGAACCTGCCTCCAAGGGACCCTACTCAGGTACTCACGGTTCCTGGCTACCCTGAGATTACATTTGGGTGTATCTTTCTCCAGTTGTTTTTCAAAAGCAACAGACTATATTCTTAGTATTCCCTGCTTCTTCTCACTGTCCCGTAAAAGCTTACCTTTCCTGGGTGCCTTTTTATTAAGGCTCTATTGTTTTCTTTGTTGGCACTTATATTGGTAACAGAATAGTTGATATAATAAAATGTGTTACTATAAGAATATTAGAGCTAAAAGTACCATTTTGTTCTAGAATTATCCATCTAATTTCTGAGAGGATAGGTTTATGGAGGCCCAGGGATTACTCACAACTGAATGCGATGTTACATGTGCATGATTTTTCAGGGGAGAAAGCCCAAGTGCTTTCATCAGGTTCTCAAAGCATCCTTAACCTAAAAAAAATATGTAAATATACATTAAGAACCACTGACCTATTGCATTGCATTCAGTGATTTATATTACATTCAACCAATGTAGGTAGAATGTATCAGGCAACCAGGGACAGCCATTAACAAAGCTGACCTAGCCCTACCATGAGGTGTAGCTAAAGACTCTTACAGGATGGAATAACAAACAGGTAAACACACACAATTAATTACAAATAGTAATGAGTGCCATGAGGAAAGCAGAGCAAAATGATAGAGGTAATGAGGACCTGCTTGGAAGTGTGGTCAGGAAAGTCCTATCCACTGGGGTTTAAACGGAGACATAAAGATGTTTAGCATCTAGCCCTAAAAAGACAAGAGAAAAAGCATTCTAGTGAGAGGGCACAGCAAGTATGAAGATCCTGCAGAAGGAGAGACTTGAGGGCTTGAGGTCTAGGAAAGGAGGGGTGCTGGATGGAACAGGAGGGGTAGGAATTCTGCAGTGGGTACCATGTAAGCCACAGTAACCAGGTTGAGCTCTACAGGTGCAGTGAAAGTCACTCTAGGGGATTAAGGAGGGGAGTGACATTCTAGTGCTTCTATTTTGGGAATACCCATTCCAGGGCCACCTATAGAGAGCAAGAAGTGAGTGAGGCAAGAGCCAGTGGACCACTTGCCAAGTGAGAGATAATGGTGATTTGTCCCCGAGAGATGGGAGAGTGTAGAATCAGGATACGCTTTAGGGGCAAAGTTGGTGAGACTTGAGGATGAGTTGGTTGAGGGGGAGATGATGAGGAGAATCCAGGTCATGGCCAAGTCTCTGGGTTGCGCAACTTGCTTGATGGTGCTGTTTCCCAAGATGGGGAAGCTTGGGGGAGGACCAAGTTTGGGTTTCTCAAGCTCAATTTGCAATATACTAAGACTGAGGTATAAAATGGTCATACTGGGCAGCAGGAGGGTAAGCTTACTAAGGAAATGTAGGACTGCCACAAGTGTTGGGTGCCCATTTGAGGTTTAAAATCACGAACTAAATGTGAAACCGTGTTTAGCCATGTGCAGTCAATAAGAGGGCAGGTGATGAGCTCATCACAAGTTAGAGTGTTGACAGCTAATTGTGATGAAGGCAAAGAGGGGCAAGAGAACTGAGAATTGCAGTAACCACAGTTGACCCTTGAACATCATGTGTTTGAACTGTGTTTGAACCTAACCCAATTTTAAAAATACATACAGTACATACTGTAGATGTATTTTCTCTTCCTTACGATTTTCTTCATAACATTTTCTTTTGCTTACTTTATTGTAAGAGTACAGTATGCAATGCATATAACATACTAAATATGTGCTGATCAACTGTTTATGTTATCAGTAAGGCTTCTGGTCAGCAGTAGGCTTTTTATAGTCAAGTTTGGGGGGAGTCAAAAGTTACACTTGGATTTTCAACTGTGTGGGGAATGGGATCAGTGCCCCAACCCCTATATTGTTCAAAGTCAACTGTATAGTGATTGCAGTGGAGACTATTAAGGGTTCATCAAAATCCATTTTCTTCCTCTTCTTGGGAACATGGTTAGAATGTATTTCCAAGAGTCTTTTGCAGTTAGATGTGACCATATGCCTGGTTCTAGCCAATGGAATGGGAACAAAAGATCTAAGGGCCACTTTCAAGCCTGGCCATCAAAACCTTCCGTAAAAGTGTGTTTCCATGTTCTTGTCTCCATTAAGCTGACTGTTTTGGTGACTCTAGAGGAAACTTGGAAGCTGCCATTGAGGATGGCAGAATTACAATCACCTTGTGTTCTAGAGATCTTCTTAAAGCAGAACAGTCCGCTACCACACACACCACCACCACCACGACCACCTGGGACTCCCTGGATTGAGCAGGAAGTTCATGTTGAGCAATCACACATTTGGGCATCTTTATTACCAAAGCTGTGTCTGCACTAACTAGCACAGTGATAGGTCATGTCAGAGGGTGAAGAAGGGGTAAAATCTGATGGATCAGGGGGCCACATGGGGACCCAGTTCTTCAACTGAAACCTCAGAGAACTAAGGGGATTGTCCGGGCAGGGTGTTCAGCCCCAGCTAGTGCAGGGCGTTCAGCCAGGGCTACATATTAAAATCACCTGGAGACTTTTGAGGCAACTGGGTGGCTCAGTCAAGTAAGTGTCCAACTTCTGCTCAGGGCATGAGCTCATGGTTGTGAGTTTGAGTGGTTCCTGAGCTCAAGCCCCACACACGGCTCTCTGCTGTCAGCACAAAGCCTGATTTGGATCCTCTCTCTCCCTCTTTCTCTGCCCCTACCCTGATCGTGTGTGTGCAAGCACTCTCTCTCTCTCTCTCTCTCTCTCTCTCTCTCTCTCAGAAATAAATAAATCTTAAAAAATAATAAAATCAAGACACCTGGGTGGGTCAGTCAGTTAAGCATCTGACTTTGACTCAGGTCATGCTCTCCTGGTTCATGAGTCTGAGCCCCGCAATGGGCTCTCTGCTGTCAGCACAGAGCCCACTTCAGATCCTCTGTCCCCCTCTCTCTCTGCCCCTCCCCTGCTGGTGCTCTCTCTCTCTCTCTCTCTCTCAAAATAAATAAACTTAAAACAGTTTTTTTAAGTAATAAAATCACCTGGAGACTTAAAAAAATAAATAAATAAACCCTGATGCTGAGGCTGTCCCCTCAGGCCAGTTGAATTAGATCTGTGGGAAGGGCAGGGCTCAGACCTTTTAAAAAGATCCCCCGTTGATACCAATGTACAGCCAAAGTTGAAAACCAGAAAACTGGAATGAAAACCTGGGTAATCTGATTTCTGGATCTTTGTCCCATAGGGTCCTATGTGCATTTTATAACCAATAGAGCACTTGGAAGAGCCTCACAGCAGGGTGAGGGACACTGCATCCCAGCCTTGACAGACAGCACAGTATTTAAGAACCAGACTGGACTGTGGATGTTGTGATATGCCAACTGATTGCAGAGAATGGCCAGGAACCAGCATCTCCTTTTTCCCACCCTAATCCCAATATAGGTTGATCTGAGGGAGAAAGTAGGTGGGGGCAGGGGCCTGTGGTTCTTGAATTAGATGAAATTCAACTGTAAATAATCCACTTTGCCCCCAATTGGCTAAGAGTTACATTATCTGCTAATAGGAGAAGTTTTTAAAGGTATCTTTAGACACTGGATTACATGATTTAGGAAACGTGCACTTGCTTGAGTGTGTTTTAATTGTGAGCATTTTATCTGAAATCAGCCTCTTTTGCCAATTCTGGGACTCAGTGTAATGGTGGAGATTTCAGACCTTGGTCCATATACATGGGAGAGGTTTCATGGCCATTAGTCCTCAAACCAGACTGGTTCAATTCATGCACCTGATTTTTGCTAGGGAGCTGCCTGAGTCCCTCACCCTGGTTAGCTAGTTTGAAGACATAATGCATTATAAATCTATCATCTTAGCTGACAAGTAACTCAAGGGACATATAGGTGTGTGCCCATGTCTATACCAACGCTACTTCCTTTGTAGAATGAACCACAATGCTTTTTGCGTATAGTAGGCACTTAAAAATACTAACAGATTAAGGGACAATGGTAACTATAATAATAATGAAAATATTATTATAAGAAGAAGACATGTTCTATTTATACTTGTTCAATGGCATCATTCACTTCTGAAGGCTCATATATGTGCCCTTTTACTGTAAATTGACTTGGCTATAACTTTTTAAAATAGTTTTAATTCAATTGTCTCTTTAATTCCATTGTCTCTTATCTCTTTTACATTCTGCTGTTTTCTAAATTTACTTTTATAGTATTTATATGCTGTGTACATTTCTATAAATAAAAAGTAATACTAAGAAAAACATTTTAGATAGTCCATGCTCTTACCATCCTGATAACCTCTGTTGAAAAATGTAGAAGAATGCATGCATGCATACACAGTCAGAACATTTAAACAGTGTGTGGGGGTACAAAATGCCAAGTGAAAGTTGCCTGTGACACTTCACCAGCTCCCTCTTCTCAACCCTTTCCCCAAAGAGGGACTTAACTACTGTTGAGAGTTTCTTACTATTCTTCCCAGAAAGTGAAATGTGCATATGCCAAGATAGAATTTAAAAGATATTCTTTTTTTGTAACTCACACAGAAAGGAGCCCGTTATATCTACTGTTTTGAAACTTGCTTTTTTCAAGTGATATATCTTACAGATCATCTCCCATCAACATGTATGGATATACTTCATTTTTTAACAGTAGCAGAACATTCTGTAGAATGACTGGGATATGGTTTATATAACATTTCTCCTGGATTCTTTTCTTATTTTTAGATTCTTGCCACTTATAAACAATGCTGGAATGGACATCCTTGTAGACCTAACTCGACAGACTTTTGTGCGTAAATTTTATATGCTAAACTTGAATTGGTGTTTAAAATACCTCAAGAGATAATTTATGGTTTGGATCATAAAAACTGCACATTCAGGCCATAAGAGAGTACATTCCTGGGGTTATTTATCCTACTGATACACCTGAGGTAGGGAAAGAGCACTTGCCCCTTTGCACTGCCAAGTTCTAGAGTCAACATGAGCAGAGGCAAGCTGTAAAGGAAACCTACACTTTTCTTTACTTCTGGAGTCAACCCATCAGTGATATTTCTGTCCCTAGGGGACCTGAAATGGCCCAGGAACTTGTGACTTCAATGCGTTTTTTTTTTTTTCTCATCCTCAAGCTTACTCACTGTGTCTGTCATTTGCTCTAAGCAAGGAGGAGATCTGAGGCAAAAATAGGTAGAGAAATGTCTCCTGAAGAAACTGCTGCTTTCTGATACCCTGGCTGAAAGAGCTTGAGAATGTGCATTTAAAAACTGCTCAGTGTGTAGGTCATTAATATAAACTATACACACATGTAGAATTTCTGTAGGGACAAAAGGGTTATATCCAGACTTCCAGTTTCCCCTCTCAGCTACTATTGTTACTTAAGAAAATTTGAGAGAAGGATTTCTCAACCTTGGCAGTATTGACATTTTGTGCTGGATAATTCTTTGTTGTTGGAGAGGAGGAACTGTTCTATGCACTGTAGGATGGTTAGAAGCATCCCTGGCCTCTATCCACCAGATGCCGATAGCATCTTCCCACTAGATGCCCCCTCCAGCTGTCTCTAGATATTATCAGATGTGAAAAACCGCTTGTCTAGACACACACACACACACACACACACACACACACACACCATAAATAATTATATTATTTATTATATATATATTCTATATGGGAAAATTGGGGCTGACATATCTCATGTTACAATATGGATAGGCTTTCTCACTAAGTTAAAACTTGCTTATTGGATTTTTAAAAAGGGCTATAGCTGGTGCTTAAGAAAAAAACCGTTTGTAAACATTTAATTTAGTGAGGATGTACTATTTCTTTTTACACTGTAGTTTGAATTCATGTACTTTATACTCTTTTGCAGTCAAACATAACTCAGATTTCTACATACTTTAACATTTTTTAAAACGTTTACTTATTTTTGAGAGAGAGACAGAGCACAAGTGGGGGAGGGGTAGAGAGAGAAGGAGACACAGAATCTGAAGCAGGTTCCAGGCTCTGAGCTGTCAGCACAGAGCCCAATGCAGGGCTCAAACCCATGAACCACGGGATCATGACCTGAGCTGAAGTCGGACACTTAACCGACTGAGCCACCCAGGTGCCCCAGATTTCTACATACTTTAAAACCATACACGGAGAACAAACAGAGGGTTACTGGAGGGGTTGTGGGAGGGGGATGGGCTAAATGGGTAAGGGGCATTAAGGAATCTACCCCTGAAATCATTGTTGCACTATAAGCTAACTAACTTGGATATAAATTAAACAAATTAAAAAAAACCATACACAGTAGTTCTTATTTGAATTGTGTCTTCTGTAACAGATTTCAATAAATTTGGGATATATATATATTATATACACACATATGGTGTATATATATATACATATATATAAGAATATATACATATATTATATTTATGTAATAGCTGAATAGTATTCTCTTATATGGTTGTACTACAAATTATTTACCCAATCTCACTTTGATAGGTATTTGTTTCTTTTTTTGAATTATTCTGCTGCTATAAGCAATTCTGCAATGAGTATACGCATTTCTACGGGGTAAATTCTTAGATGCGGAATTTCTGGTTCAAGGGCATGTACATTTAAAATTGCAATAGACATTAACCTTTCAAATTGCCTTTCAAAGAGATTGTACCAATTTTCACTCTCACTAACAATGTACAGGAGTGCCTGTTTCTATAAACCTTTGCCAACTCAGTGTGTTAACAAACCTTTTCATAGTTTTAACTCCAAAAGGTGAAAAAAATGGAGCCTTTCTATAACCTCAGTTTTGCCACTATGTTCAGTTCTAGAGCAAGTATCCTGATGAGAAGTTGCTCAAAGATGCACCTTTTTGAAGATGCAAAGTCCAGGGTGCAGAATTCTAGTCAAGAATTTTGATGAAGATCTTTGTCTTTTATTTGGCAGGCTGAATCCAAATTATCCAAACTGTTGAAAATTGTAAACGCTTCTCAAGGAGAGGACCGGGGCCCCTTGAAACAGTGTGCTTAATTCACGCTGAAGCATGATTTCTGGAAAGACTTTTTGCATTAGTATATGTTAAATACTTTGTTACCATTTTCTGCTGTATTCACTGTCTTGGTGCTGAGAGGTGCTGTCTGCTTTAATCTCTATGCTGAATTACAGAGATACATGATCAAATAAAGTCAAGACAAGAATCAAGCCTCATAAAAATCTTGCCTACAGCATGTACCAAAAAAAGCCAGTCGTGCCAAGGCTATGCAGGCCAAGCGAAGCCAGGGGTTGTGCAATTATCGAGCAGAGGTTGAGATTTCTGACAAAAACAGGGACCTCATTGAAAATGTAAGCATAAAAATGAAGCCTCATTAAAAAAAAAAAAAAAGGTCATTTTGATACTTCTCTAATGTGAACATTGAAAACCATGGCTTCTGACCTGCAGTATTTCCTTCCTCTGTAAAGCCCAGGATAAAATAGATTTTCCATTCTCAGATTTTCTGGGTTGGTCACTTTGGCTCCAACTTAAACCAAGTTTTCAAACAGTTGCATCAGACCAGAATGTTCCACACTTTGCTGTTGCCTGACTGAGGACAAAGATCCATTCTTTTATTCAGGGAACATTTATCCAAGCCTACTATGTGATAGTGAGGTCCTCAGCTAGACTCAGGCCAAGGCGATAATGCATAAGATGCCACGAGGTTGGCCAGCCTTCATGTTAAAGAAGATCATCAGAGAGGACAGGTTGGGAGCCAGGGGTGTGGAGAAGCTTTGCTAGTGTGCGTGCAGGCCCGTAGAACCACCAGCAGGAGATCTTGGGGTTCATCAGAGTCCAGTGAGGGCTCAATTAACCCAGCAGTGCAAACGGCTCTGGCTGCCCCAGTGCAGGGGCACGTGGGGGCTGCCCTTGGGAGCAGCCTGAACTAGGAAGAGCTGTGAGAGAAAGGTTTTGTACTAAGAGGAGGATGAGATGCTCCCTGGTTCTTACAGCAGAATGTGATTTGCACGTTTGAATTATTGTGTGGACTGGAAGGTATATGAAACCTATTAGGTTCAGGACCAGGTTGGGTGTGGCTGGCCTGGCTGATCAGGGAGCTAGCAGGGTAGTGGGCATGCATGTGTGGTGAGAACAGGGAGCTCATGGTTGGGACTCGGGGAGGCTCAAAGATGTCAAGGCAGCGCTCGGAACCTCAGGCCTTAAGGGATAGCCTGTTAGGTTTCTTATTGACAATTTCCCTTTTGTGTCTATTTGCCATCGGGAACCCAGGGATAGCTCTGAGGGGAGGGACCAAATTTCTGCAACTGACAGTCTAACTACAGGCATACAATCAACACCTGCTGCTCAGCTGTTGTGATGTCTATTTTCTTTCTGTCTGTCTGGCATGCAGGCCCCCTTCGTCCATAATACTATTCCAGTTGAGGGGAACTACAACCCCTCACTCTCAGTCCATTTGGTCCTGAACTTTTGATGAGTTTCAACCCTCTCCCAGGACTCCTGGGAGGGGCTGTTGACCTAAAAGTGACCAATCAGAGCATTCTATCACCCTGGACACGTGATTGGTTCAGAACCAGACATGTGACCCAGGCCAGGCTCGCCTTTGGGATTTTGCTAATAAAATTTAAAGAAACCTGTTTCTCAGTGGAAATTGTCTCAGTCCTGTCTGGCTGCCAGGGCAAAATATCATTGACTGGGTTTCTTGTTAACAATAAAATTTATTTCTTGGGGCACCTGCGTGGCTCAGTCGGTTAAGCCTCCCCCTTCAGCTCAGGTCAGGATCTCACACTCAGTGAGTTTGAGCCCTGCATGGGGCTCTATGCTGACAGCTCAGAGCCTGGATCCTGCTTCAGATTCTGTGTCTCCCCCTCTTTCTGCCTCTCCCCTGCTCATGCTCTGTCTTTCTGTCTCAAAAATAAATGAAAACATTAAAAAAAATTTTTTTTAAACAATAAAATTTATTTCTCACAGTTTGGAAGACTGGAAAGTCCAAGATTAATGTGAGGTTGGATCCAGTGTCTGGTGAGAGCCCATTTCCTGGTTCATAGACTGCTTTCTTTTCCTTGTATCCTCACATGACTGGAGAAGCAAGGGAGTCATCTTTCATAAGGGCACTAATCTCATTCATGAGGGCCCCACCCTCACTGCTTTACCACTTCCGGAAGGCCTTACCTCCCGATACCATCACACTGGAGATTAGGTTTCAACACATGAACTTGGGGGCACAGAACAAGGAGAGAGACAGAGAGGGAGAGAGATAATACATAATTTTTAGCTTCCCAATCCAGCAATGCTGGAATTGGAAATATCCCTGAATCTCTCAGTCAAACAAGCCAACAAATTCTCCCTCTTTTAATATTTTGGCTTCAGTTGATTTGACTTGTGCTGCTGTCACTTACAGCTAAAACCTGCTGGTTCTTTGAACAGGAATGCAACAATGTGTGCTAACATGCTGGTGATTTAATTTATTGCATTTCTATTATTATTTTACCTAAGTAACACAATGCAACAATGGCTTATAAACCACCCTGGGCCCCCAACCTTGCTCCAGACATAACTTCCCTCTTTCTGTTCTTCAAACAAAATGAGCTCAGTCTCATCTTGGGGACTTTATTCTTCTTTCTGCCTGAGACACTCTTCCCCAGGTCTTCACTCCTTCAGCTCCTTTGTCACCCAGCTTAAGTGTCACTGCCTCAGAGAAGCTTTCCCTGAAACCCTAGTTAAGGTCTCCACTCTGTTACTCTATTTCATGGTCTTGCATTATTTTCTTCATAGTCTGTTTTTCTTCATAGTTATTTTCTTCATCATCATCTGATATTTTCTTGTTTATACATTTTTTGCCTGTCTACATGACAAGAAACTTCATGAGAACATGGATCTTCCTTGTAATCCCAGTACTTAGAACAGTGCCTGGCACACAGTAAGAGCTCAGGAAGTGTTGGTGGAATGCATCAATGAACAACCACATGTGTGCCTACTGTTTATGTAGGTACATTTGGTGCTTATGTAGATTACTGAATCTTCAAAATAAACCTTCAGTAAGGATTGTTATCATCTTACATGTACAGAAATCAAGGTTTGGAGAGACTGAGAAACTTGCCCAATTTTCCCACTTGGGAAATGGCAGAGGTGTGATTTAAACAGAGGACATTTGACTCTAAAATGTGTGGCCTTGGGGCACCTGGGTGGCTCAGTAGTTTGAGCATCCGACTTCGGCTCAGGTCATGATCTCATGGTTCATGAGTTCGAGTCCTGCATCGGGCTCTGTACTGACAGCTCAGAGCCTGGAGCCTGCTTCTGATTCTGTGTCTCCCTCTCTCTCTGCCCCACCCCTACTTGTACTCTGTCTCTCAAAAATGAATAAACATTAAAGAAAAAAAAAACTTAAAATAAATAAATAAATAAAATGTGTGGTCCTACCTTTTCAGTGACTCCCAGATTTGTCTCAGTATTCTCAAATTCTAAAGATAAAATTCTTTGCTAGATTTGAAGTTGCAATTTGGGAATGATTTGTATGATGTGGCCACCACAGAGAGAACTGACTTTTCTCTCTATGAGCTTTTGAGGGACATATAGGCCTAGAATAGGTCTAAATGGACTTCCTAAGAAATATGGTAGAGCCTGGTAATGCCTGGGATGCGCATTGAAAGAAATTACTGAGGGGGAACTATGATGTTTCCCACCTTTAGAAGAAATATCTATGACAAAAATACACAAGCCAAGAGGACAATAGAGATCATGATATCATATGCATGGGGTAGATGTGAATGGGATACTGGAGAAGGGGAAGATAGTGAACGCACCTCCTCTTTGGATGGAGTATAGAAAGTGAACAGAATAACCTCAAGGTTTGGAATTCCTATAATTGACATGTGAATGTATTGTTGGTTGTGGAGAGAATCACAGAGTCTGAATAAACTGTGCCAAAGAAAAAAAATACAATATAACAAAATGACAACATATAATAGAAATCGAAAGACTTATTTGAAGTTCAATTGCATAAAACATCCAGCTGTCAAAGATTTGATTTCTTACATTTTAAAGTTTATTTAATCTTTATGTAGACTTTGACATTTAGAATACAAATTGAGCAAAAGAAAGTTCTTTTATCCCCTTCTTTGAGAACCTGAATTCATCCTTTTCATCATCAAGCATTCAAGAATAAAAGCCCCCACGATATTCAAATAAGAAAAGTGACAACAACATTTTTAAGGCCTGGAAAAGATGTAATAGGCAATGTTAGAAGTTAAATGTGTGTGTGTGTGTGTGTGTGTGTGTGTGTGTGTGTGTTTTATGTTTTGATATTTAGGAATAGCCACATGGCCACATGGCAGCCATGGACCCTATTGTTTTGTGTAGTAACCAGAAGCACTTTATTTTCTGTGTTTTTTCCTCAATTCAGAACAATGATCATCTGAAAACATACATACTTATAAACATGTTACAAATAATTTTAACAGTGTCCAATTTGAAGAGTTGAATCTACTATTGTAAGATACTGCAACCATCTTTTCTGCTAGTTATATGAATTCCATATGATGGCTACTATTGAAGAGCTGAGTAAATTACAGGATATTAAAATATTTTATCACTTAAAAATTTTTTTATCTTAAAATATTTTTAGACTTGCCAAAAGTCTAAAAATATTTAGACTTTGCCAAAGTCTAATATTTAGTCTAATTTAGACTTTGCCAAAGTCTAATATTTAGACTTGCCAAAAGTTGCAAACATCATATGGATAATTCACCCAGCTTCCTCTAGGGTTATCTTATGGAAGGATAGTGCAATGATCAAAACCAGGAAATTAACATTGATGTAACATTATCAACTAAGCTACAGGCCTTATTTAAATTTTGCCAATTTTCTCACTAAGGTCTCTTTTTTGCACCAGGATCCGATCCTGAATCCCATTTTGCATTTAGCTGTTGGATATTTTGTAGGATTCCCCTTGATTTGTCTTTGTCCGATATTCTTTCATGATTAGACTCAGGTTATAGCTTTTTGGCAGGAACACCAAAAAAGGGATGTGCCCCTTCCCATTGCATCATATCATGGGGTACATGAAGTCCAAATGCTTTGTTACAGTAATGCTGGCCTCGTTCCCTCGGTTAAGGTGGTGTCTGCTGTGTTCCTCTATTGCAAAATTCCTATTATTCTGTTGTAATTAATAAATATCTTGTAGGGAACTACTTTGAGGCTATGCAAATGTCCTGTTTCTCATCATTCTTTTACCCATGAATTTTTTGCATCCATTGATAGTTCTTGCCTGCAATAAATAATTAACTGTGGTGTTTGCCTAAAGGGGGTTTATGTATTGCTCTCATTCCTTCTGCATTTTTTTCGTGGGAATTCTCCTGTAAGCAAGATATGTGCTTTCTCCCCTATTCAATTTTTTTTAACCAATTATTTATTTATATCAGTACGGGCTCATGGATATTTATTTTATTCTATAGGTTATAATCCAATGCTAGTGTTATTTGCTACTCAAATCATTCCAGGTTTTGCCATCGGTAGCTCTTTCAGGTGAGCTCCTGTGTCCCTTTGACATGTCCTTGTCATTTTTTGAGCAGTTCTTTGCTGTCTGGCACCATAGATTTATCTAGTTTGTTTTCCTTTCCCAGTCCTGGAGTCAACCATCTCTCCAAGGAGTCCTGGTTACTTTTACTGCAATGGAATTTACATCTGGGTGATTATCATGAAACTTGTAATAGAAAAAGGATGCACATGATTTATCTCTCTTTGCATGCATACATCAATGATTTTAACTCTAAAAAGCCTGTAATGTACAGTACAAACTGGCTTATATTTGTGTTTTTAGGTTTAATTTAAAATGTGGAGATTTGATTTTCTGAAATATTTACAAGTCATTATGTCCTATGTCAGAGTTACAAGTAAAATATACAAGTAAAGTAAGTAACTTTACAAGTAAGATGTAGTTTTTATATGTGATATTTCTAAAAAAAGACAGGGAGTTATATATGGAGAATTCACTAATTTGGGGTAACACATTTAAAACATTCCATTTTTTACATCTTCTTTTAATGTTTATTTTTATTTTTGAGAGAGAGAGCATGAGCAGAGGAGGGGCGGGGGGGGGGGGTCTGAAGTGGGCTCTGCGCTGACAGCAACAAGCCCAATGAGGGGCTCAAACTCACCAACCATGAGATCATTATCTGAGCTGAAGTTGGACGCTCAACTGACTGAGCCACCCAAGTGCCCCTACATCTACATCTTTTTTTTTTTTCCAACGTTTTTTTATTTATTTTTGGGACAGAGAGAGACAGAGCATGAACGGGGGAGGGGCAGAGAGAGAGGGAGACACAGAATCGGAAACAGGCTCCAGGCTCTGAGCCATCAGCCCAGAGCCTGACGCGGGGCTCGAAGGACCGCGAGATCGTGACCTGGCTGAAGTCGGAAGCTTAACCGACTGCGCTACCCAGGCGCCCCCATCTACATCTTTTTTTAATTGAAGTATAGTTGACACAGAATATTACATTCATTTCAGATACACAACGTAGTGATTCAAGAAGTCTATACATTATAGTATGCTCACAAGTGTAACTACCATCTGTCACTATGCAACGCTATTACGATACCATTGATTGTATTCCCTATGCTGTACCTTTCATCCCCAGGACTTACTCATTCCATAACTAGAAGCCTGTATCTCCCGCTCCTCTTCCGCCATTTTGCCCATCCCCCCACCTTCCTCCCCTCTGGCAACCATCAGTTTGTTCTCTGTGTTCTCTGGTCTGTTTCTGCTTTTTGTTTGTGTGTTTGTTTAGTCATTTGTTTTGTTTTTTAGATTCCATGTAAAGGTGTAATTATATGATATTTGCCTTTCTCTGATTTCACTTGGCATAATACCCTCTAGGTCCTTCCCTGTTTTTGCAAATGGCAAGATCCCATTCTTTTTTTATTTCTTTATGTGTGTGTGTGTGTGTGTGTGTGTGTGTGTATACACATTAAAACATTATATATACACATATAAACATTTTCTTTATCCATTCATCTAGTGATGGACATTTGGGTTGCTTCCATATATTGGTTGTTATAAATAATGCTGCAAAAAACACAGGGATACATATATTTTTTCAAATTAGTGTTTTCATTTTCTCTGGGTAAGTACCCAGTAGCAGAATTGTTGGATAATACGGTATTTCTATTTTTAATTTTTTGAGGAACCTCCATACTGTTTTCCACAGTGGCTCCACCAATTTGCGTTCCCACCAACACTGCACAAGTGTTCCTTTTCCTCCACATCCTCGCCAACGTTTGTTATTTCTTGTCTTTTTGGTTCTAGCCATTCTGACAGGTGTAAGGCAATATCTCTTTGTGGTTTTGATTTGCATTTCCCTGATGATGAGTGATGTTGAACATCATTTCATGTGTCTTTGCATCTTAAAACCTTCCACTTTTGAGGCACCTGGGTGGCTCAGTCGGTTGAGTGTCTGACTTTGGCTCAGGTCATGATCTCACAGTCTGTGAGTTCGAGGCCCGTGTCAGGCTCTGTGCTGACAGCTTGGAGCCTGGAGCCTGCTTTGGATTCTGTGTCTCCCTCTCTCTCTGCCCCTCCCCTGCTCATGCTCCGTCTCTCTCTGTCTCAAAAATAAATTAAAACATTTTAAAAAATGTTTAAAAACCTTCTACTTTTAATTTACACGCATGCAAAACTGAGACTTCATGAAACATTTTTATTGAGCCCCTTTGCCTGGTTCACAACATATTTAATAAATATTAACTTTGTGTAAGTGTCAGGGACACAAGATTGAATATGGCCCCTATCTTTAAGAAACTTACAAATTAAAACCCCTTTGAGGTTCCCCTCCTTGAGATAAACTTACCTTTTTCTACTAATCCATTCTTTTTACTGTCCATCCCTCTCATCATTCTTCTGCTCCATAAGCTATTTCTCTTTTTCTCCATCCCATATATTTCAACTTCAAAATTCTGCTTACATTTCTCCTCCTCCAGAAAGCCTTCCTGGCACTGTCCAGTGTCATCTGGTTGTGTCTTTCTCTAACCCCACAAGGCTAAGGACATTTTTGTCCCACGGGCACTTCAATTTCAACATGAACAGAATGGAACTCATCACACTCTCCTTGTTCAGCCCCTTCAATCTCATCTTCCTCCACTAGTGCTCCCCACTTCAGTGATGCTGCTGTTATCCACTCGGGAGCCCAAACCAGAAACCTGGGGGTAAACTGAGGCTCCTCTCCCTTCCCTAACCCCAGATTCAATGACAGAAAGCAGGTCAATTCTACCTTCTAGCTGGCTCTTTGTTTTGCTTCTGTCTTCTTGCTGTCAGGCAACTTTTTTTCATTTAGGCTTTCTGTCTTCCTTAACTCACTTACCATCTGTCTTAAGTGGGTCTCCTGAAAAGAAGATCCCCAAAAAAGGATTTGGGTGTGGGTAGCTTATTTGGAAGGTGATCCTGGCAAGGGTTCTGAGGGAGTGGTGATGTGACACAGGGGAGATGAGGAGAGACAATAAAAAGTGGCTAATGAGGGGGTCACCACAGAGGACGACTGGAGCCCAACCCACTGTGACCCCCCCCCCCACCCTTGAGAGACTTTGGGGAACATGCTTCAGAACTGTCTTCTTGAGACATGAGGAAGCTGCGGCCAAAGTGACCCAGAGACACAGGAAGCCATCAGCATGTATGGGGCAGTCGGTGGAGACCTCTGGGGATGGGAAGTGTGTGTGGGGGTGCTCAGGTAGCAGCGGCTGTGCCTCCTAACTGGCCATACTGCTTCTGGTCTTGCGCTCTCTCACCTACTCCCAACCATTGCCCTAGGTGATCCTTGTAAAATGCCAAATAGATCAAACTATTCCACCATTTCAAATTTGTACTTCCCATTGCTCTCAGAAGGAAATGCAAATGGGGGCACCTGGGTGGCTCAGTTGGTGAAGCGTCTGACTCTGGATTTTGGCTCAGGTCATGATTTCACAGTTCGTTAGATCGAGCCCCATGTAGGGCTCTGTGCTGACAGTGTGGAGTCTGCTTGGGATTCTCTCTCTCTCGTTTTCTCTGGCCCTCCACCATGCTCTCTGTTTCTCTCAAAATAAATAATTTAAAAATTATATATATGAGGCCTAAATGGCCTAGCCTGATATGTTAAGGCTCTGTACGGTCTCACCCTTCCAGCCTTATCTCCTACCACTCCCCAGCACTTAATCCAGACTCCAGGCTTCAGGCACATCACACTAGCCGTGGTTTCTCTCTTGAGCCACACTCAAGGGTCCCTGCACAAAGCAGTCTTTGTGCCTAAAGGCTGCTCATAAATATTTAAGGAGCAATTCCTTCATTGCCTATTATGCACCAGGCACTGTGCTAGACATTTTGATCAGCAAAGAACGAATCACAGCTCTGGCCTTCAAGGAGCTCACTCTCCAAAGGGGAGGAGACAGACTTCTACATAAAGAAATGCTTATGCTTCAACTAGGTGCTAGAAAATGATGCCTACGTGGAGACTTGATGGAGATAAAGGGGGTTTACTGTGCACACAGAAAGAAACAGCTTGGTGTATGCAGAGGAACTTCTTAGATTTCTGAATGGGGCTGGTGAGTGGTCTGGCAGGAAGAGGTGAGGCCAAGGCTGCCAGGTGGTCAGGGATCCCTGCCTCCAGGGGAGCCTGGCCTTTGTTCTTCAGATCAAGACACAACGAGAGGGCCTCATTGTCATCTTTCTGGACACTTTGGAGATTCACTATGGGACTGCCTCCTCTAAGGAGCCATCTTCTGTGCTTTCCTAGTGCCCTCAGAACCCCCTCTTGGTGGTTAGCAGGCTGAGTTTTAAGGTGTATGTCTCCCAGGGCCCGCCAGCCCCGTTGAAGGAAGTGTTGCTCTTTCTCACCTCCCTGTCACAGTGCCTACTACAATGCTGCTAAGTCCTTTCAGTTCAGACATTCCTGGCCTCCAGAGTGCTTTAAGCAGGCCAGAAAGAGCTGGAGGACTCAAAGATGCTGCTCGTCATAAGCTCCCTCCAAACCAATTTCACATGTAAGTGTTCCACACATGGTCTATGCCAAGCTGAGTGCTGGAAGTTGCTGGAGACACTGAACTTCAGATATGTACTTTTGAGACCAGAACAGAAGCTGTGATGATTTCCTAAAACTGATTATTTTAACTACAAATAGTGATTATGTTTTGCGACTGTATTTTACTATAGCTGTGCTCTAGAATTTTTAAACTTACTCTTATTTCTCTCCATTTTCTTCCTCTGCTTTCCTTTCTTTTTATCATACCCTGAAATTCTCAGACAAGGGCTTTGACAAGCAGGAGGTGGGGAGAGAGGCACTCTCTTAGGTGATGTAAACATTTTTTTTTTTTTTTTCATTTCTACTTTGGCTGGAGCCATGACCAAGCTCTCTGGTTCTCTGGAGTGACCCACAGCATTTGAATGGGAACGCAGGCAGTCTGAGCTAGTCTTCTGTGCCCTGGGATGGTCATGAGGTGGAGTAATGGAAGTCTGTTCTACATGGCCCCTTTTTTTCCAGGGTGAAGGGCAGGTGGGAATGACGGAGCTACTGATCACTGTCCCCTCCACCTCAGAGCCTAGGCTTTGAAGTAAAAGTATCAAACTCTTCTATTTTCGTGGAGCAAAGAAGTCAAATGTAGCTGCCTTTGCAGCTTCTGGCAGGTTAAAAAACATGCATTTGCACATGACTTGCTGATTTACACCAAATTTTAATGTGTTTCCAAAACTTCCCTATAGTCCTTGACTTACACCAAATTTTAATGTGTTTCCAAAACTTCCCTATAGTCCTTTACTTACACCAAATTTTAATGTGTTTCCAAAACTTCCCTATAGTCCTTGCTGCTGGCTCTTCTGGAAAGTGATACTGTGGGGCTCTGAGCAGAACTCTGGATTTATTTTCCAGCGTCTGGTGTTTATGTGCCGCTTTTGTGTTGGGTTCTCCCCAGTACGTTGCCCTGTCCTTGAGAGAGGAAGCCTGCGAGCCTCCAGCTTCCTCTGTAACTTCCCAGTTCCTTTGCCCGTCCTCTGCGCATCTGCTTAGCCACCCCAGTCACTCTGTTTCAAAGTGCTGCGGTCCTGAGTTTCTCTTTCAAATGAAAATAACCATTTGGCTCTGTGTTTATTGCATAGGCACCTCTGGGTGCAGAAATAGGCAGTGTGGCTGTAGAAACTCTCCAAGGGTTAGCAGGCTTCAAGATGCAGGGACCAACAATGGCTCGACAAAACCAATAACCCCACAAAACAGAAGGGCAGTCCCAAGCATATCTCCTTTGCACCTCTTTCAGAAAAGACAGTATGCAGAGTGGTTGGGAGTTCAAGTCCTCGGTGCCCTCTTAAGCTGTGACCTCAAAGGGTCACTTTAGCGCTCAGCTTCCCTTTCCTCTTCTGTAAAATGGGAATAGAAACTGAATCTACTTCTTGGGGATGTTGTGAGGGATATATGAGCTATCAGATGCAAAACGTTCCGCGCAGTTTGGCGCTCAAGCAGTAGGCTTCCGATGCCTATTAGTAATCGGCTATTACTAGGAGGTTGTGTCTCTCCCGGGACCGGGGGCGCTTGCCTCGCCAGCCTGAAAGGGGTCGCCCACTCCAGGCCCCTTCAAGTACTACTCCCTCGGGGCCTGGGCCCAGATCCCAGCCGCCACGGCGCGCCAGGGACCGAAGTCCCATTGTGCTTGCTCAGTGAGGGTGACAGGGGCGGCCGCCCAGACTCGAGCACAGGTGCGGCCCTGACCACAATGAGGGCGTGGGCGCGTGCGTGGCGAGCAGAGGTCTGCAGGGGGCCAGTGTGGCCGACCGCGGGGCGGGGTCGCGGGGGGGGGGGGGTAGGGAACGGGTGCTGGCGCGGCCCCAGGAGCTCGGCAGGAGGCGTCTGGGCCGTCCCGGAGGACCCTGCCTGGCACCGGACTCCGGGCGTCTGCCGAACTCGCGCCCGGGAGACCCGGCCCCGCCCCCGGAGCCCCGCCCCTCGGTGCCCCCGGTTGGCTGGAGCCGGCGGCCACGCGCGGCGATTTGCCACGCGCCGCGTCATTGAAGCCGCTCCTGGTCCCAGCCCCCGCGGGCTGGTCAAGGAGGCAGCGGCGGGGGGAGGCTGGGGCTGTAGGGCGCGACGCCGCCGGGCCGCCCCGCCCTGGGAGGCGCCCAGGCCCTCATCAAGTGACCAGTATCCCTTCCAGGAGAACACGGTTCTTCACAGGGAAGCGAGCTCCAGCCTGTAGCCCCGGCGCCAAACCGCCGTCATCTCCTTCCTGTGCCGGGTGATCCGTCTCCTCACCCACCCGGAAAAACATAGTCCGCCCCCCGCGTCCTTGTGGAGTAGCGCTTGCTTCCACTGACTCTCTTTGCCCGTACCCTCGTCTTTCCCATTCCGAGTACTCTAGGACCCACCGAGAGGATAAGTCAGCGCTGAAGAGAAACCTCGAGGGAAAAGAGAGAGACAGGGAGCCGAGGGGAAGGGAGGGAAAGGCGAGGCTGGCGGAGGGACACCGAGGACCGCGGCCGTAGTGCGCACGCGCGGCGGCAGGAACGAGTTCCGGTCTGGCCGGGGCCTGTCTCCTAAAAATAGCCCCGGTGTGGGGATCCGTGCGCGGATGTCCCGGCGAGTCCCGGGCTGAAGGAGGCGGCTCCGGGCGGCGCGGAGCGCTGGTGGCTGGCCCGGGCTGCAGCGTGTGCGCGCCCGTCAGCTGCGCCGGAGACACGGTGAGGGCCGCGGCGGCGGGGCTCCGTCCACCGGGCCGACGGTGCCGGAGGGGGCGGCGTCTCGGCGAGGGGGCCGGGTAGGGGCCGGGGGGCACTGGGGCGGGGGGCGGCGCGGCCGAGGAGGGGCGCCCGCGGGGCTCCGGGGACAGCAGGGCAGGGCGGCGTCCGGCTGGCAGGGGGCCGGGGTCGCGGGCGCGCGGCGGCGGGGCGGGTGGGGTGCGGGGAGGCGGCGTGGGGTGGTCGCGCGGGGTCTGCGTGGAGGGGCGAGGCGCCCGCGGTGGTGGGGGCGGGGTGCCCCGAGGGCGGGCCCGGGGTCTGACCGCTGTCGCGCGGGCCGGCGGAGGGAGGCTCGGCCGCGCGGGTTCGGCGCGAGGAGCCTCCCCGTGCGCGCACGGGGCTGGGGGGCGGTGGTGGACGGCGCCTTCTTGAAAGTTGAGGGACTTCTCTGGGGGCCCGGAGTCTCTCCGGGGGGTTCCGCCCGAAGGCCCGTTTCCTCCTTCTTGTCCTCCGCGGCCCGGGTCTCCCCAGAGGGATTGACCCCTCGTGCCGAGGGCGCTCTGCGCTTTGGTCGGACTTGAAGAAGTTCCCCCACTTCTGCTTTGGGAGAAGGTTGGTCGAAGCGGGCGGAACACTGAGGTCCGAACTCTGGGCGCGTGTGTGCAGATGTCAGTGGCGGGGTCGGTATTTGGGGCGGCCCGGGCCGGGGGCACCTGCGGGGTGCGGACGCCCGCGGGTTCTGGGAGACGTAGCGGGGAAGGGGAGGCTACAGAGGGAACAGCGAGCTACCCCTGACATCCCGGTAGATCCCGGCTCCCAGGAAAGGTTTTATGTGGTAGAAACTTTGCCTTTTAGTTCGATATCCTCTGTCTTCGAACAGCGGGGATTAAGTCGGTAGGTGAGGTAGTGCAAACAAGTTTGGAAGAGGTGAGCATCTCTGAATTAGAAAAACAGATCTCCCCTCCCTCCCCGTGGAAGTGTGACTATAAAAACATTCTTCAGACCTGAAGTGTGGCTCCAGAGGTACGAAGCGAGCCCCCCCCCCCCCCCCCCCGCCGTCATGGTCCAGCAGGGAAACCGCGTGTAGACTGAAGAATTGCGGCAGCGTTGACCTGCATTTTAGTTGACAGTAAGATTGGTATTGCAATCAATGCGCTATTTGAAAGGCTTGCTGTGATGTGACAATGGTGTAAGTATTTTTGAACAAATGCCTAAGATTTTTCAAGTTGTTTTTTTTTTTTTTTTTTTTTTTTTTTTTTTTTAGCACAGCTTGTTTCCCCTGTGTCTCGTATCATCTTTTACTATATGAAGAGAAGGTTCTCCAAAGCTGTAATTAGGTGTACATTACACAAGAGTACTTTCCCTTTAAGAATCCAGCTGTGTTGTTTTGGCAATTGCCAAGTGCTCCAGTTGTCAGTTTTAAAATCTGTTACCTTGGCAGTACTTGAACAGTCTGTGGAAAAGGTAAACAAAATAGCTTGAAAAAAAATCTTTTTTTGAAAACGCAAAAATGGCATCTATTTTAGTATGAATTTAGAAAGTGAGGATTAAATAGCTGTGTTGTGCTGTTATGGCTTTTGTATGTACATTTTTGTTTTGGGGGGTTTTTTTGGGTACATTTTTTGGGGTACATTTGTCTTTACCAAATGGCAACTTTTGTTTTAGGAAGAAAGTCCACAAGGTGTTTAAATTAAAAGGGATGCCAATTTTAGTTAGGCTTTATACCAAACATAAGGAACACTTGTGTCCTATAAATTATTAAGATTAGTGTGTATAATGATACACTAATTGATTCTGGAATCACTTTTAATTCTCAGTGAGCACTGTAAAAAGTTGTGATAATGGTGTTATAATTAAACTCTGAAGAGCTAAAGCTAGTGATTTAAATACTTTGTACAGACCTAGTTTTTAACAATAGTGTTGGAAGTGTTTCCAATAGAAACGTGTTCGTTAAAGCAGTCAGCAATTATGAGTAAAAATATTTTTCTAAACGTAATTATTTGCATATCTGTTTCATTTGATTCACATTTTGTTATATATAAAACCATGGTTTTGTTCATATTGGAACAGAGGGGCTAAAATTATGTTTAACCCCATAAATTACTTCCTAGCAAAAGTTTAAATTCTTGAGGGAGGCAGTGAGAGGTGGGGGGGTGCCCAGTGGAAGGAAAATAGCTCATTGGGGCTCTGAAATAATAATTGTAATGTCACTATGCTGAATTATGGTTTGAGAATAATCTCCTTCCAAATGCTTAAGAGTTTCTATGTTTCCTTAATGGGTATGTGTGACAAAGATTGTTTTTTGTAAATGCAACCGGAAATAGTCTTTTAAAGGTATTGAGTTGTTTTATGGTGGTGATGTTTTATTTTTCAAAGCAATTGCATTATAGTTTTGTATAGGATGCAGTACAGGTTAATATTAATTTTATTAATGTGCAAGTAGTAGCAATATTTGGCTACCAAGAGAAATATCAGTATATTCTGAGGGTGGTTAAGTAATAATAAAAGTGTTTTCTATTAGAAAATAATTCTGAAGTTTGAAATACTTCAGAAGTCTTTTAATAGATTTATGTTCTGATTTAGGAGGAGGAAACTAAGCAATTTGTTTTTGAGCAGTAGCATGCCTTTCAGTCAGGTTTTGGAAGGCCACCTTTTTTTTTTTTCCTTCACTCTCTTCACTGCTTGTAAGTCTGGCAAGAGGAGTTCAGTCTAACATACAATGTTGATGGTCTTGAATTTTCTCTGGGCATTTTCAGTTTCATGTATTTTGTCTTGTAATTAGACTGTACTTTTTTTTTTTTTTTTTTTTTTGAAGAGGTGCTCATGGTGCATATGAATGCTACAAAGTCTAGCTGAAGTTTTCTTTTAGCAGTGATGGAGCACTGAAAATACTGCTTTGTGGGTTGAAAATGATCATTGCTCTTTTCTAGATGAGAGAAAATCTGTGTACATTCTTAGTAAATTGGGAAGTGAGTGCCTAGTTAGATAACCTCCTGCAAAATCAATCTAGTTAGATAACCTCCTGCAAAAGAACACTTTAACACTTCCTGCTGTGTTTGCAAGTCCTTATGAAGGAAGGCTGCTAGACTTTGTCATCATATCTTGGTTCAGATCCCAACTCCGCCACTTACTCATAAGGTGTCACTTATGAGATGTCTTCTGTAAAGTGGGAGGGAGTTATACTACCTGCCCCATGGAATTGTTAGCATTAAATGAAATAATGGGAGTGAGAGTTCTTAGCACACTACCTGAGGCTTAATGTACAAAAGTGCATATCGCCTGATGTCCTTCATCCCTTCCTCTGTACATCCCTTCCTCTCCATACATTTTCCCTTATTTCCTATGAAGACTGTAAAAGTGCTGTATCCGATGCCTCCGTCTGTGACCAAGAGGACTTCATATAATGTGTAAATGCAGGAGATTGCTCATTTACTTTTGGAACATGAAAATCCCAGCATTTTTTAAAATATTTTTTTTTAATGTTTGTTTTTCAGAGAGAGAGAGACAGAGTATAAGCAGGGGAGGGGCAGAGAGAGAGGGAGACACAGAATCTGGAGTAGGCACCAGGCTTTGAGCTGTCAGCACGGAGCCCAACACGGGGCTTGAACTGTGAGATCATGACCTGCGCTGAAGTTGGACACTTAACCGACTGAGCCCCCCAGGAACCCCCCAAATCCCAGAATTTTAAATTTATTGTCAGATTATATATAAAATGTTTAGTTGGCCAGTCTACATTAGGTTTTTGGTTTGCAATCATTGATTGTAACCTCCATAATCTCTCTAAATATTAAAAAAAATTAGAATTCAATGTAAGTATATTCCCTACTCTTCACTGAAACATGTTTTTTGTGAATTATCCGTGCGAGTTGTCTTCAAGATACAGTATTTAAAATTTGAAATTAGAAAAATATTTTTATTTCCTACCTGGAATAGGTATATTTTTAAAAATAGCCTTTCTTTAGTGGGTATCTGTAAGTTTTTATATTTCATTTTACCTGCTCTGTGGAACTAAATGATTTAATCTGTGTATGCTTTATCAGTGTAATCTTTAATAAATGGACCTGTGTCCAGTGTGTTTTTAATTAAGAGTATAAACTCATTTATTATCTCTTGTATAGCATATGTGTTGCCATATATTTAATAAATAATGTATTTTTGTTT
The DNA here is from genome assembly GCF_027475565.1 of Acinonyx jubatus. NCBI lineage: Eukaryota > Metazoa > Chordata > Mammalia > Carnivora > Felidae > Acinonyx > Acinonyx jubatus. The sequence goes on from NC_069386.1 coordinate 17,808,831, forward strand.
GGATGTTTATTTACTGATTTTAGTAATATTTGTATTTATTGAGTTTAATTGATACTTACTAAACTAAATATTTAATATTGAATTGTCTTAATCACTTGAAATCATAAACTGATGAGTTAAAAAAAATTAGCTGGTTTGTGAGGTAGAATATCAACTGTTTGAACATTAGTATATGACAGCAGGTAATTTACTTTATTGGTTTCCTAAGTGATGATGCTGAAAGCCAGAGGAGTTATTAACATGGGTGAAAAACACACTAGTTGATCAGATTTTTAATAAATATCAATGAAGGCACATCTTGTTTTGAATCAATGCTAATTTTATTTTCTTCCTTATACAAAAATGTAAACTTTATGAACTTAAAAAATAATTCAACCATCAGTAAAGTTACATGTTTTGGGAAATATTTTGGTATTGGAGCGCAAATTTATACTGCATGAGCTGGACCTTTTTACCAGGTTATTTTTGTTACAAGCACCATGCATATGCAGGTTGACTTGGATTAGTTTGAGGTATGATTTGTGACTCTTGTAACAAAGGGATACTCTTCATGTAACCTGGTAAAATAACTTGTAACTTTTGGTTTTGTAAAACTCTGGTGCTCTTGCTTACAAGTCTCACCTCTTATTCCCTAGCCATTCGCATTTTACATAGAGACGGGGACTATATTTCTAAAATTTACATCTAAATGTCATTCTTTTAAGGAAAACTTTGAAGGCATATAAAATCAGTAGAGAGGCAGTAATTTAAGGGATAAGATTGAAGACTGCCTAAGTTAGAATACCCAACTCTAGCACCTTGTGTTCTTTGGCAGTTTCTCAACCTTCTTGAGGCTCAGTGTATAAAATAGTGATTATAATATTACCTACTTCATAGGGTTGTTGAGAGGATTAAATGAGATGTTTATTATAAAGCCTTTAGCACAATGCTGGGTACCTACATTTTTTTTTCCTCCTACTGTTACTGTCACTGTTGCTGTTACTTCTGTTGTTGGCATTAATTCATCATGGTTCACTTTTTAATGATTCTAGTCTCTCCAAACTCATCGTCAGCCACTACCCTTCAGTTTCTGTGACCCAGTTAAGGCCAGCTGTTTGTTCTTCCCTGAAAATGCCATATATTTTCATGCCGATGACTCCCACTTTTATTTTTTTACCCCAGAATTTTCCCGAGCCTGATCTCCACTTGGAAATCTAGTTGGAATCTCAAACATAATATTAACCATATGACTGAAATATAGTTATTTATTCCTCTCCCCCAACCTTCCTCCTTCTTACCCCAGACTCTGATGTCTTTACTGGCCCTTACCCATCTCAGTGAATGGCAGTACTCATGTCAAGAACTTAAAAGATATGCCAGGATTCTTTTCTTTTCTCTCAAATCCAGTCCATCCATCCATTCTCTTGTACCTTAAGAATTTATCTTGCGCCAGTCTGCCATTTTAGTCTTTACTGCCCCCTCTTTATTTCAAGGCATTATTATCTCTTGTATGAATTGCTGCAGTAGCTTCCTAACTGGGCTTGTTTCTTCTCTTGCTCCTCAGACGTTGGTTCTTCACATAGCAGCTGTAGGGATCATTTTAATATCCTAAATCATGTCATTACTCTGCTTAAAATCTTCCGATGACTTCCCATTCCTCTTCAAATAGAGTCTGTATTTCTTTCCATGGCCTGAATGGCCCTGAATAATCTTTCTCCTTCTCATTGTTCTTCCCCTGTTTTATTGTGTGCCAGCCACACAGTCCTCTTACTGTTCTTTAAACCTTATATGTCCTTTCCTGTTTTAGGGTCTTTTGCACTTTTTGCACTACTTGCTTGAAATGCTCTTCAGAAGGCTGCATGGCCAAACCCTTTGGAATATGGCCCAAGTCTCACTTTGTCACCCAGCACACCCTTTTTAATGTTGCACTCTGATAGTTACTCTTTTGTGCATCTCACTTACTTCAAGACACTGTAATTTGTACATGTTTTGTTATTCCTTATTTGTCCATTATCTGAATGTAAACTCCTTAAAGGCAGAGGCCTCGTCTGTCTTCTTGATAACGGTCTCCACAGGCGTTAGCACACTGTAGGACACTCGGAAGACAGAAAAATTTGAATTAATGCTTATGTATCTTTGTGCATGTTTTTGCTGGAGATTGGAATGCTCTTACCTTTAAGTTGTGGCTCAGGTGTCAGGTATGGTACCAATTTTAGTCTCTAGACAAAATTTGTCTCCCTTGCTCTTGATACAGACACAATTTGAAGAGTAATTCCATTTTTAGATTTAAAGGATTATAATTGACGTCATTTTCTTCTGCTGTGCTGAGTTCTTGTGTCAGGGACTATTTTGTTCTTTGTGTATGCTCAGGACCTACCAGTCTATCATGGTACATAGTGAATGTTCAGTAAATGGTGAATGGAAGTTGTCTTAATCAACTAAAATGACTGACCACAAACCAGTGTACCCACATCAGACTTTCAAAATTATAAAGGTACTTTTCACTACAAAGTACTGCCTTACGTATTTTCTATACATATTAACATGTTGTCGTCATCATTTTGGGTCAGGACAGGAATCCCAGAGCTGTTGAGCACAAGTGGCATTTCCTGAGATTCCGTGTGCCTTCTTTCTGGACAGCGAGTAGCCATCTTGTCTGAGGGCTCTATTTCCAGTTTCAAATGTGTAACCTAGTAAAAACGGTGTTAGAAATTACAATTAGTTACTGGTTGTTCCTTACTAACATTCTCTCTCTCCATCTTATCCAGCAGATTCCATGTTATTTCAGAAAAGCTAGGGAGATGTGCAAGTTAACATGGTATATGTGAAATACAATACTATTTCTGCTGTATTGCTAAAGAAGATTTATCAAAGAGCTTTTGTGGCCAATATCAGGAACTTAACCACCATTTGTAATAGTGAAAATCATTCCACATTATACACAGCTGATTTATAAATGGGCTTTTTAAAACATTTGGGGACTGCTTTAGTAAAATGTTTATCTTAATACTGAAAATTTTTTTCATAACAGTATTAAACTTAATTTGACATGGATTATGAAAGGAAAAGGAGAGAAGAATCTGGGAGTTAAGATTTTGTTTTTCACAAATGACTTTCGTCAAAGTAAAGTTTCAGCATTGGCAGGTTTTTTAACAAAACATTTTGTCTTAAAAAAATTTACAGAAAAGTTTCAGGAATAGTACAGTGAACTGTCATATACTGGTCACCTAGAGACACTAATTGTTACTGTTTAGCACAATTGCTTTATCATTTTTTATATTTGCAGAGTGGCCCTGAAGTCTGGAAATAGATATTACTGTTTTATTTATAGCTTTAAGCTCCTTGATTACATCTTCTGGAGTATGCTCTAGATGTAAGTTTATTCAGTTAAAATCAGAGGCAAATCATTTGAGGCAAAACCTTACAGATGTGTCTAGGGGATAGATGGAATCTTGCATTAATGCATTGTGTACCTTTCTAACAAGGAAAACATATTAATATTATACAATGTCATTGAACATTAACATGTAATAGCAAGAATCCATTCTGTTGATCTCTTTTTCCTTCTTCCTCCTTTTCTCCCTGTTTCCCTTTTTCTTCCTCTTCCTCTTATAATTTTATTATTGAACATTTGAGAATATGTTGCATACATCATGGTCCTTTATCCTTAAATTCTTCAGTTGATATCTCCTAAGAACTAAGACATGTTCTTATATAACATGTAAGAATAGTATGATGGATTCAAGAAACTTAATATTGATACTGTAATTTAGTCTATAGTTTATGTTGAAATTTCTTCAGTTGTGCCAATAATACATTTTAATAGCATTTTTTCTAAATAGTCTTTCAACCTTTTTCTCTTTTTCCTGAAATTAATAGTTTTGAAGAGTACAGGCCCTTTGTTTAGTAGGATGTCATCAGTTTGGGTTTGTCATATTGCTTCTTTGTTAGATTCAAGTTACGCATTTTTGGCAGCAATACAAAATAAGTGATGATATACCCTCAGTGCATCACATCAGGAGGCAATATGATGTCAAACTGATGGTGATGTTTACTTGGATCACTTAGTTAAGGTTTGCCTGCCAGATTTCTCTATATAAAAGTTATCATTGTCCTCATTGTTGTTATTGAATAATCTGTGGGGAGGCACTTTCAGACCGTGTAAATGCTCTGTCCTCCCCAAAACGTTCACATAATTCATTGCTGATTCCTTTCTGAGTCTGTTATTACTCATTCGTTCCAAAATGGTGTTTGTCTAGCTATTCGTCTGCATTTTATTAGTTGGCAATCTGTTGTAAAGAAGAGCTTTTCCTTCTCATTTGCTTACTTAATATAAATTCATAGTTTTTTTTTTTATTAAGTAGATTATACTCTGTTACTATCAGTATTTTGGTATTCCAGATTAACTCAGGTTTGGTCAGTGGGAAATCCTGCAGCCTCCTCATTTTGACACGTTTCTATCATGTTTGGAGTAGTGTCTTACTTTTGGGACATTAAGATATTCCAGGCTCTTCATCTGCTTTTTCGCTCATGTACTAGAATCAGCCATTTCTTCAAGGAGTTCTGTTTTCTCTTCTTGTAAGACTGTTTAGAAACCAGGAACTGGGCAGTTGTTGGTATGCTCCTTTATACTGGAGTTTCACTGTTTCAGAGCCCTGTCAGCTGACCAACCTAAGAAATTTTGAGTTTATGCTGATTTCTCAGACAGTAGATTATCATTTCTCTTTACATTCCTGAAACTCCTTAGAAGAAAAGTCTATTCCTTTGAAAGTGTTAATAATTTAAGTGATTGTTTGCTTTTACTTTATTTTTTTTTAATGTTTGTTTATTTTTGAGAGAGACAGTGTGAGTGGGGGAAGGGCAGAAGGAGAGGGGACACAGAATCCTAAGCAGGTTCCAGATTCTGAACTGTCAGCACAGAACCCGATGTGGGGCTTGAACCCACGAACTACTAGATCATGACCTGAGCCAAAGAAGTCGGATGCTCAAGTGACTGAACCACCCATGTGCCCCTGCCTAGTTTTTCTGTTCAACTTTATAATGGTTGGTTCTTGTTTTCCAAAACATATTTTACGCTTCTTGGGAGTTAGGAATGCTGTTTTATATCTTTTTGTATATTCCCTGATTGTGTTCCACAGTGCCTTGAACATGGTTGATAACCCATGTGTTGCTTATGATACATAATTACAGTAACGACTATTATCTTTATTACTCTTATACTGTGATTAAATATTGTTATGTTTGTTATAACATTCTAGGTAATTTTGTGGAAACTTTGAAGTGAATTTGTTCTGTTTTTGATAACATTGTTATCCTAGAAGAAATGAAAAACTTGAAAGTTTTTCAACTTTAAAAGCTTAAAAACTGGGGCACCTGGGTAGCTCAGTTGGTTAAGTGGCCGACTTTGGTCAGGTCATGATCTCATGGTTTGGGAGTTCGAGCCTCGTGTTGGGCTCTGTGCTGACAGCTTGGAGCCTGGAGCCTGCTTTCGGATTCTGTGTCTCCCTCTCTCTGACCCTCCCCCGTTCATGCTCTGTCTCTCTCTGTCTCAAAAATAAATAAAACGTTAAAAAAAAATTAAAGAAAAAGTTTTGTTTAAAAATAAAGGCTTAAAAACTTAATTCCTGAGATTAAAGTATGTAATTAAAAGAACATCAAAATACCTCGTCTTGGTATTGCTGTTTAATAGTGTTTTGTTCATTAGCAAGTAATAACCTTTCTGGGCATCTCTTTAATTATAAAATGAGATGATATCTAGATCCTTTTAAACTCTGAGTTACCTACTTTATGCTTAATTAGCATTGAATTGTTTATGAAAGTAAAATTAAGTGCCACAGAGTATAGTGGAAAGAATATTGTGTGCCTGGACCATGAGTCATTGGGTTCTAATTTTTTGTAAGCATACTGTTACTTTAGCAATTTATTTCACAGTTTGGTCTTTATTACCTTATTCGTTCAGTCCATTGGTCTAGGTGAATGAGGAATACAGTGAACAGGCTTGGCTTTCATAGATGGCAGTATGGACATATGGTTTTATAATTCATTTTGCTATTCACTTGATGTGTACCATGCAGAGTGCTATAGGAGCATATAGAAGGGGTGATGAACCCAGTTTCAGGGAGGCCAGGAAAGTTTATACCAGAGGAAGTGAGACTTCCATTTAGTTTGAAGCCTCAAGAGCATTTAGCCTTATAAAGAGTGTGGGTAGTTTTACCAGAGCTGTGTTAAGGATGAGAGATACACTTAAGAGAGTTTGGATTGCTTGGAGAAACTCAGTACAGTATGGATGGATCAGGCAGTAGAAGAGAGGGCAGACACTGTAGGAGTAGTGAAAGATGAAGCTGAAGACATAAGTAGGGGCCAGATTATGAAGAGCCCTTAAGCTGTGTTAAGGAATTTGAACTTTAAGGGAAAATTAGAATATCTTAAGCCTGGGAGGAAATTAAAAAGATAATGCTGCACTGGGTGTTATATGTAAGTGATGAATTACTAAATTCCTCTCCTGAAACCAATACTACACTATATGTTAACTAACTTGAATTTAAATAGAATCTTGGAAGAAAAAAAAAAAGATAATACTGATTGCACTGTGGAGAATTCTTCAGAGAGTTAAAAGTGGTAGGCAGGAAGAATAATTAGGAGGGTGTTACAGCAAATTAGTTAAGAGGTAAGGTGGCTTGGACTGTGGTATAGGATGCAGATGGAAGAAATAAGTGGATTTGAGAGATATATAGGGGGGTAGAATAATGGAAGTTTTCAGTGATGGAGGGCATGTGGAAGGTGAAAGAGAAAGAGGAGTTGAGAGTGATGACTAGGATTATGGCTTGGGCAATTGAGGGAATGAGTGGGTAGTTTACTGATACAGGAAGCACAGGAAGAAGAGCAGGCTTGAGGGGACTATGATGAGTTTACTGGTGAGAGAGTGCCTGGAGGATGAAGAGGTGTAGTCAGAGGTGGAAGACTTCCTGGTAATGACAAGACCTCGGGATTTGGCCATGGAATGGGTGTTTGAAGAGGAGTGGAAGTGAAGGTGGGACATGATCGGGAAAGTGTGTGTGTGTGTGTGTGTGTGTGTGTGTATGTGTGTATGTATGTATAGCCAAGGACAGGTCTGTGTCCTAAGGCAGAGTACCCTATTTTAGATGATCTTAAGGTTTTCATTGTTTGGTTTGGAAAACAGAAATGAAAAATTTCAGATAGGGTCTTAGTAAGATTGTCCTATTAAACACAAGAGCGAAAAAAAAAACAAAAAAAAAACCACACACAACCAAAAAAACTCACAACAGTGAAACATTTTTTCCTAAACAGAGTGGGAAACTATTGCCCCAGCTAGCTAAAAGTGTGAATGCTTCTCAGTAGTGGCTAAAAATTATGAAACCTATCAGGTATACGAAAATCAGAGTGAATAATGTAGCGTGAATGTAATGTAAGAATGTAAGAATTTTTATGAATCCCATTGCCCTTTTTCTTCTGCAGAGGTAATCATTACCTTAAATAGGATTTACCTTTTTCATTCATTTTTTAAAAATTTTATCTTTTTAATTTACATCCAAATTAGCATATAGTGCAAAAATGATTTTGAGAGTAGATTCCTTAATGCCCCTTACCCGTTTAGCCCATCCCCCTATCCCCCAACCCCTCCAGCAACCCTGTTCTCCATATTCAAGAGTCTCATGTTTTGTCCCTCTCCCTGCTTTTATATTATTTTTGCTTCCTTTCCCTTAATGTTCCTCTGTTCTGTGTCTTAAAGTCCTCATGAGTGAAGTCATATGATATTTGTCTTTCTCTGACTAATTTCACTTAGCATAATACTCTCTAGTTCCATCCACGTAGTTGCAAATGACAAGATTTCATTCTTTTTGATTGCCGAGTAATACTCCATTGTATGTATATACCACATCTTCTTTATCCATTTATCCATTGATGGACATTTGGGCTCTTTCCATACTTTGGCTATTGTGGATAGTGCTGCTATAAACATTGGGATGCATGTGTCCCTTCGAAACAGCATACCTGTATCCCTTGGATAAATACCTAGTAGCGCAATTGCTGGGTTATAGGGTAGTTTTATTTTTAGTTTTTTGAGGAACCTCCATACTGTTTTCCAGAGTGGCTGCACCAGCTTGCATTGCCACCGACAATGCAAAAGAGATCCTCTTTCTCCATATCTTCGCCAACATCTGTTGTTGTCTGAGTTGTTAATGTTAGCTATTCTGACAGGTGTGAGGTGGTATCTCATTGTGGTTTTGATTTGTATTTCCCTAATGATGAGTGATGTTGAGCATGTGTTTTTATGTGTCGATTGGCCATCTGGGTGTCTTCTTTGGAGAAGTGTCTATTCATGTCTTTTGCCCATTTCTTCCCTGGATTATTTGCTTTTTGGGTGTTGAGTTTGATAAGTTCTTTATAGATTTTGGATAATAACCCTTTATCTGATATGTTGTTGGCAAATATCTTCTCCCATGCTGTTGGTTGCCTTTTAGTTTTGCCGATTGTTTCCTTCACTGTGCAGGATGAGGTCCTGCATTTTGGTGAGGTCCCAATAGTTCATCTTTGCTTTTGTTTCCCTTGCCTCCAGAGATGTGTTGAGTAAGAAGTTGCTGTGGCCAAGATCAAAGAGGTTTTGCCTGCTTTCTCCTCGAGGATTTTGATGGCTTCTTGTCTTACATTTAGGTCTTTCATCCATTTTGAGTTTATTTTTATGTATGGTGTAAGAAGGTGGTCCAGGTTCATTCTTCTGCATGTCGCTGTCCAGTTTTCCCAGCACCACTTGCTGAAGAGAGTGTCTTTATTCCATTGGATATTCTTTCTTGCTTTGTCAAAGATTAGTTGGCCGTACGTTTGTGGGTCCATTTCTGGGTTCTCTATTCTGTTCCATTGATCTGAGTGTCTGTTTTTGTTCCATTCATTCCTTTCATTACATACATTCATTTTTAAGAGCATATATCCATTTATATTGCTAAAAATATATAGTGTTTTTCATGTTTTAAAACTTTATAAAATGATATTGAATTTGCATATCCTTCTGCAGTTTATGTGTCAACAAATAATCCATTGCAATCGCGTTCTTTCAGTATAATGAATTGGATATTAACATTGGAACAAAATGATATGTCATTGATGAATTATACTTTGAATTGCCATGAGAATTATCATAATTTACTTAGTAAGATTTTGTAAAAACTAATCATTTTGTGGGTATTTCTTTTTTTATATTTTACTAAAAAGATACATTGTGCAATAATGTTGGAGATAGAGAAGAGTTGAAAAAATAGTATGACTGTTGCCCTAATGTTGGGCCACTATGGTATAATAATCAAAACCATAAAATTAATATACTATTTGCTAAACTAAATATCTTATGTGAACTTCATCAGTTTTTTTCCTAATGACCTTTTTTTTGGTCCTAGGATCCAACCCGGGATCCCACATTGCATTTATTTTTTATATAGTCTCTTCAAATCTGTGATAATTCATTCCTTTCTCATTCTTCTACCCAGATGCTTCCTGAGGAGTACTGGTCATTATCTTGTAGAATGTCGTCCAATTTGGGTTTCTCTGCTTTCTTAAAATTAATTTGAATTTTGCATTTTTGGCAATAAAACCACTGAAGTAATGGTAGCATATCAGAGAGGTACATTTTATATCAGGAGTACATGATGTCAATATCTGATGTTAATCTTGATTACATAAAGTGGTTTCTGCTGGTTTCTCCATTGTAAAGTCACAGTTTTCCTCTTTGAAAATGATAAATATCATGGGGGAGATACTTTGAGAGTATATTAATTTTCTGTTTCTTGTTTTTAGCACTCATGGGTGCAACTTAACCTGCAACAATTAGAGGATTTTCCCCCACTATCTAATAGTAGATTGTGCCTGTGAAACCTTCTAAAAAGGTGAAATGGTGTAAAGAAGCCATTACCATTAATTTATATGGAAAATTTTTTGAGATTTTTGTTTAAAAAAATAACCTCTTTTAGGCTTTTCTGATACCTTAGAACAAACACATCATGTTAATGGATGTGCAGAATGAATAGAGATAAAGCACAGATGTGCACAAACAAAATTCAAAACTATGGCAGCTTGAGATTAGAGATGCTGAGTGTAGTTACCAGAAAAAGGAGCTTGGTGGTGCTGCTCAGGGTGTGTGCTGCCTCTGTAATGACTCATTGCAAAATAAATGCTGAATACTGTTTTTTGCCTTTTTTCTTTGTTTTTTCTATCTCTATTCATTCTTTGTCTTTTGCCTTTTTTCTTAAAAGAAAAAACTCTTTCCATATTTCTCTCAGGTAGAAAATAGGTGCTGTTGTGGGTCTTTCTAAAATGAAGTGGCTTAATGTAAATTTTCAAAAAGCTGGGGTGGGGGGATACCTGTATTATTGTAATAGTTACCTAATGGCAATTTTGTTTTGTTTTGTTTTTGTTGTTGTTGGTTTTGTTTGGTTTCTTTCTCATTTATCAAATAGAATTCTTCTTAATGAAGAGATGTCACTTCTCTATTCGGTTACTTATTTTATATCATTATAGACTCAAAGGTATTTTATATTGTAGATTATAATTTGATGCTATCATTTTATTTCTCAGATTGTCCAACTTTGGCCATTGAGAGCTCCTCCTGTTTGACTCTTGTGTCTTTTTGACATACTTTCATCTTTTTTTTTAAAAGAACTTCCCTACTTTCTGGTGCTGCAAGAAACTCCAGGCTCATTTATGTTTTACCTATCCCAACCCTGGAATTACTCTCTTTTCCAAAGAGCCCTGACTCCTTTTATTGGAGGATGACATTTAGAATCCAAGATCTGGATGCTGGGTGTGCTCATTGCTTTTGGGGTGTCATTGTCTGTGCCTGCCTTCTCAGCAGAGCTAAGAAAATAGATGTGTGTATATTAACCCACACATATACATCACATTCAGTTCTACTGTAACACAGTATATGTGTTCCTAAAAAATCACCATGCTATGCAAAGTCATGCAGTAAAAACCATGGATGGAGTTCATGGGATCAGTGGAGTTAGCGGAATAGTACTCAAAAACTGTCAGTGACACACAGTAAGGAGGGACCTAATACATTTAGAACAACAGCTTAGTTTTAGACATGTTGAATAGTTAAGCAATACTTGGTAATATGGCATTTCACTATGAAAAGGACATGAAGTTTTCTTATATGAGTGTTAGTATGGCTTGTGAGTGATTGTGAAGCAGTTGGTGGATAGACAGTTATTTGAAATCAGATGAGAAAATAACAGCAAATGTGGATGGATGTGGCTTATAAATCTTGTGGTAGACTGTGGTAGCTCATATTCATTTGAGTTGTTCTTTCTTGGATGCCTTGCAATTTATTCTGCATTTCTAATTTTAGTTTCTCCATTTCTTTTTTGAATTTATTCACCTTTTAAAATTCTCTTTTGTTTTATCCACTTTTTTTTTTTTTTTTTTTTTAGTTTTTGAATTGGTGATTCAAAGTAGTTTTCATATCCTTAAATGTTTGGATGTCTTTGATTTGGAGTATTGACTTACCTTTTTTTCTTGCTTTGAGTTTGTTTTTGGCAGTGGGTTTTCCTCAGTTGGTAAGTGTCAAATTCAGTTTCCTGATTTTTCTGGATTTCACTTTTCTTTTGTTCATTTTTATGGTATTGGGGTGTTTTACAGTATTCCTAGTTTAATGGTGCCCTCTTCTGTCAGTATAGAACAGTCCTATTCAGTTGATTTTTGTTTTAATGGTTGGAGAAGGGTTGTGAGACTTCCAGTTTTATAATTCTCTTTGATCATGCAAGACCTTAAATTTTATCCTTTTTCTGTTTCCTATTACCGTCCAATTGCCAAAGAACTCTCTTCCTTTCCTTCTGCCTGTTTTCTCCCCCAGAAGCTATGTGTTTCAAAGTTGTGTCCCTTTATGTGGCAGCCAGTGCCTTAAATGGCACCTGTTCCTTTAAATCACCAGAACTTTGCACTTTCTTACCTGTAGTCTGTGTTCTGATCTGCCCAGACACTTTTCCAGTATATCCAGGTTTAGGAAAGGTTTCATACTTTGAGTTTTCATGCAAATGACCCTGAGGCTCCTTTGCTTGCCTCCTTGCCAACAAGCCTCTGTGTTCAAGTAGGGGTGGAGTGACAGCCTAAGAGATTAAGTGCTAGGATTTGGGGGATTTTTCTGTTTTCATTCACAGTTGTTCTGCAGTATCAGCAGTCTTTGTCTTCAGGCTGTGCTGAAAACATGGTTTTGTATAGAACTTCTTTTTCCTTTCTTGCTTTTTTTCATATGGTTTAGGGGGAATATTTTTAGAGTTACTTAGGTATACCATCACGGTTGTCCTCACTGAAGTCTCTACTTTTGGGGGAGGAAAGAGCAGAAATCTTGAATTATGCTGCCAGTGCTACAAAGCCTTTAGTTAGAAAGAGACCTAGGCATTCAGCTTCCACTGATGAGCTAAAGACTCTAGAAAATACCTTGTAAGAGAAATAAACTAATCAAATTTAAATACTCTTACTTCATTCTATTAGCATGCAAATGCAGTTTCTGGTATTACAGGAGTCTTAAGTGCTTTTCTCTGTAAAGCAAAGTTATTAACTCAAAAAGATTTTTTTATAGAATGTATATTGGAAATGCCTTGGTTTTATTATAACATGAATGAGTTGTAGGCCTATATTTAGCCAAGGGCTTCTTGGTACTTCTTTATTCTAATAGCAAGCCAGTATGTGAACTTTTGGGAGAAGGTAACTTTTAAACTTGGGAATTGATCTGATAGGTGTTAACTTCTTTGAAAATTAAACTACATGTATCTCTTTTCGTTCTTTTTCTACTCTCTTGGTTTTCTCTATTTTATGATCTTGACAATTGTCTTTTGATTACAGTAAATGGTAGGTGTGGGGTTATTCCTTGTTTACGTACTCATTATTATGTTTAATAAGATAACACTAAGTCTATTTACTCTAGCTAAGTTTACTGAGTTTTTTGTCTTTTATGCTATTTATCTGTCTTGTTAACATGAGAAATTAAAGTTGGAATTACGTTGGTTCTAGAATTCAGTTTAAAATATTTGTTACCTTAAAACATTCCTTTTCCTAGAATTAACAAATTTTTTTGTCAGTATTTCATGTTGTTGGAGTAGACATGGACTTGTTTGAACTAGTCACTGTACATTTTTAAAAAATAAAAGTACCAACCAGGATTGAAAGGTGTATTGACTTTAAGCATCAGATATCTTACATATATATTAAAATCTTTTGTTATTAATGATACATCTTTGGAATTCTCGACCTGGCTTTCTAATGGTGTTTAAAAGCCAATCAGTACCTATGCCTAGTTGTCTTTGGATCCTCATTTATAAGCTTTCATTTGTTTTTCCATAGTTTCTACAAATCTTAAATAATGACTTGTCATGCACTTTGTACATTTTCTTTTTATTGCCTTCCCCTTTTTCTTTTGACTGGTAAATATGGTAGCCAAGCAATGTCCATGGCTCTGATCCTTCACTCCCTCTTTTGGACTATCCCTTATCTGTTATCAGTGCTTTAACTGTTGTTTTTATATTATTGGTTCTGAAATAAAAACACCTATGAGATATAGCTGTTTGCTTCTAGGAGATAATGGCTTAGGTAGGGTAAAATTCCCACTAATGCTGTGCTGTGCTAATTACCAAGTGATGTGTAAATCTTAGACTCAGTGAATGAATTAGGGAGTTCAGGGAAGAAAAGTTCAGAAGTGATGGGGGGGGGGGCTGCTTCATGGAAGAATTGATATTTGAGTTGAATGTCAAGTTTAATTGTCAGAGATATGGAAGATACTCCACATAGAGCAAACAATTGGAGCAAAGGAACTAAGACAGGAAAGTTAGAGGTATGTATCAGACTTAGTTTGGCTTTTCAGAAGAAAAGTAAGGCTTTTCAGAAGTGAAGTGTGGCGGGGGTGCCTGGATGGTTCAGTCTGTTGGGCATCTGACTTTGGCTCAGGTCATGATCTCATGGTTTGTGACTTCGAGCCCCACGTTGGGCTCTGTGCTAACAGCTTGGAGCCTGGAGCCTGCTTTGGATTCTGTGTCTCCCCATCTCTCGGCCCCTCCCATGCTCATGCTCTTTGTGTCTGTCAAAAATAAATAAACATTAAAAAAAAAAAGGGAAGTAAAGTAGGAAAGAGGGCTTGAGGCCAGATTGGAGACCATCTTGAATATTGAGCAGTTTGGACTTTGCTTTTTATAGTTAAGGAAGAGCTGTTGAGAGTTTTTAAGCATGGAAGTAACCAGTGCCTTCTGTAATATGCCCATACAGGATAATGATGCTAATGTGTGTGTCTTTTTTCTTTATTACTAAAGCTTAGTTCCTTAAAGAATTCTCCCCAGCAACACTTTTTTAAAAAGCACAATGCTAGGCTCATTCTTTAATTTGATTGTTTGAAGGGAATTGGTGGGGATACATACCTTTCAGGTAGAAGGCATAGGTAAAGATGTCTTTTCTTGTTTTCCTGTGTATCTTCTGCATCCCACTTCTTAGTCTCCTTTCCAAGGCTCTGCTCTCCATAAAAAAACAGGTTCTTTCCAATTAAAAAGTTTTTTCTTTTGAAATCCAATAGTACTTTGTATCTTACTGTAGTTACCGTGTTTGATCTTATACTAAGGGCAGTAAACCCATACATGCTGCATTGAAGATTTTTATGGTGGTGTGTTAGTTCCTGCATTCTTTTCTTGTAGGTTCATGGTAAATGTAAATGAATCTTTAAAAATTTTTTTGTTACATTTATTTATTTTTGAGAGACAGTGAGAGACCGAGCACAAGTGGGGGAGGGGCAGAGAGAGAAGGAGACACAGAATCCGAAGCAGGCTCCAGGCTCCTAGCTGACAGCACAGAGCCTGACATGGGGCTCGAACCCACAAGCCGCGAGATCATGACCTGAGCCGAAGACAGACGCTCAACCAACTGAGCCACCCAGGCGCCCCGTAAATGAATCTTTAAATTCCTGTCTTTCAAATGACCCTTTGTAAAGTGTAAAACCTAGGATCTGGATTGAACTAGGCTTTTAAAACAATGCCTTTAAGACATCTCTACTCCTTCTGGTCCAGATCAGTAGTTGTTAACGTTTTTTTTCTGCTGTGAGATGAAATTTTGACACGTGTAACCATGGATCTACTTAGCAGAGAAGTAAAGTATTATAGTAGTTTATAATTGCCACAATTATTCTAGGTTATGTTGTAGATAATGTGCAGTTCTTAGGGCAGTAGTTATAACTTTTCCCAGTTCTCTTTCACTTAAGAAGGGGTATCAGAATCAGGCACTTTAGAGGTATCAAATAACTTTCAAGAGAAATCACAAGTTATGGTATCCATCTTTCATGATAACTTTAAGACCTTTTTTCTTTCCCTTTTTGTTGTTTGCAATGGAAACTTTATATATTTGAAATACAATTCACATACAGTGTTATATTAGCTCTAGTATACAATAGGTGTTCAGCAGTTCTATACATTACTCAGTGTTCAGCACGATAGGTGTAGTTACCATCTTGTCACCAAGATGGTTATTACCATCTTATTGATATGTCTTATTACCTATGCTGTATTTTTCATCTCTGTGACTTACTTATTTTGTAACTAGAAGCTTGTATCTCATAATCCCTTTTATAGGTTTGTCCCTTTTCTTCTGGATTTCTTCATTTCCATTTGTTCAGGTGTTTTTGTTGTTTGTTTTAAATAGGGAGAATCCTATTTTAATATGGGTTAGATTGGTAGTCTGGATTTTACACCTGGATTCCATTTCATTTCTATAAACTTTAGAATTTGTGTCACTAAAAAGACCTTTCTAAGGCCTCTTCCAGTTCAAAACTTCAGGAAGTTGCAGAATATCACGAACACAGTGTCCAAGCTTTTCTAGATTCTGGCCAACATCTATATTAATATGGACATCTATTTGACTTTACTGGTTTACCAGACTGTTTAAGCAAACTGGTATTTATGTGGCTATTATTTTAACTACTTAGTATCACATTTTACAGTATGCTGATCTTTAAACTTTTTTTGTTACTGTTGTTTTGGTGTGTGGACAAAATGTGCTTCTTGTTATTGAAATGTGGGTAGTTGAGGACTGTTGGTTCTCAACTGGGAGAAGGAATACTGAGAGTATTAGCCATTAAGGTAAGGTTAAGGGGTAGAACAAATGGATCTTCAGCATTTGAGAGGTCACATCCTTCACTTGAAGAATGACAGTATTATCAGATATGTAATAAATATTAAATATTGTGAAAACTGTCAGTAATCTTGCTGATTATAGATTGAGGGGGTTGGTAAGTTATTTGGGAGAATAAAATAGGTTGTAGTAAATTACTTAAAGTGCCTAATTTATACCTGTGGCATAACAACAGGTATGTCTATCACTGTGGGGGGGGGGGGTTGTTACTGTAATGAAGTGAGATTATAGAAAAGAAAATCTGAAGACACTCTAAATATGTAAAGGGGAGCCTGGGTGGCTCAGTTAAGCGTCCGACTCTTGATTTTGGCTCAGGTCATGATCTCATGGTTTATGAGTTCAAGCCCCGTGTCGAGCTCTGTGATGAACATGGATTCTTTCTTTCTCCCTCTCTCTCTGCCCCTCCACTTCTCCCTTCCCCCATCCCTCTCTCTCTCTCAAAATAAATAACTTAAAAAAAAATGAACACATATATTCACACAGAAACTTGTGTACTAGTGTTCATAGTATTATAATAGGTAAAAAGTGGAAACAACTCAAATGTCCATTAATTGATGAATGAATAAATGTTGTATTTCCATACAATAGAATATTATTTGGCAGTAAAAAGGAATTAAGTATGGATACATGGTACAAAGTGGATGGATCTTGAAAATATTGTTGAGCAAACTAAGCCACAAAAGACCATATGTTGTATGGTTTAATTTATGTGAAATGTACAAAATAGGCAAATCTATGCAGACAAAAGTAAATGCTGCAGGTATAGGTGGAGATAAGGAATGGGGAGTGACTGCTAATGAGTACTATATTTCTTCTGGCATGTTGAAAATGTTCTGGAACTAGATAGTGGTAGTGGTTGCACATACCTTGGAATATAAAAAAACATTCAAGTGTGTTCTTTAAGTGGGTGAATTAATATGGTATGTTAATTATTTCTTAATGAAGTTATTTTCTTTTGTATTTTTGTAAAACAGAAGCTGTGTGAAGAGGTATTTTGGTCCTCATGGGTAGTTTGGAGGATAATAGATGAAGGTGGAAGGTCAAGGAGGAAAATGGGCATTTCTTGGCATTAGTATACTATTGCATGATGACACAATACTATCTTCTTTGTCCACTAAGAATGCAATAGGTTGTGTTTTAGTGGACTGTATATGAACCCAGCTTTTTAACCTTACTTAGCATTGAGGTGGGAATTGTGCATTATCCTAGTTGAGAGGATAGTCTGGCCTTTCTCTTATCTTTGCATTTTTTGTCATATTAAATTCAAGTGCTTGCCTGTTTTCAAGGTAGTGCGTAATTGTGTTCTGCCCATCTGTCCACCCTACACTCTGCTTTGCTCTTTTTGTTGATACCTACTCATGTTTGTGTCATCTTTCCTTAGTTCCTCTAATTGGAATAGTCCCTGGTTTCCTGCTTAGAATCACTTTCTTAAATGCTTCCTTCTGTGAAGTTTTACTGACTTAAAGATTTTTCTTGTGACTTAGTATCTATTTGTTCATAAATCTGTTTTTTTAGGGCCTAAGTAATTTTTTCCCCAGTTCTAGTATCAGATATTAAATGATACCAGTGTCTGGCTCCTCCCCCCCATAATGTTTTTGCAATTCATCCATGTTTGTGTGTATGAGTAGTTTGAGTAGTTTGTTTTTAGAGTTGCCTAGCATTTCATTATATGTCTAGACCAGTTTCTCCATTCATCTTGCTTGGACACTCCAAGTTTGGAGCTATAATGAATAAAGCTACTCTTGCATTTGAGTACAAGCCTTTGTGTAGACATATGTTTCCATTTTTCTTGGATAAATACCAAAGAAATGAAATTTCTGGGTCACATGATAAGTGTATGTTTTACCTTATAAGAAACTGTGAAACTGTTTTCCAAAGTAATACGATTTTACAGTTCACCAGCAATGAGAGTTGCAGTTTCTCCATATCTTCAACACTTTGCATTGTCAGCTTTTTCTTTTTTTTAAATTTTTTTTAATGTTTATTTCTGAGACAGAGCATGAGTGGGGGAGGGGCAGAGAGAGAGGGAGACACAGAATCATAAGCAGGCTCCAGGCTCCAAGCTGTCAGCACAGAGCCCGACATGGGGCTCAGACTCACAGACTGTAAGATCATGACCTGAGCCAAAGTCGGTCGCTCAACCAACTGACCCACCCTGGCACCCCTGCATTGTCAGTTTTTTTAAGTTTAGCCGTTTTAGTGGGTATATACTGGCATTTTATAGTTTTGTTTTGCATTTCTTTGATGAGTAAAGATATTAAACATTTGTCATTTGCTTACTGGGTATTCATTTGTTTTCTTTGGTGAATGTTCAAGTCTTTTGCCCATTTTTTTAAAGTTTATTTTGAGAGAGAGAGACAGAGAGTGGAGGAGGAGCAGAGAGAGGGAGAGACAGAATCCCAGACAGGCTCTGCGCTGTTAGCACAGAGCCTGTCATGGGGCTCAAACTCACAAACCAGGAGATCATGAGCTGAGTCAAGATCAAGAGTCAGATGCTTAACCAACTGAGCCACCCAGGTGCCCCGTGCCCATTTTTAACTGGGTTGTTTGTCTTCTAATGACGGAACCATAAGAGATTTTTATACATTCTAGATAGAAGTCTTTTTCTTATTTTCATTATTTTACTTTGACTAGTTTCTTTGAGTATGTGGCTTGATTTTTATCTCCTTAATATTGTCTTTCAAAGAGAACAAGGTTTTAATTTTGATAAAGTACTGCTTGTCGACCTTCTAAAATTGTCAATTTTGCCTTTTTGTGGTATGTCTGATAAATCTTTGCTTTACATGGGGCAGTAATATTTTTTTGTCTTGTGTTTACTTCTGGAGGTTTTATAGTTTCGTTTTTACACATAGGTCTGTGATCCATTTTGAATTAATTTTAGTGAGTGGTAATAATTTTAGTGAGGTAATATCAAGATTCATTAATTTGTTCTGGTACCATTTGTTGATAAGGCTTTTTCATTTTAATTACCTTAGTGCCTTTGTTGACTATCAAATGACCATATGTGTGTGTATTTACTTCTTCACTCTATTCCTTTGATTTAGGGGTGTGTGTGTGTGTGTGTGTGTGTGTGTGTTAACATCGTGCTGTATCTTCCAACTTTTGTTTGTTTTCAAAATTGTTTTAGTTATAATTTTTTTTAAATGTTTATTTTTGAGAGAGACAGAGACAGAGCACCAGCGGGAGAGGGGCAAAGAGAGAGGGAGACACAGAATCTGAAGCAGAGCTCCAGGCTCTGAGGTGTCAGCAAAGTGCCCGATGCGGGGCTCGAACTCACAAACCACGAGATTGTGACTGGAGCCGAAACTGGACACTTAACCCACTAAGCCACCCAGGCTCCCCTGTATTATAAATTTTTAATTGTGAATTTCTGCAAGAACACTTGCTGGGATTTTGATTGGGATTGTTTTGAATTTGTAAATCAATTTGCAGAGAAGCAGTATCATAGTAATATTAAGTGTATGGATCTGTGAACATGATCCTTTTTTTTTTTTTTTTTTATGTCTTCCTTAATTTCTCTCAGTGTTTTTTAGTATTCAGGATAATAGTCTTGCACATATGTTGTTAAATTTGTCTTTAAATATTTCATACCCCTGATGCTCAGATGAATGGTATTTTTATTTTTATGTATTAAAACATTTTTTTAAATGTTTATTTATTTTTGAGAGAGAGGGAGAGACAGAGCATGAGTGGGGAGGAGCAGAGAGAGTGAGGGAGACAAAGAATCCAAAGCAGGCTCCAGGCTCTGAGCTGTCAGCACCGAGCCCGATGTGGGACTCGAACCCAAGAGCCCTGAGATCATGACCTGACCCCAAGTTGGACACTTAACTGACTGAGCCACCCAGGCACCCTTGAATAGTATTTTTAAAAAGTGTAACTGTGCATTTGTCATTATTGGTATATAGAAATTTGATTTAAAAACTAAAGATCTAAGGCTGGCACAGTTGGTAGAGCATGTAACTCAGTTTCATGGTTGTAAGTTCAAGCCTCATGTCGGGCATGGAGCCTACTTTAAAAAAAATACATTACAATCTTTATATAAAAAATATTGATCTTATATCCTATACCCTTGCAAAACCCATTTTTACTTCCAGCCACTTTATTGTAGGTTTTTTGGGATTTCCTATGTATGTGTCATATCATATGTGAGTAGAAGCTGTTTTCTTTCTTTCCTTTCCAATCTAGATCCTTTTTTTTCTCCCTGTTGTATTGTAGTTATTGAGACCTTTAGTAAAATGGTAGAAATAGTGAGCGTGTGCATCCTTTGTTTATAATCATACAGGAAAAAAAAATCAGTCCTTTATCATTAGCTGTAGTTTTTTGTAGATGACTTTCATTAGGTTGAAGAAGATTCCTTCAGTCCTAGTTTGTTGAGAGGTGTTCCCCTCTACTGCCCCACAAATGGGTATTTAATCATGCACAGATATTTTTTCTACCTCTTGAAATTAATCACTTTTTCTTTTTTAATATGTTAATACAGTAAGTTACCAATGTAACTAAACCAACCTTGCATTCCTAAGACAAACCCCATTTATATTGATATTTAACTTTGTATATATTGCTGGATATGACCTGCTTATATTTTATTAATAATATTTGCATCTTATATAAACAAGTGATAATTAGTATGTATTTTCTTTGCCTTGCCTTGCTGTGGTGTCAGGATTATTCTGGCCTTATTAAATATGTTAGAATGTGTTTCTTTTTCCTCTGTTTCCTAAAAGAGTTTGTGTAAGACTGATATTGTAGATGTTTAAGGAATTCACTAAGGAAGCCATCTGGGTCTGGAATTTTCTTTGTGGGAAGCCTTTTGATTTTGAATTAAAATTTCTGAATTGGAGGATTATTCAGGCTTTCTTTTTGTGTCTTTTGATAATGTGCATGTTTCAAGGAATTTCATTTATTTCATTTAACTTGTCTAACTTATTGGCAAAAAATTGTATTTACTACAAACTTAATGTGCATTTAATGTTTGAAATATCTGTAGTAATGTATTCTCTTTCAGTTCTAATGTTAGTAATTTGTGTCTTCTTTCTTCTTTTCTGGACCAGCCTAGCTAGGGGTTCTTTTCAAAGAACGAACTTTTGGTTTCTTATTTATTTATTTATTTTTGTCATCCATTTCACCAATTGCTACTTTTATTATTTCTTTACCTCTGCTTTTAGTTTAATGTTCTTTTTCTCTACCTTCTTAAGGTGGAACTAATTTAAAACACCAATGTTAAACCTTGATTCTTTTCAAACGTAAATACTTAAAAGATATAAATTTCCAAGCATCCTTAGCTCCACCCTATGTAATTAGGTATGTGTTTTTATTATCATTAGTTCCATGTGTTTTTAAATTTTCGTCATGAGTTCTTTAACCTATGGGTTATTTAGAAATGTGTTAATTTACAAATAACTGGGGAATTTTCCAATGTAGTTTTATTACTGGTCATTGATTCTTTTGTGGTCTGAAAACACTTTCTGGGGAATGCGTCTCTGCTTGCTGGATGAGATGCCGCTCCATTCATGAATCCTTTAATAAAGCAAATCAGATCTTCAAAAAGAAAACCTTTCAGTGTGATTTCAGCTCTAATAAATTTATTATGTGTCTTGTTTTATGGTACAGCATAAATTCTCTCTTATTGACTATACCAAGAGACATGAACAACTCCACTGGTTCATAGTGTTGTTCAGGTTTTATATATCTTTACTGATTTTCTCTCTGCTTGTTTTACTAATTGTGAGAGACTGTTGAATTTCTAGCTATAATTATAATTTTATATATTTCTCCTTTTAATTTTGTCAGTGTTTCACATGTTTTGAAACTCTATTGACTGAATAAACATTTAGGATTACTTTGTATTTCTGATAAATTGACACATTAAGCATTATGATGTATGTCCCTTTATAGCTGGTAAGATACCTTCTCTTGTGACCTGCTTTGTCTGTTATTAATACAGGTATTCCACCTTTCTTGTGATTAATGTTTGTATGGTATATCCGTTCGTATTTTATGTTTGATCTATCTATATCATATTTAAAGTGGGGTACATCTCTTTATCCAATATGACAGTCTCTGCTTCCAGTGTAGTGTCATAGTCTCTACCTGTTAATTGGGACATTTAGATCATACATATTTAGTATCATTATTCACACAGTTGGATTTAAGTCTATTATTTTGTTATGTATTTTTTTAATTTTTTCTGTTTTGTGTTTTCCTTTTTTTGGATTGCTTATTTTTTAGCATTTCATTTTACCTCTTTCTTGGCTTATTAGTTTTATTAGTTTCTTTTTTAGTAGTTGCTTTAGGGTTTTACAGCTTGCATCTTGAACTTATCACTTTATGAATTATGAAAGATCCTTAGTACAGTGTACTTTCAGTTTTTTCCCTCTCATTCTTTGTGCTATTTTTGTCATTTTATTCTACAGGTTATTGTATGCTACTGCCACTTTTGCTTTACACAATCAAATATCTTTTTAAAAATTAAAGATAAGAAAATAGATGGTAAACATTTCACATTTTTGTTCTTCCTTTGTGTAGAAGTTTCTATTTCTATTTTATTTTATTTTAATTTAATTTTTTAAAGTTTGTTTATACTGAGAGAGAGCTAGCAGGGGAGGGGCAGAGAAAGGAAAGGGGGAATCCCAGGCAGGCTCTGTGTTCAAATCCACAAACCATGAGATCATCACCTGAGCTGAAACCAAAGAGTTGGATGCTTAACTGACTGAACCACCCAGGCACCCTCTGCTGTTTCTTTTTTAATTAATAAAGTTATTTCTTAGAACAGAAAAACTGAGCTGAAAGTACAGAGTTCCCATATACTTTCCTCTTTCCCTTCCCCTATTCTCCCTTTTGCTTTGGCCCCCAGTGTCCCCTGTTAGTAACAGTTTGCACTGGTGTGATAAATTTGTTACAGTTTGTGAGTGGGTATTGGTACATTTAAAAAAATTTTTTTTATTATTTTTTTTTACATTTATTTCTGAGAGACAGAGACAGAGCATGAGCAGGGGAGGGGCAGAGATAGAGGGAGACACAGAGTCTGAAGCAGGCTCCAGCCCTGATGTGTCAGCACAGAGCCTGATGCGGGGCTCGAACCCATGAGATCCGTGAGATCATGACCTGAGCTGAAGCCGGATGCTTAACCGACTGAGCCACCCAGGTGCCCCTGGTACATTTTTATTAAGTGAGTTAATAGCTTACATTAGGGTTCCCTCTCTTGTACAATTCTGTTATCCTTTTTCTTCCTGAAGAATTTTCAGTCTTCTTGTAGTGCATACCTGCTGGTGACACATTCTCAGCTTTTGTTTGTCTGAAAATGTCTTTATTTGCCCTTTGTGAAGCATATTACTGCTTTGTATAGATTTTGATTTGCAGGTTTTTTTTTTCTTTGTAGCACTTCAAAGGCTTTTTTTCTTTGTTTTAAACTTGTTTGTATTGTTTTTGACAAAGAGCCTGGTAATTCTTATCTTTGTTCCTCTGTTTGTAATGTGTCTTTCCCCCACTTTGGCTGCTTTTAAGATTTTGTCTATATTACTGGAATTCAGCAGTTTGGTTATTATATGAATTGGTGTGATTTTTCTTGTGCTTAACCTGTTTTTTGTTCACTGAGTCTCTTGAATATGGGTTTAGTTTTTGTCAAATTTGGAAATTCTTTGGTCCTTATTTCTTCAGATATTTTTTCTGGGGCAGAGAGAGAGGGAGACAGAATCGGAAGCAGGCTCCAGGTTCTGAGCCATCAGCCCAGAGCCCGACGCGGGGCTTGAACTCACGGACCGCGAGATCGTGACCCGGGCTGAAGTCAGACACTTAATCGACTGAGCCACCCAGGTGCTCCTATCCAGTTGGTTTTTTTATTTGAGATACTACATTTCTCATATTTAAACATTTATTGATTCTTTAAAAAATAGTTTTTTTCTTCAAATCCTTTCATACATATCTATCTATCTTTCTTTCCTTCTTTCTTTTCTTTTCTTTTCTTTTCTTTTCTTTTCTTTTCTTTTCTTTTCTTTTCTTTTCTTTTCTTTTCTTTCTTTTTCTTTCTTTCTCTCTTTCTTGTTTTATTTATTTTTGAGAGATAGAGTGTGAGCAGGGGAAGGGCAGAGAGAGACAGAAACACATAATCTGAAGCAGGCTCCAGGCTCTGAGCTGTCAGCACAGAGCCTGACTGGAACTCACAAGCTGAGAGATCGCGGCCTGAGCTGAAGTCGGATGCTTAACCGACTGAGCCACCCAGAGCCCCATAAACATAATATTTTAAAGTTTATGTCTTCAAAGATTTAATCTCTTTTGTTCCTGGGTCTGTTTCTTCTGTCACATTTTCCCCCTAGTATGTGTCGTGCATTTCTCCATTTTCTTATGTTTAGTAAGTTTTGATTGACTCTTGGACATTCATCATACTGTTGTCTGGATTTGTTGATTTCCCCTGGAGAGATTTTAATTTTGTTTTGGCAGGGTGTTACATTTCTTGTAGATCTGTTTGAACCTTTTGAGGCTGTTTTTAAGCTTTGTTCTGGCAGGTCTAGTGTAGCCTTTGCTCTAGAAGTAGTTTAGTACAGCTACTAAGTGATAATTGTGCTTCAATTTCTACTGATTGCCCCAGGTTTCAGTGAGGTTTTTCTCCCTTTTTGGTTGAAACTTACACATCCCCCAGTCTTATGTAATCTTTGAGAACTTTTGAGCCTGCCTGATCATTATTCCTTGCCTGACCTTGTAGAGTTTCACTTTACCATGCACAGGTTTTTATTCAACAAAAACTGCATTGTGGAGTATATGGTAGCATTTAGCCACATTGTGGCTATTGAGCGCTTGAATTGTGGTTAGTTCCAATTTAAATATGCTGTAAGTGTAAAACACACTGTCAAGAACTTATGGGAAAAAAAAGAATGTAAAATATCTTTTTATATCAGTTGTATCCTGAGATGATAATATTTTGAGCACATTGGGTTAAATGAATTGTGTTAAAATTAGTTTTACCTGCTTCATTTTACTTTTTTTTTTTAAGTTTATTTATTTTGAGAGAGAGAGAGGGAGGGAGGGAGAAAGAAGCCTAAGCAGGCTCTGTGCTGTCAGCACAGGGCCCAATGTGGGGCTCGAACCCATGAACTGTGAGATCATGACTTGAGCTGAAATCAAGAGTTGGGTGACTGAGCCAACCAGGTGCCCCCCTCATTTTACTTTTAAAATGTATGTACTAGACAATTTAAAATTACATTTTAGGTTCATGTTGTTTCTTTTGGGCAGAGCTGCTCTAGAAACTCCTCTA
Source organism: Acinonyx jubatus (assembly GCF_027475565.1). NCBI lineage: Eukaryota > Metazoa > Chordata > Mammalia > Carnivora > Felidae > Acinonyx > Acinonyx jubatus. The sequence continues at coordinate 17,834,227 of NC_069386.1, forward strand.
CAGATTTCAGGAGTGCTTTCTGTTCTTAAACTCCATCCTCCCTGCTACTGTGCCTTTCAAATTCCCATTACTTCAGTCTTCCGAAATTTCGATGTCTATTTCTTTTACTGAGTCCACGATATTATACTTGGCTTCCCATTCCTGCAGAGCCCTCCTGACACCTTGCATACAGTTATTTGAGGGGACACTTTTTCTTTTCTCAGGTATCACAGTGCTCAGCTGCTTGGTGTCCAGTTTTATGTATCTGATCAGCTTCTAGTTGAGTTTATTGGGAGAGCATGTCTGGTACTTAGTTACTACATCATGGCTGGTACTGAAAATCTTTTTAAGGCGTGAATAGTTTGATGCCCATGTGTGAGAGCTGACCCTCACTTGAATTAAAAACGCCAGTGATGCCGAACCTAAGTTTTCATTACAAAATGAAATTAATATTTGAGCAAATATGCAGTACTTATTGTGTTTACAGACTGTTATATATATATTTATTTGTACTTTATAGATAAATAGATAGATGTAGATAAGTTTTTTGTCGTGTTTCATTTTTCTCTTCATCGGGATTGATTTTAAAGCTGTTTGTTTTCATATAGAAACCTCTTTTTTTTTTAATGTTTATATATTTTTGAAAGAGAGAAAGAGAGGCAGAGGTGAGTGGGGAGGGGCAGAGAGGGAGGGAGATACAGAATCTGAAGCAGGCTCCAGGCTCTGAGCTGTCAGCACCAAGCGCGATGTGGGGCTCCAACTCACGAACCATGAGATCATGACCTGAGCCGAAGTCGGATGCTTAACCGACTGAGCCACCCAGGCTCCCCAAAACCTCTTATCTTAGACACTCATTATGCTCAGATCAGAGGTATCCAGTGAAATTTTGATAACTTCAAACATAAAGCCATAATTTTCTTCATAATTATATTTTTTTAAATCAAGACTAGAGGAGATGCTTAGGAATTTAGGTCCTTAAGATTTGAAACTAGGAATGTTAATACCATGTCTTATAGCACTTTGGTTTCATTTTGCTTTCTAATTTATTGGCATTCACTGATTAAGCATTTAATTAACAAGCTAATATAGCAAGAGATAGGCATTAGGGAGCAAATTATCTTGGGTCATTCAGGTCTTCAGTTATTACCAGCAGTTGTAGTAGGTGTTACCTGTTTGCTTCATAAAATGTAGTAGAGATATTTGAGAAGAGGAATTTGAATCTCAGTCATTTCATTTAACTCTTCTTGTTAATATGGGAAATTGGAAGTTGATAATGACTTGTGCCATAGCACAAATTACGATATTTGACATTTAACTATTACTAAAATGATAGTGTCTTCAAAGGTTTCATTTGTTTCAGAGTACTTCTTTAAAGTTTTTTTCTTTTTTTTTTTTATGACCTATCCATGTGATTTTTGTGATACTGTCTTAAGTTTTAGTTCTGGTAATTATCATATGGAAATATAAGTCTTACTTTAAAAGTTATTGAGAAATTATCAGTATATATTATTCTTGTTTATGCAAGCACCCACCTGTATTTGTCAGGGTACCTGTCATATATAGGTATTGATGTACTGAAGCTGCTCAAATATATCCATCCTCTGACATTGAGATTTGCTTTTCTGTCTTTTGAATCCATTGCTGTATACAGGATGCATTTATTTTTGTCATGTATTTAATTCATTTAACAAAAGCATGAACTGGGTTCAGCTGTTTAAAAGCATGCCTGGATTCAAATCCCAGCGACACCATTTGACTAACTTAGCTATGTGACCTTGGCAGGTACCTTCTTAGTATTTCAGTTTCCTTTTTTAAAAATTATTTTATTATTTTTTTATGTTTATTTTTGAGAGAGAGTGTGTGCAAGCGAGGGATGGGCAGAGAGAGAAGTAGACACAGAATCTGAAGCAGGCTTCAGGTTCTGAGCCGTCAGCACAGACTCCAACGTGGGGCTAGAACCCATGAACCATGAGATCATGACCTGAGCCGAAGTCGAAGCTTAACTGATTGAGCCACCCAGGCACTCCTATTTCAATTTCCTTTTAAGGATAATAGATTATTGTTGGCTTTACCTCTGTTATACATTAAAGCAGTTAGGATACTGATTAGTATATGGTAAATACTCAAATGTTGCTGCTGCTGCTGTTGCAGTTGCTTTTATTATCATCACCCCATTAGGTCTTCCCTGGATACCTTTTCTGAAATTTTAATCCCTTCCCTATGATCTTACTTAATTCCTTGCTCTATTTTTTCTTTTCAAGGACTTTCTACTAACCTGTTGTATACAATAATCTATACCTCATTCACTGTGTATTGTAGTTCTTCCCCAGTAGAATGTAAGCTCCATGAGGCCAGGCATAGATATAGGGACTTATCCCTATCACCTAGAAAAGTGCCTGGAATATATTGGATGCTCAGTAAATATTTTCTGAATAGATTATATTGAATTGTATTCTAGTTATTGACTAGATATTGGAGATACAAAAATGAATGAAGTTCCTTCTCTAAAAAAGGCATAGAGTATAATAGAAGAGACTGATACAGAACTAATTATAATAATTTTGCCCCCTGGAAGTGATGTTGATGGTAAGGGTATTCTTGAGGTTGCTATCACAGAAGATGCCATTAAACTGGGAAAGATTTGTTTTAGAGACAGGGGAAGATTTTTTCCAGCAGAGGTAAAAACTTGAACAGAATTACAGAGCTTGACATTTTGGGCAGTGGCTTGTAGTCCAGGTTAACAAATGTGTTGGTTAATTAGAAGTGGAGGGAGCTAGGAGGTTGGTTGGAACCAGATTTGGGAGCGATAGCATTTGGAGGTACAGGTTATCTGGCTCTTGTCTGGACAGAAGCAATGAGATTTGGAGTTCAGTATATGAAATTTAATGATAACTGAATGTAGCACTAGCATTTTAGTTCTGGTTTTATTTTGAGGGTAAGAGTGCGTTTCATTATAGATTATAGTAAAAGAACTTGATTTTTGGAATATTTTCTTTAAGAAACTATTTGAGAACTGTACAAAACTCAAATCATTAATAATGGTTCATTTATAGAATTGAGAGTGAATTTTTGATACAAGAAAATATACCAGAATATATCAAATTTGTGTTTAGCAATTTGACAGTAAATAACCAATTAAACCTTAGTTCCTTCTGTGACACATAAAGCTAGTGTTAAAATACATTTAAAAATGTTTAGTTTTGTTTAGATCGAGAATTCATGAAAAATAGTTTCATTTTGGATTTTTGGATTATAGAAGTTGGTTGGTGATGAAACTGTATTTAAGGAGGTTTTTTCTACATTTCAGTGTAATTGAATAAAAGCTGAAATGGCTTTTTAAAGCAAGCTCCTTTTAACCTTGCAAAAAAAAAAAAGTCTGTATGTGTGTTTTAAAGTTCAAGCCTTTAATACTTAATTCATCAATACAAAAAGAATATTTGGCACTTTGTGTTTTTCCCCGGCTCTAGAGGAGGTGTTCATTTCAAATAGAAACAAAATTGCAGTATCATAATAATTAATATTGCTGAATCAGATTCAAAAAACTGGTGTTTCTGTGGATAAATTACTGTTTTTATTTGATGTAACAGATTTATTTGGGGGTTGGTAGAAGTACCCAGTCATGGAATTCTAAGTTACTGGATTAGCATCGTAATTGATCCTGGCCAGTCTGGGTGAGGAAGGCGGGTGGGTGCTTTTACCATCTTTCCCTTTTTTACTTAACTGCCTTCCTACTATTCCAAGCAAACTGGATTATTTCTTATGCACTAATCCAGTAGTTAGTATTGACCAGTGTTCCTTTTTTATTTCAAAAAAATTTTTTTTTTAACGTTTATTTATTTTTGAGACAGAGAGAGACAGAGCATGAACAACGGGGGAGGGTCAGAGAGAGGGAGACACAGAATCTGAAACAGGCTCCAGGCTCTGAGCTGTCAGCACAGAGCCCAGTGCAGGGCTTGAATTCACAGACCGTGAGATCATGACCTGAGCCGAAGTCGGCCGCTTAACTGACTGAGCCACCCAGGCGCCCCCAGTGTTCCTTTTTAAAATGTGAATTATTGACAGTGATGAGTTTAATGTTCATTTTGGGTATTTCATGTTCATTATGTTCATTCCATCGTTCCCTTTAAAAGATAGTGAAAGCTACAAGTATACACATTGTATTTGAATACAAACATATTTTATGGCAATGCAAGTCACTGACCCTTTGATAATTTTCTAAATGAGAACATAATACAATGACTACTTTCAGCTCTTTTAGCAAAACATATATTCAGTAAATATAGTAAGTATAAGCATATAAATATAAGCAAGTAAATATAAAGCATATCAAATTAAGTGGAGGATAGGAAAATGGGACCTAGGAAGCCAATTTGTGAATCTAGCAGTACATAGAATATTACTGAACATTTAAGTAATACTTCTTGAAAAAAATGGGTTAGTGACATTAGAAATTCTCAATTGGCCAGCATTATGTTTTTATTAGACAAATGCAACAAATTACTTTTAATAAATTATTTTTCTATTATTCAGCATGTATTTGTGGTGCTATCTGCCAGACATATAGTGTTGAGAGTTGGAATTTATAATGATGAAATGTATATTTAATTCTTTTTTAGAATTAACACTAACCCATCTCATATTTTTTTCTTTATTAAGGAATTGCCTTTTGTGAAAAAGAAACAAAGAAGAGTTGTCTGCAAGGATCATATTAAGTGCACTTTTTTCCTGATACATCATTTCTAGTAAGACATTTTCATTTTTCTATGTTATGAAGTAAATAATGGAATTTTTTCTTTTTTTAAAATCAGACTGTCTTGTGAGCTTTGAATTGCAGTCTTTTTGGAGTTTATTTTGAGGTTTATTGTAGATGAATTAAGGAAATTTGTAAAGTCTACTTGGAGTTTATTGTATTATACAGTGACAGTTTCTCATATATTTTTTCTGGTATTGCCAAGATAACCCCATACTTTTTCATCTTACCTACTTCATCTTCCATATCAATTACCTTTACTTAAAAAAAGAAAAATTCTGTCGTTCCAATTTTAGTATATGTGCTGCCAAAGCAAGCACAAAAGAAAAAAATTCTAAAGTAAGTAGTCCATATTTACTGTGACAATAACTAGGAGAAAGGGAGGGTTTGAGGACATGAGTTAGACATTAGCTGAGAAAGATATTCAGATGAAAGACGAAGCGAGCAAATCTAGCCATATTTCTTGAAATTCCTTGGGAAGGATGAAAGAAAAAAACTAAGCAGAGGTAGGAGATTTTTTTTTTAACGCAGGCTTCTGTTTGTTACTTTGAATTTGTCACCTTAAACATTTTTTTTTTAATTTTTATTTTTTAGAGAGGGAGAGAGATAGTGGGAGCAGGAGAGAGGGGCAGAGGAAGAGAGGAATCCCAAGCAGGCTCCGTGTTCACTGTGGAGCACGACTTGGGGCTCTATCACATGATGCTGAGATCATGACCTGAGCCAAAACGAAGTCACTGAGCCACCCAGGCACCCCTGCCACCTTAAATCATAGGCCCATATTTGCAAAGCCCTGGAGTTGGCTATTTCACTTTTAAAAACTTGGAGTGGTCTTTGTTAATGGTTCCGGTATGTTACATCTGTAGTTTTTGTGTTTTAAGTCAACATTAACATTTTATAAAGTATATATTTTTTTTATTTTTTCACACTTATTCATTTTAGAGAGACAGAGAGTGAGCAGGGAGGGGAGGGTCAGAGAGAGAGGGAGACACAGAATCTGAAGCAGGCTTCAGGCTCCGAGCTATCAGCACAGAGCCTGATGCGGGGCTGGAACTCACTGACCGCGAGATCATGACCTGAGCCAAAGTCAGATGCCCAACCAACTGAGCCACCCAGGCAGCCCAACATTAACATTTTAAATATTAGATATCGTTGATTATGCCTGATGATTATGTCAATAAAAACTTCAGGGGGGTAGTACTTAACATTTTTTTTTTGTACTTGTTTTAAGAAATAATTTTGCTATTTAAAGTGTAAATTTTTTTGAGTATTAAGTGATGTAAAAAACTTTTATGAACTTGCAAAATGAAAATGAGTTCTTTGTTAAAGTACTTTACTCTGATACTAGTTTCTTATGGTTATATATTTTTCTTGTAAATCTTGACTGAGGAGAGGTTTTTAATGCTATCTTTCAGTAGGGGGAACTGGGAGAAAAGGCATTATTTTTTCAGTTGAATCAAAGTATCCTTCTTAGTCCAGAACTTGGACACACACAGGCAGAATGGGAATAGTGTAGTCTAATTCATATTTTTAAATATAATCTTTTTTAGTTTTCTGAAAATCTTTGAATATTGGTTTTTTCTCTTTTTCACCTTATTTACATTTCTTTTGTCCACTAACTGCTCAAAATTCTGTGATTTGAGTTACAGCACTATAGGAATTTAGCCGTTCTGATTGATGCCTATAATTAAGAACTTTGCACCTTCTGTGAACCTCAGGGATGGCTGTGGGCATAACTTAAGCTGTTGTATTTTGGGGCTCTATCACATGTATTTTGGGTCCTGTTTAAGCTTTAGGGAATCCTTTATGATGCTTCCTCCACTAGGCTTTATGGATGTATACAGTTTTTTATTCTTCATGGCAGGCTTTTATGGCTCTGAAGGTTGTGCTTGAATTAATAACTACTTGCTTAGGAGTACCTAAGATTCTGAGTACCTAGATGGGAGATGTTCCTTCCTTTTGAATAATTCATATGCTGACTGAAGGGCTTCAGATCAGGGATTTTCCCTATAGTTCTGCCCTAATTTGGAGTAGAAATTGGAGAGGTTGGCACAGAGATTGGGCGAAATTTTTTCTAACTCTCTTCCTTTCCCTCATGTATTTGAACTGTTTTGGGTTCTTACATTTTAGGTTTGTGATACACTTTGAGTTAATTTTTGTATATGGTATGAGGTAAGGGGTAAGATTTATTTCTTTGTGTATAAAAGTCAAATTTTTCCAGAAGCAGTTTTGTAAATATTATAATTTTCTCTGTTGAATTACCTAGGCACCTTTGAAAATCAACGGTTTATTTTATAACTTTGTTCATTTTATTGATCTGTGTATCTGTTTATGGTAATACTGCACTATCTTGATTACTGTAGCTATATAGTAAGTCTTAAAATTGGGTGATGTAAATCCTCCCAACTTTGCTCTTCTCTTTCATTGTTTTTATACTCTACATCCTTTCCATTTCTTTCTGTGTATTTTAGAATCAGCTTGTCAATTTTTACAGAAAAGTTAATGGGATTTTGATTGTGAGTGCTTTTATCCTAGAGGCTACACTGGGGAGAATTGACCTGTTAAAGATGTTGAGTCTTCTGATGCATGAACTTGGTACCTCTCCCTGTTTGCATCATCTTTTGTTTTACTTAGCAGAGTTTTGTTTTCAATGTAAAGTTATTACACCTGTTTTGTTAAATTGATCCCTATTTTATATTTTTATGTTACTGTAAGTGGTAGTGTAAAGAAAATCAGTTTTCAGTTGTTTATTGTTAGTATGTAGACTTTTGATTGATTTTGTGTTAAACTTTGTAATTTGTGATTCTGCTAAACTTATTATTTCTAGTGGCATTTTTTATATAGTCCTCAAATGTTCTGTGTAGATCATGTTCTGGCTAGATCTTGTCTGTGAATTAAAGACTGTTACTTGCTCCTTTAAATTTTTTATACCTTTTATTTTTTTGCTTGCTTTATTGCACTGTCTAGTCAGTAGTCCCCATGCAATGTTGAATAGAAGTGGTAAGCTGACATTCTTGCCTTATTCCTGATGTTAGGTCAAAAACATTCAGTTTTTCACCAGTAAGTATGTTGTTAGCTATAGGTTTTTAACAGATACCCTTTATGAGATTAAGTTTTCTTCTATTCATAGCTTGCTGAGAATTTTTTTTCTTATCATGAATGGGTATTGAATTTTTACCAAACAGCGTTGCTGTATTTATTGAGATGATCACGTTCCCCCCCCCCCTTATCTGTTAATATAGTTAGTTACATTGATTTTTTTGAATAGCAAACCAAGGAATCATGCATTTTTGAGATAATCCCCACTTGGTCATGATTCGTTATACTTTATATATTGCTGGATTCATTGCTAAAACTTAATTAACTTTTTTTTATCATCTGTGTTCATAGTAGGTATTTGTAGTTTTTTTTTTTTAATTAATTTATTTTGAGAGAGATAGACACAGCATGAGCAGGGGAGGGGCAGAGAGAGAGGGAGAGAGACAATCCCAAGCAGTCTCCGCACTGCTAGCACAGAGCCCTATACAAGGCTTGAACTCATGAACTGTGAGATCATGACCTGAGCCAAAATCAAGAGTCAGACGCTCAACCTACTGAGCCACCCAGGCACCTCAGTTTGTAGTTTTTAAAATAATGTTTTATCTGCTTTTTGTATCTAGACAGCGGCTGGAGTTGGAAAGTTTTCCTCTTCTGGAAAAGTTTGTTTACATTTGGTGTTACTGCTTCTTGAAGTGTTTGGTATAATTCATTAGTGAAGACCTCTGGGTTTGGAGTTTCTTTGTGGGAAGGTTTTAAATGATGAACTCGATTTCTCTGATATTGGGCTATTTAGATTTATATTAATTTTTCTTGAATAAGCTTCAGTTTGTGTCTTTCTTATAAATTTGTCCATTTCAGGTAAATTGTTCTATTTATTGGCATAAAGTTGCAGGTTATATTCCCTTACTCTTAATGTTTGAGGGATTTATAGTGATATCCCTTCTTTTGTTCTGGCATTAGAGATTTTCCTTCTTTTTCTAAAGGAGCGATTGTTATTTAATTTTCCTTTTTCTGCATTTTACAGAGTTTGTTTTGTGTTTGTAACAGTTCAGAGAATTTTTAAATTTCCTTTGTGATTTTTTTATGACCTATATAATTGCCAAATATTTGGTTAATTTTGTAGATCTATTTCTCTAATACATTTCTAATTTAATTATGCTGTGATCTAAGAACATATTTTGTGTATTTTTATGAAGTGCAGAATGTTGTCTGTGTTAGTGAATGTTTTGGTTTTGTGGGCACTTATGCCATGTGATCTGTTGTTGAGTAGAACTTTGTAAAAATGTTAATTAGGTCAAATTCGTTGATAGTATTATTCAAAGTTTAGTTCTCTGATTTTCTGTTTGTTTCAGTAATTGCTGAGAGAGAAGTGTGGAATCTTCAGCTTTAATTGTGGATTTGTCTGTTTTTCCTTTCACTTCTTGGTTCATGTATTTTAAAGTTCTAATATTAACTGCATGCATTATTTAGTCTTCTTAAATATTCTTGATGAATTGGGTTCTGTATCTTGAAATGTCCCTTTTTATCCCTATTAATATGTTGTGAAATTGTTTCTGAAGTGGCTTGCATAGTTTCTGACAGGTCTGCTGTTTTTCTTAGTTTGCGTGACTCTTCCCCCCCCACCCCCTTCCCCCCACCATGTAATTTTTCTATTTTCTTTGGTCTTAAGACTTTTTCATTTAGTCATTTGATCATGATGTGTCTTAGTATATAGTTTTCTTTGAGAAAAATCCTTGTTAAGTTTTGTTTGTTTGTTTTTAACCAGATTTGGGAAAATACTGGCACTATTTCTTCAAATATCTCACTTACCCCAGGTGTTTTTCTCAAGGTTGAGGAGGGAAATTTATACATTTGAACTGTTTTGGCATGGCACTTACACTTTCTCTCTCCCGTTCTCCCCCCGCACCCCCTCCCGCTTTTTTTTTTTTTTTTTGGTATGTTTAATATTGTCATGTTTCCAGGTTCACTGATCTTTTCTTCTGCAGCATATTATCTGTTTTTAATATCATCCAGTATGTTTTTTATTTCTGATAATTATTTTTCATCTCTGGAAGTTTTATTTCTTCAGTTTTTCTTCTCATCATGTTCCTATTTTCCTTTACCTTTTCTAACATTCAGAGCTTATATTTTTAATCATTGTTTTAATGCCCTCATCTGTTAATTCCATTAACTTTATTTTATCTGAATTTCTTTATATTGATTGAGGTTTTTTATTATGGGACACATTTCCTGCTTTTTATTTTTCTATGTTTATTCGTTTTTGAGAGGCAGAGATAGAGTATGAGTGGAGGAGGGGGCAGAGAGAGAGGGAGACACAGAATCCAAAGCATGCTCCAGGCTCTGAGCTGCTAGCACAGAGCCTGATACAGGGCTCGAACTCACAGACTGAATCACGACCTGAGCTGAAGTCGGATGCTTGACCAACTGAGCCACCCAGGCACCCCTCTTGCTCTTTTTTAAATATTTATTTTCGAGAGAGAGAGAGAGAGAGAGAGAGAGAGAGAGAGGGCGCGAGCACGTGCCTGCGCATGCAAATGGGGGAGGGGCAGCGAGAGAGGGAGACAGAGGATCTAAAGCACGGTCCATACGGACTGCAGAGAGCCCCAAGTGGGGCTTGAATCCATGACCCACAAGATCATGATTTGAGCCAAATTTGGACACTTAACCGACAGAGCCACCCACGTGCCCCTTCCTGCTTTATTTTTTTTATTCCTTATACTTTTTTTTTTTGGATGGTGGACATTGTACTTTGAGATCCTAGGATGAAGAAATTTTTTATATTATTTTACATAGCGTTGAATTTTTATTTTTATATTCATACAAGTTCCTTGGAATCAGCTGAATCCTTTTGAGTTTGGATTTTTTTTTAAAGTTCTGTCAACATTGGTCCAGAATGTTTTTTTTTTCTTTTTTCTTTTCTTCTTCTTTTTTTTTTTTTTTTTTTTTTTTTTTTGTTGAGAGAGAGAGAACATGCAAGTGGGACAGAGGAGCAGTGGGAGAGAGAGAATCTTAAGAAGGCTCCATGCTCATCATGGAGTCTGATGTGGAGCTCAGTCTCACAACCCTGGGATCATGACCTGAGCTGAAATGAAGAGTCAGATGCTTAACTGACTGAGCCACCCAGGTGCCCCCAGAACATTGTTTAATGTAGGGTTAATTTAGTTGTCCACTAAGGTTCTGTCTTTCTGAAGGTTATAATCCATGTCCATTTGAGGATTATTCTCGAAGTAATCCTAACGAATATTGTAAAATCTTCATTCGTTTCTTTTTATTTTGTATTTTGAAGGAAAATTTTTGGCCCAAGAATAGCTTAAGCAGTCTTGGAAGAACAGATCAAAGCAGGAGAATTTTCTTTGCTCAAAACTTATAAATCTATAATAAATACTTGCATGAAATAATGCCACAGGATAAACAAAAGAAGTAAAGAGTCTGGAAGAGGGCCAGTGTGTATGTACATGGATGCTTGCTTTATGACAAAATTGGTACTCTAGCGTAATAGGGAAGGAATTATTTAACAAATGTTACTAGAACAATTGGTGATCCATAGGAAAAAATGACTCATCTCCATACCCCATGCAAAAATCAATTTAAGATTGATTTGTACATCTCAATGTGAAAGGCAAAACTATAAAACTTTAAAAGCTAATACAAGGAGAACATGTTCATAAAAAGTATAAGAAGAAATAAAATCCACTAATATAAATAAAAAGTTGGTACATTTCATTACCTTAAAATTAAGAGATTTTATTCTTACAAAGTCAAAGGAGAATAGAGAGGCAAGCCAGAGTGGAAGAACATATTTGCAGTACATATAACAGACCAAAAGCATGTATCAGAATATTTAGAGCACTTCTACAAATCAGTCTGACAAACAATTCAATGGAAAAATGGGAAGGGACGTGAAAATACACTTCATAAAAGGTGTAAATATGCAAGAAATAAGTGAAAATGTGCTTAACATCATTAGTAATCTGAGAAATATAAATTAAAACTGAAGAGACTCCATCATAAACCACTAGAGTGGCTAAAATTTAAAAAGAGGTTAACATTATAAGTTTTGGAGAGGATGTTAAGTTATGGGAACTCATTAAACACTGCTGGTGCAAATGTATGTTATTACAACTTCTTTAGGAAACACTTTGATATTTGCATACCCTGTGACCCAGTAATTTACTTTAGTGGGTATACTCCTGTGAGTAATGTGTGAACATGTACACTAAGAGATGTGTTAATAACATTGGTAGCAGCATTGTTTGTAATAGAGTCAAACTCAATACATTGTTCTTCAATAGGACTGACTAAAATTGTGATATGCTCATACAGTGCAATACTTTATGGCAATAAAAGTGGATGAAGTACAGTTACATGCTGCAGGGTGAATTTCGCAAGTATGTTTCTCAAAAGAAGCTAGAAACCATTCATAATTTGTGATTTCATTTATGTAAAGTAAAATGAAAACACACAAAAATAAAGCAGGTAAAATGTATACATTTTATGTTTATGTACAATTATATGTTAACACCAGAAATGCCAATTCCTGATTCCATTGCATGCCTGTTCACATTTCTATACTCCTTCCACATTCATTAAAAAGTTTTCTGATTTTGAATATAATGGTGTACCCCAAATCATATTTATCTTTATAAATAAAGATACAGCAGTATTTATGTACAGGTTTGATTCAGGTGATCAGAGGTTAAGTTTTTAATATATATCTAATATTTGAATTGTAATATTGAGAATTGATATGGTTTCTAATAATGATAATTCATCTTTATACAGGATATAATTATTGATAAAGCATTTTTCCCAGAAATCATTATGACAGCCTGGGAAGTATTTGGAATGTCTGCACATGAAGGAAGTGTTAATACAGAGAGTGAGTTGGTGGTGGTTGAAAGACTAGAATCTCATTTTCATTTCTACACCTTGCCTTACTGCGTTCTTTATTTCTCTTGTGTGTCCCATGTGAAGACAGGACATTGCTGTTATGTAGGTGTAAGCAATCAGGGAATGTGTGGATGGGCTTTAATCTTAATAAGGGCAGTTTACAAGTCTCTTTTCTAATACTGATTTTAATATTGTGCTTATCTGTAAGGAGCCAAGGATGCCTGCCCTCTGGTTTTATTCTCATAATTTTCTGTAAGAGTTTGAGCTATATTCTTGCTCCACTTTGTAGAACTGATCAAGGTGGTGAGAGGAGGTGAGTCCCTGACAAACACGACAATTCATTGGTGTATCTAGAAATAAAGCATTTTATGGACTGGTCATTCTGATAAAAATTTTGAAGTTATAATGTCTTTTTAGTATTTGGAGTATTTATCATGATTAATAACTTGTATCATTTTGAAAATAATAGTATTTCTTGCTTTAAGGAAGCACAATTTCACAATTTAGAAAACCTTTAATTCCTTGTACAATTAAATGGAGTGATAATAACATTAAAAAAAAATACTTCCAGTTTCCATCAAATTTACTTAATTTCCATATCAAATTTAAGATGCTTACCTGACCAGTATTTGTGACCAATACATAATTTTTAGCACTTCATTGCATGTTGTGTAAAACAAGGCCTGTATTTCTCTAATAGGAATAGAGCCTAATAGGAATAGGCTCTTAACATTTTACTCTATGCTTCTCCTCTAATTTTTTAGCATTTTCCTGAAAAAAATGTCTCTCATCCAGGGGCGCCTGGGTGGCTCAGATGGTTAAACATCTGACTCTTGGTTTTGGCTCAGGTTATGTTCTCAGGGTTCCTGAGTTCCACCCCATGTCGGGCTCTGCACTGGTGGTGCGGAGCCTGCTTGGGATTCTCTCTCTCTCTCTCTCTCTCTCTCTCTCTCTCTCTCTCTCTCTCTCTCTCTCCCCCTTCCTTTCTGCCCCTCCCTACTTGTGCTCTCTCTCTTTCTCAAAATAAATAAACATTTAAAATAAAATAAAATGTCTCTCATCAAAAGTATAGGGACAAAGCATGCAAAAATATATAGCCTAATAATCAGAGAAATCCAAATTTAGATAGATACCATATTTAAACCACTCTAGATTTTTAGGTGACTTCTCCCTATCAAGCTCTTTATGTTTTGTCTTATTGATGATTTTACCTAAAACATTCTAAGTAAACGCTTATTAAGAAGTGATATTTTGGTGTTACGATTTCAGGCAGGGGCACCAATATTCTGTATCTCAGTGGTCTTAACTTTGCCAACAAGTAGTTAGTTGTTTGCAGGTGTCATTGCTAAGCCACAGATAGTTTTTGCAAAGCTCGAAAAAGGCTCTTCTCCCAACTTTTGGTGGATGCTGCCCTCTGCGAGCGCTCAGTGCTTAGAGTGGCTAACAAACTGGATTTCAGTTCCCATTGCTTTGTCTTGGCTGTGCACTCATATGTGCAGGGTACAACCTCCACATTGTTCATAGTGGCTTTGAGTCGTGATGATTCCTTGCATTTTTATTTTTTGATGTTTGTTTACTTTTGAGAGAGAGAGCACGAGCAGGGAGGGGCAGAGAGAGGGAGACACAGAATTTGAAGGCTCTCAGCTGTCAGCACAGAGTGCGATGTGGGGCTCAGACTCACTGTGAGATCATGATCTGAGCTGAAGTCAGACCCTCAACCGACTGAGCCACCCAGGCACCCCCCCTTGTGTTTCCTTTGATATATTTATAGCATCAGAATTGTTTGCAGGCCAGAATATGTCATAATACCCACAGAATCCTTGAAGTAGTCCCTTTTGTAGTTGGTAAGGGATAACTTTCTCAGTGCTGTTTGTGCTTTTGTTGATCTTAGTTCTTTAATGAGATGTTATGTTTTTGAATTTTACCCAAAATTTATGACAACCTAATGTGAGTTAGAACTTTATAGGATTAGGTATGAATGTTTGTAGGACATGTTCTGTTTCTATGAAAGTTACATACAACAATACAGCTGCATTTTCAAATAATGACCATAAATATATAAGTTCTATATTTGAACTAAAGTTTGTTTTCCTTGTTGAATCATTTCTTTAAATAGTGACTAATAGACATTATTGTGTTCATACAACATATCATTGTACTTTTAAAATGTGTAATTAGATACAGCATGTACAGTTCTGGCTGAAATGGAATGGTTTAGTCATTTTCCATAAAACAGTAGTTTAATGATAGTCTTAAATTAATTTAGAATTTGAGTTTATGCCTGGATTTAATTGTTTGTATGCAGTAATGAAAACACCCTATTTTAGAAGGAACAAAGAAGAATGTTCTTATATTAAAAGTAACTGAAAGATAATTCTATAAGGTCAGAAACCTCTGATTGCATTAAAAATTAACAGTAAGGGAGTGCCCAGCTGGCTCAGTCGGTTAACTGTTGGACTCTTGATTTTGGCTCTGGTCATGATCTCACGGTTCGTGGGTTTGAGCCCCACATTGGACTCTGCGCTGATGCCTGCAGATCAAGCAGTGCCTGCTTGGAATTCTCTCTCTCCCTCTCTGTGCCCCTCCCTCACTTGTGCTGTCTCTCTCTTTCTCTTAAAAGAAAATAAATTAAAAAAAAAACCTAAAAAAAAATTAACAGGATAGTTTTCCCCAAGTTTGTCTGACAAAGAGAATGTACAGTATGAGTGGGTTTTTTTGTTTGTATGTTTGTATATTTTATAAGGGAATATATATAAGGCAGTGTGTGTGTGTGTGCGCGCGCGGACACACACGCACGTAATGTAGCTGCACTGGCACTAGTGACATTGGGATTAAAGTTATTTGGCCTTGCTTGATTTTTTCAAAAAGCTCTTTTAGCAAAGTGGATTTTTTGTAGGGTTTAGATCAATTTTTTTTTCTGTTTTAGTAGATCATAATTAGAAGAGCCATGGTATTTATACTTAAATGCAATTAACTTCTCTAATTACCTTTTTTATATCATTGAAAGTTTTTGAAATCAAGAATGATGTAGAATGCTAGTGAAATTAAACAGTTCTATTTGTATTAGCATCAAAAGAATAAAATACCTACGAATAATTTTAACAAAAGAAGTGCAACACATGTACACTAAAAGTTAGAAAGCATCATTGAAAGAAATTAAAGAAGAAATTAAATAAATGCAAAGACAGGACATATTGGATTTATGGTTTGGAAGACTTAATATAAACTATTAAGATTGCAGTATTCCCAAACAAACTCAATTACCTAGAGTTACTATGTGATCCAGCAGTTCTGCTCTTAACTATATATCCAAGAGAATTGAAAATATGTACACATACACAAATGTTCATAGCAGCATTATTCAGAATAGAGTGGAAACAACTCAAATTTCCATCAACTATTGAATGGATAAAGGAAATGTGGTATTTCCATAAAATACAATATTATTCAGCCAGAAAGGAAGCGAAGTACTTATAATACTTAACACAGATGAACTTTGAAAACATTATGCTAAGTGAAAAGAGCCACAAAAAGCTGCACATTGTATGATTCCATTTACATGAAATATCTTGAATAGGCAAGTTCATAGAGATGGAAAGTAACTCAGGAGTCGTGGAAGGAGAGGAATGGGGAATGATTGCTAGTGGACATTGAGTTTCTTTGGGGGATGATGAAAATATTCTAGAATTAGATAGTGGGAATGGTTGTACAGCTTTGTGAATACAGTAAAACAGAGAAAGGGGTGCCTGGATGGCTCAGTTGAGCATCTGGCTCTTGATTTCATCTCAGGTCATGATTCCGGAGTCGTGGGATCAAGCCTTGCATGGGGCTCCGTGCTGAGCATGGAGTCGGCTTGGGATTCTTTCTTTCTCCCTCTGTTCTTCTCCACTGTGTGCACTCTCTCTCTCTCTCTCTCTCTCTCTCTGTAAAATAAAAAAAAAAAAAAAAAATAGAAAACAATTTTTAAAAAGACAAATAAGCCCCAGATTGTATACTTTAAAAAAGATGAGTTTTGTGACATGTGAATTATACCTCAAGTTTAAAAAATCACATAAAAAATGAAAAGAGTGAGGGGCAGTTGGGTGGCTCTGTTGGTTAAGTGTCCAACGTTTGGTCTCAGCTAAGATCTTGATCTCAGTGCTGCAAGTTCAAGCCCTGCGTTGGGCTCAGTGCTGGGTGTGGATCCTGCTTTACAGGAAAAAAAAAAAAAAAAAAAGAAATGAAATGATAAGAGTGGCCTATACCTGTGATCTAATTATCAAGCCAGGAGGTGTTTGAGAGTAAGGGGTCTCACTTAATAATTACTCCTGCATAGGGTCGCCTGGGTGGCTCAGTCGATTTAGCGTCTGACTTCAGCTCAGGTCATGATCTCATGGTTCTTCGGTTCTAGCTCCACATTGGGCTCTGCTGACAGCTCAGAGCCTGGAGCCTGCTTCCAATTCTGGGTCTCCCTCTCTGCCCCTCCCCTGCTTGTGCTCTGTCTCCCAATAAATAAACATTAGAAAAAAAAATTTTTTATAAATAAAAGTAATTACTCCTGCACAATACACATTTGTTTAAGTGGCTGTCTCTGTTAAACCAGTATACATGTTCTCACTGCTTTTTGGTGTGTTTAAAGTATTTTCTTAACCCTCATAGAAGAAGTATGAAGAATATAAAATTTTTCTAGTATCCTTCTTTATCAAATGTGAGAAAAAGAAAAAGATTAAGAAAGTCATGTAATTTGAAGAAATGAGAGAGAAGGTATTTCTTAATGAAAATGAGTGTAAATGTATGTGTTAAATGCAATATGTAGACACTGTTAGGACTGTGCTCATGTGACTTTTGTCATTTCACTCTCACATATAGCCAGTCAGTGAATGAATAAGGAGTTTTGTGTTGTAATATAATAAAACAGCCTCTCTGAACTAAAGATGTGTATCATAATCTGTGGAGTTTTTAAAAATTACTCTTGCTTGGGTGTTAGTCTCAGTTCTGATTTGATGGTTTTTGTGGGGCTAGGTTAAGTTGATGCATGCAAAATACACGTTTTAGTTTTCCATTTGAATCTAGTATTCATTTAATTTGAGAACTGCTACATTAAATCAATGAGTTTTATTGATCCATTTATTAAAATTTATAGTTATTATTTTGTGTATAAATAGTATATAGCAGTAGCAACCGAGAGAAACTCATTCTAACTACACCCACCTACCAGTCCTTTCCTCTCTTTGGCTAGCCCTGTGTGTTGGTAATCCAGAAATTGTGATTCTTGTAATTTTCCAAGCATTGAGATTGGGAGGAATCTTCTTCTCTAGTTATTTAGGTTACCTTGAGGCAGGAGGTGTAGTGCGAAGTAGATAGAAGCTGCAGTTCCTTTGCAAATGTTGAAACTCTTATCTTTGGTAGAGAGGAAAGGAATCATCATTACTGTACAGTATAAGAGGGCTTGGGAGATGGAGACCTGGCAGTAGGAAGTCAGAACTCTCTAAGGTGGTTAAGAACTGCCCATGGCCTTTGTATTTTGACAACCCATTGTACCGGTAGGTAAGTTGCTCTCTGTTGTTGGAACTGGGGGAGGACACAATGACTGTGTGGTTCTTTCATATCTCTGGTTTCTCTTGTGCAGCCTTGCACAGTTGGGCAGAAATTCCCCTCATATTCTGCTACTGAAAAGTAGCATGGACTTGCGAAATTGGAGTTGCATGACTCCTTGAAGATTTTGTAGTTCAGCTTATTTAATGATGGATCATGCCCATCCAAAAGTATCCCTAGGACAGTTTTGACTGATAGCCTTTCTTCAGCCACTACTTAAATAGTTCCAGTGGTGATGCCATATTGTTATACATGACATTAGAGCCAGAATTTCAACTCTGTCTCCTTGTGTGACTTGGGAAGGGTATTCGCCATTTTGGTCCCCAGTTGCTTCATCTAGAAAATGGAGCAAATGGTAACTACCTCACAGATTATTGTGACTACTGAATGGCTGTAGCATACATGAATGTCTGCCACAGCTGTTGGTAATTGTAGGTATGTGGTACCTTTCCTTTTGCAGTTCAATCAAGAACAACTAACCACCTTCAGAAGATTGGCTCTTAGAGAGTTGTTATAGCCTGGGACCCGAAATCTTTCTATATGCTGATTTATTGCTTTCATTCATTAAGGATGCAGTTGTTTATTGAGCATGTGTTTCGGGCTAGGCACTTTGGTAGCTGCTGGAGTTATAGGGGCAAATACAACATACTTGATCTTCCTCATTGAGCTTATAGCTTGGTTGGGGAAAAAAGATAACTAATTATACAGGTAACTAATTACATTTGTGGTAAATGCCATAAAAGACACATAGGATGTGCTCTGAAAGTGTAGCAGAAGGAGTCCTCATATAGTTTGAATGTTAAGAAACACTTCATAGAGGAAATAATGGTAATACTGAGACATAATGGATCTGTGGAACTCGTAGTCAGGGGAAGTTCTTGGGATGAGACCTAGTAAGAGATGGCAAGCTGGTAGGTTGTATGTGTGAAGGCCCTGCAGCAGAAAGGATTTAGGAGCTTTGTAAGCAGAAGGGCCTGTGCCCAGAAGCTTACTGGGTAGTAGGAAGAGTGGCAAGGAATGAGGATGGTGGGGTAGAGGCAGGGCAAGATTAGACAAAGTTCTGTAGGCCATGTTAAGGGTTTGGACTTTCGGAACAGTGTTAAGTGACATTTGCATTTTAAAATGACTCTAGTGAAAATGGGGAAATTGGATTGGAAGGAATAAGAATGCCTGCTGAGACCAGGCTGCTCTTGCAAAGCCTAGGCTAGACATGGCAGTCGCTGTTTCTGGAAGTAGAGTACTGTGCTGTGACCGGAGTTATGAGTTGGAACCAGATCTTCTAATGCCTTTGATCTTGCAGGCAGTGTAGTCAGTGGAGATTTTATAAATGGGAATGAGTTTAAGACTTTTATCTTACCAGTACTTGTTACTGCCTACTAAAAATCAGAAAAACAATTAAGCTCAGTATTAACAGTCTAGCTCCTTCTTCAGGATCTGGCTTTGGAATAAATACTGCCCCCCCCCCCCCCCCCCCCCGCCATATCCCTTTGCAGAAAGACTTACTAGTCTGGGAGGCACATTCTTTTTTTTTTAATTTTTTTTTTTAACGTTTATTTATTTTTGAGACAGAGACAGAGCATGAACGGGGGAGGATCAGAGAGAGAGGGAGACACAGAATCTGAAACAGGCTCCAGGCTCTGAGCCATCATCAGCACAGAGCCCGATGCGGGGCTGGAACTTATGGACCATGAGATCATGACCTGAGCCGAAGTCGGATGCTCAACCGACTGAGCCACCCAGGCCCCAGAGAGGCACATTCTTAAAAACAAACAAACAAACAAACAGACAAAAACAACAACCAAAAATCATCTATCAGCTACCTTCACTTTTGTACCGTCAGTTGATGGTGGAGTGTCTTTTGGGTACTGAATGCCCATAAAGTAATGCTGCATTCAGGTTTCTTTTGGCTGATGGATACACTATTGGGAGCTGTGGTCATAGGGTTTTTTCTGTTACAGTGAAGAAGAAAAAAATTGTCTCACTATGCCAGTAGAATCTTTCTGAAACAGATAATTGAAGTTTGGTTTGGTTGGATGTGAGAGAGTTTTAAAGCAGTCTTATATGGTACTTTTGAATTTTTGGAAGCAATGAGTACTACCTAGATTACTAAACTTTCTGTTCCACTGTCTCCTGCTTCATCTTTGTTACAGTCTTTTGTTAGTTTGCCTTTTATTTTGCCTGTGATTATGATCTGTGTATATTACTAGAATTGATTACTCATTTTTGAAAGCCAGCTTCTACATCCAACACTGCTGTTTTTTAGCAGTTTTTAATTGAGTGCTCAATTAACACATCATCATGTCTTGTAAAGACTGTGGTATAACTGGGTACCTATAGGATATCAGAAATAGCTTTTTTTAGAACTACATAGGAAACTTTCATTTTTAAGGCTGTATATGTATTTTGTTTATATTTAGAAGACAAAGCATTTTTGTCTTCTATTTCTAGCCTTCTCTGTATCAGCGCGGATCCTGACTCGGGGCTTGATCCCACAACCCTGGGATCATGACCTGAGCCAAAGCCAAGAGTTGAACGATCAACCGACTGAGCCATCCAGGTGCCCATATATGTCTTTTTTAATGTCCAGAATAAAAATTATAAAATGAAGTGATAAATCAAGGAAAGAATATTATCTGATATGAACCTGCCTGCAACATTTAGAAATGATCTATAATTTGTTTTGGGAACAGATTATAATTAACTCTTCAACTATTTGCATGTGTGTATCAGGTAGGATGCTTTCTTCGCAAGTATCAGAGAGGGTAACCAAAAGAATTTTACCATCTTATCTAACAAGAAATTCAAAGTTAGGGTGGTTCTGGATTGGCTAACTTGGGTCCCTCTTCTGTCTTTTGTCAGTTATTTTCGTGTTCTACTGTTTGATTCTAAATTTATTTATTTAGTTGTCCTTCCCTACCAACAATAGTTCTTTGGCAATATGTGGTTGCCCTAGACTATGTTTATGCCTGTGAGTAGAAAAAAAACAATAATTAGTCATAGACTTTTTTGCTCTGGATTGTTCTTAGCTTATTTTCTGTTTCATCTTTTATTTTCATTCTTAAAAGTGAAGGAATATGAATTGTCTTCTAAGTGTCTAATGATGTTTATTTTTAAGTTAACACATATACATCAGGGAGGATGAACATTAAGAAAAGCATAGAGGGTTGCCTGGTGGCTCAGTTGGGTAATCATCCGACTTCAGCTCATGTCATGATCTCACCATCTGTAGGTTCCAGCCCCATGTTTGGCTCTGTGCTGACAGCTCGGAGTCTGGAGCCTGCTTCATATTCTGTCTGTCAGTCTGTCTGTCTGTCTGTCGGTCTGTCTCTCTCTCTCTCTCTCTCTCTCTCTGCCCCTCCCCCACCCATACTCTGTGTCTCTTTCAAAAATAAACATTAAAAAAAATTAAAAAAGCATAGAGTAACGAGTGCTTCTCTCTATATAGTCAGAAGCCTCTCAGACAATAAAGAATCCTGTCAATAAATCCAGTCCATTCATTGTGATGTCTGTGGTATGAAATGAAAGTGTGTAAAAAGAGTAAATGCTGTTAATGAAAATCCAGTATATTTACATCATGAACTTTCAGGTAAATTAAGAAATGATTTTAACTTTCATAAAAGAGAACTAACAGGTTTCTCCTGAATAGCTAGCTCTCATAATGTAAATTTTTGATAGGTTTAGAATATCTGCTGAATTTCTCTAACTATTGAATTCAATTAGCAGAATTTGAAATTGATCTTTTGTGTGCTTCTCAACCCCCCAGTTTTGGTTCCTTTGTCTTTTTAGATGTTCCATAGCTGGCAGCCAAGCTTGTGTTGCCATCCTTAATTTTATGATCAAATAGGTACCTGGAATAAACTGAGTAATAGTAAGTATAACGTTTTCAGCTCTTGATACATGCCAAGAGCTTATTTTGACAAATTCTCACAGAGCCCTATTTTAAATGTAGTATTCCCATTTTATAGATTGAAAACTAAGGGTAAGAGAATTTTACTTGACTGTAGTTGACAGTCCTGTATCTAGTAAACAACTCTGATGTCTGGGAAGTGGAGAAGATTTTGTGTTTGTGTGTCACCACGGGGCCTTATGTCTTTTGTGAGCACATAGAACAGGTCCTTGGGAAGAACATACTCCCCTGTGTGTGGGTTTTCCGAATTCCACACTGTCATACTAGCCCACTCAGCCTTTAAGAATATGTTAAAATGTGAACTAGTTTCTTACCAGCTTTTGTGGTAGCAGCCTATTTGTCCCATGTTCTGCCAAAGGTGAATCAGTTCATGCTGTACTGTCTGCTGAAAGAGGCTTGTCATCCTTTGGAATTTCATTCACGTGGTTGCCCTGCAACCTCAGGGTTTTAATAGGCTTAAGAAAAGTTATGCTTGTGTAGGTTATAGGAGTCTTTCTTTTTGTTAGGATAGGAACTATGTTATCTTGAGGCATTTTAAGATTCTTAGCTGAAGTTTTATAAAGCACAATTTTTTTAGTAGCTGGACTTTAAAATCCTTTCTTGTGTAAAATTGAGAATTGCAATAACCATTGTATTGATTAGGTGTCTTGTTCTCATTGGTAATTAATGTTAAGTGCCCATTTTCATAAGTACAGAATACTGTTTTAGATACAGTTTGTGTTTAAACTTTATTTTAATTCTCTGGTGATACGCAGTCAAATTAGTTGAGATTGAAAGAATCTCATCTTTTGGTGATAGAAATATAATGGAAATATACCAGAATTTCTTGGGAAGCATTTGTTTGTTGTTAATTAATTACATAAAATAGTCTTCCTACCCTGTAAAGAATAAATTGTTGTCTTGATTTCATTTAGTAATGAAAGGCTGGACTCAGAGGAGTCATCCTTCTGTTTATAATGGCCACAAACTTGTTTGTAAAATGATGCGGGGTAAAGATTTTTGTTCTCTGATTGTTTTATATTCTACATCTGTAGAAAAACAATGATCATAACTTGGGATACTATACAGAACTAGAATATTCTTATGGGAATATGTATGTCTCCTGTTGTCTCTGTATTTTGATATGTTTATTATTTTTCACATACAGCTAAACGTTGTAATACTTGAAGCTTTATTCCTTATACCTTGGCTGTTCTGAAAATATATTTCTACTGGCAGTCAGTATAAATACCTTATCAGATAAACAGGGCAAATTTCACTGAATTTGAAGAATTATTTTCCTTATGATCTTGTATGTCCTACTGTCTGGAAATCCAGTTATCTTGAAAACATGCAAAGTTCTGACCTTTTGTGGATTGTCCTTCTCTCTAATAATATTGTTGAAAGTGAGGTCCTTGCTTGTGTAAATGTCATGTAGGATATTATGTTGTGATGCCTTGATTGGTCCCACTTCTGTTCCTGATTTGTGATTTGGGGTGGGCTCCTGTTGTCTCTGCCTGCACTTGTATGTAACAGAAAGAGATTGGGACCCATATCTAATTCTAACTGTTGACATTAAGTATTATAAAGTAAAATGAAGGTTTAGGAAAAAATGTTTAATGTTAAATGAATATTATTTATCAGAACTATTATGGGTGATTTTCTATTAAATCAGAGTCAAAGATGGGAAATTTTCCTTTATATTCCTGGTTAGATGTCACTAGAAAGTAGTAGTGCTTTTTCCTTGGCTCTAATTATTAATGATTGTCAGTTGATTTTTTTTTTTTATTGTACTTTGTACCTGCAATATGTATTTATAATTAAATTTTTTTTTTAACTAAACAACACAGACTTTTGGAATGGCGAAGAAATGATGTCTCTGGGCAACTGTGGAATTGTTAGTGTATTCTTACTATGTGGAGAGGCCAGACAGATCCTTCCTTTGAGTTGCAGAACATTTACCATGATTACTGTGAGAAAGACAGCAAGAGAGGTACATTATAGCTACTTGATTTGAGAGGATTTGGAAAAATTGATGTAGGATTTTAAAAAATCTTTGCAGCATTTTGTGATTTCCCTAAAAGTGCAAAAGAAATTTTGTGCAGAAGAATATAGTATCTTATTTGTCCATTGGAGTCAAGCTGGAGAAGTAGAACATTTTTTCTTAATAATGATATCTTTAATAACTCTTTGGATGTCCTTCAAGTTTCCAAAGGACTATCATTTCAGTGATGATTTATGTTGTCTGCATAGTATTCACAAAGATACAATCAGTCTTTATTCAGCAGAGATTATAACTCTTCAGATGGTACTGCAGATTTCATTTTTAGAAGTGTTTTATAAATATTAATTAGAATTGTGGAGTGTTAGAGCTGACATACTGGCTAGCATTTCTAGGACACTATATATGCTTGGCACTCTAATAACGATTTAATGGATACCACTGCATTTATTCTTATGAATCCATGTGTGAAATATATGTTAATTGTCCTTAGTTTATTGTTTGGCGTAGAGAAGTCAAGTGACATTTCTGGGAGTCACACAATTAATAGCAAAACCAAAATAAAACTATTGATGTCTTCCCATCGTATTTAAAATAAAGTTTGTCTATCTCCTGCTTGCTTCTCCAGTATCATCTTTTCTCATTTTCCTATAAATGCTTTGTACCCCAGCCCAGCTATTCTAACTCCTATGGTTTTATTAAAATTCCATTTCCTTTTCTTTCATATCTATGCACTCTCTCCCAGTAAACATATTAACACAGCTGAAATCAAACCAATAAAACAAAACACTTAAGTGCTCCCTCCTTCACTGTGTTTGTAAATGATGTATATCTGACTCATGAACGGGTTTGAAATGTGTGGGTCCACAAATACATGATTTTTTTTTTGATAAATACAGTACAGTTCCATAAATGTGCAATATTACACAGGATTCCCACCCTTCCCTTCACAACAAAGAATTATGATCTGTTCTAAAATGTAGTTGAGAAGCTTTAGGTTAAGCAAATGAATAAATGCACTGATGTTGTTGCAAGCCAAGGTTCTTACCATGGAGGAAGGAAAGAACAAATAGGGAATAAAGAAGGCAGAGAAGAACCTTGTGGAAATTGGAGGTATCAGTATGAACATATGTTCATATTATATTTATATATTTCTAGAAATGGCTTAGAACAGTGGCATTACAGTAGCACCACCCAGATCTTGGCTTCTAAATACTGTGCCCCAGTAATAGGAGCCAGAATCACTTGGATAAATGGCTTATTCTGGGGATGGCTCAGGAAAGTATCAGATCTAGTATCAGCTTAGAACATCTCATTGGGCTGAAAATAAGGAAGTGCTCTAAGCAGTGATGAGTGCATATTAGAAAGACATAGGACCCAGTGTTTGGGGTGTGTGTGTGTCTCACTGGCCAAATTGGGCATGAGTTGAGCATCATAATCAGTAAGGAGGTTAATGAATTATAATTCATTGAGTAAAAGAAATATACATATCCATACTGAGAACAAACAGATACAGATAGAGCAGAGGAGAGGGCTTTTCCTCACAGTAAATGTGGAGGGAGTAGTAGTGGAATTGGAAGACTGTCATTTTACAATTGTCATGAAGAATCATGAAAACATTCTAAGTCCAGGGGAAAAGTTTGAGGAGTAGGGTGTGTGTGTGTGTATATATATAGAATATATTTTCTATATATATATTTCTATATATATATATATAGAATATATTTTCCATATATATATATATATATATAATATATTTTCCAACAGATTGCTTGTTACTTGCAAGAGGGAAATAGGTATATACAGCAGAGAAATCGGATGACGTTTTGATCAGATGATCAAAAATAAACATCAGTAAAGGGATAGGTGGACATCAGATGCCTCTGGGTATGTGATACCCTAAGAGGAATACAAGATCACTCATGCAGTGTTTTGGCTGGGAGTTGTGCGGAAACATCAGACAAACCTAAATTGATAAATATTTTATGGAATAACTGGCTTGTATTCTTCAAAATTTCATGTCATGTTAGGCAAAGCCCCAGAAACTCTTCTAGATTAAAGGAGACTGAAAATACTGACAACTAAGTGTGATATGTGATCCTGCATAGATCCTGTCAGGAAGAGGAGACATGCTCTACAGAACATTATTGGAACAGTTGACAAAACCGGAATATGGCTTGCACTTTTTAAAGTATTGTATCAATGATGTGTATGTGCTGAATTTGATAACTGTACTTTATAAGAAATGTTCTTAGGAAATGCTGTAAGTATTGAGGGTGAAAGGACATGATATATGCAACTTACCGTAATGTGGTTCAGAGAAATAATTTTTTAATATTTATATATAGATTATAACACACATATAACACTTCATAAACAATGAGGGAGAGAGAATGAATGCTATTTTTGCAACTTTCAGTAAGTTTGGAATTATTTTAAAATAAAAAGTTAAAATTAGTTAAAAATTTTTCTAAATGGTTGTAAACATTAATATACATGCTGAAGACTTTTTAAATATTTTCTTTTGAGGCATATGTGAATTGTAAATTGTGCAAAATAGGGTAGTAGGTCAAGGAAGATCTGTGTCCCAAAGTGTGGGCAAGTAGGAGGAGGAGGCAGCTGTGGTGCCCCTGGCATGGCCATTAAGGATGGGAGGGAGAAGGAAGGATGGAAGGAATTAGGCTGTGGGAATTGGTAGCAGGGTCTCTTTATGCTGTTGGGGTTGGTAGTCTTTGGCTTCTCTCTTCTCCCCCATCATGCTTTTTGTGAATGGTGAAATGAAGGGTTTTTCTGGTAAGGCTGGACTAGCAGTTGGCCCTGCTCTTGACCAGGGGTAGCCCTGGGCTCGGGGTCCACCAGTCAAGTCTGGTGTTTGGCACCTGAAACTAGCAGCTCTGGGAAAACTGATGTAGGGCTTTTAGATTCCTGATCCTCTTATAAGGCAGCAGAGTACAGCTGTTAGAGTGCTCTTCTGGAGCTACACATAGACCTGGCTCTGCTGTTTAGCAGCTGTGACCTTGGAGAAAAGATAACTTATGGCCTTGGCTTTCATTTTCTCAGATTTAAAATGAGAATAATAAAGAAGTTATAAGAATTTAAGAAGATAAATATGTGTAAAGTGCTTTACTGCTATTACATACCAGAACTCTTGAAAAGCTTCCATTTCTCCATTGAACCAACTAATACATAATAGAAAACTTGCTCATTGTCTGTATCCTATGGGTATGGACTTATCTGATGAACTGACAGTGACGATAATTTAAATATTCTGAGAAGATACTGGAAAGGCCTGATAGAAGATCTTTTTAAACAGCATTTTCCCCAAATTGGATGGCAAAATGAATGGAGTAGTAATCTGTTTCCCATAACCATTTGGAAAGTGCCAACTCGGGTGCCTGGGTGGCTCAGTCGATTAAGTGTTGGACTCTTGATTTTGGCTCAGGTTATGATCTTACGGCTCATGGGATTGAATCCCACATTGGGGTCTGCACTGACAGCGCAGAACCTGCTTGGGATTCTTTAACTCTCTGCCCCTCGCCTGCTTGCTCGCTCTCTCTCTCTCTCTCTCTCTCTCACAAAATAAATTTAAAAAAGAAAGAAAATTGCCAACTATATTTTTCACATTTAGGAAGAAGGCTCCAGAAGTCCTCTTGAGGCAAAAATTGGTTGAACAAAAGTGACTCTTTTTTTTTTGAGTTTTATTTTTAAGTGAGAGAGAGAGAGTGCGTGCACTTGTGCATGAGCAGGGGAGGGGCAGAGAGAAAGGAAGAGAGAGAATCCCAGACAGGCTCCACACTGTCAGCACAGAGCCCCACTTGGGGCTCCATCCCACCAACCATGCGATTCTGACCTGAGCCAAAATCTAGAGTCAGACGCTTAACCGACTGAACCACCCAGATGCCCAAAAGTGACTTTTTTCAGTGTTTCAACCCTTTCAGAGAAGGTTGCCCAGGTATTTCCTTTTTTTGATGAAGTACACATGTGAGATGGGATTCTTTGATCTGGTTTATGTTAAAGCTAAAAATTGGAGTTGTCTTCCTAAATGAAATGGAGCCAATCCCTCTTTAATATTAATTTTTCTTACAATCTCATTCTTCTTACTAAAGATGCTACTTTCAGGTATGCATTCTTACAAAGTAGGTGATTTGACTTGTTATTTATAGTTACCATGATTTTATATATATGTTGTCACCATATAATCCTAGTACTTACAGTTATTATTATATGTATTACGTGTATTTATATATGCATTTACCATATAATCATGGAAACTAATACCATGAAACATACATGAACATATATACATACCCACATTATATGTAACTGCTTCCATTTTACTTGATATTATGTTTTCATTATTTTTAAGGCTATTTTTCATTTGTGGCAAGTTATACTATATTCTGTTATATCAGTAATAAGGTTTTATATTCAAATACATTTATTAAAGTGAAAATGGGAATTGATGTGAAGAAAAAATAGGTAAATAATAGTGTCAAGCATGATACATGGTTAGGGGAAAGATTGAGAAGTTCAGGTTTGAATGACTAAAGTTTCGGAACAACTGCTGTGTTATACAGTAGAAAAAGTCCTGGTTGTTTGAAATGAGCCTTTTGATGGTTCACTTTTCTCCTTGGATTTCAGCTGCTTCTCTACTGAAGGAGTAGGGGTTATAATATGAGATAATTTCTAAGGTAATTAGAAAATTATAGTATTCTGTTATATTTCAAGCAGCTTGATTGAAGTTTGGCAAAGAAAAAGGTTTGAATTAAAATGGGTTCTGGAAGAGTGTTGACTAGTCACTTCCCCTTCTTTTTGTTGACATACTATTTATAGAAAAAGGAAGAAATCAGAGTATTTACTAAGCTTAAGGAAAAAAATTTAAGCTATATAGAAACTAGAATATAATTACATGTACAGTATACTTTTATCTATTTCATATTTTAGTTTGCTTTTTTTAATAAGGTATAACCTTAGATACCAATTTGACATTTAATTATTGGAAATTAATTACAAGATAATATTTTCCATTTAATTTTTTCTCCTGATTTCTGTTGTATGTATGAAGAAAGGTATTAATCTGTTTCAAGGGAAGGAAATATGTGAAATAGCAGGAACATAGTAAATACTTAGTTTTTTTATCATAAATATTAATATGCTTAGAAATACATTTGTTAGTAGTAATAAAGAATCACTTTCCTTAAAATATTTACAATTGTGTAGTATTTTATTCTAGCCCCATATGGTACATAGAATATGTATAATTTCCATTTTCCTCTTCTAAAAAGTTACTTTTATTTAGAAATTGTCAGGTACCAAAGCTTGCACAGCTGGTTGAGTGAAATGTTTGTGTTTAGGATCTAGGTTTCTCGCTCATCTTGTAATAGACCTTCTCAGTCAGAAAGCGCTTTGAAATTCCAAGCAAGTTGTGAAGAAAGAGTAATTGGAAATGGCACAAAATGCTAAAGTAGAAGGAAGATTTCAGTGATGTTTAAAGTTAATGGTTTTTGGCTTTCAGGATTTTTTTTCTTCTTAAATTTAAAAGCATCCATTTTGTTTTTGTTGTTTGTAGTAACTTTTCCTTATCACAACGATGGTATTAATTTTAGAAAAAAGAAAAACTAGAATAAATTATTGAAAGTAGAATGCATTTTTCAAGAAAAGCTGAAAGTCAGATTTCTTCTTGACAAAAATTTAAAAACATTTTTTTAATGTTGGCCAAATTGTTTAAAAACCTTCTGTCTAGAGGATAGTTTGGGCTGTTCATTTGCAACAATAATAAATATCTTCTTCCTTGGGACTTTGGTGCTGTTTTCATTTTCTGTTTTGTCCCTAGGTGAGCACATTTTTTCCCACAACATTAATAATGTCTAAATGCTCAGAATTCCCAAAGGCATATTTTTAGCTCTAATGTCTAAATCTTATATCTAACTTCCTGTTTGACATTTTCATTTGTAGGATCCATGACCATGTCAAGTTTAATATGTCCAAAAGGGAATTCTTAAATTTCCTTCTTTTAAAGCAGTAACGAATCATTAAAGATTTTCTCTTGTTAAATACTTGTTTAAAAAAATTCAGTTGTTGATTGTGTACAGCTGTGTAACTGTGTACAGTTACTTTCATTACGAAAGGTTTTTTTAGTAGTTTTTGAAAAAAAAAATTGATTTACCAGAATCATCAAAATGAGATGTTATGATGAAGTCAAAGATTGGTGTTTATTTAATAAGAACAAACCTTAAAAAGTAAAGTTTACCTTCTGTTTAAAGTCCATGCTCTGAAAATATTTAGTTACTTAAGCAACAAGGTTCTTTAAAACAGTAAACAAAGTTGATTTGAAAAGACTGAACATCTTTGATCAGTATTAGTATGAATTGTTCTGAATTTGCTAGATTCTATAATCTGTCTTTCCTTTCCACTCCTTTTTCCTTTTTCCTTTTTCCTTTTTCCTTTCCCTTTCCTTTCTCCCTCCCCTTCCCTCCCCTCCCCTTCCCTCCCTGTCCTTTCCCTCCCCTCTAAACTCTACCCTCAACATGGGGCTCCTGGGGCTCGAAATCATGATGCAGATATCAAGAGTTATATGCTCTACTGACTGAATCAGCCAGGTGCCCCTGCTATTTCTTAAATTAAGGCAGCAGAATCCATATTGGGACTCCTTTTTTAAATCTAGTTTCTGATTTTATAAAATGACCTGCTAAAAAGAATTTCAGTTAACTAAAAGTTCCGTTTAAACTAATTTTTTACTTCAGTGTTGCCTGAATACAGGTATAGGCCTTGGGATTTAATTAGTGATTACTTCCCCCGCCCCCAAGGATAACTATATTACTTTGTGGGAAAAATGCCCATCCGTGTTTGCTAAAGATAAGTTTTAGTTCCAAAGGTATGTGTTATATGTTTTCATTTCTACTAAAACTCCTTTAGCTTTATCACATAGAAAAATTAGTGCTCAGTTGACCTAATGTAGTTGGCTTCAATTAATAAAATCATAATCCTGGAGTTGTTTTAAATGTATGTACATTTTTTTTTTTTTAGTGTTTGTTGAAATTGAGGCAAAATGTACATAACATAGTATCATTTCAGCTATTTTTAAATGTGCAGTACAGTGGGAAGAGGGGGTGGGTGTGTGGGGGGGGAAGGTAGGGGTCCCTGGGTGGCTCAGTTGTTGAGTGTTTAACTCTTGATTTTGGCTCAGGTCATGACTCCAGGGTAGTGGGATTGAGCCCTGCTTTGGGCTCTGTACTGAGTGTGGAGCCTGCTTAAGGGTTCTCTCTCTCCTTCTGCCTCTGCCCCTCCCCCCCTGTTCATGCTCTCTCTCTCAAATAAAAAATTAAAAAGAAAAATAAGTGTACAGTACAGTGGTATTAAGTATGCTCACATTGCGGTGCAGTGATCACCACCACATCTGTCTTCAGAACTTTTTAATCATTCCATATTGAAACTCTATACCCATTAAGCATAATTCTCCATTTGTCCCTCCCTTTCATCCCTGGTAACTTACCATTTCTCTTTCTCTGAATTTTGAGTACTTGGTGTACCTCATAAATGGAATTATCTTGTATTTGTCTTTTGTGGCCAGCATATTTCTCTTACCATAATATTTTCAAAGTTTATTCATGTAGCAAGTGATAGGATTTCCTTTTTTAAAGCTGAAAAATACTCCATTGTATGTAGACATCACATTTGTTTCTCTGTTCATCTGCAATGATATTGGAGTTGTTTCTACCTTTTAAGTGAGAGTAGTGCTCCTAGGAACATAGATGCACAAATGTTTTGTTCAAGTTCCTGCTTGCAATTCTTTTGTGTGTAGACTTAAAAGTGGAATTGTTGAGTCAAATGATGATTTCTCTATTTAATTTTTTGAGTAACCACCATACTTTTCCACAGCAGTTGTACCATTTTACACTGTCAGAAACAGTGCACAAAGTTTATCCACATTCATATTGGTTTTTGTTTTGATAATAGTTATACAAATAGGGTGAAGTGCTATGCCATTGTGGTTTGATTTGCATTTGCCTAATGATTAATGATGAACGTCATTTCATGTGCTTATTAGGTATTTGTGTATCTTCTTTGGAGAAATGTCTATTTAAGTCCTTTGCCTGTTTTTGTTGTTGAGTTTTAGCAGTTCTTTATATATTCTGGATATTAATCTCAGATAATATATAATTTTTTCCTTCCATTTTGTGGGTTGCTGTTTTACTCTGTTGTGACCTTTGACACTTTTTGACATTTGATCATGTATTCATGGATTTGTCTGGGCTCTTTATTCTGTTCTATTGATCTATATGTCTTTATGCCAGTGCCATACTGTATTGATTACTTTAGTTTTACAGAAAATTTTGACATTAGAGAGTGTGAGTCCTCCAACTTGTTCTTCTTTTTCAAGATTAGTTTGGATATTAGGAGACCCTTGAAATTCCATATGAATTTTAGGGTGCCTTTTCATACTTTTGTAAAAAACATCATTGGGGTTTTGCATTGAATTTGTAGCTTACTTTGGGTAATATTGATATGTTAACAACATTAAGTTGTCCAATCTATGAACATAGGGTGTCTTTTTTATTTATTTCTGTAATTTCTTTTATCAGTGTTTTTTCATTTTGAGTATACAAGTCTTTCATGTTGACTAAGTTAATACCTGAGTTAAAAAAAAATTTTGTTGCCATTATATATGGAATTATTTTCTTTTTTCAGACTGTTCATTGTTAATATAGAAATGCAACTTATTTTTCTGTGTTTATTTGTATCCTTTGATGGATTTGTATATTAGTTCAACAGTGTTGTGGAATTTTAAGGGGATTCTACATATAAAATCCTATCATTTGCAAACAAAGATACTTATTTATTTTTCTTGTTTAATTGCTTTGGCTAAAACTTCCATTACATTGTTGAATCTGAGTTGTGAAATCAGTCATCCTTCTCATTCTTGATCTTAGAGGAAAAGCTTTCAATCTTTCACCATTTGAACATTCTGTAAGCTGTGGTATTTTCCTATATGATTTTTATTATGTTGAGATAGTTTCCTTCAATTCCTAGTTGATTGTTTTTATCACAGAGGAGTAATGTATTTTGGCAAATGCTGCTTTTATATCAATTTAGATGGTCATGTGGGTTTTTCTTCATTTTCTTAATGTGGTTTATCACATTGATTTTAGTATGTTGAATCATCCTTGCATTCCAGGAATAAATCCCACTTTGTCATGGTGTATAATCCTTTTAACATGCTACTGAGTTTGGTTTGCTAGTATTTTCTTCAGTATTTTTTGCATCAGTGTTCAAAAGGACTATTAATCTATTGTTTTCTTTTAGTGTCATTGTGTGGTTTCGATACAGGGCAGTACTTACCTCAGAATAAGTTAGGATGTGTTCTGTTCCCTTCAGTTTTGGGGAAGTGTTTGAGAAAGGTTGGTGGTAGTTCTTTAAAATGTTTGGTAGAACTCCCAGTGAAACCATTAAGTCGAGTACTTTTCTTTGGCAAGAGTTTTGTTTTGTTTTGTTTTTTTAATACTAATTCAATCTCCTTACCAGTTACAGATGACTATTCGCCTTTCTGTTGGTTTTTTTTTAATGTTTGTTTATTTTGAGAGAGAGTGGAAGAGCGAGAATCCCAAGCAGGCTCTTTGCTGTTAGCTCAGAGCCTGATGTGTGGGGCTTGATCTCATGAACTGTGAGATCATGACCTGAACCTAAATCAAGAGTCAGACGCTAACCAGTTGAGCCACCTAGGTGCCCCTGTGTAAGTCTTTTAGCTTTATTCTTCAAGGTAGTTTTGACTATTCTTTGTACTTTTGTATTTGCAAGTGAATTTTAGAATAATCATGTTAGTTTCTGCATATAATAAAAGAAAACCTGCTGGCATTTTGAGTAGGATTACATTGAATCTCTAGATTAATTTGGGGAGAATTGACATCTTTATGAAATCGAACCTTCTCAGAATCTGCAAAGATGAATTTGTCTGTTAGTGTATTTTAAATTTCAGGAATCAAGACACTTTTTGTTTTCTGTGGTTTGTTT
This sequence comes from Acinonyx jubatus, assembly GCF_027475565.1. NCBI lineage: Eukaryota > Metazoa > Chordata > Mammalia > Carnivora > Felidae > Acinonyx > Acinonyx jubatus. The sequence continues at coordinate 17,868,352 of NC_069386.1, forward strand.
TAGGTAACTGAAGTAATAGCATCTTTTGTTTTACTTAATTTTTTTGCCAGTGAGAGTGCTTCAGTATAGATGAGAATTTTAACTTTGAAGGAAAGAAAAGAGGAATTGCTGCAGCCATGACCTAAATAGGAAGGAAGGCAATGTATAATGGGATAGATGCCGATAGGTTGATAGTTATGATGGCAGGAATTTGAGGAGCTTCTCTTCTGGTTACTATTTTTTCCATCAGTAGAATAGGTAGCAAAGTCATCAGCTGAAAGTGAGGATGGGTGATGAGTGTTGGAGTTGTGAGGAGAGAGAATGTGGCATAAAATAACCAGAAAATTGGGAAATGGAAAATTGCTAAACTTAAAGTCAGATTAATTATCCTGGTTAGCATGGTGGTTTATTCTCAGCCATATTCAGCTTACATGGGAGCATGTAGTCAAGAGTGAGTTTTTCCAGGAAATGAGTGGAGGGAGGAGGGAGAGCAGGAGCCAAGGGAGTGGGAATAAGGGTATATGAAAATTTAACTGGATAAGGAGGGACATAAACTGGGCGAGGGACACTGAAAAGGTGGGAGGCGTAATAAATTGTAGGACCTAATGGGATCAAAAGATTGTTATAATTAGGTTATTAGGAGTGTTTGAGCTGGGAGTATGAGAGGTAGTAGTTACAGAGTTATATATGCCAGTTTAGTTTGGCATAATTTACTCTCAGATTTTGTTGGTTATTTGCATTAATCTTCATGTGATAAGTATAGGACATGTTAGGAAAAACAAGTTCGTATTTTTTAATCTAAGACTTTTGGGCCCAGATATGTATTCAGTTTCTTTTTTTTCCCTTTATTACTTTTTCCAGGGACTTACCAGTTTTATTGATCCCTCCAAAGAACTAACTTTTGGTTTTGTTGATCTCTGTTGTATGTTTTCTGTTTCATTACTTTATGCTATTTTATTTCTTCATTTGTACTGTTTTGGAGTTTAATTTGTTCTTTTAGTAACTCTTTTGGATGGTTGATTAAAACACTAGTTTTTGGCTTTTCCTCCATATGTGTATTCTAAAGGTACAAATTTCCCTCTTATGTATGGTTGTAGCTGCATTTCCCTAAATTTTGATATGATGTCATTTTTTTAAGAGAATAGTTTTTTGTTTTTAATGTTTATTTATTTTTGAGAGAAAGACAGCATGAGTGGGAGAGAGGCAGAGAGAGAGGGAGACCAAGAATCCAAAGCAGGCTCCAGGCTCTGAGCTGTCAGCACAGAGCCTGATGCGGGGCTCAAACCCACAAGATCGTGAGATCATGACCTGAGCTGAAGTTGGACGCTTAACTGACTGAGTCACCCAGGCACCCCTGGTACATTTTTCATAACTCTTTTGGATTGTTGATTAAAACACTGGTTTTTGGCTTTTCTTCCATATATGTATTCTAAAGGTACAAATTTCCCTCTTATGCATGGTTGTAGATGCATCCCCTAAATTTTGATATGATGTAATTTTTTTAAGAGAATAATTTTTTGTTTTTAATGTTTATTTATTTTTGAGAGAAAGAGCATGAGTGGGAGAGGCGCAGAGAGAGAGGAGACACAGAATCCGAAGTAGGCTCCTGGCTCTGAGCTGTCAGCACAGAGCCCGGAGCAGGGCTCAAACCCATGAACTTCGAGATCATGACTTGAGCCAAAGTCGGCTGCTTAACAAACTGAGCCACCCAGGTGCCCCTGATAAGATGTAATTTTAATAGCATTCCATTCAAAGTATTTTCTAATTTTGACTCATTTCTTCTTTGACCCATGGGGTTATTTGGAAGTTCACTGCTTCATTTCACAATATAAGTGTTTTCAAATTACATTTTTATCAATTCATAGCTTAGTTCATTGGAGGTCAAAAAAACATGTCTGTCCTTTGAAACTTGTTAACAGTGTATGATCCAGATTTGGTTCACTTTTGGTAAATCTGTTTTGCACTTAAAAGGAATATATTTTCTGCTCTTTTTAGGGATAGTGTTCTATATGTCAGGTCGTTAATTGTAAAGTTCAAATATTTTTCTGTTTCTATTTCATCTGGTCTGTTCCTTGTTTTGGTGTGCTTGTTCCATCAGTTACTGAGAAAGCTGTGTTAAAATCAACTTGCTAGAATTGTGGACTTCACTTAGTTTCCTTGATATTGGCTGAAGTTTATTTAGCAAAAGTATGTTTTCACAGCTGCATAATTCAGTGTTTTAACAAACTTACATATGGGAAAAGTCAAAAATGAAATTTCAAATGCAGTTTGTAGAACATTAGAATCATATGTAGCCATTTTTGAAGCATGTGCTGTCAACAGAGGGAATGTGCATCTCTGTTGCTCCTGGCAGTAAGAAAGAGGTTACAATATTAGAAGCCTTTGAACTGTTATCTGCCATATGTGTTTGTCTTTAATAAGTTTCTAATTGCTATTCATATTTGGCCCTTAATTTTGCTTAAATCTGTAGAAAGCGCAAAAATGTTGAGACAGTGTTAAATTGTGGCAAAGGAAACAAAGCCAGTGAGAAAGCTATCTATCGCATATGAAGTCATGTATTTTACACCCTAACTATGATAATTACTGTAGTAAATGGACATTTTCTCTATTTCAGTAAGTTTTAAAAGAGAAATGCTTGGGGATTATGAATTTATATGTAACATAATTTTTCCTATTTAAGATATTGGAAAATAAGCTCCTGGTTAGGGTTTTGTGTAGAATATCTGATTTTCAGGAACAGATTCCTGACTTTAAGTGTTATTAGGTACATTCAAGTTTAAAATTGCTTTCTGGTGAATTGAACATTTATTGTAATGAAGTCCTACTGTATCTCTATCCATGTATTTATTTTATGCATTAAAATCTACTGTGATAAAGTATAGCCACAAAACTTTGTTTTGATTTGTGTTCTACACAGTATATTGTTCTCCATGCTTTGACTTTCATTCTTTCTATATCCTCATTTATTTAAGAGGTAATCATCTATAATCATCATATAATTGGGTTTTGTTTTTTTACATACAATTTGGATTATTAATTCATTTCCCCCCTCTATTAGCTTGTTAGCTTGAGTGAAATTTTACTATTCTTGCAGTGGTTACCCCAGAGATTACCACATGCATCTTTGATTTATTGAAGTCTGAAAAGTAAATAAGTATGTTTTCTGTTTCCCAGTAAATGAAAGGATTCTGGAACACTTTTAACTTTGCTTACTGTCCTTCCCAATTATGTGCTATTGTTCTTGTGTATTGTAATATTTAAAATTCGACAAAGTATTATTTTATTTAGTTATTATTCATTTAGAGTTACATATTCACCCTGTTCATTGTATGTATGTATGTATGTATGTATGTATGTATGTATGTATGTATGTATTTACTTACTTAATTTTTGGTGCAGTATCCAAGCTGTATCTGGGATCTTTTTTTCCTTGTACTTGAAGAAGTCCCTTCAGTGTTTTCTGATGTTAAATTTGTTGTTTCTGTTTGACTGATAATGTCTGTATTTTGCCTTTTTTTTTTTTTTCCCTGAAGAGTATTTTTTGCTAGATCTAGAATTCTACTTTGGGATTTCTCCCATTCCTGGCACTTTGAGAATATCATTCCACTGTATTTGGCTTCCATTACTTACATGAAAAAGTCAACTGTAAATCTTACTATTGCTTTTAAAGTTAATCTTTATTTTATTTTATTTTTTTGGCTACTTTTAAGGTCTCTCTGTGGCTGATCTTTCTTTGTGTGTGTCTCTCTTTCCCTCCACCCATCTTTTTTTCTCTGATATGCCTCAGTTGTGGTTTTCTTTGTATTTGTTTCGCTTGAGTGTTTGTAGATCTTGGATGTTATTGGTAAGTTTTTAACTATATGTCTTTAAATATTTTTTCCCCTTCTGGGACACTAATTACATGTATTTTGGATCCATGTTTTACTGTTTTTTCACACTTCTGTATTTCCCATTTTCATGCCGTTTTGGGCTTCAGTGTAGGTGTTTTCTTCTTTCCTATCTTCTGGATTATTGATTCTTTCTTCAGCTGTATTCTACCTGTTGTTAAACTCATCAATTTTTTTATTTTCTGTCTTCAGTATTGTCCTTTTCAGTTCTATGTTTTCTATGCTTTTAGCACTGTATGGTAATATTCTTTTTTTTTAATTCTTTGAACACATTTACTTATTTTAAAGTTCTTTTCTCATAACACCATTATCTGGATCTACTGTGGGTCTAATTGTATTGCCATTTTAAAATCTTAGTTTTCAGTCAGGTCTTAACTGGTTATTTTTTTACTTTTAGACATATAGAAATCATAAAATCATTTGAATTTCTAGATGATACTATCTTTTTTCCTGGTAAGATTTACTTTTGCTAACATCTTTTCAGAAGATTTAACTGGCATGAGGCTAAGCTAATCACACTACATAGCCCAGATCACCTTAATCTAATCAGTGAATGAGATGATCTGAAGCTATACTGCCCTTGTATGGCCTGGTCTATTTCTAGTTTACCTTTATAGTGAGGGCATAGTCCTTTGGATCCCTCCAGAATCCTGGTGTGTTTACTGGGGCTATTCCTTGGTAGGCCCTAAATCTGTTTTTGTATCCCACCCATAGATCTCTTGAAACCTCTGTTTAGCTTCTCAGCCTCTCAGTCAATGTTCTAAGAATCTGCAAATGACTAGAGGGATATATAGTCTGAAGTCTGGTCTTAACCTATTTCTTCCAGATCTCAACCCTTCAGTTCTGCCTTAAAAGTTCTCCAGTGATTTTAAACAGATTAATTTTCTTCTTTTTTTCTCATTCTTAGAATAAGTTGGTTTGAAGTAACCTACTCAACCATTGTCAAGCTAAATGCTCAGATAATGCAGTGCTGCATATACCTTATAGGCATTAGTGTTGAAATGTAGGAGTATTTATGTTGCCTACTACACTGCAAGTTTTTGTAATGGTAATTGGATGCAGCTTGATCTGTTAGGGAACATGATTTGAATAAGCTGACTTTTATTGGTTTATATTACAGTCTCCTGAGAAAACAAAAACATTCTACAACACAGCTGCTTGTTTGATTGGTTCCCACCAGTGACTTGCCATCCTTCAGTTTCTCTGTTTCCTGCTTCCTCTTGTCATGGGGCTTTTGCACATGCTATTCTCTCTGACTAGTGTGTACACTCTCATACTCAGGTTTGGGTATGAGGCACATTCTCAAGGAAGCCTTCCCTAACTTGTGAATTTAGGTCAGATAAATGAACTTCCTCATTTTGATTTGTACAGATTCATTTATATATAGCTTTGTTAATGTCTGTTTTCCCCTACTAAACTGTGAAATCTGTGAGATCAGAAATCATGCCCCCCCCCCCCACCTTTTTGGACCATTTTACCCTATGTACCTAGTACAGTGTCAGGAAGTACATTTTTTTGCAAGTACATGATCAATTAATAGGTTATCACTTGTTAATAGATGTTCAATCAATGTTTACGTGAATGGAGAAATGAGTATGAGGGAAGATATGTAAGAAATGCCATGCTTGTGGTAATAATGGTACTGATAAGAATTGAAAAACTCATGCTTTTGAGCAAAAGCCAGGTTTAATCAAACATGGATTTGCTGGGCAGTACTATTGAAGTTTTATGGATATACATGCACAGTATTAAAAATACTTTAATAGAATTCCACTGAGCATTTATTATTGTGAATGTTTTAGCATTTGTCTTCCATGCCCTTGTAAATATTTTATTATGTAAGTTTTGGAAACATTAGGTTTTTGACAAAACTATTATTCAGAACATGACAGATTATATCATTGCCAGTCGTTCAGTTACAGAGATAAATGGAATAAAAAAATCCTGTTCTTGAAGGATTCATAGTCTCAGAGGAAAATGGACTTGGAATTTGTCATACACATACCCACAAAGTAAGGTGCTATCGTTTACTCTATCAGGGGGAAATGAATCTTGACTGATTAGAAGGATTTTATTAAATGGCTAAAGGAACAGTATTTCATTTAAGTGGATATTATTATGAAATCGTATAGTGCCTTTGTGGGTTGACAGATAGTAATTTTGGTGGTGGCTAGGACAGTTTGCAAGAATAGTGTGTCAAGGTAGATTGGGGCTACCCAGATCATCCTTTGACATGGAGGCCATCAGAAACTTTCAGGGATTTTCTATAATGTTAAAGAGAAGTTTTGAGCCAGAGTCCCTGAGTTCATATTCCAAGCTCTGCCCTTTACTGTGTGTGACTTTAGAAACATTACTGAGCATCTCTGTGCCTCAATATCCTTATTTATACAATGGAGATGGTAATTGTAACTAAGAAGATTTCAGTTTGGATTGAATGAGTTAAGACATGGCAGGTACTTAGAAAAGTGCCTGGCACATAGAAAAATCCCAGTAAGCATTGGCTCTTGTTGTTGCTATTATTATATGCATTGAGAAAAACTCGAAGGTTATAATTGTACTCTTTTCAGCCAGAGCTAGAGGCACTAAAAGATTCAAGAGATATTTTAGGGGTAAAGTTAACAAAGCTTCAACTTAATTACCAATTTTATATAACCAGGAATTTCAACTAATAATGCTGCCCATGTGCAGCATAGAAGCAGGTTTGAAATTTGTATAACATTTTCATGATTTGCAAACTTATAGAACTTAAATCTTCTAATTTGTGTTTTCTTTTAGATCTTATAGAAAATTTCAGCTGTAGCCCTTGGACTAGAAGCTGAAATAATAGAAGCTGTGTACGATGCATTAGGGTATTGAAGAAAATTAATTTTGAATTAAATATTTGGAATATAAGGAAGGAAAGGTGACTGAAAATGGGGCGGAAGAAAATACAAATCACACGCATAATGGATGAAAGGAACCGGCAGGTAAATGAAAATTTTAACTTATTTATTTAATTGATGTGAATATTTTTTAAAAAGGATCATAGGGTAGATTGGTTTGAATTTTTCTTAAACTTAATTTCAAGTCTAAATATTTTTATTTCCAAACTAAATAAAAAATTTTAATAAACATTTTAGCTTGTCATGTGTCTTAAACTTTTTTTCCTTATTATAGAAATCATAGATGTTAATTATAGAAAACGGGAAAAAGAAGAAAAGCAAGATCACTGTAGTCCCACTGTTACTGTCAATTATGTAGATTTATCATAATATATTTGTTTATGTATTGGTCATTATTATAAATTATCACCTCTATTTTCATAATTAGGTAATACCTAAGTTAACTGTAGTTATCAGTGCATGTGTTTTGGTCAGTTAAATTTTCTGGTTAACCAAGAAATAAAATTCTTTTTCTAACTCATCACAAACATTTCTAAAGCTTTTATGTATTTATCTCAGTTTTAATTGATAAAACATACCAAACCTAATTTTTAGCACCAATGTCAATAAACTCTTACAAGTATTCAGGATAATTATAATAATACTGATATATGAAGTGAAGACCAGAAGTTGTAAGAGTTTAGAGCAGGGATTTGCAAACTATGGACCATGGTCTGGTTGGCTGTTTTGATAAATAAATCATTAGAACACTGCCATGTGCATTTGTTTACCTATTGTCTATGGCTGCTTTCACATTACAACGACATAATTGAGTAGGAGCCCTGGAGACTGCATGGCCCATAGGCCTACAGTCTTTAGTCTCTGGCCTTTAAGAAAAAGTTGCCAAGCCCTTGGTTTAGAAAAAAGAAGGAAAATGGTTTCATAGAATATTGTAAATGAACTAGTATTCAGAGCATATGTAGGAGGGAGAGATGCTGTCTCTGGAAAGGTTGCCTGTCCGGGGAAATGTCTAGAAAAGCTGGTTTCTGGAAGCTTACCAAGAACAGAACAGTATTAAAGACATGTTCTGCAAAGTCTGAGTAGTAATTCACTTGGTAATACAGTTATAATTGTAGACAAAACTCAGCTGAGCTGCTAGTAGAGAAGTTAGTGGAAGTGATTAGAGTTGCCTATAGACCAAATTAAAGAGAACTGTTGTTTCATCTAATGAAGATTCTTTAGCTAAAGGGTAAGGCTCACACAGTATGATTCTTTATGAAGGTTGATAAAATAGGGAAGACTGATAAAATAACCATTCCGTCATTCCAAAGGGATGGTTCTAAGCAAGGTTGCAAGTAAATGTCCCTTCATAAACTTGAAGATTGTGACCTGTAGATGAGGCACATCTCTACACCTTATATTGTGTGTGAAACACACACAATATAAATGTAAAATATGTTTATTAGGGAATAACATAAAAGCAGAAACTGGCAAAGCACATAACATTCCTTAGACTCTCTTTATCCCTTAGAGAGTCGTGTTTAAATTCAGCATAGGTACACTGGATCTACCAGTGGAAAAGACCCCACATGTTTAGAGGAATATGACGAATAGGAAAAGGGGAGCTAGGATTATGTAAGTAACAGTGTAAAGAATTTGTTAATTAAGGAAATGATCTTGTTTAAAAGATGGAGGCTGCCACTATAACTCAGCAACTACAGTTAGCCTATTAATATGTTGAATTTACCTGCTAGGTCATCTTCTTGCCAAGCTGCCAAATGGGGCAAGGGTGTCTGAATGTTTTCTTAGATGATTTTGGCCAAGAATGCAGAAAAGAAACAGAATAGGTAGTTGGGCAATTGATTTTTCAGATTTGATTAGGCATAGACATAATTTATCATTTTGAATTTGTGGATTCTGAGTTAAAAGTTCCATTATTCTCGCATTAAAATGGGGAAAACGTTTCTGTGCAGAAGAGAATTTATGTCATTTATTCATCCACATTTGAATACCTACGGATTTTGGGAGAGACTGTGTTAAGCACTGGGAACTCATTAAAAATATATAGGCAACACAGAAGATTTAACTATATGGCAAACAGAAGGTAAGCTTAGGTGATGGGAGAGTTTATGGAAGGAAGCACCAGCCTCTGGTTGGGGTAGTTCAGGGAGCAGTACAGAAGGAGGTACAGCATATACAGGTTTTAATGATTGGATTTTTTGAGCTAGTAAGATAAAATCACACTTCAAGTCTTTAGAACAGTGAATGAAAAATCTCGGTGGCGACACTATCATGCACTTAAAGAGCTGCTTCACTTCACTTCCACTTGGAAGCTTTCATTCACTTCACTTCCATTTGGGAGTTTCTGGTGAAACCTTGTGTTTGTCCTTCTTGGTGTAATACACTTCTATTTAACAAGTAAACTTTGTATTAAAGTATAAAGAAAAGAACACAAGTCCTAAGTGTGGCTGAGTGAATTATTGCAAAAAGTACATGGCCATGTAGCCAGCATATCCCAGTGCACCACCACCACAGAAATTCTCTTTGTCATGTCTCCCCAAGTCATTACCTCTCTGCCCCACTAACCTAACTTCTGACACATAGATTTATTATGCTTGTTGAGTTTATGTGAGCAGCATGTGTTCCTTTGTGCAACATCATGTTTGTGAAATTAATGTTACTGTTGCATGTCATGTAGATATATTTGGTACATTTTCATTAACAAATAATATTCCATTGTGTGGATAGACCACAACCTATATTCTTATTTTTTCTATTGTAAATGGACTTTGGGGTTGTTTTCTATTTTGAGACTATTATGAAGAGTGCTCTTTTGATTAGTCTTATGTGTGTCTTTGGTACACATGAACATTTGGGTATATTCCGAGATGTACAGGTGAAGTCAGAGTATACCTGTGATCAGCTCTAATAGCAAGAGTTTTCTAAAGTGATTGTGCTGATTTATAATTTACACTAACGGTGTGTGAAAGTTTCAGCTGCTCTAAATCTTCACCAATACTAGTTTTTATCCCTTTCCTTTTAGCTATTATGGTAGGTGAGCAAAAGTAACATTTTAATTTTAAGTTTCTGTGATTTTTGATGAAGTTGATCACTTTTTCATATTTTTTATGAAAAGATGTTTACTGTTTACTTCATTTTTTCCCCCTAGTGGGCTACCTGACTATATTTTTCTTATTAATTAGTATACATTCTGTGTATAATATGATGTGAACGTTTTGTTCATTATGTACATTACAAGTAACTTCTCTCATACCGTGGCTTGCCTTTTCACTTTTTCATTTTTCTTTTAATGTTGTCCAGTTTGCCTTCCTTTTTTTCCTTTATGGTTAATGCTGTTTGTGTTATGTTGAAGAAATATTTACTTATCACAAGGCCATGATGATTTTCTTCCTATGCTTTTTTCTGTTTTTTACCTTTCATGTTTTGGATCTGTTACCCATTTGGAATTTATTTTTGTGTGTGATTTGAAGTTTGGGGGTCAAGATTTGTTTTCCTGATGGATATTCAGCTGACCCAGTACAGTTTATTGCAAAAACCATCTTTTCTTCACTGCTTGCCTTTGTCATGAATCAAGTAATCATACACATGTGGGGCTGTTTCTTTGGAGAAATATCTATTCAAATCTTTGCCCAATTTGCTTTTTATGGAGTTATATCATCTTCGTTCTGAAAAGCTGTTTTCATTGGTTATAGATTTCTAGGTGGACAGTTAATAGTCTCTTGATACTTTAAAGCAATTGTCTTTTAACTTCTATCACTTACATCAATTTCTTTGGAGAGACCAGCTTTCAGTAACCAACCCCCCCCCCCCCACTTTTTTCAAGATAATGCATTTTCCCCCCCTCTGGTTACTTTTAAGATTTTTACTTTTTCATGGGTAGTAAATTTTTTATTGTGCTGTCTTCAAATATTTTTTGTGCTGGATTCTTTCCTCCTCTGGGATTCCAGTTACATGTAACTTAGTCCTTTTGACTATGTCTCATATATTTCTTATGCTTTTTTTCTCCTAGAATTCTTACTCTTTTTCTCTGTCCTTCCCCCTGAGTGTCTTGTAGCGAATGGCCTGTTTTGTAGTAATCTGTTTTCTGTGCTCTAGTAATCTTTTACTTAGTTTTTTTAAAAATTAGCTATTAAAACACCTAGTAACAATTTCTAGTATTATGTTTTCAATTATAGAATTTCTTTTTGTTTTTCTTTTTACAGATTTCAGGTCTCTGGTGAAATGGCCCATCTTTTCATGTATTTTATCCAGTTTCCACTATTTTTTGGAAAATACTAATCATAGAGTTTTTTTGTCTGCTAATTCCTATATCTGGATTACCTGTAGCATCATATGTGATCCCCTTTTCTGTTTGTTTTCAAATATATGGTCATTTTTTCTGACATGTCTTAATGGTTTTTTATGAGCTATTAGACACTGTATATGAAAGATATAGATATTCATTATTATGGTACTTTCCTGCAGAAATGATTTAACCTTCCCTCTTACCATTGAAATTAGGTACTGAGTATCTTAGACCAACTAGAGATTGACCTGAGTGGAAGCTAGGCTGCAGTTTTGATGAAGCTTTTGGTTGCCCTTAAAGGAGGCTACTTTTGGGAGTAGTCTTTCAAAGCTTTCAACATTGATACCAGTGTGTTCTTGGGGCCCAGTCCTTGGAGCATTTCTTAAATTTCTTGTTTTCTCAGCATTGGAAGATTACAGAAAACTCCTCTCTACTTTTTTGAGGCTTTCTGCTTTTCTTTTTAACCTCCTACCCCATGCAGCCTCAGAGTGACCACCTCAGCTTCTACTCCTCCCTTCTCACTAGTTTATTGACCCCTGGAGTCTTCAGTTTTGTGTTTTCAAAACCTAGGACAAAAGCTCTGTATCAGAGCTCTGTATCCACTGTGCAAACAAAGGCTGGAAGCTTAGTTGCGCTGTACCCAGCATCTGTAAAGGCCGGTAGGGGAAAAGCTGCCACAGAACACCGTTTTACATCAGGCAGGTTCTCACCCCTCTAGAATCTTGGCATCGTAAATCCTTCTTCCTTCAGCAGCTTTCCAGGGTCTTTAAACAGATCTCTTTTGTATTTTATTTTGTTTATCTGGTGGATCTCAGTGAGTTCTTTGGTCTTCTACCAGTTGCTCCATCTTACCTAAAAGCAGATTTGTCAATTTCTTTCTGTATTTTATTAGTTTAATATGTACTGTTTTATATATTTTGAGACATTTCATTAGGCTCATACATATTTAGAATTGTTCTACCTTCTTGGTCAATTTTTCAATATATTCTCAATATATTCTCTATGGTCAATGTTTCAATATATTCTCAATGTATTGTCTATTCTCAGTGAGGCATGCTCATCTTAAATCTACGTTGTTTTACGTTAATATAGCTACACCTTTCTTTTAGTTAATATTTTCTTGATATGGTCTAGTTCTCTGCATCTGCTTTCAGCCTTACTGTGTCCTTATGCTTTATCTATATATTTTATAAGTAGCATATGGCTGGATTTTTTTAAATCTAGTCTGATCATATTTCTTGACTTGCCAGTGTACTTGGATTTTATTCTTTGGTATTGTTTGTATATGTAGACTATTTTATACCATGTTAACTGACTTTAATTTGTCAGAGGGCCTCAGGCATCAAAAATGTCACCATCATATCACTCCTTGTATCCTTCAAGAACTCCTCAGAGTACAGCTTTACACTGAGTCCCCCAAGGAACAGAACATTGGAAGAAGATCTACTTTCTCTAGATGGAAATCTACGAACCCTGCAGGTTTTGATTAAGAATGGTTGGGAAATCAGTGCCAAAAGTTAGTCCATTCCTGCCTGTGTTTTTTTGACTCTCCTCTTAAACAGTGCTTCTGTGATGCTCTGATGTTACTCTAGAGGATATTTGTTTGCACCAGCACTACTGCCAATCCCTGTTATGAAGTGGCAGGCATTGAGTGTCCCAGGAACGAAGAGGAGAGTTACAAGGCTGAACCACAGCTGTTCTTTTTAAAATTTGTCTTCTTATAACCCTACCGGGGGTTTCTTATTCAGGGTACTGGCCTCCACACATGACATTCCTGCACCCTACCCCCCCCCCCCCCCAGCCACCAAGTACATATTCCAGCATAATATGGGGTTTCTGACACTTTTCTCCACTATTCCTTACGATTCATAATACTTTTAGTTCCACTGGGTTAATTCCGACGGAGGTAGATCCTGTATCAACGTGTTCTCAGAAATCTGAATTGGCAGTTTTTTATATTGTTAAAATTAGTAGTTGTATTCTGTTCTGTAATCCTAATTTCCACAGTTATTTAATTGTAGTTCTAAATAGAAAGGATTCATTGATTATCACTGGTCCTTTACTGTGGCTTTTGCATTCTTTTGTTGTTTTAATCTGTTTCCTGGTTTATGGATTCATTCAGAGAATTTTTTAGCACCACTCAGTGCCATGTGGCATTTTAGAAGCTGAGTATGCAGCATTGAACAAAACTGAAAAAAATCCAGTGTCTTTCAATTTATATTTTACTTAGATGACTAGACTTTTTCAGCAAGTAGTTCTATTTTGTTTTTTCTTCCAAGAAGAGCTTATGGGTGCTATACTTCCTGAGTACTTTTATGTTGAGAGTGTTTGTTGCTTTATACTTGAAATATGACTTGGGTAGGTATAATGAATTCTAGGACCCCATTGCTTTTCCCTAGAACATTGCAGAGATGATTTCAAGGTATTCAGCTTTGAGCTTTGCCAGTATCAGACTGAGTATGTATTTCTCTTCTCCTAACAAGTGACTTGACATTTAGTAACTTAACCAAAATATGCCATGAGTTTTGATTATTTATCGTTTGTGTGTGCATGGAAATTATGTGCCTTTTCAATATTTTGGTTGTTTTGTTTTCTTTCATTTGGTATGGCTATACTTTTTTTTGTTTTGTTTTTTTGGAGAGAGCTCAGGGGCTAGAAGAGGCAGGGGAGAGGGTGGTGTGGAGAGGGAGGGAGAGTATATATCTTAAGCAGGCACCACGTTCAGTGAGGAGCCTGATGTGGGGCTTAATCCTATGACCCTGGGATCATGACCTCAGCCAAAACCAAGAGTCAGATGCTTAATAGACTAATCCATCCAGTAGTGAATCACTACAGTTCCGTATATTACTCAGTACTAATCAAGAAAAGTGTACTCTTATCTTTTTTTTAAATTTTTTTAATGTTTATTTATTTTTGAGGAGAGAGAGACAGATTGTGAGCATAGGAGGGGTAGAGAGAGAAGGAGACACAGGATCTGAAGCAGGCTCCAGGCTCTGAGCTGTCGGCACAGAGCCTGATGTGGGGCTCGAACTTACAAACCGTGAGATCGTGACCTGAGCCAAAGTTGGACGCTTAACCGACTGAGCCACCCAGGTGCTCCAAAGTGTACTATTATCTTAATCCCTTTCACCTGTTTCACTCATTCCGTGCCCCTCCCCAGTCCCCGCTGGTAACCACCTCCCCGCTGGTGACCATCTGTTCTCTATAGTTAAGAGCCTGTTTTTTGGTTTGTCTCTCTTTTTTTCCTTTGTTGTTTTTTGTTGTTGTTGTTGTTGTTAAATTTTTTCTTTGTTAAATTCTACATGTGAATGAAATCATATGGTATTTGTCTTTCCCTGACTGGCTTATTTCGTTTAGAAATATACTTTCTAGATCCATCCACATTGTTGCAAATGGCCAGATTTCATTCTTTTTTCATGGCAGAATAATATTCCATTGTATACATATACCAAACCTTCTTTATCCATTCATCAGTCACTTGGGCTGCTTCCATAGTTTGTAAATATTGCTGCAGTAAACATAGGAGTGCATATATCCCTTCCCCTTTGAATTAGTGTTTTTGTATTCTTTGGGTAAATACACCAATAGTGTGATTATTGTATTTTAGGGTAGTTCTGTTTTTAGTTTTCTGAGGACCCTCCATACTGTCTTCCACAGTGACTGCACCAGTTTGTATTCCCACCAAGAGTGCATGAGGGTTCTTTATTTCCCCCCATGTTCTTGCCAATGCTTGTTGTTTCTTGCATTTTTTATTTTAGCCATTTTGATATCTGTGAGGTGATTATCTTATGGTGATTTTGATTTGCATTTCCCTGATGATGAGTGATGTTGAGCATCTTTTCACGTGTCTGTTGCCATCTGAATGTGTTCTTTGGAGAAATGTTTGTTCATGTCTTTCACCTATTTTTTAATTGGAGTATTTGTTTTTTGGGTGTTGAGTTGTAAAAGTTCTTTGTATATTTTGGATATTAACCCTTTATCGGATATGTCATTTGCAAATATCTCCTCCCATTTGGTAGGTTGTCTTTTAGTTTTGTCAGTTGCTTCCTTTGCTATGCAGAAAGTTTTTATTTCTTCCAATAGTCCCAATATTTATTTTTCCCAATATGTCCCAATAGTTTATTTTTGCTTTTATTTCTCTTGCCTCAGGAGACATATTTAGAAGGATGTTGCTATGACCAGTGTCAGAGAAAGGCACATGCAAAAGAATGAAACTGGACCACTTTCTTAGACCATACACACACAAAAAAACTCAAAATGGATTAAGGACCTAAATGTGAGATGTGAAACCATAAAAATCCTAGAAGAGAGCACAGGCAGTAATTTCTCTAACATGGTTTTATTTTTAAACAAATATTTTTTCTTTTCCAATTGTTCTGTGCTTTTTTAGTATTTACTATCTGTTGACCATATCCAACATCTTTATTCATTTTAATGTCTTATTTCTGTTTCAATTCTTTGAATTTCCTTACTGTGGTTTTTATCTGTCATGATTTTTTTTTCCCCTGATCTTTTCTGAGTGATACTGGCTTACTTTTTAGGTCATTATGCTATCTCTTACCTTTAGCAATGATCTTAGGTACAAACTAGCAAAGGAGACTTCTCTCTCTCTTTTTTTTTTTTTTTTTTTGTTTGGTTTTACATCCCCTAATATTCTGTACTTAAAACAGGGTCTTTATTGGTTTTCTTCCCCCACTTCTTTCAAGATCTTACCTCACTTTTGAATCTTACAGCACTAATCAAAGGATCTTTGGCTAGACCTTCACAGGGCTGTGACATTGTTACTTTTGTGAAGAATCTCATTTGTATTTAAATTTCTCCAGTTTGGCAGATAAAAATTTATGCTTTGGAGGCCTTACTTTTTCCTTAAAGAAAACCCATAGTTGGTTGGTCGGTCATTCATTCATTCATTCATTCATTCATTCATGTTTTTAGTGACTTACAAGAGGAGTAAACATGGTTTCATTCTCCATTTCGAATTGAAAATAAATATTTCTCTTGAACTTAAAATAACAAATTTGTCCTTTTAATGAAATTTCGATCTTCAGCTTAAAAATAGCACTTGTCTTGGAATAATAAATTAAATATTAAATTGTAATTAGGTAGTCTGTATTCTCTAAGTAGCTGAATTTTAGGTTATGTTACCTGCTTCATGTGAAATTTATGAGCTGAAATGTAGCTGTATTGCCACATTACTAATTAACAGTATACTTACTAGGAGACTGATACTCACTTTTAGATGTGTTGTAAAGCTGAATTGAGAAGGAAAATCCCTGCATGACAACCAAAAACTTGTAACTGCAAACTCTAAAGTAGGGGCAAAATATATTTTCTTGCTTTGTATCTTGTTATTTTGGTATAATTTAATCTCCTAGGCAGAATGGTTTTACCTTAAAAAGTAATCAGTATCCTTTCCTTCTTTTTCCTGTTTTCTCCCACTGAATTCCATTTTCTTTTTGTTAGCTCCCAAAATCTATTTGTAAAAACAAATATTTCAATAGATGTTGAGATTTTTTTTATCCAACTTGTAATTTGTGTTTCATGCTGAGAATTTGAAAATATCAAATGTAGGCCAGTATTCAAAAATAGTTCATAAAAATTATTTTGGATATGTGGTACAACTTTCATATAAATAAGTACCACACAGGCTGGATTGTTTTGGCTAATTAAATTTTCTAGTCAAATGAAAGTTTTAATAAAAAAAACTTCCAGGGCTCAGTCTGTTGAACTCAGGTTGGACTTGGCTCAGGTCATGATCACATGGTTTATGGGTTTGGGCCCTGTGTTGGGTTCTGTGCTGACATCTGAGAGCCTGGGGCCTGCCTCATATTCTGTGTCTCCCTTTCTCTCTGCCCCTCCCTCGCTCATGCTCTCTCAAAAATGAATAAACGTTAAAAAAAATTCAAATTAAAAAAACTTTTTCTCAACCCTGATTTCATTCAGCTCACTAGCAAACAGGATATTTCTGTGGTTATGTCGTATGTGGTGCTTTGTGCTTTGTATACTGAAAAATACAAAGGAAATACAAGGTTTTAAGAATTTTAAGGAGATTAGATCTCTATAAAATTAGGAGAGTAAAGTAGTTAAATACTAAGACGTGTAGATAGAAAATTCATTTGATGTTCCCAAAAGGAAGAAAACAGACACCTTGCCTAAATTTAATGAAAACTTTTATACTACATTTTAATTTTTTCATGCTACATAAGAAATGAAATTTATTGAAAAATAAGGAACATCTTTGAATTGTACAGTGAAATGCATTTTCATTGTTGCTTCTCTTTTACATGTATACATTATAGCTGTAATGTAATAGTGTAGTCAATTAATTTTATGCCTGTGAAAAAAGTTTGTGGTGGAAACAATTACTTTCCATTGTGTTAGAGATCCTCAGCTTCTTCACTACCTGTTGTAATGATTGATTCTAAGTCTAGATCAATGATTAGACAAAGTTCATAGGACAAAAAACATATCATAGGTATTGATGAAGAGAGAAAATTGTTTCACAATTCTAAAGACTATTTAAAGGTACCCTTATGGACTTTTGTTTTTTTTTACCCATTTTTAAAATAAACTTTTTTTAGAGCAATTTTAGATTTACAGAAAAATTGAACAGAAAGTAGAGAGTTTGCATATACTTTGTGTTCCCGCAAGTATACAGCCTCGCCCCCTCCCCGCCCTCAACATCCCACATCAGCATATGGTACATTTGTTAAATCGTTAAACCTTCACTGACACACCATCATTGCCCAAGATCCATGGGTTTAACTTTAAGGTTCACTCTCGGTGTTGTACACTCTTGTACGGTCTGTGGGGTTTTGATGAATGTATAATGGCATGCATCCACCTTTATAATATCATACAGAATAGTTTCACTGTTTTAAAAATCTTCTACAGAACTCAACATGTTCATCCCTTCCTCCTGCTAACCCCTGAAAACTACTCATCTCTTTAATGACCATAGTTTTGCCTTTTCCAGAATTTCATATAGTTCAAATCATGTGGTATGTAGGCTTTTCAAATTGTCTTCTTCCATTAATAATGATACATTTAAGGTTCCTGTGTGTCATTTCTTGGCTTGATTCTAAGGACTGAATAATATTCCATTGTCTAGATGTACCACAGTTTGTTAATCCATTCATCTAATGAAGGACATTTTGGCTGCTTCCACCTTTTTGCAATTACGAATTAAAAGTTGCTATAAACATCCATTTGTAGGTTTTCATATGGGCAGAAGTTTTTCAACTCATTTGGGTAAATACCAGAGTGAGATTTTTGGGTTGTATGGTAAGAGTATGTTTAGTTGTGTAAGAAACTGGCAGTCTGTTCTCCAAAGTGGCTCTACCATTTTGTTTTCCCACCATCAGTGACTGAGTGTTCCTATTTTGCCGCATCTTTGCCAGAGTTTAGTGTTGTTGGTGTTATTGATTATCAGCATTTTAGTAAGGCATGTTGTAGTATCTCATTGTTAAATTTGCAGTTCCTTAATGCCATGTGATATTGAGCATCTTTTCATATGCTTTTATACCATCTGTATGATCCTTTTCATTTAGGTATCTATTCATGTCTTTTGCTCATTTTTAAATTGGGTTATTTAAAAAAAATTTTTTTTTAACGTTTATTCAGTTTTGAGAGACAGAGACAGAGCACAAGTGGGGGAGGGGCAGAGAAAGAGGAAGACACAGAATATGAAGCAGGCTCAGGCTCTGAGCTGTCAGCACAGAACCCAACAGGGGCTTGAACTCCAGAACAGCAAGATCATGACGTGAGCTAAAGTTGGCTGCTTAACCAACTGAGCCATCCAGGCACCCCTAAATTGGGTTGTTTTTAAATGTTGAACCACCCATGTATACCTGGGCTAAATCCCACATGGATGTGATACATAGTTACATTCTATTTGTTAATATTTTGTGGAGTGTTTTTATATCTGTGGTTCATAAGAGCTGTTGGCCTGTAGTTTTATTTTCTTGTAATGTCTGTCTGTTTTGGTATTAGAGTAGTCTTGGCCTCATAGAATAGGTTAGGAAGTGTTCCCTCTGCTTCTGTCTTCTGGAAGAGATTGTAAAGTATTGGTATGATTCCTTAAATGTTTAGTAGAATTCACCAGTGAATCCAGCTTAGCCTGACTAGAGGCTTATCAATTCTATTGATTTCTCCCCCACCCCTCTGCCAAAGAATCATGGTTAGATTCTGTTGATTTTTTTTTTCCCCTCTTGATTTATTTTCAAGTTAATTGATTTCTGCTCCAATTTTTATTATTTCTTTTGCTTTCTTTGGATTTAATTTACTCGCTTTTCTAATTTCTTAAGGTGGTAGCTTACATTATTGATTTTAGATCTTTCTTCTTTCATAGTTTATGGATCTAATACTAAGAATTTCCCTCTAAGCACTGCTTTCACTGCATCCCAAAACTTAAGTTGTGTTTTCATTTTCATTTACTTCAAAATAGCTTTTAATTTCTCTTGAGATTTCTTCTTTGACCTATGTGTTATTTAAAATTACGCTGCTTAATCTGTAAGTATTTGGGGATTTTCCAGCCAGCTTTTAGTTACTGATTTGTTATTTCATTGTCATCTGAGAATATATAACGTGTGATTTCTATTCTTGTAACTTTGTTAAGGTGTTTTATGGCCCACAATGCGGTCTATCTTAGTGAATATTCCATGTGAGTTTGAGAGTAATTATATTGTTATTGGATGAAGTTGATGTCCATTATATTCAATTGATTGATGATGCTGTTGAGTTCAGTTATGTTCTTACTGATTTTTTGTCTGTTGGAACTGATATCCAACATTTCTGATAGTGATGTGTTGAAGTTTCCTCCTATGATACTAAATTTATATTTCCTTGAAGTTTTATCATTTTGCCTCATATATCCTGATGCTTTGTTGTTAGGATTGTATGCTTTAAGGATTGTTTTGTTTTCTGGAGAATTGACTCCTTTATCATTGGTTAGCCTTTATTTATTTTTGATAATTTCCCTTGTTCTGAGATCTGCTCTGATGGAAATTAATGTAGCTGTTAGTTTTGATTGGTACTAGCAAAGTATATCTTCCTTTATTTTTAATCTATATATGTCTTTTATTGAAAGTGGGTTTTTTTTGTAGACAGCATGTAATTACTGTTTTTGATACATTGACAATCTGTTTTTTAGCTGGTGTATTTAGACCATTGACTTTTAAAGTGATTGTTGATGTAGTTGGATTAATAACTACCACATATGTGTTCTACTAGTTGACTTTGCTCTTTGTTCCTATTTTGTTTACACTCTTTGCTTTTTGTGTTTTGGGTTTTTTTTCGTTTGTTTTTTTTTTGTTTGTTTTTTGGTTTTTTGTTTTGTTTGTTTTTTTTTGAGAGAGAGAGAGCATGAGCGAATAGGGGAGGGCAGAGGGAGAGGGAGAAAGAGAACCTTAAGTAGGCTCCATGCCCAGTACAGAGAGGCCTGACTCAGGGCTCAGTCTCACATGAGGTTATGACCTAAGCTGAAACCAAGAGGTGGACACTTAACCAACTGAGCCACCCAGGCGCCCCTTTGTGGTTTCAATTAAGTATTTTATAAGCTTCCATTTTGCTTTCTTTGAACTTAGCAAATCAGTTATACTTTTCTTTCTTTCTTTTTTTTTTTTTTTTTTTGTAGTTGCCCTAGAGTTTGCAATATAAATTTGCAACTAATCCAAATCTACTTCAGGTTAACACTTCACAGGTATAGCTTCACATGTGGGTAGTACAGTGACCTTATAATAACAAGTATTCCTAATTCCTCCTTTCCATTCCTCATGTCATTGCTATAATTCATTCCACAATAATCATCTAATACATTGTTGCTATTATTTTGAACAAACTTATGTTAGGTCAATTAAGAATAACAAAAGTAAAAGTTTTTAATTTATCTTCCCTTATTCCTTCTTTGATATTCTTTATGTAGATTGACATTTCTGATTATAGGGTACTCCTTCTCTTTGAAGAATTTCTTTTAACATTTCATGTAAGGCAGAGCTACAGACAGTGAGTTCCCTCAATTTTTTTTTTTTTTTTGGTCTGAGAAAGTCTTTATTTCTTTTAAAGTATAATTTCTCAAGATACAGAATTTGGGGTTGGTAGGGTTTTTTTCCCCTTACCACAGTATATATCACTTCATTGTCTTATCCCTTACATTGTTTCTGAGGAGAAATCGGATGTAATTCTTATATTTGTGCTTCTGTAGGTAAGGTGTTTTTTTCCTCTGGCTTCTTTCAAGACTATTTATTTTTGATTTTCTGTAGTTTATATATAATATACCTACATGTAGTTTTGGGGGGTTTATGTAGGTTGTTTTGGGGGCTGTGTGGCATTTCTTCCTGGATCTGTGGTTTGCTGTGTGACATTAATTTGGGGGAAATTCTTGGATGTTATTGCTTCAGATATTGCTTTCTTTCTCTTTCTACCCCTTCTGGTATTCACGTTACACATATATATTTTAGTTGTGCCATAGTTCTGAGATATCCTGTTCTTTTTTTTTTTAGCCTTTGGTTTGTTTGATTTTCACTTTTGGAAGTTTCTGTAGACTTATCTGCAAACTTAGAGATACTTTCTTTAATCAATTTCCAGCCTGCTAATGAACCCGTTGAAAATATTCTTCATTTCTGTTAGTGTTTTTTGTCGTCATCATCGTGTAAAAAAAAAATGTTTTTCAGAATTTCCATCTTTCTAGTTACATTACCCACACATTCTTGCATAATGTCTACTTTTTCCATTAGAGTACTTTCCTTGGCCTGTTGATCATAGTTATTTTGTATTGCTAGTCTGATAATCCCAATATTCTTGCTATATCTGAATGCTTCTGATGTTTGCCCTGTCTCTTCAGACTATTTTTTGCCATTTAGTATGCCTTGTAATCTTTTGTTGAAGCTAGACATTATGTACTGGGTAAAAGGAATTATAGTAAAAAGGCCTTTAGTAATGTAGTGAGATATGGGGAGAGGGGAAGTGTTCTGTAGTCTTACGATTAGGTCAGTCTTCTAGTGAACCTGTGCCTGTGGACTCTGAACTTTATAAGTGTTTCTCAGTCCCTGCACCCCATCTTTAGGTGGGATAGAATGGATTGACTATTTCCCTTTGCTCACATTAAAGGCTAGAGAGAATTGGAGTTGGATATTTCTTTTTCCCCCAGGTCAGTTGGATTCTGATAATACCCTTGTAAGTTAGGCTCTGATAAAATATTTTGTCTTGAAGGGAGGCCTCTGAAGAATAGAATGTTCTGGCATATTTCAAAATGGCTACTTTTTCCACTCCCTGCTGGAAGCACAAGGGGATTTTTCTCTGATCTTTACTGTGAGAACCTAATAAGTGTAAAATCCACAAAAGTGTATGCATGCCCCCCTAAGCCTAGACCCCACCTGGAGTTTTTTTGTTTTTAAAAAAATTTTTTTAATGTTTATTTATTTTTGAGAAAGAGAAACAGTGCGAGCAAGGGAGGGGCAGAGAGAGAGGGAGACACAGAAGCAGGCTCGAGGCTCAGAGCTGTCAGCACAGAGCCTGATGTGGGGCTCAAACTCATGAACTGTGAGACCATGACCTGAGCCAAAGTTGGATGCTTAACTGACTGAGCCACCCAGGCACCCCATCCCTGCCTGGATTTTTTAACTTTTATGTTTGTCTACACTGAGCCTCCAGCAATACATCAATTATAGTTCACGTTTTCCTACCTTGGTACTGGTTTTTGTGAAGGTTTCTTGTGTGGCTCTGGCAGTTTATGACTTTCAGTGTCTGCCTGTCTGTCTCCAGTTTGGGGGGCACAAGTTGCTCTGTGACCCCAATTCTCTGAGGGATCTAAGAAGAGTTGTTGATTTTCAGTTTATTCAGTTTGTTCACACAAATAACACAGAGACTAAATAACGTGCTACTAAACAATGAATAGGTCAACAAAGATTTCTAAGAGAAAATAAAAATACATGGAGATAAATGAAAATGAAAGCACAATGATCCAAAATCTTTGGGATGAAGCAAAAGCCGTTCTAAGAGGGGAGTTTGTAGCAATAAAGGAAGAAGCAAGAAAAATCTCAAACAACACACCCTTGCCCCTAGAGGATCTAGGGGGAAACAAGCAAACAAACAAACAAACAAAAACTCAAAGCCAGTAGAAGGAAGGAAATAATAAGGATTAGAGCAGAAATAAAGACTAAAAATATAATAGAAAAGATTAAAGAAATCAGGAGCTGGTTGTTTGAAAAGATCAACAGAATTGATAACCTTTAGTCAGACTCATCAAGAAGAAAAAGAAGACTCAAATAAATGAGAAATGAAGGAGGAGAAATAAACTGGCACTTCAGCAAACAAAAGATTATAAGATAATTTATGAAGACTTATATGCCAACAAATTGGACAACCCAGAAGAAATGGTTAAATTCCTAGAAACATATAATGTACCCAAGCTAATACAGGAAGAAATAGATTGATTACTAGCAATGAAATTAAATCAGTAATCAAAAACTCCCAACAAACAAAAGTCTAGGACCAGATGGCTTCACAGGTGAATTCTACCAAACATGTAGAGTTAATACTTATTCTCTTCAAATTATTTCAAAAATAGAAGAGGAAGTAAAACTTCTAAATTCATGCTATGAAGCCAGCATTACCCTGATACCAAAACCAAATAAAGACAGTACAAAAAAAAGCAAACAACAGACCAGTATCTCTGATGAACACAGGTGCAAAAATCCTGAACAAAATCTTAGCAAACAAAATTCAACAATACATTAAAAAGAAATCATTTACCATGATCAAGTGGGATATATTCCAGGTTGCAAGAGTGGTTCCAATGGGTCATATTCACAAATCAATTAATGTAATATCTTATATTACCAAGAGAAAGCTAAAAACCATATGATTATCTCAGTAGATGAAGAAAAGGGATTTGACAAAGTGCAACATCCATTCATGATAAAAACTGGCAACAAAGTAGGCCTAGAGGGAACATACCTCAACATAATAAAGACAGTATATGAAAAACCCATACCTAACCTCATACTCAGTGATGATAAACTGAGCGCTTTTCCTCTAAGATCAGGAACAAGACAAGAATGTCCACTCTTCCATTCTCACCACTTCTATTCAACTTAGAACTGGAAGTCTTAGCCACAGCAATCAGACAAGGAAAAGAAATAAAAGTCATCTAAATTGGTAAGGAAGAAGTAAAGCTGTCCCTATTTGTAGATGATATGGTATACTATATGTAGAGAACGTTAAAGGCTCCACTGAAAACTTACTAGATCTGATAAATGAATTCAGTCAGGTCACAGGGTATAAGATTAATATACAGAAATCTGTTATATTTGTATATACAAATACTGAAGTAGCAGAAAGAGAAATTAAGAAAAACAATCCCACTTAAAATGGCACTAAAAATAATAAAGTACCTAGCAATAAACTTAACCAAAGAGGTGAAAGACCTGTACTCTGAAAACCATAATACATTGATGAAGGAAATTGAAGATGACATAAATATAAAGATATTTTATGTTCATCGATTTGAAGAACAAAAATTGTTAAAAATGTCCATACTACCCAAAGCAGTCTAGAGATTTAATGTAATTCCTTTCTAAATAACATTTTTCATAGAACCAGAACAAATAATCTTAAAATTTGTATGGAACCACAAAAGACAAATAGTCTTGTTTGACAAATAGTCAAAACAATCTTGAAAAAGAACAAAGCTGGAGATATCACAGTCCCAGATTTCAAGATATACTACAAAAGTGTAGTAATAAAAAACAGTGTGGTATTGGCACAAAAACAAACACATAGATCAATGGCACAGAATAGAGAGCCCAGAAGAAAACTCACACTTAATATGGTCAGTTAATCTACAACAGAAGAGGCAAGAATATACAATGGGGAGAAGACAGTCTCTTCAACAGATGGTGCTGGGAAAACAGCTACATGCAAAAGAATGAAAGTGGCCCACTTTCTTAAACCATACACAAAATTAAATTCAAAATGGATTAAAGATCTAAATGTGAGACTCAAAACCATAAAACTCCTAAAAGAAAACATAGTGATTTCTTTGAAATCAATTATAGACAGTTTTGTAGATGTTTCCTAGGGCAAGGGAAACAAAAGTAAAAATAAACTATTGAGACTGTGTCAAAATATAAAGCTTTTGCACAGCAAAGGAAACCATCAACAAAATGACAAGGTAACCTACTGAATGGGAGAAGATATTTGCAAATGATATGTCCAGTGAGGGGTTCATATTCAAAATACATAAAGAACTTACACAAATCAATACTTAAAACAACAATCAATCTGATTTAAAAATGGGCAGAGGTCCTGAATAGACATTTTTCCAAGGAAGACTTAGAGATGGCCAACAGACACATGGAAAGATACTCAACATCCCTGATTATCAGGGTAATACAAATCAAAACCACATGAGAGATAACCTGTCAGAATGGCTAGAATCAAAAAGATCAGAAAAAAGTGATAATGAGTATATGGAGAAAAAGGAACCCTTGTGCACTGTTGGTGGGAATGCAAATTGGTACAGGCACTGTGGAAAACAGTGTAGAGGCTGCTCAGAAAATTAAAAATAGAACTACCCTGTGATCCAAGAATAATACTACTGGGTATGTACCCAAAGAAAGCAAAATCACTAATTTACAAAACTATATGTACCCCTGTGTTTATTACAGCATTAATAGCCAAGATAAGGAAGCAACCCAGGTGTCCACCGACTAATGAATGGATAAAGAAGATACATGGCACAGCACAGAACCTGCTTGGGATTCTCTCTCCACCCCCCACTCTGCCCCTCCAACACTCATGCATGCTCTCTCTCCAAGTAAATATTTTTGAAAGAGGATTCTTTAAATTTGATAATGCTTAAAATAAAATTAAATATCTAACATGTTTCATGTACAGAAATTTATGAATCTGTTTCATGATATATTCAAAGTGCTGAATGGGAAAAATCTTCAGCCAAGAATACTCTGTCCAAGAAGGCTGTCATTCAGAATAGAAGGAGAGATAGGTTCCCAGACAAACACAAACTAAAGGTGTTTGTAACCACTAAACCAGCACTGCAAGAAATATTAAAGGGGACTCTTTAAGTGCAAAAAAGAGACCAAAAATGACAAGATGAGAAAGGATCAGAGAACTCCAGAAACCACAACAAAACAAGTAATGAAAACAAAGATTCGAAATTTTGGGAGGAATTCTTAGTAATCAAGGTCATGGGGGCTGCATAAATCTTGATTCTTCCAACATAATTTCCAAAAAAATCAATACAGAAAAAGCGTAAAAAACAATTCGAATTATACAAAACCTATATATAGCCTTGGCACAACTAGAAAGCAAAGAATGTCCAAATTCATTTTAACTTGAAGTTGGAAAATATTACCAAGTAACAATATGCTGTTTTCTTCAAGTTCTGCAAGTCTTTGATGGAAGCAAGCATACTTTAGAAAAAACTATGTGGAAAAGAGAAGAGACTTTATGACTGTCTAAAGTTGATTTGAAATCATTACCAAAAAAGGGAAGTCTACCCTAAGTACAAAATTCTGAAAAATACTACTTGTAGATAAAACAGACCGGAGGTAAAGGGTTTAAAATTTATTCCATTCAAGGAAGTGGTCTTGGAAAGGTAACTGAGGGAGAAGAAGGTATAAAACAAGGCAGAGGTAATCTTTGAAAAATGCTTGTTAGATGGAAAAGAAGGGAAGTAGGAATCCGTCAAATAAAAGATGATACAGAAAGTATATATTGAATAATAGAAAACTCCTCTCCCTACTGCTGATACCCCTCAAAAGCCTTCCATTAAAGAGACCATACTGTACTCCATTAAAAGAAGAGGTGCTCTTGAGTGAAGGCTAATTAATCCACCCTCCCACTGCCAGTCCTTTCCATTGCAATTCCGTGATGCCAGCAGTTCTACCTATACAAACTGTTACAAAGAAGATGACAAAATGACAATTTACAGCTGTTCAGGTGATGAATTTGTTGCCCCCAAACAATGGAAAAGTGGAAGAAGCTTGTTATATGATAACTCCCAAGCTGAAGCAATTTTCTGTAAATAAGTATTTAGGAATGTGACATAAAAAAAATCATCATTCCTGGGGCTCCTGGGTGGCTCAGTCGGTTAAGCATCGGACTTCGGCTCAGGTCATGATCTTGTGGTCTGGTCTGTGAGTTCGAGCCCTGTGTGCTGACAGCTCAGAGCCTGGAGTCTGCTTCGGATTCTGTGTTTGCTTCTCTCTCTGCCCCTCCCCAACTCTCACACTGTCTCTCAAAAATGAATAAATGTTAAAAAAAATTCTTTTAATCACTCAAAATTTTCAAATAGGAAGAATAGAAATGGATTTTTTTAAGGCATAGATGAAACAAAGTGATTGAACTCCAGAAAGAAAAGGAAAGATAATATAGTGACCATAGAAGAATAGATTGTAATGAAACCTTAGTAAGATCACTGAAGGAAAGCAGGAAAACGACCAAACAATGGAAATAAGTATGTTCCAGGGGTTATAGAGAAGGTGATTGTAAAGGGGGATTGGTAAGAGAGGTCCAACTTAATATAATTGCAGTTCCTGAGGAAGAAAAAGAATACCATAGGAACCAGCATAGTGGATCTCTTGCTGGTAAAATCAAAGACCATTTAAACATCAAAAGAAATGAAGATACTAATTGATTATAACTCATAGAATAAAATAACCTATGAGTTGATACTGACGTGAATGAATGAATGCATAAATGGAGGAAAAGCAAACTGTCTTACAATAAAATGCAACTGGTAGTAAGTGTAGGTACAATGTATTATGAAATGAGAAAATCCCCATTTGACAACCAGCATAGTAATAATTTTTTTAGGCAAGAATCTTGAGTGGATGCGATCAGTTTATTAAAGTTTGATAAGTGAACAGGATATTTACATGGCAATTTTCATAAGATACTTATTACTTACAAGGGGGAAAATAGTAACTTTGCAAAGGAAAAAATGTGGCAGACACTGTTTTAACCAAGTTAACAATTCCAGTTAGGGGGCAAATGGATTTCATGTACATTTTCATGTGACATATTGTGGAGAGAATATCACTTCTAAGCTGTTAAAATGCAGTCTAAACAATCAAAAAGAAACATCAAAGTCAAATTGAGAGAAAGTGCCAAGGTCCTGAAAGACAGACTGAGGAAGTATTTCAGATTAAACAGGGTGCAGTTGAATACAACATCGAATCCTGAATTGGATCCCGGAGCTAGGGAAAAAACCAAAGTCTTTTTTCCCCTATAAAAGAAATTAGTGAGATAATTGTGAAACTTGAATAAAGTTTGTAAATTAGATAATAGTGCTATATCCTTGTTTTCTGATTTTGGTAATTGTGTTTGTCCTTGTTTTTAAGAAAGTATTTGAGGGCTGGGAATGCAAGCTGGTGCAGCCACTCTGGAAAACAGTATGGAGGTTCCTCAAAAAATTAAAAATAGAACTACCCTACGACCAGCAATTGCATTACTAGGTGTTTATCCAGGGGGTAAAGGTGTGCTATTGTGAAGGGACACATGCACCCCAATGTTTATAGCAGCACTATCAACAATAGCCAAAGTATGGAAAGAACCCAAATGTCCATCGATGGATGAATGGATAAAGAAGATGTGATGTATATATATAATGGTATTACTCGGCAATCAAAAAGAATGAAATCTTGCCATTTGCAACTCCGTGGATGGAACTGGAGGGTATTATGCTAAGTGAAATTCGTCAGAGAAAGACAAATACCATATGACTTCACTCATATGAGGACTTTAAGAGACAAAACAGATGAACATAAGGGAAAGGAAACAAAAATAATATAAAAACAGGGAGGGGGACAAAACAGAAGAGACTCATAAATATGGAGAACAAACTGAGGGTTGCTGGAGGGGTTGTTGGGAGGGAGGATGGGCTAAATGGGTAAGGGGCACTAAGGAATCTACTGAAATCATTGCTTCACTATATACTAATTTGGATGTAAATTAAAAAAAAATAAAATTAAGTATTATGTTGAAAAAATATATAAAACTTTAAAACTAAATCTAAAGCCACCATAGTCAAGACAATTTTCTATTGGCTAAAAGATAGATATATCAACCAATTGAACAAAATAGAGAGTTGGGAAATAGACCTACACAGATTTTGGCATTTAGGTTATGGCAAAAGTGTCAAGATAATTCAATGGGGAAAAAGGAATGTGTTCTCAATAAATGTTTCGTCAATTGAAAAAAAATTATTTAGGGGCAAAGGGACCTTATATATAACCTCTGTCTTATTTCAAAGAATTCAGGAAAAAAATTGTGTACAGGTATTTATTTAGGGAAGGAAAACATGGTAAAATGTTAACAGTTGGGGAGTTTGGTTGAAGATATATGGAAAATTTTGTACTACTTATTGAAAATTTTCTGTAAGTTTGAAATTACTTAAAAACAATAAGTTAAACGGATGATAGAGTTTATAAGAATATAAAGTTAATTTTATATTCTCATATAAGTTGTTAGCAATAAACCAGAGTGTTTAAAAAATCGACTAAGTGCTATAGATAAGATGAAAGAAGATTTTATTCATAAAACTTGAAAGTGAAATATTGATACTATAGTTTTCAACGTTATGTCTTTGGTGTCACTGAAGTAGAAGTGTGTTCTTATGCACATTTTTCTGTTGCTGAAAAAGCTCTTTTTTGGCTTGGAGTAAGTTGGAGGAATAGAGAAGAGATTATTATAAATTGTCCTCCACCAACTCCTTTCTTCATCTTGAGCTCTTTGATAACTTAGAAGAAATGTTTTTGAGTAAGTATTTTTGGAAAGGAAAACAGGACTGGCATCCTTTACTTACTGATAGTGAACTATGGAGTTTTCTTCCATCATGCTTAATGGATATTCTGAAGCAGCATTACTTGTCTCAGTCTTACTGCTGATTTGTTCATAGCTCACTTAATTTGAAAGTCTTTGACTAGAGTAAGGATTATTCTTGGAATAAATGCTTTTGCTTTGCTGATCGTCATTTTCTTCCTCTTCTTCAGTACTGGAAGTATGGAAAAAATTTTTTTCAGTGTTTTTTTTTTTTAATTTATTTATTTTTGAGAGCATGCAAGCAGGAGAGGGGCAGAGAAAGAGGGACAGAGGATCTGAAGCGGGCTCAGTGCTGACAGCAGTGAGTCTGGTGTGGGGCTTGAACTCACGAACCGTGAGATCAAGACTTGAGTCGAAACCAGACGCTTAACTGACTGACCCGCCCAGGTGCCCCTGGAAAAACATTTCTGAGTAAACTTTGGTAAATTCAGAGTTTTAATGCAGCAAGTACATCTAGGTACATTTCAAGACATAAATGATTTAAAGTTCAGTATTTTAAAATAGTGAACTTTAATAATGGTATTCTTACATTCATTATATTCCTATAGTGATGTAATACAATGCCAGGATTCTGAGACACAGTATTGCAATCAGTAATAAAAATTTAAAACTTTTTAATGACAGATAGTATGTAAACAAAGTTAATATGTAAATGAGAAATTTGGGAAAGTATTTGTAAAACCTAGTTAATATATCTGTACAAGGAGCTTTTACTTAGATAAGTAAAAAGCACATCACAATACAAAAATGATCAAAAGATAAGCAGTTTAGAGAAAGCAAATCTCAAATAACAACAAATACAAGAAAAAGATGTCTAATCACTACTAATTAGGAAAATGCATGTTAAAGAAATGAGATTTTTATTTTATATCTTTCATACTAGCAAAACAATTGTAACATTTATATGAAACAATTGTGAAGTTATTTAAAAGAATACCTTAGTATACCATTTGACTTAGAGGCATATCTACAAGATGTGGTTGAATGAGCGAAATAGTATTGGTAGAGTCCCAGTTTTATAAAATGGCTGACAAAAATCCCTTCTGTGTGTATACATGTACATGTGAATATGGTTATGCAATCTTGTACAAAAATGTAGAATGAAAAACACTAAATCAGAAACACTGGTTAAGGGGATGATGTTGGTGCAAGAGAAAGTAGGGAGGCAAGCATAAAATGTTACATTCCATATATATGCATTTATATAAAGTTAATATATGTGTTTGTGCATTCACATTATAAGGAGTTTTTTAAAGATTAAATAATGATATTTATTTTCAAAAGGTTAGGAAAGGAACCATTAGGAACATGCAGTGTGAAGTATGTTCCACAGATAGGGAAAATAACAAAATTCCTAAGGAGGAAAGTAGCTGGTAGTTAAGGAAGACACATGTGTGCACATATGTACATAAACACACCAGTGAATTTTTTTTTTAGTTTTTTATTACATTTATTTATTTTTGAGAGACAGAGTGAGACAAAGAGTGGGGGAGGGGCAGAGAGAGAGGGAGACACAGAACCCAAAGCAGGCTCCAGGCTCTGAGCTGTCAGCACAGAGCCCAACACAGGACTCGAACCCACAAACTGCGAGATCATGACCTGAGCCAAAGTCGGACGCCTAACCAACTGAGCCACCCAGGCTCCCCACACATCAGTGAAGTTTAATGGATGTAAAGGAGAGTGAAGGGAAATAACTTTAGATAGAGAGTTTGAGGCCAGATAATTTATTTTGTTTACTTAATGAGTTTGGATATTACTTTTAATGCAGTGAAAAGCTCTGAACTTTTACTTATATAATTTGATTTATGTTTCAAAAACATCACTTGGGCAGGTATGTGGCACATATATTGTAAGGTATAATAGATGAAGCAGAAAATTCAATGTAATGATTATATCAGTAATATACATGAGAGGTGATATAACTTGGCCCAGGCTGATAGTGGTGTGAATAGAAGTGAATAGATTTGAGATACGTTTTAGAGGTAGAGTCGCCACAATTTGCTGATGGATTGGATAGGGCAGATTATGGGAATAAGAAGGACCAAGGATAACTCTTACATGTTTTTTTGGTTTTGTGTGAATGGGAGGTGGTGCCAAGTGCTGAAATGGAGAAGAATATGGAAAGAGCATATTTGTTTTTAAAATCATGGAACTGGATGCAATCACCTGGCAAGGACTGTGAGGGTAAAGAGGAGAAAGGAGCCCAAATCTAAAGCTTAAAGGTACTTCAGTAAGTAGAGGTGAGGCACTTCCTTCTGCTCATTGAAGGAAGAGGATATAGCTGTAAAAGCTGACAGGAAGCACTGAATTAGGAGGAAAATCAGGACAGTGTTGTGTCATAAAACACCTGGAGAAGAAAGTGTGAATATGGTCAACTGTGTAAAGTGCTGCTGAGGTATATGGTAAGGTAAGAACGAAAAAAGTGACCATTGACTCTAATCACATTAATTAGGTTGCTGATGATGACATGGACAAGTCTTAGTGGAATTTGGGGAATGGAAGTCTGATTGCAGTAGTTGAGGAAAGAATAGGTAAGCGGTTGGAGATGACAACTACAGACATTTCTTTCAAACATGTTTACTGTGAAGTAGATCAAAGAGGAGGGGCAACTGGAGGGGCAGTATGGAGTCCAGGGAGATGCTAGAACATGCTTCTGTGCTTCTGGTCTTTGATCTAGTGGAGAGGAAGGACAGCTTGATGGGAGAGAATGATACTTCTGGAAAGGAATAGGAACAGAAAAGTCAGCAATAACAGCAGAGGGGTGAATGTGGAAAGCTACAGGTGAAGTGTTTAAACTGATAGATATGATGATGGGAAGTGGTTTGAGGCAAAGTTATGAGCAGAGAGTGGACTTGAGACAGAGAAGGTGGGAAATAGTTGACTTGGAGAATGGGCTAATGAGAAACAAACCAAGTTATGATGGTTAGGCAGTGTTGAGTGTTAGCTGAGATTTATGGTCATCAGTTCAGAAACACCAGAGGGGCGTGTGTGTGTGTGTGTGTGTGTGTGTGTGTGCATGCCTGTGTGTTCCCAGGAGTTGTCAGCTACTTGGATAAAGATACAGGGATAATTGGTGTATGTATTGGGGGTCAGTTCCTGGTTGGGGCTGTGCCAGGCAAGTATGTTCATGAGAGAAGGGTAAAGTATGTGTGTTTGTAAGGGAGTGAAAATAGTGATGGACCATGAAATCTAGAGAGGAAAGAAAGGACATGAGAATAGACAGTAACAAAGTGGTGAGGTAAAAATGGATTGGAGGACTGGATATAGGTTAAAGAATTTCTGGAGAAGTAATACAAAATAGAAGAGCTAGATAGGAGGCAAAATGGAATACATGAAGTTGAGATTTTGGAGGTGATTTTTGGTGAAAGGTATAACAGTAGGAGTGAGTTCTTGACATGTGGAAGTGGATCATTTGGAGTTGGGAGATGTTTTTGCAGTGATATTTTACACAGATACTGAAATCACCAGAGATAAGAGTAGGGCTAGAAAGAAAAGTATCAGGTGATAGTTATCAGTGCATGAGGGGGTCATTTGGTGCCCATCACAAGGAGAATTATTTGGTGGTATAAATTTCATGGTGTGAACTTGAAAACATCTGAAGTTTTTGAAGGAGAAGGAAGGAAAAATAATTTGTAAGACAGAGTAGGGAGCAGAAAGGATATACCTTTCAGGCTCTTGAAAATAGTAGATATAACATTTAAAACAAACAAAAATTGGTCTGTGTTTGAGAGGACTTAAGGTGACAGGGTTAGAAACTGGAAAAAATATTCAAAGAAGAATTTGAGGACTTTGGGGAATTTGTTCATCCCTAGGCTGTGAATTTTAAACTGGATAAGGGGTCAGTGATCAGCTGTGTCCTTCTCCGGTTCTTTGCCTTCTGCAGCAGACTGGCAGCGAAGGATAAAGGGAAACCTCCTCAGGAAACTGCTCTGTCGGGAGATAGAAGTTAAATGTAGGACTGTAGTCTTGTGGTACATGGGGGAGTAGAGGCTCATGTGGAGTGTGAAGCTAGGAACCTTTTTCATCTTTGGAATCTGACTCAGTATTAAAAGAGGGCTCATCTTTAGGTAGCCTGTATTCAGGTACTGCTAATGCTTTTCCTAAAAATATGCCTTTTTTTTTCTTGGTCTAGGTCACTTTTACAAAGAGAAAGTTTGGATTAATGAAGAAAGCCTATGAACTTAGTGTGCTCTGTGACTGTGAAATAGCACTCATCATTTTCAACAGCTCTAACAAACTGTTTCAGTATGCCAGCACTGATATGGACAAAGTTCTTCTCAAGTATACAGAATATAATGAACCTCATGAAAGCAGAACCAACTCGGATATTGTTGAGGTAACACATATCTCTAGTATGCCTGAATTGCAGTTATAATTGAATCTTCCATTTAATAACTTTAACTGTCAGATTGCTTTTCACATCCAAATTATAAATCAGTTTATATATGTAACTTACTTTTTTCTCTGAATCATTTCTTGGAATGATCTAATTATTGCTATAATAATATATACATAGATTTTTTTTCCCTCTGAATCATTTCTTAGAAGGATCTAATTATTGCTATGTAATGACCCACTTATGCTATAAACATCCTATTTATTGAGACAAAATAAGCTAGGCTGTTGTACTGTATACAGCAGTATAATCTAACATTTTATCTATGATTACTTATTTTGTATGAGTTTTAAAGTTAATATTATGAACTGTATCACTTGGAATAGTATGAAGTTACAGTTTTAATATGTCTTAATCATTTCATTATGTCAGTGACTACCCACAACTTGAAACACTAATGAAGTGGAAGAAAATGACGTAAATATTTGTGTTTTGTCAGTAGTGCTTTAGTTGTGGGGGGAAGATATCTTCTTTTTTTTTTTTTTTTTTTTTTTTTTTTTTTTACCTTTTCTGCTGTCCTTCAGTATCTCTTATAATTCTGCTGACTTAAAATGAAAACAAACAAAAAAAATTCGGGGATTATTTCCATCTTATTCAGAAATAGTGTTTTAAAGCAAGCCCTTCAAAAAGAATCAGTATACTTTCCCCTTTTATTCTTTTCTACTGCAAAATCTTTTTATAAAAGTTAACTTACCATATATATTTCTAATGGCACTCTAAATTAGCTTTGTACTTTTGTCATTTTTGTTACATTTAGAGATTTTGTTTCATTTTTATTCAAAAGGGAGTCTTTCCCCCCCACTAAAAAAGATGCATACTTTGGCTTACTTTTGTAATATTAGAAAACTGTCCCAGTTAATTAGGGATTTCCTTGGTGAAAATACTGAAACCATGTGAAATGATGCAGAACTAACTATAAATGAAGAACTAACTATAAAAGAAGAAATGAAGTCCTAATCTAGATTTTGAGTTAAGATAAAGATACCTTGTTTTGTAGGAATGTAATTTATTTGCCTCCACAGATTAAATGCATTCTAAATTTCCCTATACGGTATTTCTCTACTACAACTATTCCTTTTAATTGATTTAGTTTGTTACTGAAAAAAAAAAATTCTGCTACTTACAATTTTTTTTAAAAAAAGCACTTCTGTTACTTTTTAGCAATTAATTAATTGCAATGAGAAGTAAAAGCATCATGTAATTACAGCTACAACTCATCTCTGTGCTTGTTACCCAGTTTTATTTAAATGGTT
The DNA here is from genome assembly GCF_027475565.1 of Acinonyx jubatus. Lineage (NCBI taxonomy): Eukaryota > Metazoa > Chordata > Mammalia > Carnivora > Felidae > Acinonyx > Acinonyx jubatus. The sequence continues at coordinate 17,903,877 of NC_069386.1, forward strand.
CACTGCTGTGAACATCCCCTGAAATGTGTATGAAGCTTTTGATTTTGCCCTTGTTGATCATTTCAGTTAAACTACATGATAACCTCTTAGCCAAGCCCCTTAATGCAATTATGTTTATATCAATTGTAAGTTACTTTGTATTATTTAGCATTTGTGGTTTTAGCAATACAAGTCAGTAGACTGTCCCTGTTATATATCAATGCATTTTGAATTGTAATTTTATAAATTAGAGGATCCTTATTTGGGTAATCTTATCAGAAACTTCATAACTGGATTTCCTTGAAATGGAGATTATCCCTGGTGTGTTTGATTTAAAATCTTATTTTAAAAATCTCTATATCTTATCAAAAGCTCCACTGCCTAAGTCAAAGAAACAGAGTTGACTTTTATGATGCCAACAGATAGATACTCAAGCTAGTTTCATTGTAGAAGGCAGCCATCCCCTTGACCCTAACTACTCTGCTCTTTCATTGCAGCAGTTGTTGGTCTTGGCCCCTGGAAGTTGAGGGTGCTCCGCACAGCCTAAAGCTTACTTCTTTAGAGAATATGAAGAATATAGTCTGATTTAATCCTCACAGAACTTTCAGACTACCTCAGTCTTCACCTCTGTTGTGGTCAGCAAAGTGTAAGAGAGTAAATCCCAAACATTTTTTTAGCAGTCTCTATTACAATTTACTTCAGTATGAAGGAAAACTTTTGCAGGTCAATTATCAATTGGGATTTTGATGTTTTCTTTTTAATTGAATTTCTTAGGTATAAGTGAACATGAATATTACCAGTAGTTCTTTATGAAGTTTGGAATAATATAAATGCAATGGTTAGAAGACACATTGGCTTATTATAAGGTATTAATTTGTTGGTAGGATAAATTACAAGGCTTAATTTACCTTGCATGTTAAGTTTACTAAATTAACCTTCATTATAAGACAGTGGTGGTTACCCCAGATGTTCTTTCTTCTACATAGAAGGGTAATGCAACTACATCCTGAATAGAAGTATGTACATATCTGAGTTCCTTTTATCAGTGGTGGTAATGGCTTATACTAATGTAGCTACAAAGATTGTTGTGAACCAACCTAAGTTTATAAGACCAGAGTAATGACAAATACATAAACCATAGTTTCCCATGGGCCAGGCACTTACAAATATCTCATTTAAGGATATTTATGGAATACAATTTTAAGTATTTTTTTTTTCATATAGTGTCCTTTGAAACAGTTGTAGTAATTGGAAAGACACTTTTGTGCATTTGTTCATTTAACAAAAATATTTGAGGGGCTCCTATGTACCATGGACTCTGCAAAGTGATATTAAACATTTCTAATTCAGGCTCAAGACTGTTCTTTCTACCCATAGTTTTGTAAACCACTTAGATAAACTTGTACCAACTGAAGATTTTATATCTGTAAACTTTGAGCAAGTTGGTGTGGTGTTCTAGATGTGTAAAAAAGCTGTCTCCTGTGGCTTCATCTGCAGTAAATGGAGGCATAAACAGCTATAAGTGATCCACATTAGAGTGAGTCTCCTAATGCACTTGATCCATAGTGAGACTAACTGAAGACTTTGAGAACAACCTTTATAAGCCCTCTAACCTGAATTTACTATTTCCTGTTGCATATGTTAGTCCTTAAGATCAGTAGGATTTTATTTTCCCCCATATGTCTAAAAACCATACCTGCAAGAATGCACACGTTATTATGCCTATGGAATTAGATCTAGTATGTTTTCTGGGAGCCCAATGAAATAAATACATTAACAGTAGTTGGTATTCGAATATTGTGATGATAAACAGATATAAAGGAAGATATGGTGCTCACATCTGTCTACCTTTTTATTTTAACCACAGATACCAGAAACCTCTGTATAGAATGGTGTTCTATCTTTGGTATCCCTTGTTTCATATTATCTATATTTTAAAACCAGTTTTTTTAATTTTAATCAATTTTAACAATTATAGTTGGTAAAAAATAATTTCCATGTAGCTTTTTAAAAAAATCAACAGCATTTACATATTTTAAATTGCATTTGGATCTTTTAAAGTCTGCAGTGTCCTGTAGAATATGCATATCTCTTACATTGAGAAAGCTAAATAAATGAAAACAGAAACTTAGATGTTAGTAAATTAGGAGATTGTCATAAAGATAAACTTTATAAGAAACTTCATAATTGGATTTCTTTGAAATGGAGAGTATTGTTGCTGCATTAATGGCATCTTATTTGAAAATGCTTATTATACACTGCTTTTTAGGAGTATATTCCTGACAAAAAATGAGTTTCACTACTTTGTTTTCTATATTTCAGTAGGAGACATTCTGTACAAATGTCATCAGAGATCTACATTGTATCTTTCCTATTAAGCATTGATACAAAATGCTTATATGTGGCCCACTTTTGTGGGCCTACAAAAAGTAGTAATTTAATTGAAATGTAGAGACAGTGTTATAACCCCCATGTTTTCTTTTTAGTAAATTAAGATTTAAAAAGTTGTCAACTGTTGTATGCAGTTTTATAAGAACATTGGATTTATCTTAAAGTATTAGAAACTATTAATGAAAATCACCAGTTACCATTATTCATGTACACACACACATTGTGTTTATATTAAACAAAAGCCTAGGACCAATAGAAGGGTTCTGCATCAGAATAAAAATTATGCTAAAGCTGTGAAGTGAGGATTTTAGCAGCTGCTACACAATAAATTCCTGAGATTACTTTTGTATCCATTTTTTTCCTCTCACTTTACAAAAATATTTGGAATCTTAAATATTCCAGCATGTGATCTATAAAAATAGTTATGATTTGGTGGTATTGGAGAATATTCAGTGCATAGCTTGTGTGATGATTCAGATCATTGTGCTGTCATTTTAAGGATATAAGAGACCATGGCCATTTATCTGTCTAGTTAATATCATATAAACTGCACCCAGATAGAGGTATTTTCCTCATGTCGGGAATACTGTGGTACTTAAAAAGAAAAAAAATACCACTTGCATTATCTCATTTGTTCCTTATATCCAAGGCAAACTTTTTCGGAAGTGGAAACTGAGACTCTGTTAAATGACTTGCCCAGAGTCATGTAGCAATTTAGTGGCAGAACTGGGATTAGAACCTCAGTCTTTGAAATTACAGCCTCCCTTGCCTTCCCAGTTTACGGAATTCATTAGAGCTCTGAAACATTTCACAATAAATGGATACAATTTTACATATAAATCAGTAATGTTCAACATGTGTAACAAATGTGAATGAGTTTTCCTTGATAATAAATAGAAAATTAGTGAAATTAATTGCAGTAAGATTAATTGGTGACATTTATCAAGTTGCTAATATAACCTGGTACTCTTCCAAGGACTTTTATTTATTTTACCTGATTGAGCTCTCTTATTGTCCCCGTTTCACAGATGAGGAATTTGAGGCACAGTGATAAGTGAAGTAAGATGACAATAATTTGGATTTAAAGAATGAGAAAGTCTGCTTTTTCTGAGTTTTAATAATCCCTGCCTGCTTTCAGATTACAAAGGAATTTAGAAGTCATTAATATCTTAGAGGAAACATAAGATGCATCTATCGATTATTAAATAAAAATAGCTGGTAGTAAAAGTTGAGCACGGCAACTTTTAGAATCAGTGGCTCTCAGGGTGTGGTACCCTGACCTGCAGTATCAGCATCACCACAGCACTTGTTAGAAATCTGAGTTCTGGTGCCCCGCTTCACACCTACCAAATTGGAAACTTTGGAGAAGAGGCCTAGGCAATATTGTATTAATTTGAGTTAACTTGTCCTAAGTGGAGTGAGACTAAAAGCTTCAAGTTATCGGGCAGTCTCTTGGCAGTAAAAATTCTTAAATATTTTTATTCCCAAGAATATCCTCTGAAATGATTTCAAGCAGTGAGCAAGCACAAACTGTAACTTTTAAGGCCTTCCAAATAGTTCAAAATAATACGCCGATTTTGGTGTGAATTGCAAACCAGGGAACACATTTCTAATGAGTTAACCTTTCATTGCAGTCCTACATGGTTTTACATACGTGCTTCTTTGAACATATTTAGGGGTTGGTGGGGATGTGTGGGCAGCAATGCATTACACAGTTCCTCAGTTGAACAAAACAGAAAGATAAATGACTTTTGTTTCCTGAGATCATCTAGTGCTGACCTTCTAGAACTGGAGGCATGATTATGCATAGGGTTTCTGACAGTATTACAATATTCTCTTAGAGCCTTTTTGAGCCAATTGGGTTTTTTTCTCCCCATGTTACTGATCAGGAATGGAACAGACAGGGAGTGTTTAAGAGGCTTGCCTAATGTTTTACAGGGCTGCAGTGGAGCGGCAGGGAAAGGGAAAAAATAATGAGACATCTGAAGACAAGACAAAGCTTCCCTCCGCCTCCAGGCCCCTGCCCTGCTCTTTTATTCCTAACAGAGCCTGAAGCAGCAGGATGGTGATTCACAGGGTGAGGCACGCAATCCTCATGGCCCCCCTCCTCTCCTCACATGTCCTGCACCATCTCCTCACACTGCAGTCACCGTAGCTCTGCAATTTCAGTTTTACTTTTTATTTTTACTGTGTATTTGAATATTATTATTTATCATATAATTATTGGTTTTCATTTATGTGCTTTTTAAGGAACTGTGCATCTCTGCGTGTGATTTTTATTTTCTTGAGGTCAGAGTTTTGTCCATCAGAGACTGAAGTTGTTGATATATAAACAAGAGTTCATGGGGAAAGGGGTGATATATATCACTTTATAATATAGCTTACATTTCTGTAATGCATTTCTTGTGTTTATCGATGAATACCTGTATATCCTTTTTATGTGTCTTTGTGTCAGGGATTGAGTGTTTTTTAGTTAAAATCAGATGAGTTGTTCTTTCTCTTCCGGAAGTTCTTTGCTACATTAGCCATATTTTTGGCCAGTGAGAAAAGGGGGAGGGAGGGTACAGAGGATTGGAAGAGTGGTCAGAGAAAACTTCCTCTGGAGGTGACACATTGTCTTAGGCCTTTAAAGGACAGGGTTGGGGAGGGAAAGAGCTAGAAGAAAGGTGTTCTGGTTCAGAGGGGCAACTTAATGGAAATTAGGAAATGAAACATAGCACAGTTATTTTATGAAGTTAAAATCAGCTGAATGCAGCTGTAGTAGTATAGTGTGAAGAGTGGAAATAGCTAAGACCTGGGAAGTAAGCCAGATCCTGAAGGCTTGGATAGCTATTGAAAGAGCTCTCTAGGTTTTACTGACTATCTTGTAATTCCCAAGCAATACATTGTGTTCAAGTTGCACTGTAATTTTTTGAAAGGGGCTTGAAAGAAGGGAGGAGGAAAAGGGTAAAAATATTGAATATAATGCATTATTTTTACACTTTTAATTATACTGATATTTATACTGTGTATAAGACATTGTATTAGACCCTGAGAATAACTGACCATATTTCTGCCATTTTCCTAAAAAGATGATGTGTTTCCTAAAAAGATGTGTTCATCTTACTACAGAAGTTTCTTTGTTGGATACATTTCAATATAGATTCAAGACACTTAGAATCCCAAGATTATGATGTTTCCCACCACATAGTAATCATTTAGCATATAAATATTACATTACTATTAGAGCTAGAAGCTTATTTAATGCAAAAGATACAGGGTACTTACCATGTTTAAGAATGTTCTGTGTATGCCTTTGTGAAGTGAGATATATACGTAGCATAAGTGATATTTCTCTTATAAAGAGGTAGCAAACGCAAGCGTGCGGTGTTTTTAAACCAGGCCAAACACGTAGTTCCTTAAAATTGAGACAGCTCTATAGTTTTCATTTTTATTTTGAAATTGTTTTTGTAGCTCAGTTTTGAGACTAGGGATATAGAGTCTGAAGAAAGAAAGGGATCTTCTTAGCACAAATTGGTCATAACCCTACTTTTATAGTTAGAGTCAGCGCTTGACCTATAAACCATTCAAGATGGTAGTATGAACCTCTTATATTTTGGAAAAGTAAACATACCTTATATGTAGGTTTTGTTTGGTGGGTTGATTTGTGAATCAAATCAATTTTTGATACTCGTGTATCCTAAGGATATTCTGTGAAGAATATCATTATGCGTGTAGGCACATAGTTACGTGATATTTCTTTACTCAAAGAATATTTCCTATAAGTTCTTACTTTAATTGATTAGCGGTGAAAGATCAGAAGATAAACCTTTAAAGATTGGTTTTTAAGTATTAGGGATTTTTGAAATTTGGTAATAAATAAGCTACAAGTTTGAGACTTCTAGAATAAAGCAAAGCTTGAATTCATATTGGAATTTACCTCTTTTTTTAAAAAATTTTTTTAATGTTTAATTTTGAGAGAGTGAGACAGCATGAGCAGGGGAAGGGCAGAGAAAGAGGGAAATACAGAATTTGAAGCAGGTTCCAGGCTCTCTCAGCTATCAGCACAGAGCCCGATGCGGGGCTCGAACTCACAGATCGTGAGGTCATGACCTGAGCCGAAGTCAGATGCTTAACCAAACTGAGCCACCCAGGTGCTCCTGGAATTTACCTCTTGTAATTCAGTGGAGAATATTTTCTGTCATGCTTTTTGTTTTTATAGAAATTTTCTTATAACTGGTTTGTTATTTTGTGGTTATTTTTGGGCTTTAGTTGTTATTTCCAAAATCTGTCTTGTAAACCTCAGAAATGTTTATGTTCTGCAAAAAAAACCCTTAGAAATAGCAACTAGTATTTGTACAGGAATTTTAAAAATCAGCTTGCTTTTTTATGCTACCAGTATTCATATAGGCTTGTTCGGTAATAGGATATAATTAAAATATTTTAGTGCTGTTTCCCATAATTGTATAGTTGTATTAAGTTTTTAAAAATTGTTTTGTAACCGGAGTATAGAAAAATCTACCAGTTATTGTTCTGTATGACAGAAAATAAGCAGTTAGGTGGGGATTTAGGCATTTTGTGAAAGGTGTTTTAATTCTCAAATTCTGTTATTTGATATTTCACTTACTATATAGTTCAAAGGAATTTCTATATTTAGTATTATAATTAGCATTTCTTGGCTATACTAATCAGTTTATTTTATTGAATGTTTTTGGTACCTGTTTAATAGGAAAAGAGAGCAGTATTAAAGTTCTAAACCTTGTGGAGTTTAAGGACCAGTTAAAATAATGTATATGGTAACATTTTGAAAACTGTTTTATATTAATTAGGTGGTTTCTGATTGCAAGCAACAAAAGACCTGACTGAAACTCCTCTTTCAAATAGGGGTACTTGTTATATATCACATAACAAGAAAACCTAGCAATGTGGTAGAGATTAGCCTGTGTCTGTTGACGTGGGCTCCCTCAAGCCTTCAGCTGTGTCCTGATGCTGACTTGTTCATGTTGACGGTGGCAGCTTCTGCCCTTACATCTGCACATAACATCATCTATGGCAGCGTTAACCCAGTAGAGCTTTTTGTGGTGATGGAAATGTTCTATGTCTGTGCTGTCCAGTATGGTAGCCGGTAGTCTACCGTACTACATAGCCGGTAGTCTAGCCGGTATGTGTAGCTGTTGAGCATTTGAAATATAGCTAATATAACTAAAGAACTGTATTTTTAACTTAAGTAACTGCATGTGACTCGTGGCTACCATATATAGTGGCACCAATATTAAAGCATCAGAGATCAGTTGTATCCTAGAGTTTCCAGCAAATGTTCTAAAATTAATTCCGTTATACTGATGTAGCTAACATGCCTCCACACTCCTCACTGAAGTACAATCATGGTGGTGGAGAGAAGATGGAAAGTGCTCATTGGCGAATTCTAGCCAGATGCTCCACCTCTGAGACGTACTCTAAAGCTGTAGTAATCCAGGAAGTTGTGTTTATGTAGCTCAGTAGAACAGAACACAGAGCTCAGAAACAGACCCATGCCTTATTAACGCATGGTTAACTGATGTTTGACAAAAGTGCTCAGGGAAATCAATGAGAAAAGGAAAGTCTTTTCAAAAGATGGTCCTAGAAACACTGGACATACAGACAGAAAAAATAAACCTCAGTGTTTACTATACATCATACACATATCTGTGGAATAGTTTGTATATGTGACTAATAAAAGTGAAGAACAGACAGATTGGGTGTAGTTGATAGAGTGCCTTGCATACCAATTGTGGCATTTGACGTTTGTCTCATGGGCATTGGGCAGCCCTTGGAGGTGGTTTAGCAGTTTGGGTAGTCAGACCATTGTTACAAGAATACTAATCTGGCAGTAGATTTATCAGCATTTCAGAAGACATTTATAGCTTTTAAAAATAGACTAAGATCCCATCTTTTAGTTATGATAGGTCTTTAATAATGTTGAGATTTTTATGAAGAAGAATGCTATTCCATTTGGTTTGAATGGGGAAAGGTGATTAAATGGTGGCTTAGGCTTTGTTCTAAAGATGATAATATGTTGACATGTCATGCTTTTTCTCAAGTGATCTATACAAAATTTGAGATGCATCATATGTAAAGAAGGAAATATTTAGAATTTAACCATAATGTGAATGTGCTCAAATATTATTTTGTAAATAATCTTTATAATATGATCTCCTTTAATGCAACAATTTAAAGTATTTTTACTTAAAATCTCTTCATTTTTATTATGGAAAAAATGACTAAATGACCAAAATTATTGTGAGAAGGAGTTTATGTGTTATATATAAGAAGGCTTGGAAACCCTGATCTAGTTCTGTATTTCATTTAAATGATAAGAAAGTAGGAGTCCAAACAAAGCAAAAGGCTTGTCCAGGGTCTTAGGAGTATGCAGTGACAAAACCACAGCTTAAATAATGTTCTCTTGAAGACCCTGAATCTATCTCAGAAGACTGTGGAACTTCTGAGGCTAAGTCTTTGAGAAAGAGCTTTCTTCCCAGTGTATTCCCAAAGATCCAGCACACAGCTTAATAATGACCTTTAAAATTGAACTAAAAGCAGTGTTTCTTACTTCAGTGGTAACTAATTGATGATACTCTTAAAACGTCTTCAGATGTTACCCACAGCTCGTAGGGACAGAAACACAGAGTGTGTTTAAATTTATTTTTTTTATTACGTTTCTTTATTTTTGAGAGGCAGAGAGAGCGTGAGTGGGGGAGGGGCGGTGAGAGAGGGAGACAGAATTCGAAGCAGGCTACAGATCCTGAGCTGTCAGCACAGAGCCTGATGCAGGGCTCAAACTCACAAGCCGTGAGATCATGACCTGAACCGAAGTCGGACACTCAACCAACTGAGCCACACAGGCGACCCCAGAGTATGTTTAAATGGAAATAAAGTTCAAGAATGAAGGGGATGTGATTCTCTTCACTTTGTAACACTGGAAACAATGCCTTTATTTCTGTATCGCCCCATCTTCAACATTGATTCCTAGTATATAGTATTTCCAACCTTTATAGAAGTAAACAGATTTAAAAAAAGTATAGGTGCTTCTGCTGTAATGCTGTTTATGTGTTCCTGAAAAGCCTCACAAACTCTAATACCTGTGCAATTTTGTGTTCTAAGCAACACAAATTAAAAAATAATCAGCAATTTAAAAGAGTTGGAACTGCTCAGTGCGGTAACTTAGTGTATAGTTAGTGGGTATTATAAATGCACAGAATTAATTATTTGCATAGAAACGCTGGCAGCACTTTAATTAGGATGGAGATAGTGGGTCTAAGGACAGTGCAGATGGCAGTGTAGCAATGAGCAGTGGAGGGTGAGGGGTTGCCATTTAAGTATGGGAAATAACTACCACCTGCAGTGGGGCGGGGAGTGCTCCTCTGAAGCCTTCCTTTTCAATTTTCTTATAATGCACACCACGCTCCTGCTGTTTGGTGGTCTTTCTCCTTTCCTGCTAAACGTTATACTTCTGTTCCCACTTCTCTGGCTTCCCTCGCCTAGGAAAAATCCACATTGAACCAGAGTGACTTTATTATTCTGACACCATTCCCTATTTACCAGTTTCATGTCACCTAATTTATATTCCCAAACACATTATGGTAGAGCAGACTGTATTGTTTAATCATAGAAGTTTGTTGTTGTTTTTTTAAAGAGAGCATTCATCAGTTTATGTTCATCTGAATAAGTGGCTGCTATATATAAGAGAAAATTATTCAGAGAGGGGAAGTTGTATTATTTTGCTAGTTTCCTTTAGAGTGTAAAAGAAAGCTGTTTTCATAGATGCTATTGGCTTTCATTTCATATAGTTCTCTTCACTGATTATCTTGATATACCTGGATGTAGAACTCCATAGGTATGAATTCCAGTGAGATTATTCATAATCATATTAAAGATTTCCAGCGTTTTCTGTAACCTGCATAAAGTGCATTCACATTGCCTGGCATCTTTATAAATCATTGCCCCCCAATCTTTCACTATCCTGTGAAATTGAATGTTCAGTGAGGTAACTTAGTGTATGTAGTGGCTACCACAGTGGGTATTATAGACAAACCTGAGATTAACTTTTTTATGTTCTTTCTATTGAGATATAATTTACAGACCATAAAATTCACCATTTAAAATTATACATTTAGTGGTTTTAACATATTCACAAGTCTATGCGACTATGAACACTAATTCCAGAACATTTTCATCAACCTAAAATGAAACTTGGTACCCATTAGCAGTCATTTCCCAACTCCCCTTCCCTCATCCTGGCAGCCACTAACCTTTTTCTGTGTCTGTGGATTTGCCTATTCTGGATATTTCATAAAAATGGGATTATATAATCTGTTCTCTTTTGTGTCCAGCTTCTTCCATTAAGCATAATATTTTCAAGGTTTGTCTGTTTTGTAGCATGTATTAGTACTTCATTCCATGGCTGGATAATATTCCCTTGTATGGAAATACCACATTTTGTTTATTCAGTCATCAGTTGATAGACATTGGGTTTCCACTTTCTGATTGTTAAAAAAGTACAGCTATGAAATTTTTGTGTAAGTTTTTGTAAGGGCATGTTTTCATTTCTTTTGGGTATTTACCTAGGAGTGGAATTTGCCGGGCTGTATGATAGCTCTGTGTTGAACTCTTTTCCACATTTAACCTAAAAGGCAAAAACATCATCAGAAAACCTTATGGATATCATTAGAAAATGTTTGGCTCATTTTTTCCTAAAAGTGTTGATTTTTTAAATTTATGTAATGTTGGTCCACGTTATCTGGACCAACCCTTCAGCTGAAGACAACTAAAAATACTAGATGAACTATACAAAAATGACTTTATAGCATCAAAGAGCTGTTAAGGAGTATGCCAGACCAAAATCTGAGGAAAGGTAAGAACCTAAAAGGTAAAGAAGTATTTAAAGTTCTGGCTACCCTGAGTTCTTTTCCCATCTGGATAAATACTTGAAAACTAAGCTTCAGGCTTTGGTGGATCTAGAGGCAAAGGTTAAGTCATTACTTCCAGGTCTCTGAGGCTAACACATTGCCTCTCATATCAAACTGGAACCTAAGGAAAAAGGAAAAATCCACTGCCTTTTTCCTACTTGCAAAAGATGCAAGGAGAGGTCTGTTGTACTGAACAGATTGGAGAAAGGAGAATAAGAAAAGAAAGAGAACCTGTTTCTTAAAGGTTGTAAAACAGGTTACCAGCATTGTGTGGAATCACTGGCCAAAGTCACATAATGCAAGAAGTCCAAGAAAACTTTTGCTCCAGGTTCCTGGAAGAAGCAAATCTATATACTTTTTGAAGAAAAGCACTTTAATTCTAGGCATCAAATAACTTTTCAAAACCATTGAGCATCCATCATACAAAGATGACCAACCATAAAAGAAAACAAGGCACCATAAGCAAAATGCAGCAAGAAATAGCAGAAACTGGGGCGCCTGGGTGGCTCAATTGGTTAAGCATCCAACTTTTGATTTCAGCTCAGGTTTGTGGGTTTGAGCCTTCCATTGGGCTCTGTGGTGACAGCGTGGAGCCTGCTTGGGATTCTGTCTCTCTCCCTCTCTCTCTGCCCCTCCCCTGCTTGCTCTCTGTCTCTCAAAATAAAAATAAACTTAAAAAAAAAAAGAAATATAACTGACACCTAAATATTTCAGATACTGTTGTTATTATACATAGATTATAAATAATTTCACTGTTTCATAAACAAGCTTGCAAATATTTGCAAGAAACAGGGAATTATAAAAGCAGTGCTGTAGCAGATTTGAGAAAAATACTTAGAGCGATAAAAAAAAAAAAAAACCAAAATGAAAAACTTAGTAGACATGTTGGAAGTGTATTTGACATAGTTGAAGAATTTGTGAACTGAAAAAAGTTATCTGGAAGTCAGCACAAAGAGATGAAAAAGTGGAAAATACAAGATGTTGAGAGAAAAGATTGGTTAGAAATTCTAACCTAAATTTTTTTGGGCATTCTGGAAGGAGGGGAAGAGAGGAGAGAATGAATATGAATGAAGCAGATGCAGTATTTGAAGACATAAGGACAATTTTCCAGGATTGATTTAAGTAACTCAACAAATACTATACAGAGTAAAAAGAAAAAATCTATACATAAATATAATGAAACTACAGGAAACAAAAGACCGAAAAAAAAAATTAGATTATCTTCAAAGGAGTGCTGACTCTAAATAGCAGCAAATGAAAATCTGTCGTCAATGAAATGATACCCTAAGTGTGTTGAGAAAGTAGAAGATGGACTCCAACCTAGAATTCTATACCCAGAAAAAATATCTTCAAGAATGAAGGCAGGATGCCTGACTTGTGCTCTTGCGGAACCCCGTTGTTTTCTCTCCCCTGGCTGGCAGCGTGTAGACCTCTCAATGCCTGGTGTTTCTGTAAAAGATGTGAACCATAGGAGTTTGTCAGAGCTCTGGCTGCCTTCCTCAAAAAGTCTGGAGAGCCGAAAGTCCCTCAGTGGGTGGACACTGTCAAGCTGGCCAAGCATAAAGAGCCTGCTCCCTGCAATGAGAACTGGTTCTACACACAAGCTGTCTCCACAGTATGGCACCTGCACCTCCAGGGCAGTGCTGGGGTCAGCTTCATGGCCAACATCTGTGGGCGACTTCAGAGGAACAAGTTCATGCCCAGCCACTTTAGAAGAGACTCTAAGAAGATGGCCCACAGGGTCCTCCAAGCCCTAGAGAGGCTGAAAACAATGGAAAAGGACAGGGGTGGAGGCTGCAAACTGACACCTCAGGGATGAGAGCTCTGGACAGAATTGCTGGACAGGTGGCAGCTGCCACCTAGAATCATTAGAACAAATGCTGGGTTAATAAATTGCCTCATTAGTTAAAAAAAAAAAATGAAAGCAAAACACCTGTGTATCAGTTTTGCAACTAAACCACCTCAGGCGTTTGAGGAAGGGGTCCAAACCAAGTCAGACTTCTATAGTAAGAAAGCAGTCCTCATGGGAAGATCACATGACCTTCATAACCTTCATGTGGACAGTAACCCATATCTATTTTATCAGTGAACCTCATAACCTAGTAGGGTGCTCTCAATAAATTTTGTTGGATTAAAGGAGGAAAAAAGTAAGTTAAGTCATTTGTGCAGTTTAAAAAAACACAGAGAGAGGGATGGTGAAAACCAAGAGCCAAGACTTTTGAAGATGTACTTTCCTGACCTCACAGTGCACTGAGAATCAAGTTTTCAAAATACTTGTTTATGTGTGGAGATATACAACAGAATTACATTATCCTGTTGATAAGCTGAAGCTACTAGACTGCCCAGTATCCAGCTTCAGGGAGTTAAGTGTCCCAAAATTGTTGGTTTAGCTTGGGGTAGGGGAAGGAAGTACCATTACCATTTGCTGAGATCTTTGCAATGAAACCTAGGGGTATCACAGAACTGGGTAAGGCTTTAAAATTCAAAGAAGCCATAGTTTGAATACCACACACTTCTTACTGAGGAATATATGAATAAGATCATGGAGAAACTGGAGAAGGACCCTGAAGTCCTGCCAGCAACTACCTGCAAAAGAATGTGCTTTCTTCCCAAGGTTGAAGTGGTTTCTGATCACAGCCTTCTCTGCATTCTCCCTCTCATTTGTTGACTGAATGATTCAGTCTATTGAACCAGCTGAACTAAAACAGCCTAGTGAAAAGAGCATTGGACTGGACATCAGAAGATTTAGATTCTAGTCCCAGTTCTATTTAATTGCCATGTGATGTGGTAGGGTTGAAGGGAGAGTACTTGGGTCTCTCCTAAGCTTAATATTCTCTGTAAAGGTAAGAGGTGAACTAGATTACAAATATATCATTTAAATTTTTTTCAGCTATTTTAATATACTTTTTCGAGCACATAAAATCTCAGGATCCAATTGTGCCTCAAAAATTTTGATTCCATGGACAAATTTCCAGAAAAATGCAACCTAACAAAATGGAATAATAAAGCTGTAGACAACCTGAACAGTGTTATTGTCAAGTTTACCACAAAGGAACTTCAAATCCAGATGGCTTCATAAGCAAATACTAACAGATTTTTAGAGATATAATGCCAATATTTTACAAATTGTTCCAGAGAATAGAAAAAGAAGGAACTCTCTTTTCCCCATTATATGCAGCTAGCCTAACCTTGATAGCAAAACCAGCAGGGAGAGTTCTAAGAAGAATCAGATGTCAGTCTCACTGAACATAAATGCAAAACTCCTAAACAAAATATTAGTCTACTTCTTTGAATTCACATCTTTTTTAGTTGAGAGACTATTGACTTTGATCTATTTTCTCTTTTGCTCAGGCATGTGTATAGACTCTATATTAGCGTCCTTTTGTGAGTGGCCTTGTGACTGAGTTGGCCAATGGAATGGGAGTAGAAGTGATAACATGCTACTTCCAGATCTGATCTGTAAAATACCTCCCACATGATCTTTATATTCTCTCTTCCCTGTTTGCCAGCCAGGTGCAGAGAATCCAGATGGGAACTCTTGAGGTTTTGTGTGTGCAACCACAAGATAAATGAGTCTGGGCTTTGAATAACCTCATGCAAGTCTCTCTGGGATAAGAAACATCCTCATTTGTCTTTATATGAATAAGAAACTTCATTGTATCAGGCCACTAAGATTTGTGTTTGTTAAAGCATCTCACATTACTTATGCTAACTAATACAGATTACTTATGCTAACTAATACAGAAATTAAATCCAGCAATATATAGAAGGGACAGTATACATCATGAATAAGTTGGATTGATCTCAGGAATGCAAGGTTGATTTGACAGAATTATCCCATTATGTGGACTGGAACTCTCAATGTTATATACATCTGTGCTACAAAAAAATAAATAATCTTTATAGAGTTTAAGAAAATGCCAGTCAAAATCCCAAGGGTTTTTTTTTTTTTTTTTTAAGAATTCAACAACAGATTCTGAAATGTAGGGAAATTCAAGAGGAAAAGAAGACAGCCTGAAGAATAACAAAGTGAAAGGGTTTACTCTGTCATATATTGAAACGAATTTTAAAATTGTGGTAATGAAGGTAACTATGCCAATGGCACAAATAGCAAATGCCAAACGTATCAGTGAAGGGATAGAAAGCTCAGAAACAGAACCGTGTGTATATATGGCTGTGATCACTAATCATAGGGGAAAGAACAAATCTTAAATTAATGGTGCTGGGACATGTACACACACGTGTGTGTGTGTGTTTCATATATATATATATGTATATGTATATATAGGAAATCATGAAGGGAACCAACTATCTTACATAAAATCTGCCTCCAGGAAGATTATAACCTAAATGCAAAAGGCAAAGAGAAAAGCTTTTTTGAAGATGATTTTGAGGTATGGAAGGATTTCTTAGACAAGACATAAAAAATGTAAAGGAAAAAAAACCCTGATAAATTTGATTTTATTAAAATAAAGAACCTGCTTTTATCTGAAAGCAAGTGTTAAAAAGCCACAGAATGAGAAAAGATTTTTATAGTACATAAAATTAGGAAAGCTTATGTTGATTTCAAATAAAAGAATGATAATAAAGTGATAATAAAAAGACGAACAACTCAATGGAAAACTTGGAAAGTGCTTCAATAGGCACTTACAAGGAAATTCGAATGGCAAATAGGTATGAAGTGTGTTTCATTTCCTTAGTAATCAGGGGATTGCAAATTCTCATTGTGGGTAGAAAGGTTCATCGATACAATCATAGTTGACCCTTGAACAACTTGGCAGTTGGGAAAGCAGCTCCGTATGCAGTAAAAATCCATCTGTAACTTTTGACCTTCCTCAAAACTTAGCCTCTGACCAGAAGCCTAACCAATAACATAAACAGTCGATTAACACACATTTTGTGTTATATGTATTATTATATGTATACTGTATTCTGACAGTGAAGTCAGCTGGAGAAGAGAAAAGGTTATTAAGATCATAAGGCAGAAAAATACATTTACAGTATTCTACTGTATTGATTGAGTAAAATAGGTGGGTCAGCACAGTTCAAACCTGTGTTCAAAGGTCAACTGTACTTTAAAAAATGGTTTGGCATTATCCAGCATAAGGTCCACATATTTTATGAATTTAATAGTTCTATTCCCAAGAATACACCCTGGAGAAGTGTGTGCAGGTATGCAGTAGGCTGTATCTGCAAAAATGTTCATAGCACCATTATCATTTTCATTTTAATTAGGGCCAAAAGATTGAAGCAACTCCAGTGTCTATCTGCAGTAGAATGAATAAAGGGTTTGTTTTCTTTTGTTTTTACCTATACAGTGTTCAGTGAAAATGAGCAAACTAGAAGTGTATGCAACCCCAAGGACAGATCTAATAAACATAATGTATAGTAAAAGAGTCAAGACAGAATAATGCATTGCATATATTCCATCCACATAATATTTAAAAGTAAACCTAAACAATATTTTTAGGGATATGCATATATGTGTAAACCTATAAAGAAAATCCAGGAAGTTTTGTCATCACAGAGTGAAGGTAGTATTCTCTGTTAAGAGGGAAGAGGAAAGGGTTGTGTGATTGAGGGCGATATATAGGTTCTGGTTCTAGTCTGGTTTTGATCTGGTTAGAATTATTGGTGTTCACTTTGTAATTATTGAGTTTAATAAGTTTTGATGCACTTTTGTTTGTGAATGTTTCACAGTTTTAAAAAAATTAAATGTTTTTATGCATTTCCAGAGTGCCTAGGAAGATTAAGAAATATCTTTCAAAATTACAAACTTTTTATATACTTAAAAAATGAGGGAAAGGAGAACTTTCCTCATTTTAAAAAAATTCTGTTTCATTTAAGTTCCTTGGAACTTGAGACCTATTATTCCTTTATTTTACAGGTAGTTTTATCTTGTGCTAGATCTAATTATCCATTCATCCAGTATTTATGGAGCATTTACTGCTGAGGTGCTTGACAGAAATGAGATTTAAGGTGGGTGGTGATATTGTGGGTTGATTAATTAGCTTCCTCATGCATTTAAAAACCATGCATATATATCTTTTGAGTACTTTTAGTTCCATAGTTTTGCTTCTAAGTACTGTGCTTCTATTAGTTTGGAATGGAATTTGACAATTATAAAATTGAGCATAACATGAAAGAACATTTCAGTTCTTGGTAGGCAGTAGTTAATAAAGTCTTGTCAGGGATGGGCTCTGGTAAACACTCAGGAGTATGGACTCCGGAGTCTTAAAAGTTAGTAGCATATCTCAAAATTCCAGAAACTGTGAGTCCCCTGGGATTTTTATCAGTTCTTATTTCAGACTTAACATAGTTTAAATATTTCAACTTATTTACAGTGAAAAATATCATGAATACTAGATTTCCTTGTTCTATTAAAAAAAATCAAAGACTATAGTAATATATGTGTGATTGTGTATATATGTATTTGCTTATATATATTTATATATACATGTGTATATATATCTAATTTCCCTGCAGAATAAGTGTGTCTAAAACTTTAAATACAGTATTTTTTGCTGATAAGAGAATGTAAGCTAAAAGAAATCTATTTAAAATTGGTTGCTCTTAATTTATAGTCCATTTTGAAATATGTTTGCTTTTTAAGTTTATTGTATAAAAGAAAACCTGGGTATACTTAGGGAAAAAAAGGTCTAAATAGTGTTGTTTTTGTCTCAGGTTTCTTTCCCCTATCTCCTTTCTACCATTTCCTTATTCTTTCCATCTCTGCTATCACCAACAGATTGAATAATATAGGCTAGAAAATGAAGGACAAATGTGCAGGCAGGACTTGCCAAGCAGTGTTATATACCCAGAGGTCTCGAAATGTTTCCTTGAACTTGAAAGATGAGGTTGCTAATGCTTTAGAACAATACAACACTTTAAAGATCTTTGTTAATGCATGTATCATTATTTGAGTCCGATATCTTTGCCCAGAAACAGTAAATAATCCTCAGTCATCTTACTTCCAGGTTTG
Organism: Acinonyx jubatus; assembly: GCF_027475565.1. Classification (NCBI taxonomy): domain Eukaryota; kingdom Metazoa; phylum Chordata; class Mammalia; order Carnivora; family Felidae; genus Acinonyx; species Acinonyx jubatus. The sequence goes on from NC_069386.1 coordinate 17,922,153, forward strand.
GGACCCTTTCTGGACTCAGGGTTGTGGAAGCACTATCCTGACTTTTTTCGGGAATTATATGACTTAGATAAGGAGACTACTAATATGTGACCTGAACGATTATGACAGTTTTTTTCATCAAGGCTCTTTGACTATAAGAACTAGAAATCGATGCCGATGGATCAGCATCACGAGGAAAAAAAAAAAAAAGAACTAGAAATCCATTTAAAGTAGCTCAAGGTAAAGGAGAATTTATTGAGAAAATACAGGCACGTGGCACCCAAAACAGTAAGAAATACCTGATTTCCTAAAGACTTGACACCAGGAACTCCATCTCAGGGTTGTCTGCATGGTGTCTCATCTCTGCCACCAAGGCTGGTGTGCAGGATTACTCTTCTGAAGGCACAGCGGATGCTCTTGGTGTAAAAATAATCGATAATCTTTATCCAGTTAACCATTTAAAAAAATGTTTATTATATGTATTTTGGGAGAGATAGTGCACATGCAAGCAGGGGAGGGGCAGAGAGAGAGGGAGAGAGGGAATCCCAAGCATGCCCCGTGTTGCTAGCACAGAGCCCCACACTGAGCTTGATCCCACAAACTGTGAGATCATGACCTTAGCAGAAATCAAGAAATGGATGCTCAACCAACTGAGCCACCCAGGTGCCCCTCCAGTTAACCTTTTTTAATCAGAGCATAATTTCCAAATTAAAAACTTCAGTTATTGTACTGTCTTTTGTCTCCGTAGGAGACAAAGTTTGGTGAACTGTGGGACCTTTTGTCTCAGTACTGATGCAGATTTTTTTTTTTAAAACTGGGTTGGTCCTTTATAGATGGTATGAATTTTTCTTACTCTAGAAAAGCATAGCTTTGGTTTTTAAATTAGCAAGTTTGTACACCAGCCTCTTGGGTTCAAAATAAGATCCAGAATCAGAACCTTTGGTAATAATTACACACACTCAGTGTCAAGAGATGTCTTTTTGCATGCTCAGTTCTGTTCTTTGCTGTCCAAAAGCCCACTGGAGCGTCTCCTAGCAGCTTTCAGAATGTAGGCTGTTGTGAGTTAAACATATGTATGAAATTAAGAAATTATACGTATGAGGGGCACCCGGATGGCTCAGTCGATTTGAGCGTCTGATTTTTGGCTCAGGTAATGATCTCACAGTTCGTGGGTTTGAGCCCCACATCTGGCTCACTGCTATCAGCCTGTCAGCGCAGAGCCCACTTCAGATCCTCTGTCCCCCCTCTTTCTACCCCTCCCTCACTTGCACTCTCCCAAAAAATAAATATTTAAAAAAATTATATATATGAAATATTTTTGTAGTTCAAAAGCAGTCAAATATCAACAATTTCTGTGTATCAACCAGCCTAGTACAAACTAATGTCTCCAGATTTCCTTATTATTTAAGTATGTTTTAATAAATTCATAACTTTGTGTTTTAGAAGGCTTCTAATTTGTGATAGCATTCTGATCTCATTATTTTGTTTTTTTATCTTGCAAGTATTAATAAATATTTCATGTTTGTGTAGCACCTTGTCTAGACTCTGAAAATGTAAAGCAATCTAGATTTTAGTCTTTTTTTTGAAAGTTCATAGATTAGGGTACATACATAGATAGGTAAATACAAGGTACCATATATTAAATGAATGTTATGTAGAGTAAGTGACCTTAAAATTTTAGCATAGGGAAGCGGGGGATGGGAGGAGTTTCATGGAAGATGGGGTTAAAACTAGGCTATAGTGAGCTGTAAAACAGTCCTGTAGACAAGAAGGCAGGGTTTCAAACAAGCGAGCTGATAAGTAGGAGCTAGGCTGTTGGTGACTTGCATTTAGGCTTTTAGGAATTTTGATTCTGTGTCCTGTTATTTCAAAAGAAGTTTGTAAATACAAAACTATTACTTGGGGTTCTGGAAGAAAATAATAGAAATTCTATTTATCCTAAAATATGCTTATTAATATTTAAAAAGATTGATATAATTTGTGCATATAAATTGTAAAATACAGGGACTATAGGTCTTCCAAATTTCAGATTAGATTTGAAAGGAAACATAATCATTACTCCTACAACTACAAAATGAATGTATATCAAAAGATTTTACTTACTTAACTAATGAGTGAACCAGTAAGATGTCACAACCAGTTCAAAGAAGAACTTAAAATACCACATATTAATAGTGGAAGGATGCTGAAATGAATTTATAGATGCAAGAAAACTGGTCAGCCTTTACAAGGTGATAATCAGTGATACTCCACAGGAAACACTTTCTATGAACAGGAATCATTTGCAGTCACTATTCATTTTCTGCAAGTTACCTAACATCCATCCCTACAGAGTTGTAAAGTAGATAAAACCTGAATGAAAGTTCTAGCCAGAATATGGTTTTCACTGTTTTTTCCTTAAATTGATACCAAAATTAAAAATTTCATAGCCTTCCTGTTGATGAGGTCTTTAATCAGTAGGTAGAAGGCTTTAAGTTCCTCTTCATTTAGCTAAAACTCATTTAATTAATACCAAAGATAAAAACAAAACCTTCTTTTACTTTTAAGTTTAATTTGGGCATCTCCAGCCCTTGGTGATTCCCTCCACCAGCTTGAATTTCACCTTAGACCTCACTTGCTTCAGATGGATAGGAACCCTGCTTCAGGAGATTGTGGGTTTACAGTTCTAGACCATTGTACTACTCTCGATACTATGATATGAATAGCAATTTATGAATTGTCACAAGAATTAGCAATTGATTTGTGAATTGTCACAAGAATTAAGGATTATTCTTTTTTATTTCTTGAAGAAGAGTACTGATGAGTTGCAAGCCTTCTCTGATCATACATCCTTAATTTTTGATACTATAATAAATTAATACAAATCATTAATCAGTTAACCAAATATTTTCAAAAAATTTAACAGCACATTCATTTATTCCTATAAAAGCCCATACTCCATCTAATACCAAGTCCTAACAAGGGGTATTAGGAAGCTCTTTCCCCCTTGAGTTTACATTTACTATGAATCATAAGTCAAGGGTAGTTTTACTGTCATAACTGTTAAACAGTAATCTTCAAAAAAGATAAAGTTATGACTCTTAGATATAAAATGAACATGAGTCAAAGATTTTAACTCATGAATGACTGAGGGAACTGGAAAAAAAAAAGTTACAGCTGGTTAGTAGGTAAATCCAAAGATTAGACAAATATATAAGCCCATCAAGAAGGCAAAATAAGTTTGCTTCATAGATGCAACAAAAAAAAACTGACCTCTTCCATAGTGAGGAAAGATGTCAGTTGAACCTCCATCAGACAGAATTTATTTGCATGTCTATCAACACTATTTCCATTACTATCAGTTTCAACAAATTAACTTCTGTCTCTACAGAGCTGTAAAATAGATCAAAGGCACAAATCCCATAGAGTCAGATAACCTAGAAGGATGTGCCCTGAACAATATGTAGCTTTCCATTGAAGACACTTAGCAGTTAATTTTTGATCCATTTAAATATCTTTTGGGGCTCCTGGGTGGCTCAGTCGGTTGAGCATCCAGCTTGATTTCAGCTCAGGTCATGATCTCACAGTTCTGTTTGTAAGTTCAAGACCTATGTGGGGCTCTACGCTGATAGCATGGAGCCTGCTTGGGATTCTCTGTCTCCGTGTCTCTCTCTCTCTCTCTCTCTGTCTCTCAAAAATAAATAATCTTTGGGGCCCATGATCTCGCTGTTTGTGAGTTTGAGCCCCGCATCAGGCTTTGTGCTGACAGCTCAGAGCCTGAAGCCTGCATCAGATCCTGTGTCTCCATCTCTCTGTTCCTCCCCTGCTCGCACACTGTCTCTGTCTCTGTCTCTGTCTCTCTCTCTCAAAAATAAATAAAGATTAAAAAAAATTTTTTTAAATAAACTTTAAGAAATGAAAAACTAAAAATCTTTCAAAATCCATGTTTACATAACTAATGTTACAGGTAAATGTTAGCTAAGGGCATTCATTATTTGAAACCTACATTTTATACCGTAGATGAAAGTATGTAGAAAGTACCTGACTGAATTGGCCCAAAATACAAAAAGAAGAGCCATTAAAATTATAATACAGTTTAACTCTACTTGACAAGTAGAAATGTGTGTTTTTAAAGGTGCTTATTATTAGCTGCCCCTCCAAAAATAAAATTTTTCTTTTATGGAAATACACTGATGAAAATTATAGGTGCATTCATTTTAGGATTTTAAGTAATCTTTGCAGTTAGAATCTTTTAATATATTTGGAACAGTGATACAAAAGAACATAGAATAAACATCAGGTTAGCTTAAATTGATTAATAATGGTTTAAGAAAATCAACTTAATGGTATACACCTGAAATTTGGAATTATTTTGGCATAATTAAGTTTTCCCCTTAAGTTTGCCATAGTGTCACTGAAAACTTTGGATTGCATGTGCAAGAATAAAGAACTTTTGAAGCACCGTTTACTTTAGAACGGAACAATATGATCATCAGTAATAGCTATAGAGCATGCACAGTGTGAGTACCCTTAATGAATTTTTTCCACTTAAAAGCAGATTCCTCAAAATGGTAGCTTTTCAGACTGTGTTTTCTTCATTGACCAAGTATTTTTCTTGTGGTTAACTTGAAGCATGTAAAAAACTGAAGCCAGCCTGGTTTTTACAGGCCTCGCCTGGCCTTGTTAATAGTTACAGCATTCCATTTGTTAGTACCTGTGACACAGGAGAAACTTTTACTGTTACGCTATGTGGTGACGATAAAGAAGACAGAAAAAGTCTTTTTATGGTAGTTGGGTCCTCAAAACAACTCTTTGTGTTCTGGTGATAAGAAGACACAAGTTGGATATCCACTAGAGGTACATGAGCTTGTTATCTGCAGAGCCGATATGGCCTCTTAAATTCCCTCACAATGACAGGAACCCCATCTGAAGTGAAGGCTTGCAGAGCTGGAGATACCAGAGCTCTGTTATTCCTCATGAGTACAAGTTCACCCTATTGTTGTAGAACAAAAATTTTGTGTGATTATTTTAAAAAGCCATATTCTTTTTCTTCAGTAAATTTAAAAGGGCTTCAAAGAGGCACGTACTTGGTGGTTCCTGTTGGGGGAAGAGCAAGACTCTAAATTACCTAGTCTTAAGATACATGAATATGATGGGAAAATTTCTTAGAGATTTCAGGCTAGAATAAGTCAGCAAGTTCATGATGAAATCTGTGTAGGCATCAACTATATTTGTTTTGTTTCTAGGGCTGTGTAGGTTATGAGTTCATTGTGTTCCAACATTCTGAGTGTTAACATCTTCATTGCTGATAGCAGCTTGCAGAGCTTTGGCAAGCAGAACTTGCTACCATGAACAGGAGAGAATACATGTCTCCATCCTTTAGTTCTAAACACCAGGACCTTTTATGGCTAAGTACACATAACAGTTCGTGTGGTTAGTTAGACCCAGAGAACTTAGAGCAATGGTGCCAATGTTGGGGAAATAGGTGTAGAGTTTGCTCTGTGCTCATGCTTAGTGATTATGTCGTGGTGGAAGTTTCACGTATTGGTGTATGGGATTCCTGGTGCATGCCAAGTCATTTGAGAAGTTAACATCTCTGCACTTAGGATTTCTTAGGATTCTTTCAGCAAAGCAAAGTCACGTTGACTAAAGAGATGATGATGATAATAAATGGGTGAAATAATAATTTGACTACAGAAAAACCAAGGAAAAAATTCTTGAAGCTTAAACTATTGTGTATTTATATTCTTTTGAGGAAAAAAGTTATAGAATAAGCATAATTATTGTAAATCATGTTTTAAAAGATACCAAGATTTAGGGGCGCCTGGGTGGCTCAGTCGGTTGGGCCTCCAACTCAGTTTCAGCTTAGGTCATGTTCTCACAGTTCATGAGTTCAAGCCCAAGCCCTGCATCAGGCTTGCTGCTGCCAGCATAGAGCCTGCTTTGGATCCTCTGTCCTCCTCGCTCTCTGCCGCTCCCTGACTTGTGCTTTTTCTCTCAAAAATAAATAAAGTATTAAAAAAAAAAATAAAGGATATCAAGATTTATTGTTATGACTTAATTAAAAGTATACCTTACATCTAATTTAAATAATCATTTATTAACAAATTTATCTAGTACTTGTCTATTGATCAAACTTTGTTTCCCAATCAAATAAACTCTGTTAATTTACTTAGAAAATTTTAACTTCCCGAAACTTCTTTGTGTTGGCTGGAAAATCAACAAGTCTCAAAGCTATTGAAGCTATTGAACTCAGTAATTCTACTTTAAAATACGACCCATCAGGATTTTTAAAAATTTAGGAATTCTGGAAATTAATGTATCAGATTGTTAAGCTCTTGCTGTTAAAGTTACTCATTTAAATGGATGGACAAGTCATTTCTTGGTGACTTTAATGAAAAAAAAAATTAAAAATCAGAAAACCAACTCTTCATTATATTTTTGCCTCAAAGTAAGCAGAAAAAGAAGTCAACATAGAGTCCAGGAGGTACTTTGGTAACACTTAAGAAAGTTCCCCAGAAAGTCAATTCAGTGGATTAGATCAGCCCATGAAGAAGCTCTATAGAAAGAACTAGCAAAAGGGGGAAAGATAGAGGCTAAACAACATTGTTGTTTTTTTTTTTTCCAAGTTTTAAAAATATGGAAAATCACTAATATGTACATTCTGCAAAGGAGGGAGTCATTACTGTCTTATGTAAATAAGTATTTGGGTTTTTATGCTTCAAGATTATGTAGGAAAATCATAGTATTTAAGAACAAATTAGGAATTAAATTATTGGAATATGGTGCTAATTCTGGTGAATAGAAAAGACTCTCAGGTGAAAATCAGTTTCAATAGTTGAAGTTCCTGAAATGTTCATTCTATGAAGGTACTATGATAACTTCTCAGAGCATCATTTTGATACATTTCTATTTCAGTTCTCATACTCATTAGCCCCATCAGATATGTTGATCAGGCTGTAATCATATTCAGGTTATAACTTCAGAGCTGTGAGTAATTTAGTATTCTCTAGGAAGTTTGGGAAGAAACAATCCAAACAAGTAAATATTCTTTTTTTTCTTAATGTACAGCGGGAGCATTCATTTTGCTTATATCTAAGGTTTACCTTATTTGAAGGATTAGAGTATACATTTGTGATCATTTAAAACCATTTCAGTGGCTCTTGTAATAATTCATTCAGTCTGTGCTCTCTTAATAAATTTTACAAAAAACTCATGGCAAGTTAGTGTCATTTGTGTGTGAATTTTCCAATTGTATTTCAGACTTTAAGAAAGAAAGGCCTTAATGGTTGTGAGAGCCCTGATGCTGACGATTACTTTGAGCACAGTCCACTCTCGGAGGACAGATTCAGCAAACTAAATGAAGATAGTGATTTTATTTTCAAACGAGGCCCTGTAAGTACTTTTACTTTACCTCTACTTTTTATTTGTTGATCCTTTTTGTTAACTTCATTATATAGGCTCTGAACAAGAAGGAACACAGAGGGTGCGACAGCCCAGACCCTGATACTTCCTATGTGCTAACTCCACATACAGAAGAAAAATATAAAAAAATTAATGAGGAATTTGATAATATGATGCGGAATCATAAAATCGCAGTGAGTACGAAAGTATGGTTTGTGCTTTTATCTTGTGCATGAAGAGATTGGCCACAGTTCTTATTTATTTTCACAGTGGGTGATGACACCAGTAAGTAGAAGAGGAAGAAATTTCATTAATTTTTTTTTGGTTTCATAGAACTTTAAAATAAATTGGTTATAGTCTTATAATAGTGCATGTTCAGGGTCTTTAAACATAGAAGTGAAGAGAAAACATCCTAATCCAAATTCTACTTCTTATCCCCTGTTCTAACTATCCCCTGCTCTCTCTTTGGGTAGAGCACCTAAACATCCTGGATTCCAGTTCTTTTATCTATAAAATGAATGAGTTGGTTTATGTAATTTAAAAGAAAAAAAATTTTTTTAATGTTTGTTTATTTTTGAGAGAGAGAGAGAGAGAGAGAGAGAGAGAGAGAGAGTGTGAGGGGGGCAAGGGGCAGAGAGAGAGAGAGAGAGAGGGGGAGACACAGAATCTGAAATAGGCTCCAGGCTCTGAGCTGTCAGCATAGAGCTTGATGTGGGTCTGGAACTCATGAACGGCGAGATCATGACCTGAGCCAAAGTCAAACGCTCAACCGAGCCACCTAGGCACCCCAGGTTTACGTAATTTTTAAGGTCCCTTCTAGCTCTAAATTTCCATGATTTGTAAATACAAGGTGCATATAAGATTTCCCTTTCCCACTCATGACTTTTGAAAAATATTACATGTATTTTAAATCAATCTTGAGACTATAAAATCTGTAACAGATTTATTACAAATTTGGTGTTTCAGAATTATTTTGAATTATTTTGTATAGTTGATATAATAGTAGTAGCTTACCCTTTGGCTCTTTGTAATGTCCCAAAACTATTTAACAAAATCTGTCCAAACTCCTGGTCTTTCCTTATAGTGTACATATTGAGGAAGAAAGCCTTGGCTCAATTTTAATTTAAGGAAGCAATGTTTTTAAGCTGGTTGCAGAACAGATAGTTGGCTTAACATTTTTCTGTGCTCATACATGTAACCATCATGGCAACCAGTACTTTTTGGAGTTCATTCTCCTTTGATAGTTCTTGAAAGAATTCTCATGGGAAGCTCATTGGGGAGAGCTGCTTAAGATAGCTATTCTGGATCTGATTTTCTAATGTTATATATGTATTGTAGGCTTCATGGGACAAATTGGTTCCAATGCTGATATTTATTTCAGAGTTACTTATTATCAGAGTTAATTCTCTTAAAAAGTATGCCTTAAAGTATACATCATGGATTATTTCTTCAAAGTAATCTTCTATTATAAGAAGCTCATGAAAAATAAGTTTAAGGAAGTATTTTTGTGCTGATACCATTTATTATTCTTAAAAAACAAAACAGCAAACAATTAAATCCCTTCTGGCCTCATATGGATGTTGGTGACTTTGTAGTTAATGTTAAGCTGCAAAAATATTGTGTAAATAAAATTGCTTTACCTTTGAAAAAAATTATCATATATTCATTGTTTTATATCAGTTAATGAATTATTGTAACTACTATTGGAAATAAGCTACTATTGAATAGAGTACATAAACTATTTATATTCTCCAACTTTGAATTAGCAGTGTTACCAGTCTTTGCAATTACTGTTTTAAAATATGGGGAGAGGAAACCTTTTTCCTTTCTCTATAATAGAGATATTATAAAGAGAACTGTTATTTTCATGGTTCACAAGTATACTGTATATGATCTATGGAGGAAATGCCAGAAGAAATAGGAAATATTATTTTAAGGGGGTGTGTGGAATGTTTAGGAGGAAAAGAAGATAGCATTTATAATATTTGTAATTTAATCTTCATACAATTTAAAGATGATAGGTTGTCAGTAGTAATTTTCCTGTGTAGATTGTTTCTTTGCATTTTCATTATACTCAGATTGCATTGCGTTGTGTATATATAACTTGATTTTTTTTATTTTTCGTTTGTCCATTAAGACTGTCAGTCAATTAAATAAAACTAGGGCTTATTTATAATGTCCCACATTTGGTGTAATAAGTTCATAATATGTGTACATATTTTTCCCCTTTTGTTATACTTGTAGTTGCCTGATAGAAATGTAATGTTCCTAAACTGGTTTGCATTATTAAAGTGCTAATTTTATGCTTACTTGGTAACAGTGATATATTTTGTTATGTCTAAATTTGACAACACAACTTTAATATCAGTTTCTGACATTTAATTTTCATCTCTGAATATTTGAAATTATGTATGTATTAGCATATATGTATTCATATATAAATATTGAAATTGAAAAGGTTCATGTCAAACATACTTATGGTCAAATACAGTTCCAAAGAAAGCAGCTTGAATCTGCAAATTTAGTAGGAAACTATCCTCTTCCTCTAATTTTAATAACTAGAATTACTTTATCACATGAAAGTTTGTAAGTTATTACATTTAATATAGATGAAAATGAAACTAACAGTTTTTTCTTCCTTGTTCTTTATTTACAGCCTGGTTTACCACCTCAAAACTTCTCAATGTCTGTCACAGTCCCTGTGACCAGCCCTAATGCTTTGTCCTATACTAACCCCGGGAGTTCACTTGTGTCCCCGTCTTTGGCAGCCAGCTCAACATTAGCCGATTCAAGCATGCTCTCTCCACCTCAAGCCACGTTACACAGAAATGTGTCCCCTGGAGTCCCTCAGAGACCACCAAGTACTGGCAGTGCAGGTATGTAGTAATACCTATTCTGCTGATTCTTTCACAGGAAGGGTGGTAAAATGAATTACTAACATAAGCAGTTTCTTATTTTGCTACTCGTAATTTTCTGTCTTTGATGAGCAAGAGTCACTGCTACATAATTGGCTCCATTTTAAAGAGTATTTTTGAAACTTTAATATGGTCTCTCTAACATCCTTTCAGGCACAGTGGAACGATACTACAGAATTTGCCATCTAGAATTTTCCTTATTATAGGAAAGCCATACTTTGACAGGCAGAAAATTTAATTAGCATATCATGAGCAAAGACTTGAAGTTTGGGTGTGAGCCAGTCATGTTAAAAATACTGAGAATAGATCTACCTGATTGGAGTTAGAGTTCATTAATTCAGCAAAAATTTGCAGTGCATTTACTTCTTCACACTTTGCAGTGCAGTGTCTCCTCTCCTTTAAATCCTAGATTGACTAGTACTCCATTAGCACTGCCCCATTCTCATCATTTTGCTATTTGATACTGATACAGGAAGGCATACACTTTAAGAGCTTGATAGGTGAGCTTACACACACACACACACACACACACACACACACACACACATTTAACTACATCATATTGCACAGTAATGCCAAATTCAGATTAGGCTAGTTTTTGTTTTTTAGGAAAGGAGTGCAGGTTTCTTCATTCAGATAAGGAGAACCAATTCATATTCATTCTTTGCCCTCTCTCTTCTCTCTGTAACGTTTTTAGGTGGGATGTTGAGCACTTCAGACCTCACAGTGCCAAATGGAGCCGGAAGCAGCCCAGTGGGTGCGTGAATTACTCCTGTTTTCACTTTGTAGGCATCTATCCTATGTGAGATGAAAGGAATATTGTACATCAAATAACGCCTTCTACCAAGTGAAGAGCTAAAAATGGGGTATATGATCAGAATAGACATGTCCCTTTGTAGACTTAATTGTCTTCTGAGGAGTACTTTTACTAATACTTAACATTTTTTAATAACAACCCTGCTGTATTCTTTATACCTTGGCCTCAAGTGCCTCCTTCATAGCAGATATTGTTCTTTGCTAGAGACAAAATTGCCTTAATACAGTTTTTTTATCAAGCCAATTTCTTACACAGAGAAGCTTTCTGTATCATCTATTCTCACCAAACTTAGACTATTAGCAGACCGATACATCTTACAGTAAGTAGCATGAAATGTTTTTGGAGTGATTGCAGTACACAGAAATGGTGGACCTAATTTTAGAGCTACAAAGAGAGTTGAGGAGTTTGTCTTTGAGGGATCTGTTTTGGTGGCCATGTGTAGAACATTCACATATTTTCACAGTTGCTGCCAAATTGGCTTTTTTGCTTTGGCATCCTTTCTAAAGATGACCAGCAAGTTTAAACACATTGTGAAGGTGTCACCCAATGTTGATGTGTCAGTAAAGATAGATTGTGAACTGAGCATTACAGAAATATGGTATGTATGTTAAAGAGTTAGAAGAATAACTGTATCCCTTTGGATAATCATCACATTAAGTGGTCTTGGTCTCTTAATCTGGGATAATGACAGTTGTCATCACTGTTATCTAAAAACAAGGGTGGGAACTTCCTCCCTGCTTTTAGGTATTGTGTGTCCCTGGAGACTTCTGAACATAGATCTCTTATCAGAAAGATCCCAATTGCATGTATTCAACCCATTCATTCTACAAAAATGTAAGGAGCTTCTGCCTCAAAATTAATGGAGATCATTGAATAACTTAATTTAAAATGATGAGAAAAAACAGATATTGTTGAGATAAGTTACAAAACATACAGTGACCTAAAGTAGGAATAAGCGCCTAATTATGTCTGCCCCTATATTAATAGCTGTTTGAATGGAATTAAATATAAGACCCATCGTTGGATCTTTTTGAACAGATAATTCATTGTGGAAAAATTCATAAAGGTCTCAACGGTTATACATTAGGACTGCTATACTGGTACATGTATTTCCAGATATTTAGAGTTTATTTCAGTTCCATTTTAGTTATTTGCATGCCCATATACTCTTCGTGTTAAATTTTCCCATATGCTTTTATTCCCCCAAGACTTCCTTTCCCTTCTACTTCCTAGCCTGGTTAAGGCTGGAATCAATCATTTCTATTTCATTTAATGTTAATTTTAACTAGTTCTTGGTTTTATTTTCAAAATTCGTTTTATTTCTTGGAGTTTACTCTTTGATGATTTCTAATGTGTTTTTGCATTGCCTTTACTTTTTTTTCATCCTCTGGCATTGTAAACACGGTTCTTCCTCCTGTCAAACAAGTGTTTCACTTCTCTCCTCATTTTTTTTCTTATACTTCCCACATTTCCTAAAGGCTTTTTCACTGTTTTTTTTCTTATCTGCATGCAACTATAAATCTAAACTTTGTCTCTGCTGCTCAGTTTTCTGTGTTCCCTTTGGTAATTTGAAACTCAGACTTTGTCATTGTCCTAATTTGACCTTCTGCATGTAACCCTGTTTCTTTTTTTTTTTTTTTCCATTCATTCTCTTTTTTTGTAAGCCTCCCCCACATCTGGACCCTCCTGTTTAGAGGGCTGCATGATCGCAGTCCTTAGATCATGGCACATCACCACTGGTTTATATGGAGCATCTCAATGTTATTTATTAATCCCTCTTACACCTGTGTTGCATTCCTGTTCCCTTCTTCCCCCATCATAGGCAACCACCTTAGTGTGCTAGTGTTAGTAGTGTTAATAATCGTGATTAGCAAACATGAATTTGTATTAACATTTAAAATTTAATTAAAATATTTTAAGTGCTTAGTGAGTTATTTAAAAGTCTGTTTCCATTATTACTTGTACACAGATAAATCCTGCTTCTTAGGGCATACCTCAGCATCTCCTAACACACGAGATTGGCTATCTTGATTCTTCATTAGTTCTTACTCCTATATGCCTAGTTTTATATATATCAGGTGTAATTTTACTTATTCTACTTGTGTTTGGATTGTATTCTAAATGGCTTGTGTGTTATAACTGGTTTTTAATGTATGCTACCTCAGAATTAGACTTAACTGAGGAGACCTCTTATGTCACTTAGTTTGGAGACCAGCTGGAAGTGGTTATTTCTGTGCAGTACTTGGAGCATACATGAGTTTAATGTGCTTCTTGCTATAAATTTTCCTATTAAAATGGTCTTTCATAGGTATTTTAGGCATGGTATTTTGTGAGAGAGAGTCAGATAATACATTTTAGCTTATTTTCAACAATGGTGCCATTTTGGTTTAGTAGTTTGGAAAAATAGTTTAAACTCATTTTTTACCTAAATAAAGTCTTTATGAATGAAAAGATTAAACAGTTAAAATTTCCAGAGAAATGCAGAATAAAAAATATTAAAAGATATGGGTATGGGTTTTTTTTTAATTTTTTAAAAAGTTCAATTTATTTTGAGAGAGAGAGAGTATGAGCAGGGGAAGGGCAGAGAGAGGGAGAGAGATAATCCCAAGCAGGCGCTGCTGTCGAATGCCCCAACACAGGGCTCGAACTCACCAACCATGAGATAATCTGAGGTAAAATCAAGAGTCAGATACTTAACTGACTGAGCCACCCAGGTGCCTCATGTTTTCTAATGTGTATTTTTCAAGGTATGTTTCTCCATGTTTGATAAACCTTGTGCTAAATGAAATTAAACAACTTTCTTCTCTGTAGGACATTCAGAACATTTAAAATGTTAATCTGTTTTGTGAGTCATTAAACTTAGTGTATAAATATGGTTACTCAAAGTGATTTCATAATCGAACCCTTAATTTTTTTTCCCTCATGAAAAAGCATCTTTCATAATTAGTGCCATATAAAACATTTTGGGAAATCTTGCTTCTGATCTTAATATACATAGAAAAGCATTTTTGAGTGTGAAGACTTCCATAAGTTGAAATTGAGGTTTAATAAAAGAAACAAGACTATCAGGCTTGTGCTGTGTTAATAGCAGAGCTGTTCATTGGGACCAGCCCTTGCACTGAAGACAGAAATGCTAGGGAAAACATTTTTAAAGTCTGCATGAAGCATTTGAGAACTAACAAGATAGTGAAGCATTTCTGGCTCAAGATCCAGGGAATGACAGAGACTTCAGGAGGGTGAGCCCAACATTTATGACTACTTTTCCTCAGGTGGTATTTGCCACTTCCACAGTGGGGTGCTTCAGAAGCAGAGGATGACAGCCTGAGAAACCCAGGGGGACAGAGAGATAAAAGTTCAGGGTCCACAAAGAGTTGGGAGGGACCAAATGTGTTCTTGTCACCTTGTGTTGAGACCCCAAAAGGCGGGACCAGAGAAGTAGAGTGAATCAGAGTTTAACAGTCCCTTGCAGTAGCTATGGCATCCCACTTTCTGAAGCTAGACTGTGGTCATCTATGCTTATAGTACAGGATAAACATTCTTTTCAGTATCTGTGTTTTACATTAAAAAAAATGTTGTTATACAAAAAATGAGGAATGACCACATGCTGGGCCGCAAAAACTCTCAGCAAATTTCAGAGAATTTAATCATATGGAGATAAATCTCTGGTGACAGAATAATTCAGCTAGCAACCAATATCCAAAGATGCTTGTTTAAAACAAATGTTCTATACATAACATGTATAATAGCTTACTGTGGCATTCCAGGCTTAGATACTTGTAATGAGCCACTTCCAGACAGCTTCGCTTCACCTTTAAACTGTCACGTTTTTACTGATCCTGTCATTTTCAAATGTATAATACTTTTATAGATGAGCCCTCCATTTGCCTTATTTTAGTTTTTGTTGAGTCTTCTGCTCTCCAGAAGATAGGATGCTTCGGGCCCGTGTCAGAGTGAAAGCAGAAGCATCCTTGAACTTTTTAATTTCAGCATTGAACAAACTCTGGATAGGGAAAGACATTAACCAGGAAACTAGAGGAAACCTAACCATGAAAGGAATCTTTGTTCATCAAAAACACCATGAAGAGAATGAAAAGGCAAGATAGAGTGGGAAAATATAGGGTGTGTGTGTGTGTGTGTATAAAACAGAGGGCTTTTTATGAAGAATACTATAAGTCATCACGAAAAAGAAAATCTGATTTTTTAAAATGCGCACGAGAACACAAACATTTCACAAGAGAAGCTCTCCAGGTGTCTAGTAAACATGTGACAAAATGCTCATAAGAACCAATTGAGGTCTTGCTGGCAGGGTGTTGGGTGGGGAGAAGGGCTAAAGGGGTGAGGGTCCTAAAGGAATCAGACACTTGTTGGGATGAGCACTGAGTGTTATATTTAAGCGATGAATCACTGAATTCTATTCCTGAAATTATTATTACACTATATGTTAACTCACTTGGACTTAAATTTAAATAAATAAATAAAAAGATGCTTATTCTCAGTAACCAAGGAAATGCAAAACTAAAGCCACAGATAGCATTATACACCTAACAGAATGGCCTTGGAATAGGCAGATAATACCAAGTGTTGACAAGCTATGGAAAAATTCAAACTCATATGCTGATGATGGCAGTACAGATTGGTGCAGCCATTTTGACATTGCCTACTATAGGTGTAGATGTGTGTATTCTACAGTGAACCATTTTTACTCATCTTTATATGCTGTAGAGAAATGCATGGGTATACCATGAGCACCAAGAGAGATGTAAAGGAATGTGCGTGGTATTATTTGTTACAACCAACATCTAGAAGTAATCCAAATTTGTATCAACAGTAGAACAAATAAATAAAGTGATAGTACATTTATATGAAGAAATACTATACTGCAACAAAAAGGAAGACATGACAGCAGTAATTAACAGTGTGGATGAATTTACCAAACTGTTATTGAATGAGAGACAATAGATGCAAATACAAATTCAAATACAGTGTGAAAAGGAGGCGAGCAAAATTACAGTGCTAAGGATGCATGTATAGATAGGTGGTAAAACTATAAAGAAAAACAAGTTACTGTAAAAATCACAATACTGGTTACTTTGGGTAGGTGGACAATAGTAATGTTTTGGGGGGCCCAATTATAGAGACTTTGGGGGTTTGGCAATATTCTTTTTCCTGATCTAATGGGTACGTGGATGTTCACTTTATGATAAGTCCTTTTTTTTTTTTTTTAATATAATTTGTCAAATTGGCTTACATACAACACCTGGTGCTCATGCCAACAAGTGTCTCCTCAGTGCCCATCACCCATTTTCCCTCTCCCCTACACTCCCCCAGAAAAGTCCTTGATCTTTGAAGTTTTTGTTTTGTGCACCATTTTGTATTATGTATTACGTTAATACAAGTTTTTAAAATAAACATAATACATTTGATTTTCAAAAGGAATTATAAACCACCAATGTGGAGGCACTTTTAAAATTATGAGAGAATGTAATGTACATAGTTGTTATACTATTAATTCCAAAATCTAGAGAGAAAAAAATTGACACATACACACATTCATACTCTCAGAAAGACTCAGCAGTCCTTGAGTCTCTGGGTGTTACTGCCCACATGCAGCAGCTAGACGTGCAGCCCCATCTTGAGATCAGGAAGCAAGTCGGTGTAAGAGGACAGGCCAACAAGCCTAGGATGGCAGAGTGGAAAGCTGGAAAGTTCTAGGTCCGCTACATTGAGCTGCTAAAACCACTGAGCCTGCAACCACTCTACCCCCAGTCTTCTGCGAGATAAAAATTTTCTCATTTCTTAAGAGAAAAAGTAAGGTAAAATACAAGTCAGAAGTAGGGGAATATTTAATAAGCAGATAAGCATTTATGTACCTAAATGAAAGAAAGAAACCAACTTCAATTTCAAAACTTGAAATGATGTATCAGGAGATTTAAATAAAAATGGCAAAGGAAAACAACTTACTAATTGCCAACTATTACCACCTTTTTATTGTGACATGGAGAGCTGATGAAGGGATGTTGAAACTGATGATCTCATGTGCTTATGGCATTGTAGCAATCTTTCTAGAAAGATTTTGGCAAGGTGTTTCAGTAGTCATAAAAATGTTTATGCCTCTGAGCCCACTAATCCCATTTCTGGGACTCTCCTAAAGAAATAAACTAGAATATACAAAGTTTCACTGCAACATTATTTAGAGTAGTGAACAATAGGAAGAAACCAACATATTCTACAGTATGAAAATTATGTAGATTAAAATTTTCAGTTGAATTCCTTTTGAGTTGTGATTTAAAACTGCAAAAAAAAAAAAAAACCATGCTTATGGAAAATTCAAAGGAAGGGAAATCCAAACTGATTATCATAGTTGTGTTGGGATGGTGGAAGTAGGAGTCTTCCCTCTCGTTTTCTACTTTATAAACTTTCTATGATGCTATATTGATACGGTATCTCCACAGTCATAAAACTTTTATTATAGTAAATGAATTAGAGTATTCATTTGTTTCCTTGTAACGTGATAATTTTTTGTCTTCAGGCTATGTCATTGTCTAAGTGAAACCAGTGTTGTCCATACTGTAAATTGTGGCCATCCTCCATAGTGGCAATCTGATTTGGCTTACTAGACATATTTCTCTGTGGAAAATTTACATTTAATACTTAGATAATTTGTAGTTCATATGACTTCAGGAACTCCTTTTAACTTTGGGCTTGTGTTTAAAGATCAAGTGTAGAATCAAGTCTCTGATTTCCAGCAGTTTTGCTTTGTAAAAACATTTTGAGAAAGAGAAAATATATATATATATATACCAGACTAGTATATAGAAGGGCTCAAGAAGCTCTTGGAATTGTTTAGGGGTGAGTGAAAGTAACATGTAACGGCTTGCAGAGTAGCAGAGGCAGCAGCAGTTAAAGAGAAGATGGATGAAGTGAAAAACATTGTAAAGCAAGAATAGCAGGGCTTGAGCCCTGTGAAAGTGGGATGGAAGTGACTGGGGATGGCAGTAGCACAGGAGTTTAAACAGGTTGTGTTAGAGTTTAAACAGATGGTTGCATGTGAACTTGAAGTGAGATATAAAGCAGAAGCACAGATGTAAGAGGTACACTGAGGCAGTGGTTAAAGCCAGGGGGTGCATGAAGTCTCTGAAGGAGGAGAAGCCTCTTTGGGGCTGTCCACATGGGATAGATTGAGAGGGCGAATACAGTATACAGGAAAAGAAGCAGCAGGATTTCATGAGCATTGTCTGTTGTAGATACGCGTTTCTAATGGACAGAATCCATGCTCTCTATGATACAGGAATTTCCACTGAATCAAGTAAATATGTCATCAGTTATTTTATTTTTGTCATCAATAATCTTGAAACTCATGGGCTTTTTTACTTTTAGAAACCTCATCAACTCATTCTTTATAAAAATACAATTTTACAGGCTTTTAAAATGCTTATTTACTGAATAATCAGCTGAAACTTTGTCAGGTTTTATGAAAATTTGTCAAATGTGATAAAATCAGTTCTTGAACCTTGCTTTGAATGAGTTTTTCAGAATCTTTTGAGATTTTCAAAAGTCTTTGCATGTCAGTTCAACTTCTGAATTTAATTCATAATAATAAGACATTAAAGGCATCACTGTCTACAATTTAGCCCTAAAAGAGTAGTATTAAGGACATGGAGTGCTTTCCAGCCACTTAATGCATTATGTCAGCTGATAAGATATTCTGAAATATGAGCCAGACTGATATAATTGAATGATATGCCTCAGAGCTATAGGACCGTAAGTGAAATTAGCTTTGTTAGGTTTCAAGAGGCATTGGTATGCAGTTTGCTCAAGAGCATTTGTATCATGTATTATGTCAGGGTGTAATTTACCTTAATACCTAAAAACGCATTTTAATAATAATCACATTAAATTGGGTTTATCCATTTAGAATTGGTACTGCAGTTCTTAAATTTATATACTATGTCAACATGAATTATATCCTGAAGGTATTTGCCTTAAAAATCTATCTCAATGATATCTTCATTTTGTCATAAAAAGTGAATAGGAAGTAAGAAATATATTAAGATAGCATATCGCTACACTTTACAAAATCACAAATAGTGCATATAAGGTTATCATGTTTCAAGCTGGCAAGTTACCCAACACTTACATCATCCTGTAATAATTATCTGCTGCAGACTCTGACTTCACACTAAAAAATACCATGCTTTTAGATTCTCTTCACTCTGGGTTGCTATGGTATTATGTGTAGCTTTTCAGCACCATAGACTCCGCATGGGAAGAGAGTATAGAGCTTCCTGATAATGCATTCTTCTAAATTATCCTCAAATCATCTCGTAATGTATTTGAGAAGAAATACTGCCTTACCCTTCAGATTTGAGTACAAATCAGGCAAATAAGAATCTTCTCAATGTTATCAAAGAGATTACAAATGTATATTTGTGCCTGTTAATTAAGAGAAACGTTAATCTGTACTTGTTAATCTAATATTCTGTTAGTTCCTATCACACCCCCTATTTTTGAACAATCTTTGATAAGCAGTTTTTATCCCGATGGCTTGTTTAGCAGTTACTTCTGCCCAGTGCATGGATGCGCTCCACTCCACAGGGGATGGCCTGGGGAGGAGATTGCTTAATAGCACTGCTTTCTGAAGCTTAGCAGAACATAGGAATTGCTCTCTGGGGTGTGGAAAGGAGATTCGGCCCAGACTTAATACGTACTGCTTCAAGATAATGGAAATTGCCTCATAAGGTTAACTGAAATACCAGTCCCCACAGCAAAATTAAATCACATAAATGAATTAAAACTGGTGTCCCTTGGTAAAAGTGTCAGAGAAAGCAGGAGGAGTTGGGGGAGAGTGAGGTGCAGGGGAGAGGAAACACTGATCATCTGGAATCCTGACACGTTGAATGACAGCTGCTGCAGAGATAGACCAGTTCCCAAGGGCCATACGTCACCACTGTTTTCTTTGTCCATTGAAAATGCACTGGTCAGGATTCAATAAAGTTGATCATACCACATTGTCAAACATCAATTTTTAGTTACTCATATAAATAATTCACCTAAATAACATGTTTTTCAAACTCTGAATATGTTATAAGCAGATATATTGAAGCATCCATTTTCTTCAGTTGTTTATCTTTAAGAACTTAATCCATCTCTTTCCAGTTATATTTTTAAAATTTTCGAATTCCCCTATCTTTTAATCAGTTGCCTCTATTCATTATAATACTATTGCTGAAAATATTTTATAATCCACCAACCGCTGTCTGGATTGTAAATGGCTTTAAATAATAGTTCTGTTCCATTCAAGAAACTTTTGTAGATTTAAAATGTTCTGATAACCCAATACAAATGCTCTTAAAGTGAAAAACATGTAATACATAATTGTTTTTCGTCATTAACTCATTGCAGTTCTTTGAGACCCATCATTTTACTTCTTGGCAACTCAGGATGCAGTTCCTTCTCTGTCAGCTTTTTCCTCATTCTGGCTTTCTTCTGAGTCTCAAAATGGCTGGAGAATAAAATGCTCCCTCCGTTGTCCTTGGAGGAATGCAGGAGCTTCCCTCACCACCACAGAACAGCTTCTCTACTTAGGATCTGATTGGACATTCCTGGATCCCCTCACTGTGGTGAGGGAGGGAGAATGCCTCCATACTCACTGGCTTGGCTTGGACCTATTGCCAAGCAGTGATTGAAGTGGAGTCAGCCACCCAAACCACAAGGCTGTTACACAGGAGGCCTAGGATGACTGCGCTCTCCAGGAAAATAGGGATGACCTCTTACATTTGTCTTGTAGCTCAAATGATGCCCAAAAGGACTGTATATCTAGAACATACACCACAAGATATCCATTTCCTTATTTCCTCTAATAGAGTTCTTTTAGGGAAGTTGAAAAGCAGGAATAAGATGATTAAAGTCCGACAGACCACAGATATTTAATGAAGACCTTACCAGCAGCCAAAGAAATGGAGCAGGTAGCGGTAGAGCAATAAGGAACAAGTACTTGGTGAAAACAAAGCAGTAGAGCTGAGTGCTCAGGAAGCTGCAGTGAAGGAGTTGCCCTGGTCACTAGTTCAGGCCCTGAACTAGTAGGAGTGCCTCTGCCACAGGGATGAATGACTAGGCTGGTCTCAAGCAGTTTCTTAAAATAGCTCCGTTATCACAGTCCCCAGTAGGAGATGCCTTGTGTTTTAAGTATCTCTCCCAGTAGGTCCAAGCAGTAAGACTAAAAACAAGTGACATAAGTCTTCAGTTTTATATGTATTTCAGATTTGAGTTGATCTTTTTGCTTATTTGGGGGTTGATATTTTTGCTCCTAATGAGTTGTGTTATAAAATTTATTTGTAAAACCAGGACTAGGGAAAACTTGTTTCATATTTGTACCAGAGTATTTTGATGACTCTTTACATGTTAATGAAGGATATTTCCTTTTTCCAGGGAATGGATTTGTAAACTCCAGAGCTTCTCCAAATTTGATTGGAACTACTGGTGCAAACAGTTTAGGCAAAGTCATGCCTACAAAGTCTCCCCCTCCTCCCGGTGGCGGCAATCTTGGAATGAACAGTCGAAAACCAGATCTTCGCGTTGTCATCCCTCCTTCAAGCAAGGGCATGATGCCTCCCCTGGTACATTAAATTTTTCTTCACCTTAATTCTTTGAGACACATTTTATACAGCCAGACTATGTTTTCCTTTGGAAT
Source organism: Acinonyx jubatus (assembly GCF_027475565.1). Lineage (NCBI taxonomy): Eukaryota > Metazoa > Chordata > Mammalia > Carnivora > Felidae > Acinonyx > Acinonyx jubatus. The sequence goes on from NC_069386.1 coordinate 17,943,937, forward strand.
TTTCTGTACTGCCATAGAATCTAGACCCTTTCCTAATGAATGTTTCTATTTGAAGTTAGCGTTTGAAGAGGCAAAGCTATTTTAAATACACAGAAATCAGATTATAGAAAAACAGGATGTAAATATGCCGAGTGGTTATTTAAAATTATAGCTAAATAAAGAGAGGCTGTTATGTGTAAGTTTAGTTTTACCAGGCAGGAACCTTTGCTCAGAGATCCCATCACCAAATTTATAAATTAAACCTGACTTAGGTGTTTCTTCTCTGTACTTTGCGTATTTTCAGTAATCAATTACACATGCTTTTCTGTAGGAGAAACACTAAACCAGGTTTTAGAAAATTCTACATACCAAAGAGAACCATTGCAGAATAGGGAACAGTGCATCAAAACTGAATGAGTTATTCTCCACATAATTTTTCTTTATTCCTTCTCAGATCACCTTCCCATTTAATTCTGTAAAGAATACAGGTCTCTCCACCACAGCCCTTAGCAACGTCTTCATAGTTCCAGCCTCATATGCTTTTTAATCCTATATTTATGAAGAAGAGTATATGTATCCCCTTTAGCCTCTTATAGAAAACAATTAGAATATGTTTTAAAACCATTCTTCATATCACTGTTGTTTGACTAACAGTGTGATGTGCCAGGTGTCCTTTCTGCGGTGCAGCTGCTAAACTCACTATTTGATTTTTTTCGCTAAGTGAAAGTTGATGCTGTCAGGCTTTAGATCATAATTCTATGTATGTATGATGCTTTGTAGATTCCCAAACATCTTCCTAAGCATTGTCCTATTTGACTGTCAATTATACTGTAATTTTGGCTAGGTAGAGATGAGGAAACTAGTACTTGTCCAGGGTAATACAAAAGGGAGCCAGGACCAAAATCTTTTAAGTCAAGAAACAAACAAGTACTTTTTCATTTGGAGATAGAAGGCTGGAGACCGTGTGGCTCCCAGCCTTACAATGAAAATGAGTAGGACAGACAGGTTCACAGTTCTCCGTGGATAGATCGTAGTGCTGAGATTTCATGGCAACCAAGTGCCCCGGGCTCTAGGGAGAGACAGAAACTGCAGGGAGAGGACATTTGAGCACTGACTTACCTGGGTAAGACACAGGTAGTAAGAGTTAAGCTCAGATGATTGGTGGATTGCTGGAGGTCAAGTGTTCACTGGCAGGACAGTGGAAAACCCCTAGGGCTGTGATACAGGAGTCGGAGTTCTTTGATAGGCTTTTTCTCCGTGAACCCCACTAGATACTCACAGAAGAGACTGGGGATACTCTGAAAAAGTCTGTGTAGCATACAAGTGGGAGAGGGGAAGAGCAGCCACCGCACTAGGGATAAAAAGTTTTGCCTGGGCCCTTTTCCCCTTTCTCTCCTATGGACCAGAAGTCTGTGAGGAGATGAAAAACAGAAGGTGTCACCCTGAAGGCACTGGTGACCTCCCATTGTATCTGGAGAAATGGAGATGGAAAAAGATCTCAGCCCATGGTGGAGGAGCAGGGCAGGGTGACCGAGAAGCACCACAGCCTGGGGTACGGCACCAACAAGAGAAAGCTTCATACTGAGAATGAAGCAGTCACTGGGGAAAAAACAAACTGCCCCTGACAAATCAATGCTCACGTCTTCCCAGAGGGATTTGAGGCCCATGGTGGATGTACTGAGGGTAACCATTGCAACAGTGAAGCTCAAACCCAGCCCAATTCCTAATTAAATGAACTCAAATCATACACTAAAGACCTAGCAAGAGGAAAGACCTGTAGGTCAGTGGCATTACCCAAACTGCAATACAAAGAGAAAGAAGAGTGAAAATAAATGGCGCAAACAACAGCAGAACAAAGCCTTCAAGAGCTGTAGACTTTTATCAGGTGGATTAACATGTTTGTAATTGGACTTCCAAAAAGAGAAGAGAGAGAACAGAGCAGAAGAAATATTTGGAGAAATCATAACAACACCAAGTAGGATAGGTACACACACATTCAGACTGCTAAAAGCAAAAGACAAAGAGGAAGAATCTTAAAGGCAGCCAGAGGGAAGAGACAGAAGAACAAAGGTAAGAATTTATAACATACTTCAGAAACTACACAAGCTGTAGAACAGCGGAGTGACAAAGTACTGAGATCCAAAACAAAACCCCCTCAACCTAGAACTCTGTATCCAGCAAAGATATCTTTCAAAAATGAAAGAGAGAAACTTTCTCAAACAAAAAACCTGGAGGATACATTGCCGGCAGACCTACTGTACAAGAAATGCTAAAGGAAGTCCTTCACAGAAGGAATATGATACCAGCAAAAACTTGGATCTATACAAAGCAACAAAGAACAATGGAAATGAAGTAAATGAAGATAAAATAATTTTATAAACATTTTATTTTAGAACAATTTTAAATGTCTACAAAGATTGCAAAGATAGGATAGAAAGCTCTCCACACCCAATTTCTCCGATTGTTGACAACTTGCATTAGTATGGTACACTTGTTGCAACTAACAAGTCAGTATTGATACACTGTTATTAACTGAAATCCATACTTTATTCAGATGTCCTTAGTTTTTAACTGCATGTGTTTTCTGTTTTGGGATCCCATCCAGGACACCAGGTTACATTTGGTAGTCATGTCTCCTCTTGGTTTTGATAGTTCGTAAGACTTTCCTTGCTTTAATGACCTTGACAGTTTTGAGAAGTACTGGTCAGGTATTTTGTAGAATGCTCCTCAGTTGGGATTTTTTTCTCATGATTAGACTAGGGTTATTGGTTTCAGGGAGGAAGGCCATAGAGGTAAAGTGCCATTTTTTTCACATCATATCTATCATTATCGGTAATTACTATTGATGGTAACCTTGGTCACCTTGCTGATGTAGTGTTCCATGGGTTTCTCTGCTGCAAAGTTACTCTTCTTCCTTTCCAAACTGTCCTCCTTGGAAGGAAGTCCCTATGCAAGGTCCATACTTAAGGAGTGGGGAGTGAGGCTCTACCTCCTTGAGGGCAGAATGTCTACATCAGTTATTTGGAGTTCTTCTGCACAGGTGACTGATCTGTTCACTTTCATTTATTTAATAATTTATGTTAATATGGACTTATGGACATTTATACTTGGGGTTATAATACTCTTAAATTCTGTGAATACCTAATTTTACCAATACTGTCTTATTCTTTTGCTCACATTGTTCTAGCTTTAGCTATTGAGGACTTGTTGGGTGGTTCCTGTGCCTCTCTCACACAGTCATCCTCATGGGGTTTTTTTGGTGGCGGGGAGCATGGGGGAGTTGCTTGGAAATTTCTCAGGTAGTACAAAATGCTCTAGGCTCATCCTATATATTTCCTGCCCCAGTGCTAGAACTGGGCATTTCTCTAAGGAACCTTGGTTCCTTTTATTGGAGAATGGTATTAGAAACCAGAATCTGGGCATTTTCCTTTTTTAAAATTGCTCCAAAAGATCACCAGCTTTCTAAGCAAAAACAGTGGGAATGAATTTTGTACTTCTAGCACATGTAAAAATAAAATACATGGCAACAGAAGACAGAGAGGCAAATCGTAAATACACTGTTCTAAGCCCTTAACCTACACCTAATGCGATACCTATTTGAAAGTGAACACTAGAGAAAACATACCATACAAACATTAACCATAAGAAGGCCAGCATAGCCATAATGATTCCAAACAATGTAGAGTTTACAGTCAGGAATATTACCAATGATAAAGAAGGACAGCACATAGTCCAATTTCCAAGAAATAGCTTTTTAAAAAAATTTTTTTAATGTTTATTTTTGAGAGAGATGGAGTGTGAGTGGGGGAGGGGCAGAGAGAGTGGGAGACACAGAATCTGAAACAGGCTCCAGGCTCTGAGCTGTCAGCACAGAGCCTGACACGGGGCTCAAACCCACGAACCATGAAATCATGACCTGAGCTGAAGTCGGACACTTAACTGACTGAGCCACTCAGGTGCCCCTAATGTTTGTTTATCTTTGAAAGAGAGAAACAGAAACACAGAGTGCAAGCAGAGGAGGGGCAGAGAGAGAGGGAGACACAGAATCCGAAGCAGGCTCCGAGCTGTCAGCACAGAACCCAACTTGGGGCTCAAACTCACAAACCTCAAGATCATGACCTGAGCCGAAGTCAGACGCTTAACTGACTGAACCACCCAGGCGCCCCAAAGAAATAAGTATCTTTAATGTATATGCACCTAACAGAAGACCTTCAAAATTTATAAAGCAAAAACTGATAGAATTAAAAGGTGAAATAGAAAAATCCACAACTGTACTTGGAAATGTACATAAGTACGTGAGTATGCCTCATGATAAACTCCTCAGTGAAATACTGGTAAATAATTTTCATCAATGTGTAAAAAGGGATAGTGTATCAAAACCAAATGGTTTCATCCCAGGAATACAAAAGCTGGTTATATGAAAAATTATCCATATAATTCACTGTAAACAGAATTCAGCATTTATGATAAAAACAAAAATTTTTCAGCAAACTAGGAAAAGATGGGAACGTCTTTAACCTAATGAAGAACATCTACAAAAGTCCTACAAGTAAGGTGCTTAATTAAAATAAAGGGAAAATACTGTATTTTATTAATTTAGGAACTAGGCAATGATGTCTGTTCTCACCACTCATCTTCAGCATTGTATTAGAAGTCCCAGCCAGAACAGTAAAGCAAGAAAAATCACTAAAATGTATACATTTTGGGAAGGAAGAAATGAAACTGTCTCTATTCACAGAAGACATAATTATCTATGTAGAAAAGCATAAAGAATCTGTAAAACCAAAAAACAAAACCCAACCTCCTGGGACCAGTCAGTGAGTTTAGCAAGGTCATGGGGTACAAAGTCAATATATAAAAGTGGATTGTATTCTTATACTAACAATGACTAACTGGAACTTGAAATTTAAAAATCCCATTTATATAGCACCAAAAATTAAAGAAATACCTAGATAGAAATCAGACAAAATGTGTTCATGATTTGCATGCTAAAACCTACAAAACAGTGTTGCAAGAAATCAAAGGCTTTTATGAATAGGTACATTATGTTAATGGATTTGAAGACTCAGTATCGTATGTCGCTTATTCCTAAATTGATCTATACATTAAACTAATCCCAATCAAAATCACAGTAAGCTGTTTTGTAGGTATCAATAAACCAATTCTAAAATATATATGGAAAGGCAAAGGAACTATAATAGCCAAAAGTTCTTAAAAAGAACAAAAAATAGGAAGATACTACCTGGTTTCAAGAGCTGCTATAAAGCCATGGTAATCAAGAATGTGTGGTACAGGCACAAAAATGGGCACGTAGATCACTGGACAAAACAGAGAGCCCAGAAAATAGACCTACACAAATACATTCAGTTGGTTTTTGGCAAAGGCAGTAAAGCAATTCAGTGGAGAAAGGATAGTTGCTATAACTAACTCTGTTGGAACAATTCAACATCCATATGCAAAAATAAAATCTCAAAGTAGAACTCCTACCTTATACAAAAATTACCTCAAAATGTGTCATAGACTCAAATGCAAAATACAAAAACCCTGGAACTTCTAGAAGAAAACATTGGAAAAAAAACAATACACCACCAAAAGCATGGTCCATAAAGAAAAGTTTGATATATTGATGCTTATCAAAATAGTTTCACTATCAAAAAAGTTTTACTCTGTGAAGGCCCTATTCAGAGAATAAAAATATTAGGAGAAGCTGTTTGCAAATCACATATCCAGTAAAGGACTTGAGTCCAGAATGCTACAACTATGCATCTATTAGAATGGCTAAAATTTTTAAAAATAAAATCATAGGGAATATAGTCAGTGATACTGTGACAGCATTGTTTGGTGACAGATGGTAGCTACACTTGTGAGCACAGCATAGTGTATAGAGTTGCTGAATTGCTGTGTCGAACACCTGAAACTAATGTAACATTGTGTGTCAGCTATACCCAAGTAAAAGTACCCAACAAAACCAAAATACTAAAAACACCCAAGTTCTGGCGAGGATGCAGAACGCAAGAACTCTCCCACATTCGTGCTTGGAATGCAAACTCATACACCACTTTGGAAAACAGATCAATATCTTTTTATGAAGTTCAGTATATACTTGTCATACAACCCAACAATTCTGTCCTAGAGAATTTTCCCAAGTGAATTAAAACTATGTTTCTACAGAAATCAGTATTTTTCATAGTTGCCAAAACCTTTGAAGACAACCTAAATGTCCTTCCAGCAGATGAATGGGTGGATGCTATACACACTGTGGAACATTCAAAGGAATACTGCTCAGCAATAAGAAAGGATGAGCTATTTATTCACAGCAGTATAGATGAATCTTAAATGAATTTTACTAAATGAAAGAAGCTGGATCCAAAAGACTACATAGTATATGATTGCATTTACATTTCCTTCTGGAAAATGCAAAGCAGATGAGTGGTTGTTGCCAGGGATGGAGAGAGGAGTTGACTACAAATTTGAGGTGAATTTTTGAGGTAATGGAACCATTCTGTGATCCTGTGTTGTTAGATGTACGTATGAGTCAATGCTTGTGTTAAAATCCGTAAAAACTATACAATACAGAGTGACTTTTACCATATGCCGTTAAAAACCAGGATTCCAGGGGAATTGAAGACTGAATGCAGACCGTGACATGTGAATATAACTGTATCACAAGTGGGTGAGATGATGGCACTGAAGGGGATGAGGAAGAAAAGAGCTCCCAGTAACTTTGGACATTGTTTTATTCTAGGTAGAACAAAAAAATTGTAGGAAATCATTGTGTTCAAGATAGTAAATTTGTTACACAGTCAAAACAGTGAATACGTTATAGATAGAGAAAGCCAGATTTCTCATTTTTGGGGGAAAAAAGTTATAAGCAAGGTGGGTGTGGGGTTGGGGGAGGCTACAGTGAACCCTGTGTTTCTGGGTTGCAGTTGGAAGTTTCAGTGTGGTTTTTTTTTGACATATATAGGTAGAGAAATATAAATGTATATACACATGAATAGTACACATCATACGTTTCCTAGCTCTGTCTGCTGATAGGCCCTTGAAACAGTGACACCTGGTAACTGAGTACAGCTAGTGCTGGATCTTTGTCTCTAAACATTCTCCAACAAAGGGAATCAGGACTCCTCGGAGAAGTGATTGTAGAGCTGGGGTGACGAAAATTCAAGATGAGTCAGAGAGGTGCCAGAGGATAAGGAAGTGCAGGTGAAAAGGTCACAGGAACCAGCCTTTCAGGAGAGTTCCCAGTGGCCAAAATGAGAACAGTTTAAGTAACAAAATAAGTAATAGTAGATTTGGATTATTACCCAAGGAAAAAAAATACCAAGTCTATTACCGATACGAGTAAATTATTGAATAAATGAATGGAGAAGGGACAGCTCTTCCTTAGAGAAGAATTCTCATTAACATATGTGAACAGAAAGAGCGAAATAGCAAATCATTGTTATAACACTACAGTACAGAGGCCAGGCAAGGTCAACGGACGTTAAAATAAGTGAGCAAAAGTTTAAGGAAAAACAGGGTATTTGCACATCCTCAAAATGTCTCTCCCCAAATAATTGTTGATTACAAAGGAAAGGTGGTGATTTTTGCAGTGGGGAATGCTCGAAGATGTGACCTTAACCGGGCAATCAAGCTTGACATCACTGGTAATGAGATGGCATGTCTTCTGAAATGATGTGCTAAGAGGGTCACAGTCACCTTCTTTGGTATTCTTGCAAAAATCCACGCTCTTTATCTAACTGAGAAAATAAAAGACCCACATTGTGGGACATTCAACAAGATTTTCGACCAGTACTCTTCAAAGTTATCAAGGTCATGAAAAACAAGGAAAGATGGGAGGGAACTGTCGAAGACTAGAGGAGACTAAGGATGCATGACAATTAAGGGCATATGGGACGCAGGATTTGGTCCTCAATCAGTACAGGGACATGGTGAAGAAGACCAGGGAAGTCCAAGTGAAGTCTGTAGCTTTCGTTTCTGCTATGGTCTTTTTATTAGTTTTGACAACTGTAACATGTTTCTTTGGAATGTAAACCTGGATGGGGGGGATCTGCTGGGGTACAGTATGTGATGCTATGCTCTGTTTGTAGCTGCTCTCTAAGGGTAAAATTATGTCAGGATACCAAGTGAAAACTACATACATACATACATAACAAAGAAATATACCTTTCAGGAACAAGATGTGGAATGCCTACCACTATTTTTCAGAAATGAAAACCATAGGAAGGTTCATTTAAGACTCAGAAATATGTTTATAAGAATTAGCAGTAAACTGCAGAATTTAAGACAAAACTGCATTTAGGCATTTAGCAACTGGTCAGGATCGCTCGTCTTTTTTACAGAGATCATGAAGCTTCTTTGCAGAATACTCAAAATTTGCCATATAAATAATTTTACACCCTTTTCCCTGAGGTTAAAGTGAAAACTAATACATCACACACCCATAGTATTTTGATGCGAATCTTATCATTGGAGATGTGTAAAAATATCTATAACTAAACAATCGAAGAACATTTTACCCATATTTGAAATAGCAGTTGTAGACCAAGTGATTATTTCTCAGAGTAGATGACCAGCCTCCCTGTTTTATAGTGTTTCGGATGAACTTGCTTTCAGATTGGGATTTCATGTTATCAGTGGTGCCTATAAAGATACCTTCCATAGATTGACAAATTTGACTTACTCAAAGTAAAATAAGGAAAAAACTAGTTAGCAGATGATTTCTAGCCTAATGTTTTCTAGATGCTTAGGAGAAAAGGAGCGAATACATTTCATTCAGCTCTTTTCTGGACATGATTTATCAGTTCACTTCTCTTCCAGTCTCATTTTCTTCATAAGTGTGGCTTTTCCACAGTGAAATTATATCTGTGAAAATGGTATTTGTAGATGATCTATAAATCTGTTATTTAAAATCGTTACTAACAAATGTTTGAGTTCTTGTTGTTTCATAACACTGTGCTAGCTGCTGTGGGATAAGGAAACAAAATAATTTCTGCCGACCAAAGAGCACACATCTAGAAGATGAATAATGGACATGTGTGACACAGTGGGCTAGGGACGGGAGGATGAAGTATTCTCAAGATTTCAAATATAAACTGGTATCGTGATGAGGAACTCCTTTGACATACTGTTGCAGCAGCTGGCTGTGTGTAGGTGAGGCCAGCATAGGAGCCGATGAAGCCTGGGGGGAGTGGTGTCTTTAAAGCCTGTCTTTCTTCTGAAATCAACTACCAGTGAAGAAAGAAGTAATTTAGATTTGTATTCGTTGCATATATATAATCATCTCTTGAGAGTTCCAAGTAACTGCCAGTGTCCAAATAACATGTTTTTCTAAAGAAATATTTTATTTTTGAGTATCAACAGTCTTAGTAACTCTTGTATCCCTCTTATGTGCTGAGTACAGTCGGAGGAAGAGGAATTGGAGTTGGTGAGTGTGCCTGAAGGGAGTTACAAATGATCTAGAAAGTACTAATTCTCTTAAACGTTTTTATCTAATGAGTGTTCCCTTTGTTACACAGTTTTTCTTGTAGTTACTAAACACTGCAAGCACTTTGAATAACTGAACCAAGCTACTGGAACTACAGAGTCTGTCTCGTTTCTCTATGTATAATTGTGTATCTTGACCCCTTTTGTTTGCTGAAGGGAACACTGGAACAGAGCCTTTAAAAACAAGAGTTGTCAATGATCACAAGACACTTGTTAAAGATTTTTTTAAGGAAAGATACAAAATACCGTATATAGTTCCCCAAATTATTAACATGTTTTTAGAAAATGACCTCACCCTAGAAGTTCCTCAGATTGTAACACATGGTCTTGTGCCATTTCTCTTTCCTTCAAAAAGATGACATCATTTTTGGTGAGGTCACCTTTTTCAGCGTTGGAATTATTTCATACTATCTGAGATGATCTGAACAATAAGGGGGTTCCCTGTTTACTAAAACGAATGTAATTTACACAGATTTTATACTTTTGTCTAGCAGGAGATACATTGCTCTTAAAAGTAGCTATTACCTTTTTTCTAGAACAAATGATTTCTATTGGCTTTTCTTCTAGAAAGTAAATCTGACTAAAAAGAACTTTCATTTGATCTATTCTTTGGGAACTAAACTCCCAGATTCACAGAAATGATCATATGAATTCAAAGTCAGCTGCTAATTGGATATTTATAAGGTGGAAAGACTTGAAAATGTTTTAGTTTGTAGCATGGACAAGTGTTCAGATTGCATGAGAGCATGGGGGGAAGGCATCTGTTGGTTGTATTTGTATTTTATTATTACATATATATGCATGCTGGTGTGTTTTGCACAGTTTTTTTCTTTTTAGATAAGGTTGTCTGTGCTCTGTCCTTAAAATAAGAGATCATTCTTTAACTTTGTGATCACTCACAGTTTTAGATGTGGTTTTCTATTTAGGTAAACTAAAATATATTAGTTCGCTGACATTGTGGTGTTGATTACATCATGTGTAGATTCGGACTTTCTTCTGGGGAAATACTTTATTTAGTGATACAGTAATGATTAGAAAACGGAAGTTTAAGTTTATAATTCAGTATAAAATAATTCATCTTAGACTAGTTACCTTAAGTTGTCAGGAGTGCTTCCTTTCAATTCTCTAGCAATATGCTGCCCTCTAGTGGTTTCACAAGTCGCTTACTCAGAAAAGTCAATGCCATGGAGATTAGGATCTTTTGATGGCTGGAACCAATATGTTGGTGTTCACTGTTATGCACGCACGTCCGTGTGCACGCATACACACACACACACACACACACCACCCCTTCTGGAGGTCATGCCAGGAAATTGCCATGGAGATGAAGCTCTGGCATGGATAGAACCAGGCCAAACTGGGTCATGCTGTGTTCTTTTGCCTAGTATTTGACTCTTGAATTTCCAGTGACCAAATCTTAGAACAAATTATATACTCCAAAGTATATCTCTACCTCAAAAATTCATTAAAATTATTAACTTGATGCTGAGATGAAAGTGTATTTCCCAGTTACCATAGAGTGACTTCCACATTCCTTAAAATACACCCCCAGTTACAGAATCTCAAAGATAAATTTCTAAATCTTTGTAAACTACAAAATGCAGAAAGCATAAAAGGTATTTGTAATTAAGAAACAAATACATAACCTGAAACTATAAACAGTTCATATCCTTTATAACTTATGCTGATTCAGACTCTATTAAATTTTTTTTGGTGTTTATTTTTGAGAGAGAGGGAGAGAGTGTGTGTGTGTAAGCAGAGGGGAGGGGCAAAGAGAGAGAAGAGGCAGAGAATCAGAAGCAGGCTCCGTGCTGTCAGCACAAAGCCCGACTTGGAGCTTGAACTCACAAATTGTCAGATCATGACCTGAGCCAAAGTCAGATGCTCAACTGACCGAGATATCCAGGTGCCCCTTTTTTTAAAATTGTTTTTAATTGCTGAATCAGACTGTAAAACTCAATTAGTTTTAAATGTGGAGCTCTGTGGTCAAAACCAAAATAATAATTACAAACACCCATCTATTAGCATTTAGGAAGTTGTTCAAATTGATTTGAACTCTCAGATATAATCATGGATGGCTCTGACCCAAAGTGAGGAAAGACGGACTGGTGCCTTGGGGCCTACACTAAAAACTCTTCTGGTAAGAGCCTGGCTACATAGATTCCTTGAGCAGCCTTGCTGTACTAAAACACCTTTACTTCATGGTAGCTCCAGGGGGCATACCTATGTCAGAAGGAATAAATATATTTTCCCCCCTCTTTTTTTGTTAACCAGTTATAGAAATCTTGGGAGGGTTTCTTGGGACAATAAAGATACTGTGTTACATCTGTATAGTACTTCAGTTACCAAAGCACTTCCCACCTATGATCTCAATAGAGCTTCACAAGGTAGGACTACAAGATCACTGTCTTCCCTACTGTACAAAGAGAGGTTAAATGATTTCCCCCCTACTTAGGAAATAGTGAATTTGTGACAAAAACCCAGGTGCTATAGCCACATACTAAATGGTCTTTGTTAATTAGAATAGAAACTTCAAGACTGGGTGGAAAATACAAACTAAAAAGAAAATAAACAGATCTGGATCCTAATCAAATGATCAACATTCAAGCATCTAAATCTGGCCAAAGGCCTTCATCTGAAATGGTGATAGAGAAAACCGAATCACACTCTTGAGTCTTCATAATCTTAAGGGCACTGAATTGTGGTTTTATTGATATGACTTAGACCCCAAATGTCAGTTTTCAGGCTATAATTTCATTTAAAATAATAATAACCCTGGAGGAGATATGCTTTGGCCTTCTTGTGTGCTGACTGCATGGATCAAGGAGTCTGTTCCTCTGATCTTCATTTTGGAGTGTTCCCTTAGGCCACTGTGGTGAGAAACTGCTCTTGTCATCCCCCAACATGTACTGGAGTGGCCATCTTAAACTGACTTGGTTATTCGATAGTTGATTTTTTTTAAAATTTTTTTTTAACGTTTATTTATTTTTGAGACAGAGACAGAGCATGAATGGGGGAGGGTCAGAGAGAGGGAGACACAGAATCCGAAACAGGCTCCAGGCTCTGAGCTGTCAGCACAGAGCCCGACGCGGGGCTCGATCTCATGGACCACGAGATCACGAGATCATGACCTGAGGCCGAAGTCGGCTGCTTAACCGACTGAGCCACCCAGGCGCCCCGATAGTTGATTTTTAAAATTCATTCCTAGTGTAGATAGAATACCACGTAGATGGAGTCAGCAAGCATTTAATTTCGCTCCATTCACAGCTCTACAAAAAGTGTGTTAGTCACAAGCTCTCTCTATGCAAAGCCTCTCCTTTCAGAAGAGTTGGGGACTGAGGGATGCATATCCGAACCTACTGCTAAGAAATAGGTCACTGGGTGGGTGATGTTGACAGTGGAGGAGGCTGAGCACGTACGGGGGCGGGGTAAGTGGTGTGTGCGCAGTGTGCGGGCACATCAACTGCAGGATCACCGGGAAGAAAATCTGAAAGCAAGCTGTACTTCAGCAAGCCAAGACTTAAAACCATGTTAACATGGAAATGCTGCAACTAGAAGTAGTTTTGATCCCTAAACTCATGGACTTACGTTGTCTATATACAAATGACTTTTGCTCTCTTCAGGTCTTTAAAACCCAGACGTTTATTTCAGGTAGCCTGGCGGTTTTTGTAGCGCCATTGAGTCCTTATTTATGTTGACACATAAAAGTGTTATCACCCATAATGCAAGTTTCTGTTTTAAGGGTATATCCTCGACATCAATAAACTCTGAAAAAGACAAGGGAAAATGAATAGTTAACTATGTTCCTTGAAATTAAACATTTAGTTATTCCCATTAGTATTTTTAAAGATTTTTTTCACATTATCACTGCTTTAAGAAATGATGACATTCACATCATAAAACTGTGAAAAATGTCACTTTTAAATTGAATGTTATTTTTAAAATAATACTAAGTCTGAGTATAAATACTCAAATAATGACACTTTTTCTGCCCTCTCACAGAATACCCAGAGGATAAGCAGTTCTCAAGCCACTCAACCTCTAGCTACCCCAGTCGTGTCTGTGACCACCCCAAGCTTGCCTCCACAGGGACTGGTGTACTCAGCCATGCCTACCGCCTACAACACTGGTGAGCCTGCTCTCGTGCCTTTTGTGGATTTTAGTTTTGTTTTGTGATCAGCATGTGCTTTTGTGATTTTTTTTTAAGTGTATTGATCGAAATAAATGATTTCCAGTGTTTTAGATTCACATTTGGATGTATTAAAAAAAAACAAATACTAGCTTTGAAAAATGTACAGAAAATACATTGACTGTAGAATGGTTTCCCAGCATCGACCTTTACTTCCCCCTGACAAAGAAACAGGCGGCCGTTCTCACAATTCCGGCCTGTGCGTCAGACCGAGGAGGATGGACTGTCGTCGTTTCTCATCGCACAGTCCCTCACTCTTCCCAGCTGTTGAAGGAAGAGGTTTTTCTCTTCATGCCGTGTTAGCCAGCTTGGGGAAGACGGAGCCTCCTTGCACTCGGGACCCCGCAGGGCAGTGGATGTGTCGCTGTGCCGGGCACATTGTGTTGTCCTCCATGTGTTTGTGCCCCGGGAGCAAGACCAGGCCCTTTCTTGTTTCTCCTCAGAGCCAGTCACTCCCCTTTTGGGAGAGGAGCTTTTCACCCATTTATGTTTATTTAGACGTTTCATTTTAAAATCCACTATTTCGAGGCGGTGTTAAGAAAAGCTACAACCGCTGCCCTGAGTGCAGGGGTGCGTGGAGCCGCGCAGACTGTGTGGACAGTCCTCCACATACATCCACCCTTCCGGGGAGAGGCAGGAGGTGTGTGGCTGCACTTTCACCGGCTGAGAGGCAAGCACCCGATGCTTCAGAGAAGGAAACGGTTAAATTTTACCTTGTCAGTTATGAAGAGACTGCAGTATAGGGCGTATATTCTTCTCATGATTCTTCTAAGTAGACTGTAATAAAAACCAGCTAATTTTAGACTTCAGGGTAAATGCTTTAGCACGGTGTTTTCAAACTGCTGTCTGGAGCTCCCTGAGGCCACTGATACATTTGATTGTCACTTTAATTGCATGTAGTGCACTTAAAACAAAATTGTAAAAGGTTTTGTTGAAAAAGCCTTTCAGAAAAATGTTGACCTTTTCTAATCGATATGAAAAAGAAACATGTCCGAATCTACTAAGTGCAAAATCTAGGGTAAAACAAGAGATTACGCATTCATAGAAATTGTTTCATTCCACTGATGACCAGCTAGCTGTATGAGTGACAGTATGCTAGGGACATAGCTTTTCTCCCGAGTTTCTGCCAGCTAAGGAGCAGGACATACATGAGATGGCAGCTATGGAGGTAAAGTCCTCAGTGGCCGAGGTTGGCAGTTTGTGCTCTGAGACTTGAGCATGTGAGGAGGAAAGAGGGAAATCTAAGAGCTAGAATGTTCCAGAGGGATACTAGCTGAGAAGATGGGGCTTGAACTGGTATTCAAGTGAGAGTAGTTTACTGAATAATACTTCATGATGGGTTTTTCAGTATACTTAGAAACTCCACTATGCTTGTTTTTAGAAATGCAGTTGGATTTGCAAGAACGTGTTTTTCTAAAAGTTCAGAAGGATTCACCAAAACATAAAAGTGGAGTCCTGTTCTCTCAAAACCATCAGTCGCATGGCTTCAGTTTGATTCCTTCTTTTAACTTAGACTTTGCACTCTTTTTCGGAGCATGTATTTGGCTTAATTTTACCATATTATCTTTAATGTATTTAGTTGCCCTTTCTAAAAATATAACCGTTTTCATCTTTCTTTAGTATATCATCTGGCTTTCGGTACATATTTAGAGTCAGACTCGTGCCAGATGGTCAATAAAGGGATAAAAAAATGAGCAACATTTCAAAAAATACAACAGTTGTTATGCAGACACTTCCTCATGCCCATCAGTAAGGTCACTCCCAGCTTCCTAGACTTGCTCGTGCATCCATTCAGCACATACTTATCAAACACCTACTATGAGGCAGGTACTGGGCCAGGCACAACAGGAGTGTGGCTAGTAGTGGAACTTAGGGAGTGTTGGGGGAGAAAGACACAGGATAGACAGCTCTCGGAATAATTTATCGTAGTCATATTAAGAGCTGCATTGAAGCTTTGACCTAAAGGAGCACAGGTGACTCAGCCAGGCAGAGTGTGGAGAGTGTTCCAGGGAGAGGGAGCACTGTGTACAAAGACGAGGAGATAGGAGCATGACGGGGAGGACAGGGATGGTGGAGGGCAGTTAGAGTTGAAACTGTAGAGGTAAGAAATTTAGAGGCCATGTCGAAGATTTTGGATATTGAGAGTGCTGGGAAGCCATAAAGTTTTAAGCAGAGAGGTAGCATGACCATATTTGTTGTTTTAAGATCACATTGACTGCAGTGTTCAGAGGGGCAAAACTGCATGCAAGGAACCCACGTGGGGAGCTGGATCAGTGGCCCCAGTGGCGAATACTGATGGCTCGGACTGGAGTGGTGCTGGTAGAGCTGGTGACTCAGGCAGTATGGAGAGACAGTACGTAGAATTGAGCAGCCTTGGTGGTTGGTGGTGGAAGTAGGAGGGAAGTATCAACACCCACGGGCCTCTGGCACCAGCAACAAGGTGAAAGTCGGTGCCGTTTATCAAGATGAGGAGGTTTGGAGGAAAAGAGGAATCCAGCTTGGGTGTCAAATTTGAGTGGTTTGGAGGGACATCCAGATGGATGTAGCAAGTTAGCAAGTAGGGGGTTGGGAATACTGGAGGTGGAGAGAGTTGTGAGGCACAGGGGGGCGCTGTGGAAGGCAGCGGTGCTCGGGTGTCCCCACACCAGCCTCTGGGAACGCACCAGGCGGTCAGGAGACCATGGCATGAGGAGCAAGCGTAGAGGCAGGCGGAACCCGAGCACCGCCTGCACTGTTTCCGCTCTGGTCCTTTTTTATTGATGTTAATTTGCTAGGAAGACCAACTTATTTAAATACCTCTCTTGAGACATGGAAAAGCAGTTGAAACTAGAAGGGTTTTTGCCACCTCTCTTTAAAACTAAATGGAAAAGACAAGTGTTAATGAAGAACTGAAATAACTCTATGTGTGAATGATACCTAATGTCCTAAGTCTTGGCCGAAGTGACTTACTTGTGTCTGAAGCATTCATATAAAATAACCTATATTATATATTGTACTCTTGTAACACTTAAGTATTTTCATGAACTTGAAATTGTTTTTCAGGCAGTCAGAAACCTTTGACAGCCCCTGTACTTTGAGCAAATGCAGTTAATCAGTTGTGTAATAATGTATGATTTATGCCACTGAGCTTGGCACTGCATGGGAAGGGGTGCCGTGTCTTTCCTGTTGCCCTTGTACTTCAAGAACCTAAGACCTGCTGTTCCAGACTCAGCCTGACCTGTCCCTCTTCTTCCGGAGGGTAGTGCTGGGCACATTTAAAATAATGGTTATGTAGGAACATCCTTTAGCAATGGCCTTTTCATTATTTCTATTTACTGGAAAAAGTATCTCAACTTCTTGTGAGACATTAAACTTATAAACATTTAGTACAAAGTTGAAACTTACTGAAATAATCCCAGATAAGCAAATATAGCCAGGACCTGTTGGCCTCCCAGAAGAAGAACTGTTGTGGGGTTAGACCTGTGTGGTGTTTTAGGTTATGAAGTGCCTGGCTTTTCTCAAGCTAGGAGCTTCTGGAGCTACTATTTGAAAAGCCTATTTTGCACGGGCCTCTTATTACACACACGAGCAAGATTTCTTTCCTTGTTTTAGATTACTCGCTGACTAGTGCGGACCTGTCGGCCCTGCAGGGCTTCAACTCGCCGGGAATGCTGTCTCTGGGACAGGTGTCGGCCTGGCAGCAACACCATTTAGGACAAGCAGCCCTCAGCTCTCTGGTGTGAGTAGCTAGAAATTTTCCCCAGATCTCTATTCCCAACCCGTGCACTTTCTTTTTCTAGCTGTTACAGTCTTCACGCTGTTGACTTTCACATGACTGTCCTACAGTGATTCTTTTTTAGGTGGTACAAGTGTTTGGAGAAAAGATTTTCTTTATGATGATTCTAGATAATAGCTTGGATACCGAGCAAACTAGGCATTCCTTGAAGAAATTCGGGGAGCAAGCCTTCTCTTGTATGGAGGTAGAGAGACACATAGTAACCAAGGGGCACTGTGGCACCGATGTCACCCGTATGCACCTCCTACCTACCCACCAGTGATTAAGCCACTGGTCCCAGCTCTCCTTCCCAACCCCTATATCTGATTCCAGTGTTGGAAAAAGGCAGCTTTGAGGTATTCAGGCCCACCTACCACTTTTTTGGGGGGTTTTCTCTGCTTTGGTGATTAGATAAGGGATAGAAAAATAAGTGGCCAACCCTCATGGAGGCCAGCTGGGTGTGCTTTTCTGTCTCCTCTGCTGACATGCTCTCCAGCTACACAGCCCTATTGCTGTCCCGGTTCTGCAAAGGCTCTGTTCCTTCTCCTTCCTGCTAGCGACGCCTGACTCCCCCTGGGCACCACCATACATTCTCTTCACTCAGATCCCCTCACCCTGCCCATAAGGGGTGTTCTCTTTGTTGAACTCTGCTTGGTGAGGTACAGTGTCTGCAGCGAGCCAGCTGGGATCAACCCACGTGAATCCCCATAGCCTGATTCACACACAAGATACCAAACCCCTGCCATTCCTCCCCTGCTATCCACAGAGAAAGCAAAGGTTATTTTCCTTCATTTATTTTCTTTGCATGTTGGCCTTTGAGGCGTCTGTTCATCCTGATGAACACCCTAAAAATAGCCCCACAGAAGCAAGTGGAAGTGGCTTGGCACTCAGGATGGGGGAACAGGCTGGACGCACACACTGTGCTGTACTACTCTGAGCAAGTTAGCCTTTCCAAGACCATTTCCTCACCTGGAAAGCAGGGTGATGTTACTGAAGAAACCAAGGAAGAGAGGAAGCGGGACCCAGGCTGCCGTGTTGTTCCTCTCTCGTCTCTCTGCTGCACAGCATCAGACACTGACACTGCTTTGCATACTTCACCTGCTAGAGTACCACGGGTGCGGGTCGAACTAGCCTCTAAAGCTCCCATTTGTCCTGTTCTTTTTCTTCCAAGGAGAGGTAACTAAAACCAGTGTTGGGGAATTCTGACAGCATTTCGGTCAGGCGGTATCTGTAATACACTCTGGTTACACGGATGCCCTCACAAACCACTTAACGTCTTTTTTTTTCTTCCTTCAGTGCTGGAGGGCAGTTATCTCAGGGTTCGAATTTATCCATTAATACCAACCAAAACATCAACATTAAGTCAGAACCAATTTCACCTCCCCGGGATCGAATGACCCCGTCAGGCTTCCAGCAGCAGCCGCAGCCGCAGCCGCAGCCCCCCCAGCCCCCCCAGCCCCGGCAGGAAATGGGGCGCTCCCCCGTGGACAGTCTGAGCAGCTCGAGCAGCTCCTACGACGGTAGTGACCGGGAGGATCCGCGGGGCGACTTCCACTCTCCAATTGTGCTTGGCCGACCCCCGAACAGTGAAGACAGAGAAAGCCCTTCTGTAAAGCGAATGAGGATGGACGCGTGGGTGACCTAAGGCTTCCAGGCTGGTGTTTGTACGTGGCGTTACTGCAGTGAACTGCCCTACATATCTAAATTGGTAAATAAGGACATGAGTTAAATATATTTATATGTACATACATACATATATATCCCTTTATATATATATATGTATGTGGGCGTGAGTGTGTGTATGTGTGGGTGTGTGTCACATACGGAATCAGGCATTTACCTGCCTTGTAGATCTGCAGATGTGCGTCCCATGGCAAACAAAGCACCCTGTAGGCGGAGTCTAGTCTGGCACTTCCTTGGACTACTTGTTTCATAAGATAACCAGTTTTTGCAGAGAAACGTGTACCCATATATGATTCTCCCACACTAGCTTGCAGAAACCTAGAGGGCCCCTACTTGTTTTATTTAACTGTGCAGTGACTGTAGTTACTTAAGAAAAATGCTTTGTAGAACAGAGCAGTAGAAAAGCAGGAACCAAGAAAGCAATACTGTACATAAAATGTCATTTATATTAATTACCCAGCCTGGCATGGGTCTCTGTTGCAGAGGGGTGCATGGGAAGGGCTGTTGATATTTTAAAAAACAAAACAAAAAAGCCCCACACATAACTGTTTTGCACGTGCAAAAATGTATTGGGTCAGAGAAGTGATCTTTAGCTAATAAAAAAAGAGAGAGAGTAGAAAACACGCATGAGATATTCAGAAAATACTAGCCTAGAAATATAGAGCATTAACAAAATAAATTAATATATTAAGTTATAATTGGACTATGTCAGAAGTTTCTTTTTACATTCATATCTTAAAGAAACTGATTTTAGCTCATGTATATTTTATATGAAAGAAAAGAAAACACCCTTATGAATTGATGACTATATATAAAATTATATTCACTACTTTTGAACACATTCTGCTATGAATTATTTATATAAGCCAAAGCTGTATGTTGTAACTTTTTTTTTAAGAGAATAGCTTTATCTTGTTTTAACTTTTTAGTTTTATTTTAAGAGGGGAAAAAAAACAAAACAAAAATATCTTGCAAGCAGAACCTTGGAAAAAAAAAGCCATGAACACTTATTATTCTATATGTAAATTAAAAGTTGAGCCAAACTCTTTGTGTATATAGCATCTTAAATATATTATCACCTTTGATGTAAGTACCTATGTATTGTATGGTCACCAGATTAAAAAGTATATTTTTGTGGATTGCCGCCAATTTGGGGGGAAAAGGCGAGATCCTTATCAAGTAGAGTATTCACTGTTTAATATTTACTATTTTGTTAAATATACTGTACTTTGGATTTTAATTATTAGCCCAGTCTTTTTCGGAGGATTGTATAAAGGGGTTTCTCCCCTCACTGGTGGTGAATGTGTGATGTTACATTGTAATCTTTGTGCTGTATGGGTTGAGCATCATTATATATTTTATATGTGTACATAAATAGCAAAGTGGCAAAAAAAAACAACTGGTGTTAAGTTCATCTTGCATAAATATAAAATGTGTTGTAACAGATTTTATAAGGCATTATTTAAAACTTGCCTTTTGTGAGGAAAAAAATATAGTAGAAAAAGCTGACCTAATTTAACTAATATTAGAGATCATGGCAAAATAGTAGATGAGCACAAAGGTTTTATAAGTGGTAAATGATTAGGGAGAAATAATTTTGGGGGGAAGGGATCTTTTCTTCCTTGACCCTCTAAAATAGAATGATGCAGCTGGTTACAAAATCCTACCATCCTGAACTCTCTGTGCAGTGAAATGACACTTTGGTGTGGGGAGAAATTCTCTCGTGGGCAGATCCTTGGCACGGCCTGCCGTCCTAATGGAGCCCGTGCCGCACTCAGCTTAGCTTCTGAACAAGGCCTTACTTCTCCTGCAGGAAGACAGCGAAGGCGTGATAGCAGGTTCGTGCGTTTCCTGGGCTTGTGCCACAAACAAAATTCAAAGTCCTGTATATCTTTCATCATAGATTTTTTAAATACTCCCTTTCCTGAGAAACTCAAAATAAGGGTTTAAGAGTTGCTGCTATTTTGTATTTTACACTTAATATTGAGCAGCTACCTACAGTTTTTACTTATGTTTTGCTTTTCCCCCTAAATTGCCTTCCTTTTGGCAATTTCCTCATAATGCTATTTGTGACAAATCATCAGCCAGGTTTCCTGACTGACACATAGGTATTAGGTACAGGATAAACCTGTGGCGTTCACAACTAAAAAAAAATGGAATTCTGTTTTAATTTTTGATAGAGGCCAAAAAAGGGAGGGTGATGTGCCGTCTCCTCTCGTCAGTATAGACATTTGGCTCGTCCTCAGAAAGGATTAGTTTTTTGTTAAAATGTACTTCTTTTACTGAACTACATACAGGCACATTTCTTCATAAGGTCACACTTAATTGAAACAAGACAGTCTCCCAACACTGAATTTCCAAGATGATCCTTACCACTTTGTAAACCATTTATAGCTTTGAAAGTGTTAAGTGATTCTTTCGTTATTATTTATGCATGTTCATGAACTTCTGCTGTACATTGGAATAGGAGTTAACACATTCACATTTACTGTCTATTTTCTTGTGTGCCTTATGAGATGGCTTTTCTGACTGTATCTCAATAGTCTTTCTTTCTATGCAGGTTTATAATCAGTACAACTACTGTTTTCTAAAATTATAGTACACAAGGCTCGGAGTTTGTATTTCAATTACACTGACCAAGTAACAATGTATTCCGTTTTCAGGAAGTGAATATTTGACTGTTAACCCTCTTCCTGTATGCCCAGTGTGACGTGGAGCATACGGACTTGACAGACACCCCTCACCCAGACACCATGTACAAACACATACACATGCACATCTCCTGGTGGAAACCAACTCAGAGCGGGGAAGACACGAATGGTGTTTCTTTAGAACCGACTTTTCTTACCGTTTTAGACTCATGTGTTTTGTATGACACCATCACAAGAAAATTTTATCCTTCAGATGAAGTATTTTATTACTAAAAGACAAAAACAAAAAAAGCTTAGAGTACACCGCACTGGTTGAAGTACAGTTTCCCTCCGTGCGCCGCCCAGCACGACACTGAGAGCAGAGCCACCATCATATGTCTGCAGATGGTCCCGATCAAAACTCCATCTTTTGAGCCCTAATTCTGTCCATTGTGTTCGAGACTAAATCAGGGGTTTGTTCTAAAAGAACAGTATATGTTTTACCATTTCCTTTACCTATAAGGACAGCTAACAAAGCATTAACATATTTTCTTGATTAACCATCATGCGCACAAGAAATACATAGTAAATAAGGAACCAGAAAACTCCTGGCGTCGGATCATGAGAAGCTAGATGAGTAGAATGTGAAAAAGATTTTACAAATGTAAAACTTTTATTTCTCTGTAGAAACTTTCTTCACTTTGCTGTGCAAGAAGACACTGCTTTGCTATATTTAAAATGGCTTTTTTAAAAAGAGATTTATGTATTTGGTAAATGTTTGTAGTCAACAGTTCACACAAGAAGCTGTACACGGTTTGATCACGTAAAACCGTTTGGCGGCACAAGCTGGACTTTGTTGCCATCCTTGAGATGAACCTTTTAAGAAAAATAAGTTAATCTCAATTTTTCCCTGAATGTGTTGTTTTTTCTTCATTATACAATAAATATTATAGTGAACTTTTTATCAAATGGTTAAGAAAATGCTAGAGGTTGTTGTAAACTATTTGTATCCTGCACTCACTACAGTAAAGACGGACTGGCTTTTCCTGTGTACTCCAGACTCTGTCGTGTTTGCCGCCAGTCGGCCCCTCTGTCCCCCCGAGTCCCTCTCCTTTCCCTTCTGCTCACAGGCCTCTCCCACCTGCAGATCTCCTTTACTCACCTTGAGACTCGGTCAAGGAGATCACCGTGGCGTCTCACCAGCCTCACCCGTAGCTGCTCCCGGGGCCTCCCCTTCTGGGCTGCCCTTGGCCCCTCAGGAAGCAGTGGGCAGTCCGGGCCCCAGCATCGGCGGGCCTGGCCGTCACTGCAGCTGCTGTGGACCCGGTAAGGCCATCCAGGCTCTAGGAATGACTTCTCGCGGGATAGATGATGAGCCAGGGTTGGCGGGGCGGGCGGGAATACTGCTAAACGGGATCGGATGATATATATAGCAAGTTCTGTCTTTTTGAATTTAGGGGGTGAGATGATTTGTTTTACCCAAAATGCATACATGATACTGAGACAGCGGCAAAAGACAGATTCAGTAAATGAATTGTTTTCAGAAGTGACAGGTGTGAAAACTTGTCTTAAACTGGGAAGTGTGGAAAGTGTTCCCTTCCTTGGGTTTGCCTTTTAAGCCAGCTCCTAACTAAGCAGATTCTTGCTGTCAAATGAAAAGCTAAATTTTTGTGCTGGTTTTACTTGCTGGCTACAGTGAGGCTCTTATTAGCAGGTTTTGAAAGCCGGTGGAGTCCTGTGGCTAAAAATAGTTTAATCACAGCTGCAGCTACTTAAAATCAATTCACTGCGATTTCCTAGTTAGCTCCCACGGGTGCCTTCCTCTAGGCTTTATCTTGCTTTTAAGCCGATTCTGTGTCCGACTGGCACCAGCCAAGAAGATGATTTTTCAGTCGGAGCCCTCTGCCAGCTGGATGGCCCAGCCTGCTCCCCTCTGCCTGTCTGGTCTCTCCTTACAGGGTCAGAGCAGCACCTGCTGTAGAACTGAGGAAACCAGTGTTTCTTCCCACCTTCCACACAAAGTGAAGGGGGTTCACAAAGTGAAGTGTTCCTGGAACACTAAGGAGAGGGACTCCTGAGGGGCCGAGGGCATGAGTGCCATCACACAGCAGAATGTGCTTAGCCCAGAGAGTAAGAGGTGAGCCCCGATCCCCAGCTGTCCCGGGGTGTGAGCTGAGGACGAGCTCCTCTGAGCCAGCCCCCAGCCAATGGCCGCACACAGCCTGGGGCACGCCCCTTCCCTCCTGCAAGAAATCTTGAGCTCCCAACTCCGTGTCTGCTTCCCAGACGACCTAGGCTGACTCGTAGCTCGCCCAGCTTCAGAGAACGTGTCCTAGACTTCAGTCACTTTCTTACATCTTGCACCTGCTCACCGTGTCCCAAAACAGCCGAAGGCAGCTGGGGAAGAAAAAGCAAAAATCACAGTTGTACTAACTGGGTTCTCTGTATAATCCCCCTCCCCCTTTTTAAGCTTTATTAAAGCTTTACTTTGGACTAATTTTTAACTTCCAGAAAAGCTGCAAAAATAAGCGTTTCCATATATCCTTCCCCCAGCTTTCCCTAATGTTAACGTTTACATAACCATCCTACTACTATCAGAACCAGGAAACTGATGCTATTACCACTAAGCCCCGCCTCCTGTTACTGGCCAGCATCACCACACCTGTCTGTCACTAGCTCTTCCAGTGCCAGCGCAGCCACTGGCAGGCACACCAGCAATGGGGCCCCAGCAGCTGCTTGCATGTCAAGATCAAGCCCTGCCTTGTGTTATTGGCCAGCACCACCATGCCCACCTGTAGCTATGGCTGTTCCCTTCAGCTGAGAACCTGCGTGCCCCCCACCTTTTGTGCAACCTGAACCCTGTCACAGACTTCCACTGCAGCATGCATACCCACGGGTACAGTGTGAAGTCCTAGGACAGCAGGCACTCAGTTCTGTCAATGCCAGGGAGCCTGTAGTTGGCCTCAGCCCTTGCTATCTGCTCTGACACCCATCGCTACAACTTTCTCAAGTCACTTCTGCCATTTCATAGGTGCCTATAGCTGGCCCCCCACAGTCAAGTGTGTGCACACCTTTGGTTCCAGCCACCAATGCTGCCTGTCCTGGTCCCTAGCTACTCACTGGCCCTAGAGGCATGTCTGAGAAGCTCAATAGTGCTCATCAAGGAATACACAGTTGTCAACAGTGTGCATGCCAGTGACGTGAGCCAAAGAGACATCATGCCCCGATTGGACCCACTACTGCCATGTACTCCTGTATTTATTGCCCTGCACCACTAGACCTGGGTCACAGCATGATCCAGTGTGCCCCTATCTGCAGGTGAAAGGCTTTCCTAACCAAAATCAGTCCATAAAGGCTGGAAAGGTGAGGGAAACAGGTCACTACCAAAGGGATACAGTAAACCTCCAGTAACTGGACCCAAAAAATGGAGATGCAGGTAATGCCTGACAAAGAATTCAAAATAACTGTAGTACAATTGCTCAGAGCTACAAAAGAGCACATAAATGACTTAACTATGAGGAAAACAATACAAAAACAAAATGAGAAGCTCAACCAAGAGAAAACATAAAGAACCAAACACATTTTGGAGCTAAAGAACACAATGAACTGAAAAATTCAATAGTTTCAACAGCATAGTTGAATAGAAGAGCAGTGAGCTAGAAGGCAGATCAGTTGAAATTAAACAATTAGAAGAGCAAATAGAAAAAATGAAAAGGAAAAAGAAAGCCTACAGGAGTACGGGACATAATGGAAAGAAAGTATGCACTACTGGCGTCCCAGAAGAAGAGAGGGAGAAAGGAATGAAAAACTTAATGAGAATTTCCCAGACACAGGGAGGGAATTGGACGTCCAATTTCATGAAGTAATGTCACCACAAAATTTCAACCCAAAATGTTCTCCAAGAATAATGAAATGATCTAAAATGAAAAACAGAATTTTAAAAGCTGGAAGAGAGAAAAAAATCATATGAGGGGAACCCCCATAAGGCTATCAGTGGATTTCTCACTAGATACCATACAGGCAAAAAGAGTGGGATGATATATTCAAAGTGCTGAAAGAAAGAAACTGCCAACCAGGAATACTTCACCCAGCAAAGTTGTCCTTCAGAAATGAAGGTGAAAGAAAATCTTTCCCTAATAAACGAAAGCTGAAGGGGTTTCTCAGCACTAAACTACATTATAAGAATTGCTAAAAGGAATTCTTCAAGCTGAAACAAAAGGATGCTAATTAGTAGCTTGAAAACATATGGAAATATGCACTGGTAAAGATAAGCATAGAGTCAGATTTAGAATACCTTAATACTGTTAATATGGTGATGTGCTAGATAAGGATTCACCTAGATAAAGATTAAGAGGTATAACTTTGACAATTTGTTAATGGACACACAATAAACAATGTAAATGGTGTCCTCAAAAATGTAAAAGGAGGGAGAAGAAGAGGGTAGATTTTTTATATGGGATCAAATTAAACTTATCAGCATAAAATACACTGTGATATCTATAAGATTTTTTATATAAACCTCATGGGAACTCCAAAACAAAAATCTACAACAGATACACATAAGAAGGGAATCAAAATATACTGCTACAGAAAATCATTTAAATCCAAAGGAAGGCAACAAAAAGAAAAGAATTGAACTATAAACAGCCAGAAAACAATAATGTGGCATAAGTAAGTCCTTTTCTGTCAATTATTGTAAATGTTAACAGACCAAATTCTTCAATCAAAAGGCAGGCTGGTTGGCTGGCTCAGTTGGTTAAACATCCGACTTCGGGTCAGGTCATGACCTGAAGGTTTGTGGGTTCGAGCCCTGCATCGGGCTCTGTGTTGACAACTCAGAGCCTGAAGCCTGCTTCAGATTCTGGGTCTCCCTCCCTCTCTCTCACTCTCTCTCTCTGCCCCTCCCCAACTAGTGCTCTGTCTCTGTCTTTCAAAAATAAATACATGTTAAAAAAAAATTTTTTTAAAGGTTGGCTGGATAAAAACAACAACAACAAAATTAACCCCCAAAACAAAACAAAATAGGCAAACAAAAGAGTGACCCAACTATATGCTACAAGAGATTCACCTCAGCTTTAAGGACACACATAGATTCAAAGTGAAAGAATGGCAGGAGAGGATAACTCCATGCAAAGGGAGAGCAAAACTGGTAAAAGGAGACAAAGACGGACACTACAGAGTAAGGGGGTCAATTCATCAAGAAGATACAAAAATCATGTGTGTGTATACACACACACACATGCACCCAACATCAGAGCACCTGAATTTTATTAAGCGAATTCTAACAGATTGGAAGGGAAAAATAGAGAACACCATAGAAGGGGACTTCAATAGCCTACTTTCAACAATAGATCATGCAGATAAAAAAGCAGTGAGAAAGCATTGGACTTGAACTGTACTTTAGACCATGTGGACCAAACAAACATATACAATACATGCCAACCAACAGCAGCAGAATACACATTCTTCTGAAGTGCACACAAATTCTGCAGGATACATCACATGGTAGGTCATAAAAAAAAGTCTTGGGGCACGTGGGTGGCTCAGTCAGTTGAGTGTCCAACTCTTGATTATGACTCAGGTCATGATCCAGTTTTGTGGGATCAAGTTCTGCATTGGTCTCTGTGCTGAGTGCAGAGCCTGCTTGGGATTCTCTCTTCCTCTCTCTTTGCTCCTCCCCTGCTCACACACACTCTCTCTCGTTCTCAAAATAATAAACACTTTTTTAAAAAGTCTTAGCAAATTTAAAAAGATTGAAAAAGTACCAACTATCTTTTCTGACTCTAGTGGTATGAAACCAGAAATTAATAACAGGAGGAAATCTGGAAAAATAGTAAAAATATGAAGACTAAAAAACATGCTCCTGAATAAATAGGTCAAAGAAGAAAAAGAAAAATCAAGAAGTATCCTGAAACAAATGAAAATGGAAACAACAAATCAAAAGCTATGGGATACTACAAAAGTAGTTCTTGGTTTTTTTAATTTTTTAAAATATATTTTTGAGAGAGAGAACATGTGCACACACACGAGCCAAGGAGGGGCAGAGAGGGAGACTGAGAATCCCAAGCAGTCTCCATGCTGACAGCAGAGGGCCTGATGCTGGGCTCAAACTCACAAATCACAAGATCATGACTGAGCTGAAATCAAGAGCCAGATGCTTAACCGACAGCCACCCAGGCACCACTGCAAAAGTAGCTCTAAGAAGGAAGTTCATAGCCTACATCAAGACACAAGAAAGAACTCTGATAAACAACCTCACTTTATACCTCAAGGCACTAGAAAAAGAACTATGCCCAAATTTAGTAAAAGGAAGAAAATAAAAAGATCAGAGCGGAAATAAATTAAATAGAGACCAAAAAAAAAAAAAAAAAAGACCAATGAAAAAAAGAGCTGTGTTTTTGTTTTTGTTTTTTTAAAGACAAGACTGTCGTGAGGAACTAAAAAATGCTATAAATGAGGTGCAAAATAAAACGGAGGCAGCCATAGCACAGATTGAAGAGGCAGAGGAGAGAGTAGGTGAATTAGAAGATAAAATTATGGAAAATGAGGAAGCTGAGAAAAAGAGAGATAAAAAAATCTAGGAGTATGAGGGGAGAATTAGAGAACTAAGTGATGCAATCAAACGGAACAATATCCGTATCATAGGAATTCCAGAAGAAGAAGAAGAGAGAGAAAAGGGCTGAAGGTGTACTTGAACAAATCATACAGAGAACCTCCTGATCTGGGGAAGGAAAAAGGCATTGAAATCCAAGAGGCACAGAGAACTCCCTTCAGACATAACTTGAATTGATCTTCTGCACGACATATCATAGGGAAACTGGCAAAATACAAGGATAAAGAGAAAATTCTGAAAGCAACTAGGGATAAACAGGCCCTAACTTACAAAGGTAGACATACATAAGAGTAGTCACACACCTATCTACTGAAACTTGGCAGGCCAGGAAGGAATGGCAGGAAATCTTCAATGTGATGAACAGAAAAAATACGCAGCCAAGAATCCTTTATCCAGCAAGTCTGTCATTTAGAATAGAAGGAAAGATAAAGGTCTTCCCAAACAAACAAAAACTGAAAGAATTCATCACCACTAAACCAGCCCTACAAGAGATCCTGAGGGGGATCCTGTGAGACAAAGTACCAGAGACACCACTATAAGCATGAAACCTACAGATATCACAATGACTCTAAACCATATCTTTCAAAAATAACACTGAATGTAAATGGACTAAATGCTCCAACCAACAGACATAGGGTATCAGAATGGATAAAAAAACAAGACCCATCTATTTGCTGTCTACAAGAGACTCATTTTAGACCTGAGGACACCTTCAGATTGAAAGTGAGGGGATGGAGAACTATCACGCTACTGGAAGTCAAAAGAAAGCTGGAGTAGCCATATTTATATCAGACAAAATAGACTTTAAATTGAAGGCTGTAACAAGAGATGAAGAAGGGCATTATAGAATAATTACAGGGTCTATCCATCAGGAAGAGCTAACAATGATAAATGTCTATGCACCGAATATGGGAGCCCCCAAATATATAAAACAATCACAAACATAAGCAACCTTATTGATAAGAATGTGGTAATTGCATGGGACTTTAATACCCCACTTACAACAAAGGATAGATCATCTAGACACAGGATCAATAAAGAAACAAGGGCCCTGAATGACACATTGGATCAGATGGACTTGACAGATATATTTAGAACTCTGCATCCCAAAGCAACAGAATATACTTTCTTCTCAAGTGGACATGGAACATTCTCCAAGATAGATTACGTACTAGGTCACAAAACAGCCCTTCATAAGTATAAAAGAATTGAGATCATACCATGCACACTTTCAGACCACAATGCTCTGAAACTTGAAATCAACCACAGGAAAAAGTCTGGAAAACCTCCAAAAGCATGGAGGTTAAAGAACACTAAAGAATGAATGGGCCAACCAGGCAATTAGAGAAGAAATTTAAAAATATATGGAAACAAATGAAAATGAAAACACAACAATCCAAATGCTTTGGAATGCAGTGAAGGCAGTCCTGAGAGGAAAATACATTGCAATCCAGGCCCCTCTCAAGAAACAAGAAAAATGCCAAATACAAAATCTAACAGCACACCTAAAGTAAATAGAAGCAGAACAACAAAGACACCCCAAACCCAGCAGAAGACGAGAAATAATAAAGAGCAGAGCAGAAATAAACAATATAGAATCTAAAAAAACTAGAGCATATCAATGAAACCAAGAGTTGGTTTTTTGAAAAAATAAACAAAATTGATAAACCTCTAGCCAGGCTTCTCAAAAAGAAAAGGGAGATGACCCAAGTAGATAAAATCATGAATGAAAATGGAATTATTACAACCAATCCCTCAGAAATACAAGCAATTATCAGGGAATACTATGAAAAATTATATGCCAACAAACTGGACAACCTGGAAGAAATGGAAAAATTCCTAAGCACCCACACACTTTCAAAACTCAAACAGAAATAGAAAACTTGAACAGACCCATAACCAGTGAAGAAATTGAATCAGTTATCAAAAATCTTCCAACAAATAAGAGTCCAGGACCAGATGGCTTCCCAGGGAATTCTACCAGGCATGGAAAGCAGAGATAATACCTATCCTTCTCAAGCTGTTCCAAAAAATAGAAGGGGAAGAAAAATTTCCAGACTCATTCTATGAAGCCAGCATTACTTTGATTCCCAAACCAGACAGAGACCCAGCAAAAAAGAACTACAGGCCAACATCCCTGATGAAAATGGATGTAAAAATTCTCAACAAGATACTAGCAAATCGAATTCAACAGCATATAAAAAGAATTGTTCACCATGATCAAGTGGGGTTCATTCCTGGGATGCAGGGCTGGTTCAACATTCGCAAACCAATCAGTGTGATACATCACATTAATAAAAGAAAATATAAGAACCATATGATCCTGTCAATCGATGCAGAAAAAGCATTTGACAAAATTCAGCATCTCCTTGAGAAAGTCGGGAAAGAAGGAATATACTTAAACATCATAAAAGCCATTTATAAAAAGCCCACAGTTAATTATCATCCTCAATGGGGAAAAACTGAGAACTTTCCCCCTGAGATCAGGAACATGACAGGAATGTCCACTCTGACTGCTGTTGTTTAACATAGTGTTGGAAGTTCCAGCATCAGCAATCAGACAACAAAAGGAAATCAAAGGCATCAAAATTGGCAAAGATGAAGTCAAGCTTTCACTTTCAGATGACATGATATTATACATGGAAAACCCGATAGACTCCACCAAAAGTCTGCTAGAACTGATACATGAATTCAGCAAAGTTGCAGGATACAAAATCAATGTACAGAAATCAGTTGCATTCTTATACACTAACAATGAAGCAACAGAAAGACAAATAAAGAAACTGATCCCTTTCACAATTGCACCAAGAAGCATAAAATACCTAGGAATAAACCTAACTAAAGATGTAGAAGATCTGTATGCTGAAAACTATAGAAAACTTATGAAGGCAATTGAAGAAAATACAAAGAAATGGAAAAACATTCCATGCTCATGGATTGGAAGAATAAATATTGTTAAAATGTCAATACTACCCAAAGCAATCTACACATTCAATGCAATCCCAATCAAAATTGCACCAACATTCTTCTCGAAGCTAGAATAAGCAATCCTAATATTTGTATGGAACCACAAAAGACCCCGAATAGCCAAAGTAATTTTGAAGAAGACCAAAGCGGGAGGCATCACAATCCCAGACTTTAGCCTCTACTACAAAGCTGTAATCATCAAGACAGCATGGTATTGGCACAAAAACAGACACATAGACCCATGGAATAGAATAGAGACTCCAGAATTGGACCCAGAAAAGTATGGCCAACTAATCTTTGACAAAGCAGGAAAGAACATCCAATGGAAAAAAGACAGTCTCTTTAACAAATGGTGCTGGGAGAACTGGACAGCAACATGCAGAAGGATAAAACTAGACCACTTTCTTACACCATTCACAAAAACAAACTCAAAATGGATGAAGGACCTGAATGTGAGACAGGAAACCATCAAAACCCTAGAGGAGAAAGCAGGGAAAAACCTCTTTGACCTCAGCTGCAGCAATTTCTTACTTGATACATCTCCAAAGGCAAGGGAATTAAAAGCAAAAATGAACTATTGGGACCTCATGAAGATAAAAAGCTTCTGCACTGCAAAGGAAACAATCAACAAAACTAAAAGGCAACCAACAGAATGGGAAAAGATATTTGCAAATGACATATCGGACAAAAGGCTAGTATCCAAAATCTATAAAGAACTCACCAAACTCCACACCCGAAAAACAAATAATCCAGTGAAGAAATGGGCAGAAAACATGAATAGACACTTGTCTAAAGAAGACATCCAGATGGCCAACAGGCACGTGAAAAGATGCTCAATGTCACTCCTCATCAGGGAAATACAAATCAAAACCACGCTGAGATATCACCTCATGCCAGTCAGAGTGGCTAAAATGAACAAATCAGGAGACTATAGATGCTGGTGAGGATGTGGAGAAACGGGAACCCTCTTGCACTGTTGGTGGGAATGCAAACTGGTGCATCTGCTCTGGAAAACAGTGTGGAGGTTCCTCAAAAAATTAAAAATAGATCTACCCTATGACCCAGCAATAGCACTGCTAGGAATTTACCCAAGGGAAATTTACCCACAGGAGTGCTGATGCATATGGGCACTTGTACCCCAATGTTTACAGCAGCACTTTCAACAATGGCCAAATTATGGAAAGAGCCTAAATGTCCATCAACTAATGAATGGATAAAGAAATTGTGGTTTACATATACAATGGAATACTACATGGCAATGAGAAAGAATGAAATATGGCCTTTTGTAGCAACATGGATGGAACTGGAGAGTTATGCTAAGTGAAATAAGTCATACAGAGAAAAACAGATACCACATGTTTTCACTCCTATGTGGATCCTGAGAAACTTAACAGAAGACCATGGGGGAGGGGAAGGGAAAAAAATTTAGAGAGGGAGGGAGGCAAACCATTAGAGACTCTTAAAAACTGAGAATAAACTGAGGGTTGATGGGGGGTGGGAGGGAGGGGAAAGTGGGTGATGGGCATTGAGGAGGGCACCTGTTAGGATAAGCACTGGGTGTTGTATGGAAACCAATTTGACAATAAATTTCATATTAAAAAAAATTAAAAATAAATAAATAAAGACAAGACTGAAAAACCTTTAGCTAGAGTGACTCAGAAACAGAGGACTCAAAATCAGAAATGAAAGAGGAGACATTACAACTGATACTACAGGAATACTATATGAGAGACTACTATAAATAATTATATGCCAACAAAATGGATAACCTATAGGAAATGGTTAAATTCCTAGAAACATACAACCTACCAGGACTGAATCATGAAGAACTGAAAGTCTGAGCAGACAAATATTAAGTAAGGAGACTGAATCAGTAATCAAAACCTCTCAACACAGGAAAGTCAGGACTAGATGGTTTCACTGGTGAATTCTGCCCAATATTTAAAGAAGGATCAATGACAATCCTTCTCAAACTATTCAAAAAAACTGAAGAGAAGGAAATAACCCCAAACTAATTTTACATGGCCAACATTACCTGATACCAAAGTCATATAAGGAGCCTACAAGACAATTACAGACAGACATACCGGATTGACATAGGTGCAAAAATCCTCAGCAAAATATTAGCAAACCAAATTCAACAGCACATTAAAAAGATCATTCACCAGGGTCAAGTGAGATTTATGCCTGGAATGCAAGGTGGTTCAATACACACAAATCAAATCAATGAAAGAGATACACCGTAATAGAACGAGATAAAAATCTTAAGATCATGTCAATAGATGCAGAAAAAGCATTTGACAAGCACAACAACCTTTCATGATAAAAATGCTCAACAAATTGAGTACAGGAGGAAGACACCTCAACACAATAAAGGCCATCTATGACAAACCCACACCCAACATCATATTCAATGGCGAAAGGTTGAAAACTTTTCCTCTAAGACCAGGAACGAGCCAAAGATACCTACTGTCACTACTCCTAGCCAGAGCAATCAGTTAAGAAAAAAATAATAAAAGGCATCCAAATAAGAAAAAGTGAAACTGTCTTTGCTTGTAAATGATATAATATTATATAGAAAATCCTAAAGATACCACCAAAAAATCACTAGAACTGACAAATTCGGTGAATTTGTAGGATACAAAATAAACATACAGAAAACAGTTATGTTTACACACATTAACAACAAAACATCTAAAAAAGAAATAATCCCATTCATGGTAGCATCTAAATACTCAGGAATAAATCTAATCAAGGATGTGAAAGTTTTGTAGGGTGAAAACTATAAGACTTTGATGCAAGAAATTGAAGATGACACAAAGAAATGGAACCCGTGTTCGTGGATGGGAAGAATATTGTTAAAAAGTCCCCACTGCCCAAAGCCAACTGTAGATTCAGTGCAATCTGTATCAAAATCCCAATGGTGTTTTCCATAGAAATAGAAAAAACAATCCTAAATCTATATGGAGCCACAGAAGACCTTGAACAGCCTAAGAAATGCTGAAAAGAACAAACCTGGAGGCATCACACTTCCTGATTTCAGCCTATACTACATGGCAGTATGGCGTGGGCATGGCATAAAAACAAGCACATAGGCCAATGGGATAGAATCGAGAGCCCAGAAATAAACCCCTGCATGTACAGTCAACTAATATTTTTTTAATTATTACTTTTTTAATTTTAGAGAGCAC
Organism: Acinonyx jubatus; assembly: GCF_027475565.1. NCBI lineage: Eukaryota > Metazoa > Chordata > Mammalia > Carnivora > Felidae > Acinonyx > Acinonyx jubatus. The sequence goes on from NC_069386.1 coordinate 17,978,432, forward strand.
AAGCAGTGGAGAAGGACAGGACAGAGAGAGAGAGAGAAAGAGAGAGAGAGAGAGAGAGAGAGAGAGAATCCTTAAGCAGGCTCCACACTCAGCACGGAGCCTGACACAGGGCTTGATCCCATGACCCTGGGATCATGACCTGAGCCAAAATCAAGAGTCAGACGCTCAACCAACTGGGCCACCCAGGCGCCCCTACAGTCAACAAATACTGACAAGGGAGCCAAGTTACTTAGTAGGGAAAGGACAGTCTCTAAAAATGGTGTAGGGAAAACTGGATGACCACATGCGGAATGAAATTGTACCTCTATCTTACACCACTCACAAAAAGTAACTCAAAATGGATAAAACAGATAAAGACTTAAACATGAGACCTCAAACCATAAAACTTCTAGAAATAAACAGAAAAAATCTCCTTAACGTTGGTCTTGGCAATGTGTTTTTGGAGATGATACCAAAAGCACAAACAACAAAAGCAAAAATCAACAAATGGACTACATCAAACTAAAAAGCAAAAGACACAACACAATTAAAAAGCAACCTAGGAATGGGGGGGAGGGGATATTTGCAAACCACATATCTGGTAAGGGGTTAATAGCCAAAATATAGAAAAACTCATACAAATCAATGGTATTAAAAACAATCTGATTTAAGAAGGGGCAGAGGATCTAAACAGACATTTTTTCAAATAAGACATAGGATATCAAGATGACAAACAGGTACATGAAAAGATGCTCAACTTATCAGTAAAGTGTAAATAAAAACCATAATGAAATATCCCCTCACCTTGCATCAAAAAGAGGTAACAAATTGGGGCATCTGCGTGGCTTAGTCGGTTAAGCACCCAACTCTTGATTTTGGCTCAGGTCATGATTTCATGGTCGTGAGACTGAGCCCTGTGAGATTCTCTCTCTCCCTCTCCTTCTGCCCCTCCTCCACTCACGTGCACATTCTCTCTCCCTCTCTTTCTCTCTCAAAAAATTTTAATAATAAAAATTTTTAAATCTTTAAAAAATGAAAAGAGGTAACAAGTATTAGTGAGGGTGTGGAGAAAACAACCCTCATGCACTGCTGGTGACAATATAAATTGCTTCAGTCACTATGGAAAACAGTATGGAGGTTCCTCAAAAAAATTAAAACAACCAACCGTATGACCCAGAAAATCCCACTTCTGGGTATATATCGAGAGAGAGAAAAACAAGATATAAAAAAGATAATTGTACCCCCACACTTACTGCAGCATTATTCACAATAGCCAAGATACAACCTAAGTTGGATAAAAAAATGGACGAATGGATAAAGATGAGGGGGTGTGCGCACATGTGCGGGCACACACACACGCACACACACACAGGAATATAATTCAGCCATGAGAAAGACGGAAATCTTGCCATTCAGGATAACATGGATGGACCTTAAATATATTATGCTAAGTGAGATAAATCAGAGAAAGATGAATACTGTATGATATCACTTATATGCAAAATCTCAAAAAACTGAACTTTGTAGAAACAGACAAGAATAGTGGTTTCCAGGGGCTGCGGGTGGGAGGAATTGGGAAGATGTTGGTCAAAGGGCACAAACTTGCAGTTAGAACATGGATACATTCTGGCGATCTAAGTCATAGCATTTTGATTATATTAATACTGTATTATATACTTCAAAATTGCTAAGAGATTAAATCTTAAATATTCTCACCACAAAAAGAAACCATGATTGTGTGATATGATGGAGATATTACACAGTAGTAATCATATTTCATTATATAAATGTACCAAATCAACACATTGTATACCCTAAACTTACACAATGTTACATGTCAATTATGTATCAATTTAAAAAACAGCTCACAGTTCATTAGAATATTAAAAGGAGTGGGGTAGGAATCTCTTCCCAAAAATATTAAGCCATTTTTCCACACCACAAAATGGTAAAATTAGTTGGTAAAATTAGTTTACTACATAGAGAAAAATAAAACTGGATTCCTACTAACATGACACAAGACGGTAGCCTCCAAATGGATTAAATACCTAAAAGTTAAAGTAGAACAATGTCATTATACAAGAAAACAACTTTCTGACTTAGTGTAAGGAACTTCTGAAGCAAACCATAGTGAAAAATTTGATCAATTTGATTTCATTAAAATCAGAGAAACAAAACCAAATAACAAAATACAGTGTAATTGGAAATCACCCCCAAAAGTGGTGAGTTCCTAGTAATCTTCACCATTCTTTATAGTTGCATAGCACCACATGGTATGGATGTACAACAGTCGTCCGTGAATAGTCACAGAAGTTGTTTCTAGTATTTTGCATGTATCAATGAATACGCTTAAGCACATGTATCTTCATAATGTTAGATATTTATCTTTAGGGTAAAGTCCTAGAAGTAGGATTGCTGAGTAAGTTCCTGTGTAGTTTTGTTAAGTAGTGCCAAATTCACCTCCCAGAGAAGTTGTTGCCCATTTGCACTTCCTCCAACAATGTATGAGAATGCCGGTTTCCCCACAACTGCACCAACAGAATGTTGTTATATTTAAAATTTTTACCTGTCTGTGAGAAAATATATCAATGTTTAGACTTGTCTTTTTCTATAATGAGTGAACTTGAACATTTTTTCATGTTTGAAGGCCATTTTAATCTTTGTGTGTCAGTTCATGTCTTTTTTCCATTTGTTTATTGGGGTTTTGGTCTCCTTCAATTTTTTGTGTTTTTTTTTATTTTTTTAATCTTTATTTTTGAGAGAGAGAGACAGAGACAGAGTGTCAGCAGAGCAGAGGCAGAGAGAGGGAGACACAGAATTTGAAGCAGGTTCCAGGCTCTGAGCTGTCAACACAGAGCCCAACATGGGCCTTCAACTCACGGACTGAGAGATCATGACCTGAGCTGAAGTCAGATGCTTAACCGACTAAGCCACCCAGGCGCCCCTATGTTTATTTATTTTTGAGACAGAGAGACAGAGGGTGAGCGGGGGAGGGACAGACAGAGAGGGAGACACAGAACCTGAAGCAGGCTTCAGGCTTGGAGCTGTCAGCACAGAGCCTGATGTAGGGCTCGAACTCACAAATCACGAGATTATGACCCGAGCCAAAGTCAGGCACTTAACTGACTGAGCCACCTAGGTGCCCCTCTCTCCTTCAATTTTTAAGTTTTATTTATTTATTTGTTTGTTTATTTATTTATTTTATTTAGGGATATAAGCCCTTTGTTATAGGCTATGAATATTTTCTCCCAATTTGTCAGTTGGCTTTTTGTGATACTTTTGTCAGGCAAAATTTTATTATTTTATATAGTCAAATTTATCAAGCTTTTATTATGAATTTTGAGTTAAATTTAGGATCCTTTTCCCTACACCAAAGTTAGAGAGGAATTCACCAATGTTTTCTTCTAGTATTCGTATAGTTTCATCTTTTATATTTAGATTCCTAAAAACCCATTTGGAGTTTATTCTTAAGTATGGGTCTTATATTTTCCAAATGGCTATCTAGTTGTCCAACAGCCATTTATTAAAAAGTTCATCTTTATCCCATTGATTTGAGATGCCACATGACAGCATATATAAAATTTATTTATGTATTTGGGTTTAATTCTGTGTTTCCTATTTTTATTCTATCATGACCACAAATTTTAAAAGGCTCTCAACACTGCCCCAAAATGCAACTACAATCCCCTAGTATTGTTGACATCCTCATTTTCTGACATCACTACATTTGACCCTCGAATAACATGAGTTTGAACTCAAGGAGGTCCACTTCTTACATGGACTTTTCTCAATAAATACAGTACAATGATGTAATTGTATTTTCTCTTCATGATTTTCTTAACATTTTCTCGAGCTTACTTTATTGTAAGAATATAGTGTATATAGTAATACATATACAAAATATGTGTTAATCAACTGTGTTATCAGTAAGGCTTCTAGTCAACAGTAGGCTATTAGTAGTTAAGTTTTGGGGTAGTCATGTTCTACAAGGATTTTCGACTTGCTGGGGGTCAGTGCCCCTAATCCCCATGTTCAAGGATCAACTGTATTTTACTCTTTCTCTATTCAAACCCCCAAGACTACCTCTTTTTCTTGCCAGCTTATTACTTCCTGTCACATTTTCCATTGAAAACATAGATGCAATCAAATGAGACCTACCTGGTCTTCCCACCATGAAATCCAGGAATCTGCCTGCATCTGTACCCATGTGCTCTGCCTTCCCTCCAGGTACAATGGATGGACTCTCTGCTCTTATCTATGGCCAAGACTTTCATGTTGTATATTGGGACCCATCACCTCTCTCCCCCTCAATGTCTTCACCCCTGCAACTATCCCCTCTCTGGTAGCAGCAATTTCTACCTCCCTCCTACATCTTTCTCATCAGCATAAAAGCATGCCTTTTGATCACCCATTTCAAAAACCTGACAGAACCAAACTCCTCAGTTATTACCCCTCTGTCTATCTGTAACACTTATTAGAGCCCACAAAGATCATCAAATCCCCTCCACAGTGCTGTACATAATTTTTATTATTTTATCTATATGATAATGACTTCAAAAACATGGGAAGGCGCTGATCTACATGGATCCAAGAATGAGAACAGGTGCTGAAGTCTTCAGTGGATGAGAGGGAGAGGCCAGAAGATCTGTAGATAATGCAATAAAAAAAGGGTAAGTAGATTATGGAGTTCTGAAAGGATTTAGGGAAGAAGGGTTGAATAATGATCTCAAAATGGCAATAAGGAACAAGGATAACACCATAACTGCCTGGATTACTGATAAATGGGCTGTCTCTCTTTTCCAACTACTCAGCTGAGATAACACACTGAAAACCAGGGAGCCTAGCACTTGACACATAAGGGAAGGTAATGTTTGTTGAACCAAATCAACTACAAGCCTCACATACAGCTGTCTTGCAGCATATGGAACTGAGTGGACTTATTTCCAAGCCCCTGCAAGAAAATCTGCCTCTTCTGACTTCCTGTCCCATGACTGATTCCAGTTCACAAATTTGGAGTCCACCAACAGCCCCGCTCCCTTGAATCTGCCTGTAAACCAATCTTGACCCCTCATGCCACCATTTTGGCTGCCCCTCTTCTAACTCTGGCCTATGAACTTCTGCTCTGGCCATAATGGAATAACAGAGACCAGATGTATTCTTTCACCTCAAACAAAGAATTAGACAAAAGATAGAAGACACTGGACAAAAGAGTGCAGGAGAGTGATTCCTGGGGAAAGAGAAATAAACCAGGTATAACTGGGAAGTGCCCTACCTCATTGCCTGAAAAGTTTCCAGACCAGAGCACAGAGCACAGTGATCTTGCCAAGTTGAAGAGATAGAGTCTGAAGTTCAAGGAAGCCAAGGCATCTAGAATTGTGGGGACAGAATACGGGGAAAGGAAGAGAAGAGAGATCCCCTAAGTCTCTGGCTGAGTACTGAGCTGGACTAGCATGTGAGAAAATCACAGAGACTAGGAAAAGAACCAACAGAAGAAAGTAGGTGGAACCATTCCCATGCTTATGCAGGGCTAGGAATAACCTGCTTTCCCACCAGCCAGAACAGTGAGACCTCTTACACCACAGCATTGAGTAGAGTCTTCACAAGTATCTCATCATACTAGTGGGGTTGAATTAGCCCTAGACTAAAGGCTGCTCTAGACTTGCCCTAACGGAGTATAAAAGCAAGTCTCAAAAGGATCAAACTGATTTCAAACCCCAAAGCCAAAAAATATTTAAAGGAAGACAAGATCTAGCACCCAGCAACATATAATTCACCATGTCAAGCATCCAGCCGAAAATTACCTAACATGCAGGAAAACAAGAAAATACAATCCATAACCAGAAAAAAAAAAAATCTACAAATAGACCCAGAATGAAACACATGATAGAATTATCAGATAAGGACTTTAAAACAGCTATTATAAATACACTCCACATGTTTGAAAGTATGAGAAATGATGAAAAATGGAAGTCATAAAGGAAAACCCAAATAGAACTTCTACAGATGAAAAATACCTCTAGTACAAGATGTACTGAATATCCCAATTAGATATTATAAAGGAAATGGCAACAGAAATTGTCCAAAACAGAAAGACAAAGAAAAATGTGTAAGCATCAGTTAGTTGTGAGACATGAAATGACCTAATATATGGGTAATTGGACTGGAATAATCAGAAAAAAATATTTGCAGAAATAATGGCTTGAATTTTTCCAAATTACATGAAACCATATAAACCTGCAGATCCAAGAAGCTTGATTAACCCCCAATAAAGAATTATGAAAACAACTATACCCAAGCTCCTCATGATCAAATTACATCACCTCTTTAAGGCCTCTCCTCTCCCAAACTAGGAGATTACTATTCTTAAAGTCAGTGCTTAACTATACTATCTCTACTGTCCAAAGATTTTCAATAGCTTCTCACTGTCCATCAAGTGTCCAAGTCACTTACAGAATTCAAGGTTGTCTATAACCTAGCTCCAACTATTACTGCAGCATTTTCCCACATTTCTGTTTGCTTGCACTTCTTCACTCCAAGCTACTAGGCTACTCATAGTTCCCTGTTCACAAGATCTCCCTGGCTTCCAGCCTCCACTGGAGAGTATATTATGAAATCCCTCCCTCCTTTCAGGTGTCACCTAAGAAAATGCCACCTTCTCTAGAAAACTTTTCTTATCACCCATGTATCATCTTATCCCTTTTCTTCTCATGGGGTCAGCATGTTCTCCCCTATCACCACCTTAATATAAGTTTTATCTTTCCCACTAGATTATAAGTACCTTAAGGGTATTAAGTACCTTGAGGGCCGGCCAGGTCTTGTTTTCACATAGCGTCTTGGCTCTGAAAGGTTTGGGAACGAATGCATGGTAGCACATGTTCCTTACTCAGGGTGGTGAATGCGTTTTAAAATAACCTGGTATTTCCTGAAGATGTAGGAAGACCCCCTCCCAGATCACTACTGTAGGAGTCCCTCAGGGCTCTTGCACAACAGAAGCAGGGATGGAAGAGGGCAGAGGGCACAAATTGGAGCTGCACATCACCACCATGCCATCCTTCCCAGGGCTGTGGGGCCTGACCGTGCAGGGGGGCAGGGAGGGTGACCCCAAGTCTCCTCAGCAGCTCCACTGTACCCAGGAGCTGTTCTCCTGGAGAACAGGCAAAAATGGATCCTGTCCCCTACCCCACCCTCATGCCTCTGCTTGGCCTGGTGATGCCAGAAGTACCTCCTCCCCAGAAATAAGCTTGGAGGAACCCTACCCAAGGTGTTCAGTACTGCAAGGAATTGGCTAAGGAAGGCTACTTTACTGATGCAAATGAGGCTTATTTCTCACAGTCAAGGCTCACTGGCACCACTGGCTTGCTAGCACCACCCAGAAAACAGGCAGGTAAATGCATAGGGTTCTTATCACTGCATGGCCAGTACCCTATTGTGGACCAGAAGAAATCTTCTCAATCTTCTCTTCTCTCAATTCTGTCCCCTACTAAAACCCTGCCTTGGGAAGCACAGAGCAGCAAGGCCCCAAGCAAAGGGGTTAAAGAGCACAGGGTCCCAAGCCAGTCAGCCTGGGTGGGACTCCCAGCCTTCCCATTTACAAGCTATGTGATCTTAGCTTAGTTTTTCCATTAGTAAGACAGGAATAGGAAGTGCCAACCTCCCGAGGATATTGTAAGGATGAAATGGATTGATGTATAAAGCTCTTAGAGCATTGTCTGGCATCTAATGAGTGCCATGAATTAAATGATGATTGTTTTTATTCTGTGCTGCATCCTAGTCTTTTCCCAAAGAGAAATCTTCACATCTGTTTGGGTCCTTCCTATAGACAGGCTCAGCCTCCCACCTTATCAACCCAAGTGGAAACTGTCTCAATTCAATGACTTTAGACACGTGCCCTCCCACCTCTCCCCATCCACACTGCATTCTACTAGGCCTTACACGAAGCTGTGGCCATCTCCCAGATGATCTCTTCCAGATCAGCCTTCCTCACCTCTGTGGGGCACCCCAACCAGCACCTGGCAGAGGCAGTGCTCCATATATGTCACTTGAATAAATGGATGAATTAGTCCACTGGGATGAATTAGTCCATCCCATTGCCTTCTCTTGACACTCCCTCCAGGACACCAGATGTCCTGCCAAAACACAGGGACAGATACCCTGATCTACTAGGGAAAACAAACATTTTTAAACCCCATCTCACACACAAATGGTTATAACTCTTTCAAGACAACCATTTCCACAGAGAGCTCCTGGCTTGTGTCAGAAGGAAGCTTTGAAGGAATGGTAGAAAACAGGCCAGGAGAGGGAAGTAGAAGCTTCTCTGCTCCTCATTTAAAAAGTGACATGAAAGCAGACTACTATGAACAACCAGGTCAACAAATGGACAAATTAGAATAAATGGAAAAAAAAGTAAAAACATATAACCTACCAATACTGAATCAGGAATAAACAGAAAATCTGAACTGATCAATTATTAGTAAAGAGATTCAATGAGTAAAAATCTGCCAAAGAAGAAAAACCCAGGATCAGATGGCTTCAGAGTGAATTTTACCAAACATTTAAAGAATTAACACCAATCCTTCTCAAACTTAAAAAAAAAAAAAAGGAAAAAAATCAAAGAGGAGGGAGCATTTCCAAACTTACTTTACAAGGCCAGCATTACCTGACCAAAGCCAGAAAAGGACACCATACAAACCAATATCCCTATGAATATAGGTGCAAAAATTCTCAATAAAATACTAAGACACCAAATTTAGCAGCACATTTTGGGATCGCTCACCATGATCAAGTGGGATTTATTTCAGGGATGGAAGGTGGTTCAACATACGCAAATCAATCAGTATGATACACCTTATTAACAAAATGAAGGATAAAAATCATATGATCATCTCAATAGATGGAGAAAAAACATTTGATAAAATTCAACATCCGTTCAAGATAAAAACTCTTAACAATTTAGGTGTAGAAGGAATGTACCTCAGCATAATAAGGGCATATATAACAAGCCCACAGCTAACATCATGCCTAGTGATAAAAGGGTGAAAGCTTTTTCTCTAAGATCAGGAATAAAACAAGGGTGCCCACTCTTGCTACTCTTATTTAACGTAGTACTGGAAGCTCTAGCCAGAGCAATCAGGGAAGAAAAAAATAAAATAAAAAGCATGAAATTGAAAAAAAAAAAAAAGTAAAATTGTCTCTATTTGTAGATGACATGATTTTCTATACATAAAATTCTAAAGACTCCATCAAAAAAACTGTTAGATCTCATCAGTGAATTCAGTAAAGTTCCAAGATACAAAATTAACATATGGTAACATATTTATACACTAACAAGGAATTATATGAGAAGAAATAAAATTATCCCATTTACAATAACATTAAAAACAAAGAATAAATTCAGCCAAGGAGGTGAAAGATCTCTACACTTAACACAAAACATTGATGGATAAAAATGGAAAGGTATCCTGTGTTCATGAATTGGAAGATTTAATACTGTTTACAATTTCCATATTATTCAAAGCCGTCTAGAGATTCAATACTATCCCTATCAAGATTCCAATGGCAAATTTTACAGAAGCAGAAAAAAAAATCCTACAATTTATATGAAAGCACAAAAGACTTAATAGCCAAAGGAATCCTGAAAAAGAAGCAGGGGCATCACACTTCCCGATTTCAAGCTATATTATAAAACAACAGTAATTAAAATAGTATGGTAAACGCATGAAAACAGATACAGACCAACAGAACAGAAGCGAAAACCCAGAAATCCACCCCTGTATATACAGCCAAGTAATATTTGAGAAGGGAGCCAAGAATACTCAATGGTGAAAAGATGGTCTCCTCAATAAATGGTGCTGAGAAACCTGGATATTTACATGTAAAAGAATGAAGGTACATCCCTATCTTGTTCCACTCACAAAAATTAACTCAAAATGGATTAAAGACTTGAATGTAAGAGCAGAATCCATAAAACTACTAGAAGAATCCATAGGTGGTAAGCTCCTTGACACTGGTCATGGCACTGCTTTTCTGGATATGACATCAAGAGCATATGCAACAGAAGCAAAAATAAATAAGTGGGACTATATCAAACTAAAAAGCTTCTGCACAGCAAAAGAAAATAGATCAACAAAATGAAAAGACAACCTACAGAATGAGAAAAAATATTTGCAAGCCATATATCCAATAAGGAGTTAGGAGCCAAAATATGTAAAGAACTCACACAACTCAGTTGCAAAATATATTTAAGTACATATATATATGACATATTATACATACACTCTTACATATTATAATATATATGCTATTATATATTATATATTACATGTCATATATATAATCATAATATAATAATATATATATGACAATTAAAAATGGGCAAAGCACCTGAATAGACATTTTTCTAAATAAGGTATACAAGTGGCCAACAGGTACATGAAAAGGTCCTCAACATCGCTAATCATTGGGGAGATGCAAATCAAAACCACAATGAGATACCACTCCATATCTGTGAGAACAGCTATCATCAGAAAGATAAGGGATCATAAATGCTGGTGCAGATGTAGAGAAAAAAGAATCTTTATCATTCTCCCTCAACCCCAGGCAGACTTCACTATTAACAGAGGCAGTTTAAAGAACTGTGTTTCAGAGGAAGGACTGTGACCCTTCCTCAGCTGGGCAGTCCTGCTCGGAGCGACCCTGAGGCTTCTGCTGAGTCTCCACAGCCTTGTTGCCCCAGAGTAAAACGGGAGCATCATTTGCCTGATGATGTAGATTCCCTAGGTGCCCACAATGTTGGGCACTATTGTTCAATCAAAAGGACTGAAGACTACCTATCAAATCTGTTTCTTTAAAATATTAACACACTAAAAATGTAGTAAAATGTGTACAAAATGAGCTTCATGGTCTCTCTTACGCATACTTAATAAAGGCACTCTAAAGCACATTGTGCAGACCAATCAGTGAGACTGTGCTGGTTTACCACTTCTGTTTTTCACCTGTTGGGATAACCTTGAACACAAGCCCTGGGCACGCCTCGCCCCCCTAGACACGCCTCGCCCCCTAGACACGGACACCTCCACCTTCTCCAACACTGTTGTATCATCTCTTCATTCTGAATCACCACCGCCGAAATTTAAAAAAAAAAAAAAGAGAGGAATCAATTTTCCTTCACAGAAGAAATTATTTTATTCCATTTGAAAAAAGTAAAGGATACAGATAATTATTCTTTGCCTGGCAAAAGCCATTTTCCCATGGGACTCAGCTCTGCCTGGTGAAGTTAATGGTGACACATTAGAGAAACCTGTGGCCTCCAAGGGGCACAGTGAGCACAGACATTTGGCTGGAAGAGCATTCACATGATCAAAACATTTCCTGGAGCAAAGATTCACAAGCTCATTTTATCGTGAAGACCACTGTGGTTTTGAAGAAAACATTTAACTTTGAAGATACTTTAAATTTACTAATTGAACCCAGGGCAAAACATTTTTCACATAGCTGAGAGGAGAAAAATTAGAAGCCCATCTCAAGTACCCTCCTCTTACACGATGAAATCTTCTCAACTTATCTCTAGGTCTGATGTGTCAAATGATATAAATCACACTCAAATCTCCCTATCTGTGCAGTGGGTCTTCCTCCCTGGTGGCAGGCTTCTCGGAGGTTAAGCCACCAACCACGTAAGCCCATTTCCACTCTTCCTTGGGACCGAGATGGGTTCTGGCCACGCAGGCTCTTCAACCCTCACCCCACACACCCCTGCTGCACCTGCAAAGCCTCAGAGGCTGACCCGGGCCTCTCCGGAGCCTCCACATTGAGCACGACTGCTGCTGTGTAGAAGAGACAAGAAAACCTCAGGCTGATGGGTGCCTGACCCCTCTTTAATGGCCTCCACGGCAAGGGTCACCATGAGGCCCTCCATTAAGTGTTTGGTCTTTAACATCATAAGCTGCACTATACAGAGAGCGTATTTACCCAAAGAAAAACACTGAGTCCCTTTCTAGTGCAATGGTTCTAGAATTCCTTAGAATCAAGGAAGCTGCAGGAAGCATACCCATCCTCCCTGCACTTCCCTTCCAGGTACACACAGGGGCTGCTGCTCTCAGCAACACTGGACTGGTGACTGTTCAGCCTTAGAAGCATCACACGTTGGGACCTTGGTGATAGGCACTCATTCTTCTCTCTGCACCTACTCAGCTCCAGACACTGGCAACAATTCCTTCTAAGAATGCTAACTTAGGGAATCTGGTTAGCCACTGCAGTGAGAATACATCCCAGGTGAAACTGAGCAACAGCCCCAAGTGTTCCAGCCAAGACCTGCTGGACACACCATGCAGCAGCTTAAAACAGGCCTGTGCGTCACTAAGTTAGCTCTGGAACTACAAAGAACAGAACTGCCGTTTACTCAATATTAGAGCAATTTGGATTTAGGGCATTTTCAATTCTAGAAAGGACACTGCCTCAAAAAAGCTAACTGGTGGGGCAAATATGAAGTAGGGCCAGTTACAATGGTTATCTGTCAGACTCTAAAACAGGGTGATACTCAACGCTACTGGACAGCTCCTTTGCCAGGGAGACAAAGAACATCATTTGTCAGTTGGTCATCCCTTCACAGCAGGCAGGGGATACCGCACACAGCCAAGTGACCAAAGCTGACCCCAGAGGCTCCCACACTGAAGGTCCAAGGCCGCTCTTCAACTTCCGAACACATCCAACTTGGGGGCCCACACAGTGCCAGTCCACAACATACCTTCAAGAAGTGGCACCTGCCACGTGAAAATGTTTCTCTTGCTGTTAACTTCTGGATGTAGGAGGCTGAGGGTGCTGGTGTTTTGGCTCCCACAGCCTTGGGTTAGGCAAGCCTACTCCCCAAGGTGAGTGTTACTGAGAACACAATGGTGTTTTCTGAAACGTGTCCGTATGTCACAGAAAAGGAAATGCGGCACCCAAGGCTCTGGCCGATGGCAGGTGATGCATGTTAGGAGGTCAAATGCTGACACTGGCCGGATTCTTTAGGAACAACGATGGCTAGTTCCCTGCCCGGGTGGTCTGACTGAACTGGCTGTCTGAAGAGGGGATGGTTGGCACTGGGACGGCTACTCTGGGGGCTTGCCCTGGAACTGCACTCACGGTCATCGAGCCGTTGGGGACAGTGGTTGTGTTCAAGCCGCTGGGGATCTCGCCAGTAGCCTGTATTTTAAAATAGACCAAATAAAACACTGGTAAAACAATCCCAATTAGAAGCATGATAAAAACAGCATTCCACCACTGAATCCCACAGTCTGCACCGTTTGTTGGGGTCTTCGGAGGCGCTGGAAGCAGCGGCTGACTGGAGGTCTCTCCACAGCAACTTTCATTTAAAAAGATTTCTGACTGCACGGCGCGCTCAATATTCTGGTCAATGCCCTTAAAGAAATCCGTCAGTGGGCTGGACAGGGCACTGGCGCCTACAGCTGCCCTGTCTGGGTCTGGCAGCTCCTCGAAGGTCACTCTAGTCTCTGAGGATGGGCTTGGGACGGGTCTGAGTTCTTTGTGGGTCTCTGTTAGGATCCCATGATTTTTCACTGGGATCTTAATAGATTTCAAAGCATATAAATCTTGTTCTCTGATGAAGTTGTTGACTTTCTTGATATCTGCGACCTAGGGAAGTCATGAAGACAAACATCATCAACTATGTAAACTCCTTAGAACTAATATCCAAAAAGTAGCTCTTTCCGAAAGAGGATCCAAGCCCACCCCCCTTTAAGACCCTGATGAATATTGGAAAACTGCACCTGCACACATAATGAGTTTAGGCTGAATAGCTGTTTTTTCGCTTTAATTCAGCCTTATCACAGTTCCAAGCAGATTTACAAGTTTGAATAACATATAATCGGTTTTTGGAAAAGCGTTTTTTGTTTGTGTACAGTGTGACTGCAACAAAGTGTTTTTAGGTGAAACCCAGTCATGGTACTAAAAATGCTATAGTGGCCCTTTCTACTTCTTCTAACTTCTGAGGCAACAATGCCCCCGTCTGGCTGACTTCCCTCCCACATCAGAACCCAGTACAGTAGCTGATTACATTAGCGATCGCCAGACCAAACCTCAGCCAGCTTGACACTCAGAACCGACTTTAACTGTCATTTTGTTTTAAGAGGTAAGTCCTCATGATTCTACCATGTTTTCATGCCCAGAAGTACTGTATGGTATATAAACTTATTTTGTAGATAAAAGCAATCAAGAGTTAATTCACTCTGAGGGTTTCCTAACACTTATGATACTTAGTAACACGTAGGGAATCACACGGATCTAGGTGGAAAGTACGGACTGAAATCTCCGATTCAATATTAGGACTCCAGGAGAAGAGGCAGCACTGTGGGTTTCACAAAGTAACAAAGAGCAAGACAAATCTTAAGGGAGGGGTGGTGCAAAATTTAAGTCAAACCCTCCCTCAAGCTAATGTTTGGAACTTAATGAAAGTGTCAGAGATGGACTTTAAGGTTTTAACTCCTAAGTCCACTTTAACTAGAGTGTAACTACGGCCAACAGACCTTTAGACAGCACCTTTTTCAAATCAGTCATCTCCATTATTTTACTTATTGAGCAATTGTTTTTATCATCTAGTTGAACTGGGGCCGTGGACGTGTTTAATTTACCATGTCCTGAAACTAAAGCATAAGGTGCTTGAGACCTTTTTGTCTTTGCCCTTCATAAACTAAACACCACAATTTATTTACTCTCAATAGGAAAACTGATTACTTATTGGAGGCATTATACGTACAGTCTTCATGGCTTAATTAAGCCCACTTTTCTAAGAAGCCCACTGCATCCACTCAGATCTTTGTAGGGTAGGATTCATTTGCGGCCCATGTTCAATAAACCATACAGTATGCCTACTAGAAGCTGGTTAGAGAGTCAAATATAAATCTCAGTACAATTGAGAGACCACTATGTGTCCCTAGGAGGTCAGCCTGTGTATTTCCTCTGGGAAATACCACAACATCCTATACAATGTGTTTAGCCATTTGAACCTCGTTAGATAAGTAATAAGACACTTTAAGGAAGAAAAGATTTTTAAAACAAATTGGTTAGACAGCCTTAGAGGAGGCCATAGAAAGTTATGACACAGTGTTATTAGCAAAATGAAATAAAAAGTTTCAATCTAGGAGAAAATGCAGCAATTCTATAAATACATTCCTACTTACTTTGCCATGTTAATCACTCTGAATGCTAAAAACATAATTAAAGAGAGAAACAGGGTTATACAGATACACAGCGCACACAGGCTAGATCATGCAGTTCTAAAACAGAGAACGTCAAACTTGACCAATCCAATAGGCTGCAACCAGCAAGAAAGTGTCAGAAAAAGAGAAGTAGCCAAAAAAAAAAAAAAAAAAAAAAGCAACCCTACCAAACAAATCTTGGATAAATTCTGCATGGCATCTTTGGCCCTGGCAGGTCTTAAACAAAATATGCTCAAAACTATATAAAAAAGGTTTCTGAAATTACTTGGAGGGACAGGGAGAGAAGTGCTCTGCAGAGACAGAACTGGCCCAACACCTGAGATTCCTAACCCTCACTTTTTATGACCCAAGGTTCCGAACTCAAAGCACTTCACCTGCGTTCCATCTCGGGCCAGATGGGAAACCCCTTCACCGATACCACAGGCCTCTGGACACCACCCCTGGGGGGGGGGGGTCAGGAAGGGGCAGCAAGGGCCCCCACCCTTCAGTGAGGTCCTCTGTTCCTCTACATACACAGGAGCCACCTTCCCCCGTGGGGTTTCTTACTTTGCAGCCATACTGAAGAGCGAGCTTGTTGAGGCTGTCCTCCTGGGCCAGTTCCCGCTGAAGCAGCACCACGTCCCCCGCTCCTGGCTGGTGAGGGTGGGGGGCACCCTTCTTCTGGCGCTCCTTGCCCCGGGGCCGCAGAGCCACGCGGTGGGACTCTTCCTCAGAGGAGTCCCCTGAGTCCCCACCACCGTTCTCAAACATGTAAACGTGGCTGGTCGGAGTCCTACAGACAATGGCTGGGCCTTGGAAGGTCTTGGTTAACACTTCCTTCTGCCTCATTTTCTTAACTGAAAACCAAACCCCAGGGTTAATTCCACACAAGACACATCCATTCCTCTTGCGGCTACAGTACAGGTGAAGGACTTATTGCTAGAGAGATTACTCCCGTCCCCTTCCACTATAAATACTCGACAGATACCGTCAGTACAAAAAAGAATGTGTTTTATGCTAGCTCAGATGGAGGGTGAGGGAAAGGGAATTGCCTAATTGCACACTTTCTGCATAGAAAATGAAAAGAATCGCGGGGCACCTGGGTGGCTCAGTCGGTTAGGGGTCTGACTTCAGCTCAGGTCATGATCTTGAGGTCTGTGAGTTCGAGCCCCGTGTCGGGCTCTGTGCTGACAGCTCAGAGCCTGCAGCCTGCTTCGATTCTGTTTCCTTCTCTCTCTCTGCCCCTCCCCCGCTCGTGCTGTTTCTCTCTCAAAAATAAAAAAAAGAATAAAATAAAAAAAGAATCCCTCTTTCCCTCTTATTCCTCATCCAGAGCCGTGTCTCCCCAAAACCCATACAGATAAAGAAACTTCTCTTTTGGGTGTCAGAGAAGTAGAGAAGCTACCAAGATCCCCCCCAAGCAGAGAGGTTCCCACCCTCCCTGTTCTGTGAATCTTAACTCGGAACTTTGTACAAAACAATTCTTGTTCATTACTTTACACATTCCAAAGTATCCTCACCAAGAAGGTCAAGACTTAGGGCTCTTGCTTATGAGACCTAGGGGAGTACAATACTCTCGATTTCAAGTGCCGAAAGCTTGAATTACACACTATGCGGGGCAAGTTGGGGAGAAAATCCTTGTCGAGCTAAGAAATTCGTCCAGTTTCTCGCAGGTCCCTCTGCCTTCATTACATCCCACGTCTGGTTTTTATTTTCACCTCCTGCCAAGTGCCAAAGCCACGCTACCCCCTCTCCCCTCTTCAAACTGTCCGAATGAGGTTCCAGACACGAAATCTCAAACACGGGGAATGACAGCCTCCGAAAGAGCTGGCATCAGAACCCGGGGGGGGGGGGGCCTTCGGGGACAGCCGGTGGCCCCCCCCGCGGCCGTGCCGCCCACCCCCTCTAACCCGCACCCTACAGAACCACGGGCCCGGAGGAGGGAGGCGGCGGGCGCCCGAGGACCGGCCGGCCTCGCCATCCGAGCTCGGGGCCTGCGAGGGGCCCCGGCGGCTCCCAGGCCTCAGTTTCCCTCAGCGCTCCTTCCGTGCCAGGAGGGCGGTCCCCAAACGGGCGCTGACAAAAACAAAACGGGGCGCGGCCCGCTCCTAGGCTTAGATGGGCGGGACCCCAACATTCCCCAAAGACACGACCTCTGACCTCTGCCCTCCAACCCCGAACAACCTCCAGCCAGCCCCCGACGGTGGCGGTCACTGCCCCTCCAGAGGCAGGAAGCTGGCCCACCCGCGAGCCGACCAGCTGGGCGAAGCAGCCGCGCCACTGAGGGCCCGTGCTGTCCCCCACCCAGGACCGCGGCCCCTCCTGCAAACCCTGGTACCTCAGCGCCCGGGATCCGCCGAGACTCGCCGCCGCCGCCGCCGCCGTACCTGCTGATTGGCTGCGAAAATCAGCAGGTCTCCCGGGGGCGGGGACGGCGAGACAGCCAATGAAATCAGCGCCGCGCAGGCTCTGGAATGAGCCGGGTTGAGCTAAGTCGGTACCGGAAGCTCAGCCCGGGGGCGGGGCCTGGGCGGGGCGGGGCTCCAGCTGTCCGACACGACTCTGGCCCCGCCCTCCTGCGTGCCACGGCGGCACCAGCTGGTCCCAGCTGCAGGTTTTGCTTCTGCTGTAGGCTGTAAGACCCCTTACCACCCTCTCCCGGTCCTCTGCTGGCCCTCAGCTTCCTCACCTGTAGAAGAGGCCTGTGTGTAAATGATGTTTAACGAGGGGGTGGATTCCCAGGAGAGCCGGTGTCCCCTGCTGAGGCCTCCCTCTGCGAAGTGGCTCCTCTGGGCTGGAAGAACCCAGGGTCTCCACATCTTGAGCCCTTACCACCACAGGAGGCGTTTGCCCCGGCCCGCTCAGGAAGACACAAAGTCCACCAAAGTAAAACACCGAACCTCGACAACACGGACCACAACAACACCATTTACCCAATGTCGATGGTGGAGGACTCCTTAAGCCTAATAGTGATGGGTGAACACTCTCATGCACGAAAAGCACAAAGGTTTAAAACTTCAACCCCCAAAAAGGAAACCAAAATTAAAAATCAGACCGTAACCAGGGTCTGATTGCAACATAATTGCAACATACACCACAGAAGATTAATATCCTTAACTGAGACACACCTCATCGAATTAATGAGAAAGTCATGAAGAGCCCATTAGATAAATGAGTGGGGACAATTCACCAAAGAATACAAATGATTAATAGGGAAGAAAAATGAAACCTCAGTAGCAATCAAATTAAACTACAAAGCAAAAGGATAAAAACAAAAATATCTCTCCCTTTTTAGGCTTTCCATCCTAGTCAAAATAAAAGTGAAATTCCTTATCTTGGGAGGCAAAGCCTAGGATGATGTGAGGGCTTCAGTCCATTCTCTGCCATTTACTCATTCTTTTTAGCCCCTCTCCCTTTTTCTGCTGGATTTTAAACACCCAGATCTCCCACCCCTGGCCCTTCACAGGAATGTCCTTCTTTCAGCTGCTGGTAGGGTTGGACTTTCTGACCCCCAGGCCTCAGATTAGTCACTTTCTCAGCAGAGCCCTCCCTGTTCCCCCCACATGCCAAGGCTCTCCCTCCATTTACTTGTTAATTGCCAGTTAATTTACTTGTTTAATTGCCAGAATCCTCCTGTCCCTAATTATCACCTGTTGCTCACCACAACCTGTGTCCAATTCAAAGCCTACACTCAGTAAAGACTGGTTCAACAGGAGAACCATTAAGTCACTTGACCCGGGCTACATAGGAGCTACACAGGAGGGCAGTGGCAGCAGCAAAATCCAAATCCTAATGTGTCTGACTCCAAAAGCCCAGCTGGCAGCCATAGCTGTACTCCTGGCCCAGAGGGCTTGGTCATGGCCCGGTGGATTTGGCAAGTCTAGGTATCAGAATCGAAGAGTGTGATTACCGGGGAGAGAAGTCAGAGCAGAATCTGCAAAGCTGAATTAACATAGCCACTCCCTGATCAGTTACACGTGTTTCTTTCGTTCAGCATGTCTAATAAAAAACAAATCCAAACCCCACTCCCAATGTCCCTCCCCGCCAAATCCAGGTTCAAGAGAGATTTTATTTGAAAAGATTATTGCAAAGGGAGAAGAAGATTGTTGCAGGAGGGAGAACCCTCTGATTATAAGGTCTGTAAGCATCTCAGGAGTTAGGCAGAAAAGGGCTTTTCTTTTATAGAGAGAGATGAACAAGGCTAGAAGGAGTCAGGTGCAAGGAAGTAGAATAAAAGGGTGGCAGAATTGGGTATTAGACATGAAAACATTCTACCCGAGGCCAGCCTATTCTTGAGAGGGATTGTATGCTGGCTCAGGCTGAATGTGAGCTAAAGTCAATTCGGGCACCTGGATGAAGGAGAGAGGTTTAATGGAATTTCAGTTAACAAGCATTTTGTTCTGATTGATCAGAGGGGACAAGGGGCTCAGCTAATCATTTATGAGGCAAAGAAACAGAATTTAGAGGGTCTGTGTCTCACCTTGTCACAGGTAAACAAGGATGGCATCCATGAGTCTTAATTTAAGTCGTATGGGGAAAGAAGTGTTCTTTGCAATAAGCCGTTTTCCAGAACACAATGGATGGGTGGGGATGGGGAGATCTTAACCTTCGCTGTTTTCCAGGAGCACAGGGCGTGGTAAAGTCAAGCTTCTGTCTGTGGATCTATCTCCCCATCTCAGGCCCTGGAGCACAGTGGTGAGTAAAGCTCTGCAGCCTCTCATGGGGCTTACACTTCTAAAGATGAGCCACAACAAAGACATACTTAGAAAGAGCGTGACAGATTATGCTAGATCCTTGAAAAAAGAAAAACTAGGTCATATGTGTTAACGAAAATTACCCAAACTTCATAAAGGCCAAAGGATGGTTGTGTGTTCTTCCAGTATCACGCTGGAGCTTGGGTAGTGAGCCTGCCCAAGAATAATCCGATTCTCTAAAGCAGTTCTCAAAAATGTGGTCCATCTGATCCGGGGGACCCCCGAGACCTTCTCACTGGGTCTATGAGGTCAAAACTATCTTCAAAGCAATGCCAACATTATTTTCCTTTTCTACTTCATTCTCTGTTGATAGACAAGTAATTTAGCTAACATATATTGAGTCCATACTGGATACAAGGCCACACAACACTCCTGTGAGGTATTTTTACAATCCCCAAATTACAGATGGAAAAACTGAGTGCAACAGAAATTGCAAGATGCCTAGCCGATACCCATTCTAGCCTTTTGTTTCGGAAAAGAACCCCAATATTATCTGGGGCAGCAATGTGCCACGCTGACAGCTTCTTGCAGTGGGGTGTGACTGTGAAGAAGTTTCAGACAATGGATCGTAAGAGGAAAATGTTGGGTGGGACTTCTGACAAAGCTTTTCAAAGGCAGACATCGGGAAAAGCTCTGTATAGTATGGGTGTTCTTTTTACCCTCTTCCCACTGCCTGGGATGAAGATGTGATGGCAAGGGCACCTGCACTCATATCGGACATTGAAGCAACTTTGGAGGTGGAACCCATGTGCTCAGGACAACAAAGCAGAAAAGATGGAAAGTGTGTAGGAAAGAACTAAATGTCCCCATTGTTTAAGAGATTAAGATTTCTGTTAGGGGCAGCGATGCAATTCCTGAATTAGATATTTGGGCACAGAGGTTATATGTCCTAGATGTCATGGCTAGCAAGTACAAGGGGCAGAATTCAACCCCAGACGGTGACTACAAAAGCCCACGTTCTTATAAAGACTTCTGGGAAGAATTCCGTTTTGCTTTCTCCGCTGGCCCAGCTCAGCCAGGATGCCTACTAACTTGATTCTGAAGGAACTAACAGTTCCTTCAGAAACATACTCTAGTTTTCTCTCCAGGCCCTTGGCTAGGTTGGCTGAGATGCAGGTGAGGTCAGAGAGGAGGTGCTTGAGCAACACGGCTCCCCCTCTGCACTGTGTCAGGGTCACATCCACCAGGGACAGTCCCACGGCTCCGTCGCTGAGACAGCTGCGATCCATCCTCCACAAGCCGGCAGGCCTACTCAGATGCCCCTCAAACTCCTGCCAAACCTAGAGCATCCTGTCTGTCCCCTGTGACACCCTGCTGTGGACTGAATTGTGTCTCCACTAAATTCAGATGTTGAAATCCTAACCCCTGATGTAACTGTATTTGGACATAGGGCCTATAAGGAGGTAATTAAGGTTAAACGGGGTCATAAGGGTGGGGCCCCGATCCAACAGAATTAGTGTCCTTGTAAAAAGAGACACCAGAGAGCTTGCTCTCATTGTCTCTCCTTCCCTGCTCACACCCAGAGGAAAGACCACACAAGGATGCAGCAAGAAGGTGGCCAGATCTGAACCAGAATCTGAACCCTGATGGACCTTGGTCTTGGAATTCCAGATTCCAGAATTGTAAGAAATAAATTGCTGTTGTGTAAGCCATCCAGTCCGTGGTGTTTTGATATGGCAGCCCGAACTAAGACACCGACCTTCTCCCTGGAAGGGCAGAGGATGGAAGGGAACAGATGCTGAGTGGCTGACTTCTACTAGATATTGCAAAACTCCACTGGGCAGAGAGCAGAGATTTGTACTGGCAAAGTCATTAGAATTTCTTAGGCCGCAACTTCTCATTTTAGAGAGAGGAATTTAAGACCCAGAGACGTAGGGGACTTGCCTGAAGGTGCACAGCAGGTTAGCTGTAGCCTTGAAGCCCGGGGGGAAAATGATAGCGCTGCACTTACCAGCTGTGTGACCTCGATCCAGACCTGTAAGCCTTTTGGGCCTCGGTCCCCTCTTCTATGGTCTCGTTCCCTATGCTTGGAACATTTTCAGTTTATGTCTGTTGTCTTAGCACAATTATGAACACCCCTTCGCTTTTCATAGTTTGGACACACCCTCTACCTCTCTTGAGGGCAGTCTGCAAGGCAGAGGCTCCCCACCACCCCTTGGAAGATGCTGCTGTCTCATCACAGAGGCCCAGGCAGTTGTCAGACCTCTGTGTGGAGTCACCCAAGACAGCCTTAGGAGTTCGTGGGAGAGTGGTAGGGAAGAAGAGTCTGAAAAATATATTGCATTTAGAACAGCAAAAAAAAAAATCATTAAAAAGTAAAAAAGCTTAGGGGTGCCCAGATGGCTCAGTTGTTTGGGCATCTGTTTGTTGGTTTGGCTCAGGTCATGATCTTGTGGTTTGTGGGTTCAAGCCCCACATTGGGCTTTGAGCTGGTGGTGCAGAGCCTGTTTGGGATTCTCTTTCTCTCCCTTTCTCTGTTCCTCCCTTGCTTGTGTTCTCTCTCTGTCTCTCAAAATAAATAAACTTTAAAAATAAGTTAAAACATATATAATAAATATAACAAATTGGGTAAAAATATTTGCTCTCTTTGATATATTAGTATCCTTAATAAAAAAAAGGCATTCAGATCTCAATATGGAAAAAAAAAAAACAGTCCATAGAAAAATTGCCAAATGATGCAAACAATTCACTAAAGAAATGCACATAGAGAAAAGGTGTTGGGGCACCTGGGTGGCTCAGTTGGTTAAGCGTCCAACTCTTGATTTCGGCTCAGGTCATGATCTTGCGGTTTGTGTGATAGAGCCTCGTGTTGGGCTCTGTGCTGGCAACGAGGGGTCTGCTTGGGATTCCCTCTTTCCCTCTCCCTCTGCCCCTCCCCCACTCATGCTGTCTTTCTGGCTCAAAATAAAATTTAAAAAGTTCAAACAAAAAAAAAAAGAAAAAAGGTGTTAATTTGACCGATGGTCAAATAATGGAAATTCACATAGCTGCAAGAAGCTGGAAAAAGTCAAATGTAAACGCATGTGGTTGCATAGGTGAGGAAAGAGTGCTCTCATCACCTGTAGGTGGGAGTTTCAATTGGGACATCGGTAGCATTATGCAGCAATAACTTTTACATTGTGCATATTCTTTGATCTTGTCTCTCATGTTTTGGAATTTGCCAAGAAATAAGTAGGACATGTAAAAAGATTCGTTACAAGGCTGTTCTTAATGGTGAGAGGTGAAACAACAACATCAACAACAAATGTCCAACAGGAGGGGATTAGGGTGAATTCATGTAGCTCATTTATGAAATTAAATAAAGCATACTTGTTTAAAATGAGTACTTCTTGTAGAAGTAACAGTTATTCACATGGAAGGATGTTTATGAATAACAAGCACTTTAAAAAATCTCTAGAAAACAGGGGATGCTGGATAGCTCAGTCCGTTGAGTGTCCCAACTCTTGGTTTCCGCTCAGGTCACCATCTCGCCATTCCTGAGTTTGAGCCCCTCATCAGGCTCTGTGCGGACGGTGCAGGGCTTGCTTTGGATTCTCTGTCTTTCTCTCTCTCTCTGCCCCTCCCTTTCTCTCTGTCTCTCAAAAAATAAATAAACATTAAAAAAATAAAAATCTCTAGAAAAAAGAGTAAGGGACATACATCAATCACCCCACACACATCTGAAGGTTGTAAAGCAGAATGCTCAATAGTGGTTATTCCTGGGTAATGTAATAATTGCCTTATGTATGCGTGCTTGCATTTTTATCATTCTTTTTTTTTAATTTTTCTTTAGTTATTTTTGAGAAAGAGAGTGCACACAGGTGGGGGAGGAACAGAGAGAGAGAGAGAGAAATGGAATCTGAAGCAGGCTCCAAGCTCTGAGCCATCAGCACAGAGCCCAACCTGGGGCTCGAAGCCACGAACTGTGAGATCATGACCTGAGCCCAAATCAGATGTTTAATCGACTGAACCACCCAGGTGCCCCGAGTGCTTGCATTTTTAAACTTGTCTCTGCCACACGTGTTTACTCCCGTTATGAGGAGGTGGTGCACCAAACAGTGGTAAAAGCTGCAGGTTCGTGCTGCAGTTCGACATCAAACTTGGTTACAGCCAAATGTTCTACCCTTGCACTAGACCCCCTCAAACGTCCAGTTCTGAAGCCAGCACCAGCCCTTAGGATTAACAGGAAAATTCTGTGACCTCTGTAAGCCCCAGTTTTTTTGTCTATAAAATGAGATCAGAGATAGATAGATCCGGCTACTCACCAGGTGCTTGGCATACAATGAACATTCTGGGAATGTGAGATATTATTACTATGACAGGGGAAACCATAAAGGTATAAAAGTCCATTTTTCTTTAAATAATACATTCCTAACTTAGGGAGCTGGAGGTGGTTTGTGAGGATCAGATCTGTTCTGATTTGGGAACAGGTTTCTCGGGTGAGTTTTAAACATGTTTGTCAGGAGCTTTATTTGTATCGGATACAGTCTCCCCCTGGGCTAAAGTATGAGGAGTTGCCCAAGAACAGGAGCCTGATGAGCCAGGCAAGCTGTCCTAGGCAATGTGGGGTAGGGTGGGGTGGGGGGAACACTGAGTGCCTGACCTGAGCTTCCGGGTCATCCCAGGCTGACTTTCCCCCTGGCCCTCCCCTTCCCTCCCACCTGGAGACTGGGTCTGCTTTGTCACTGCCGCCTTGGTGGGAACTCAGGGTCCATTCCGGTTTCCCCAAAGAGCCACACCCACAAGACCTAGGTATATACAGCAGAGTGTTTAAAGATTTCATAAACGTATCTTACCTTCATTTTGCCCCTCTCAGTAGCAAAAGCTCAGCCACCCCCTCCCCCTGCAATTTTCCAATCGTTTGCTTCCTCCCTTGCCAACCTTTAAGCTCAGCTCTGGTTTTCCTGGCCACACCCGGGAATTAGGCCCAGGTTCAGAGAACAGATGCAACAGTTCCATGGTCTCCAGCTCTTCCCAGTGCCCTGGAGTCACGCAGGGGACAGAAATTTTATAATTTTTATAAGAATTACATGCTGGAGCACCTGGATGGCTCAGTTGGTTAAGCATCTGACTCTTGATTTCAGCTCAGGTCATGATCTCATAGTTCGTGGGATCAAGCTCCACGTCGGGCTCTGGGCGATGACAATGTGGAGCCTGCTTGGGATTCTCTTTCTCTGTCTCTCTCTGCCCCTCCCCTGCTTGCATGCTCTCTTTCTCTCTCTCTCTCTCAAAATAAATAAATAAACATCTTTAAAAAATTGTTTAGGGGCACCTGGGTGGCTCAGTCAGTTAAGCGTCCGACTTCAGCTCAGGTCACGATCTCGCGGTCCGTGAGTTCCAGCCCCACGTCAGGCTCTGTGCTGACAGCTCTGAGCCTGGAACCTGCTTCCGATTCTGTGTCTCCCCCTCTGTCTGCCCCTCCCCTGCTTGTGGTCTCTCTCTGTCTCTCAAAAAGTGAATAAATGTTAAAAAAATTATAAAAAAAATTACAAAAAGAACTGCATGCTAAAGCAATACAATACAATTTTAGATATATTAGGTTACAGAAAATATTACTAAAATCAGTTTCACCTTTTCTTTGGTTATTTAAAAAAATTTTTTTTAAATGCTTATTTATTTTTGAGAGAGACAGAGTACAAACAGGAGAAGAGCAGAGAGGGAGGGAGACCCAGAATCAGAAGCAGGCTCCAGGCTCTGAGCTGTCAGCACAGAGCCCAGCATGGGGCTTGAACTCATGAACCATAAGATCATGACCTGCACTGAAGTCGGATGCTTAACCGACTGAGCCACCCAGGCACAACTCTTTTGGCTATTTTCTCATGTGGCTACTAGAAATTTAAAAATTGCATCAGGTTCACATTACATTCCCTCTGCCTGTGGTGTCTGAAATCCACGGTTCAAAGCCTGCCTTGATCTGAGGGCCACCTTGTTCTTTCTCCAAATGGTCCCGTTTAACAGCAAATATCCTGAACATTTGCATCAGGTCGTAGCTCTGCCAGGAGGTTGATAGCTAGGGAGGGGATGTAGAGAGGCAGGCATGGTGCCAAAGAGACTCTTTTTTTTTGCACCCCCTTCTTCTGCCTTCCCAGACACTCCAGCTGGGACCCTTGGAGCTGAAGGCAGCCCACAAGTGGTGTGGGTCTGCTGAGTAGGTGGGAAGTCTCTCAGCTAAAGACTCAGGGGCACCATTCCAGGGGCAGGTCTAAGAGAAAGCTGCATCCGGTGATATTTCAGAGAGCAGAGGGTGAATTCTTCACGCCAGGAGCCTCAGTTGGAAGCAGCACCCCTAACCAGGGTCTGAGGAGGGAGGGAAACTGGAGACCACGGGCAAGGAGGGGCCCTGGGCTCCTCAGCCAAGCATCCTCCAGAGGAAGATTTGCCATCAGGGTTTGCTGGCTGGAAGGACGTTTTGGTTGAAGTTCTGTGTCGTTTCAGATCAGGGTACAAATCTGTGAAACTCCAGGTACCTCTGGTAATGCCACTCATTGGGACCCCCATGCTGCACAAGATTTGATTACATACACAAGCAGGTCTGGGTCCCTCAGTGGGACTGTTCTAGACTGAAAACAGACTTCAAGCTGATGCGTCCTATATGCATATAGTAGGTGTTCAATGCCAGGTTGTAAACATCTTGTTAACCCCATGCTTAGAACCCAGAAGGGGCTCAACAAAACATATTTGACTGATTTGAATATGTACTCAACTAAACCTCCTGAAGCACGAAGCTGCCGCTGACTGAGGGTTCTGCTATGTCTCTAACCTTTTCAGCATTATCTCCAGCCTCCAACCCTTTCAGGGAAAAGTACTCCTGTATTAGTTGGGATTTAACCAAGAAACTACTCAGAATACTCACATTGGAGGGAAATGCATGCTGAGATTGGGGTCACAGGTGATGGATAAGCAAAGGGGGGAGGGCATTAGGACAACCCAGAGGGTAGCCACCACTCCTCTAGGCTGGGGCCAGAGGACGGGCTGATGTCATGGGAGTCCAGGGAACCACAAGGAGCCTGTTCAGTGGAAGCTGAAAGCTTAGAGGAGACGGAATTGGCTGTGGAGCTACCTTGTGAGGCAGGAGGGAAGGGAGGGGACTTGTCTCTTACCTCTGCCCAGGGTCAGCCCCGCTGCTGCTGTGCAAAGCAAAATTAGAGAGGGCAAGGGGTGGCTTGGGGGTGTTCTGGCCCAAGGCCAGTATGACCTCCAATTGTCCTAACTTTTGAAAGGGTCTTGGAGGAACTGAACAGCCTGTTACACGCTGAATTGTGCCTCCTATTAAATTCATGTGTTGAAGAACAAACCCTGGAGCCTCAGAATGTGACCTTATTTGGAGATAAGGTCTTTAAAAAGGTGATTCATTGAAAGGAGACAATAGGGTGGGTCCTAATCCAATCTGACTTGTGTCCTTATAAGAAGAGGAAATTTGGACACACAGACAGGGGTGTGTACACGGAGGAAAGACCTTGTGAGGACACAGGAAAAAAAAAAAAAAATCAGCCATCTACAAACCGAAGAAACCAGCACTACAGATCTCAGACTTCCGGCTTCCAGAACTGTGAGGAGATAAATCTGTTGTTGAAGCCACCCTGTGTGTTATGTTTGTCATGGCAGCCTGAGCTGACGAAAACTGCCCAAGATTCTGTGTTGCCAGAGGAGTCAGAATTCAGCACAAATCCATCCCCAGAGTGCAGGGAACCCACTTTTTTAACTGACAGCAGTACAAAAATGCCACCCAGATGTCCAAAGGAACCTCTCCTGCCTCCCCCACTCATCCCTGCTGGGAGGAATCACAGACTGGTGTGTGTGTGTGTGTGCGTACATGTGCACACTACTGGTATCTGTGAAGCCTGTTAAACATCCTACATTGCACAGGAATGTTCCCCTCCCAACAAAAAAATTATCCAGCTCACAATGTTAATAGTGCCAGCCCCAGAGACCTGTGCTACAGTAAAGCTCCATGTCTATAAGCCCACCATGTGCTTGAGACATCCCAGTAGGCTTTTGGTCTTTTACACTTTAACATGAACAGATGGCTAATCATCAATTAGCAAACATTTGAAGAAAGTCTCTGACATGAATGGCAGTGATCGGAACTACAGAGAAAAAGCAACGTGGGTAAAACAGATTATACAGGGAGAAGAATATTGAAGAACTATTAAAAGAAATGAAGGGAAGGAAGGAGGGAAATAAAGACAGACAGGCAACCTGAGGGAAAGCAAGGAGGAAATGAAAGAAGGTGCCAGATCCATGGGACGAGAACAGGATACCGTTAAAAATGGATATTCCAAAAACAAGCAAGAACTTTTGAGAATTAAAAATGTGATAGTGGAAATAATAAACTCTAAATAGTTTAGAATACAAAGTAAAGAAATTCTTCCAGGGGCGCCTGGGTGGCTCAGTTGGTTGAGCGACCGACTTTGGCTCAGGTCATGATCTCATGATTTGTGAGTTCGAGCCCTGCGTTGGGCTCTGTGCTGGAGCCTGGAGCCTGCTTCTGAATCTGTGTCTCCCTCTCTCTCTGCCCCTCCCCCATTCATGCTCTGTCTCTCTCTGTCTCAGAAATAAATAAACATTAAAAAAAAAAAAAAAAAAGAAATTCTTCCAGAAAGGAAAGCAAAAATCAGAGTTGGAAGATAAGAGGGAAAAAATGTAAGAAAACTAGGGGGCCAGTCCAGGAAGTTTAATATCAAAATAAGAGCAGTTTCATAAAGACAGGACAGGTAAAATGGAGGGGAAGAAATCATCAAAAATATATTCTAAGAAAACCTCCAAATAAAGAATACGAGTATTCAGTTTGAAAGGATGAAAGAGATCCACATCCAGGTACCTCATGGAGACATTTTCAAATACTGGTGACTAAGTATGATATTGTGATTTATAATAAGAAATAAGGGCGCTTGGGTGGTGGTTAAACGTCTGACTCTTGATCTCGGCTCAGGTCATGATCTCACAGTTCGTAAGTTTGAGCCCTATGACAGGCTCTGTGCTAATAGCACCGAGCCTGCTTGAGATTCTCTCTCTCCCTCTCTCTCTGCCCCTCCCCACCTCTCTCTCTCTCTCTCTCTCTCTCTCTCAAAATAAATAGGTAAACTTAAAAAAAATTGTTATAATAAGAAATATGTATTTGGTCTTCAACCCTGTTCCTGGCTCAGAGCCTCCAAAACGCTTGGGATTTCTCAACTATTGAGAGTAACAGTTTGTTATGTTAATGAGGTGGATTTTGGAAAAGATGGAGCCTGTTTTCCAGGAGAACCAAACATGTGACTAGAAGGTTGGAACTCTCAGTCCCATTCCCCTGACCTCTGGGAAGAGGAGAGGGGCTGGAGGCTAAATCAATACCGAATGGCCACTGATTTAATCAATCATGCCTATGTAATGATCTCCATTGAAATGCAAAAGGGTTCAGAGAGCTTCCAGGTTGGTGAACATGGGGAGATTTGGGGACAGTGGTGGGCTGGGAGAGGGAATGAAAGCTCTGTGCCCATTCCCTACACCTTGCCCTGTGCACATCTTCCATCTGGCTGTTCCTGAGTGATGTCCTTTTATAATAAACTGCTAATCTAGTAGGTAAAAAATTTATCTGAATTCTGTGAGTCACTCCAATAAATTAACCTAACCTGAGGAGGAGGTCTTCGGAACCTCTGATTTATAGCCTGTCAGACATACAGGTAACAACACGGACTTGCAACTGGCGCCTGAAGTTCAAGAAGGAGGTCATGGGAACCTCCAGTCTGTAGCTGGGCAGTCAGAAGCACAGGTAACAACCTGGCTTACAACTGATGTCTCTGGCAGTCTTGTAGGACTGAACCCTTACCTATGGAATCTGATGCTGCTATCCCTAGGTAGATAGTGTCAGAATTGAACTGAATTCTAGGATACCCAGCTGGTGTCCTAAGAATTGTTGTGTGGGGACTGCCTCCCCTGTGCTCCCCACCCCTGGTCCCCATCCTCATACATTGAAATTGGGTCCAGGAACCTAACTTACAATGAGACTATCTTATGGGCCTCAAAAGGGCAATGAAAAAAAACCACAGCATATTCAAAGAATGGGGATAAGAATGGCTTCAGACTTCTCACTATCACACTGTAAGAAGACAATTAAAACAGTGTCTTCAAAATTATGAAGAGAAATTATTTTCAATCTAGAATTTTTAGATCCAAACTATCAATAAGTGATAATATGGAATAAAAGCATTTTTAGACATGTAGGATCCTCTAGAATTTACCTCCCATATACCTTTTTGTAGGATGATACTGAAGGATAGGCTCCTGTAAAACAAGGGAATAAAACAAAAGCAGTGAAAGGGCATCCAGGAAACAGAGACTCCATCACAGGAGAGAAGATGTGGTGAAGGGTGTATATGAGATGTTGGGAGGCAAGTCAAATGTGTCTGAATGTATTAAAAGACACTAGCAGAGAGTTTAGAATTAGATTTTTGACAGAAACATTGAAAACTAAGCAAAAATTTAAAACCTCAACTATTATGATTCCAGGATAGACAAAAACTAGTGCAGAATCTAAAATTCAGAGTGTTCTGCTATATGACTCAGTTGTGAAGACCATGCTGATCTAACCCAGAGTCATAACTCTATAGGGGACTCACGAAGGGGGTGTCAATGGTGCCGTGGGGCACGAGATCCCCATATTGCACAACCTTAACTGCCATTTGTGGCAGCTAGTGGACAAGGTATGTTGTAGGTTGCATTGTGTTCCCCCCACCACTAAAAAAAAGAAACTTTTTGGAGTCCTAACTCCCAGAATCTCAGAATGTGATCTTATTTGGAAATAGGGTCTTTATAGGGATAACCCAATTAAAATGAGCTCATCAGGGTGGGCCCTAATCTAATATGACTGGTGTCCTTACAAAAAGGGGAAATATGGACACAGAGATAGATGTACACAGAAGGAAGACAATGTGAAGAGACACCAGGAGAAAATGACCATCTACAAGCCAAGGAGAGAGGCCTGGAACAGATCCTTCCCTCAGGGCCCTCAAAAGGAATCAACCCTACTGACATCTTGACCTTGGACTTCCAGTCTCCAGACAGTGAGACAGTAAATTTCTTTTGTTTAAGCCCCTCCAGGCTGTGGTGCCCTAGGAAATGAATACATAGTATGAATAAAAATAATCCTCATCTTCTGAACTGGGAAGTTGCTATAGACTGAATGATTGTGTTGCCCCAAAATTCATATGCTGAAACCTAATCCCCAGTATGATGGTATTTAGAGGTGGAGCATCTGGGAGGTGATTAGGTCATGAGGGGGAAGCCCTCATGAATGGGATTAGTGCTTTTATTAAAAAAAGAGAGAGAGAGAGAGAGAGAGAGAGAGAGAGAGAGAGAGAGAAATGATCAGGTGAGGACATAGAAGGAAGGTGTCTATCTGCAAATCAAGGAGAGGGCTCTCACCAGGAATTGAATTGGTGAGCACCTTAATCTTGGATATCCTAGCCCCAGAATTGTGAAAAATCAATGTCTGTATTTTTAAGCCTCCTACTTTATGGTATTTTTGTTATAGCAGCCTGAGCTGACTAATACCCCACCCTGGTTTCTCACCCATGACATTGACATAGTACCATGGCAACATGCCAGAGATTATTAGTGCCTCACTTCCCACCAGTGATGGGGTCTTCACTGCTGGTCAACAGGTGATCCAGCTCCAAAATCTCAAGAAAAGAGACCCACCAGAATCTTGAAGCAGCTCATCCCAGATGAAGTGAATTTATCAAATCAAGTGGACCCAAGTGGCTCAACGGGTGGACAGTGGTGGATGTTGTGGTAAAACACCCTCCTAGCTGCCAAGATGGTCACTGATGGGTCAGAGCTGAGTCTGCCTGAGGTTAGGTCCCATCCTGGGGGGCATCACAATGACTGATTAATGTTGAAGTACAAAGGCCTGTCCCTTGAGCTCAATTCTGGACAACTCTGAAAAGCCTATCAGGCCCCAGTTCTCCAAGGGTTGGCTGAGGCCTCCTTATGAAATAATTCCCAAGAGCATTTTCCAATAACCCCCCTGTTCACCAATTTCAACCTTAGCTTTTTGTTTCTCAAAAAATCAGACCTGAAACACTGCTGTTCAAGGTGTGGATAAAACATAATTCATCTAACCTGTCAATGGCATTCATTTTGTTTCCTAGTTTTCAAATATAAAAACTGCTACAGTTAACGTCCATGTAAATATAGTCTTCCACAGGTATGGGTTCTTTTATTATAGAGTCCCAGGAATGGGAATGCTAGATTTAAGAGTATGTGTAGATTGCATTATACAAGGTATTGCCAGGTTGTTTTCCAAAAAGGGGGGAAACAATTCACATTTCAGCAATGATCTTCAGAGAACCCCTTTCCCTGCATCTTTGCCCAAAATACGTATTAACACTTACAGTGTTTGTTGTTGTTAGAGAGAGAGAGAGAAATGAGTAGGGGAGAGGAGCAGATTGAGAGGGAGAGAGAAAGAATTTTAAGCAGGCTCCATGTTCAGCACAGACCAACTCGGGGCTCAATCATGGAATCATGACCTGAGTTGAAATCAAGAGAGTGACGCTCAACTGACTGAGCCACCCAGGCTCCCCAGCACTAATATTGTTTTTAATGAGTCTTATGGGTATTAAGTGATATGTTGTTCCTTTAATGTAAATTTTTCTAGCAACTCACAAGTTTGAACACCTTTTTATATTAATCATTTAAATTTGTTTTTCTGTGAATTGCTGTGTTAATTGGGTTAGGTTCAGCTACATATAGTAGAAAACCCCGAAATAATAGAGGCTTAAATTGAATAGAAGTTTGTGCATCTCCTGTAAAAGGATTCTGGAGGTAGGAACTGCAAGGTTGATATTGTGGCGTTAAAAACTTGTTCAGTGACTCAGAACTGGAATTTATTTTTGTATATGGTATAAAATAGGGTCCAGCTTGATAATGTTCCAGATGGATGACCAACTGTGCCACAACCATTTGTTAAGTTGCTCGTCCTTTTCCTGCTGAGTTGAAATTCTATCTTTGGTGAGCATTAAAGTAATATACACAATGGGATCTATTTGGGGACATTTTTGGTAAGATGAACTTTTAAACTTCATGACTTAACTTGAAACAAATGAGTTTCACACCCTCTTTCTCTGCCTCTTCAAAGGATGACTTGTGTACGACTGGTAACAATCTGGAAAAGACCAGATGTGAAGCATGTGGCTGTCTTACCGAGGCATTCATGCTTTGCTTTTTGGATAACCTGATACAAGGCCTTGGCCTGTGTCGCAGATAGTTTTGTAGCCAGCCCAACATCAGTTTGGGTGATGAATGGCCCATTGATGAGCAGGCCATTCACATGTTCAAGTGAGTCACGCTCTAGCTTCCTGGCCATATGCCCCAAAGGCCACCTTCAGGCTCCAGTGATAGAGGGTAGATGCTGGATCCTGCCCACCCCACCCACACCCAGAGTGGTGTTCCCCTGGCAGCAGTGGTAGTGAGCACCAAATTCTTCTACCCTCGTAACTGCCCCCCAAGACTGCTGTTATGAGGTGCTCTTGTTGTGATCTCCACGTTACAAATGAGGAATGTGGAGAGTAGAAAGACAGAGTACCTCACCTGGCACACCCAGTAGCAGAGGTGGACAGCTAACAGCAGAGCCCCCCCCCCCCCCCACCCAGTTAACTCCAGGCTGTGTCCGCCCACTCACTTGAGTATGAAGACAGATGGACAGCATGGGCATTCTTGTCGCATGTGCTCCAAAAAAACTCAGGCCCAATCTGATCTTGGGTCAGGCTGCCATGTGGCAAAAGAAGGGACAGAAGGGTTCCAGGGCTCTGAAGGAGCCTCTGTATTGGCTTCCCGTGTCTGCAGTGTGGATGAAAAGTGAGGGGCCAATAAAGAGGGTGACCAGCCTGCCCCATGGCTAAGCTCAGCTCAGGCCTGAGCTGCACTATGTGGGGTGGGAGAGTGTGGCCCCAAACATCCTGGCTCTGAAGTGGCCACTTGCAACTGGAAGTAAATGTAAAATCTTGCTCACTGGTATAGAGCATCTCTCCCTCCATGCCCCCCCCCCCCCACCATCCTCCTGTTCTCTCTGCCCCTTTAAGGAAAAAGGTGAGTGTTCTGGAAAACTTCAGGAATGGGAGGGAGAAATTTTTGTGGCTCTGTTGAATAAAGGTGCCCAATTCACCATCATACCTGGTCCTGTGGGTGAAGCAGGTGCCATATTCAACTAATGGGGTTTGGAATCTTCCTCATTAAGGAAAATGCCCTGCCCTGGTGTGGCTGTCCCAAGTGCCTTAAATTTAACTGATGCTGAGTGTGCCATCCCTTGCCGGACTGCTCTGCCCATGATCTGATCGCTGTTCCTCCTCACCCTTGTCCATTGTCAACAGCAGATGATCATCCAGCTCCTGCGCTTCTGTGTAGTGAAGGGTTAACTCATCAGGCCTGCCTTGTCCAAACGCCACACCCCCCAAAGGTCTTCAGAACTGGCCCTTGACCAGCTCCTGGGTTGTAACATCTGAGTCTCTGAATACCCTGCCTGAAGAGTGTCTTTGATTACCTGGGGCCTTGGGCCACAGCACATATTTGATGTTAACAATGTGATTTATGGTGGGGTGCTTGGGTCATGCTGTATTAGTTTGACCTTTGAGGCTGAAGACTGAGTAACTAAAGTCAGTCACATGGACATCCCATGCCTACATAACTGGACCCCAGCAAAACCCCTGGACGCCATGGTTAAGGTGAGCTTCCCTTTGCACATGTTGTCACATGTCACTGCTAGAAGAATTTAGCACTATCCACATGACTCCACTGGGTGAGGACAACAGGAAGCTTGCACCTGGTTCCTCCTGGACTCTGCCTTATGTGTCTTTTCATTTGTGGATTCTAATTTATATCCTTTTGCTGTAAAAACCTGTCACCATGAGTATAACAGCTTTTCTGAGTTCTGTGGGTCATTCTAGCAAATTATTGCCACTGAGGGTGGTCATGGGGATACCCTGGCATAACCCCCCACACTAACCACCTGTTAATCCCTCTGGATGACTTCCTTACACACTCCATCATTCTGTGGCTTGGACAAATGTTATCTGGCTGGTGGTGTGGACAAACAGGACACATAAGACAGGTGGCCTGAGGCCAGTCATCCCTGCAGAAACAAGGGCTAGACTGAATTATTCAAACTGAACTGAACTGGAGGGCCATGTCAGAAGCTCTGTCAGCCTGTGCCCAGGCTGATGGAGGATTTGGGTTGAACTTTTGATAACAATTGTAAACAGATTTTCTTTTCAGGAACACCCTGCTTTGGAATCCTACTTCTTGGGTGGAGGCCAGGTAGGCATTAACTTCTCCATCTTCCCCAAACACAGATACTTGGACCCTAGAGGTGTTCATAAGAGACCTCAAATATTTAAGGAAATACCACCAGTAGACCATGTAGCCCTCCAATGACTTCCGAGATCTTTCTAAAATGAGATGACCCTTTGTTACTCAAGGAAGTTTCCTGGAGGGATAACAGACTCATTATTTTAGGTACAGCATGCAGGCAGTTTTCCTACAAGTGAGGTCATCTAGTAGAAAGGGTGGTACAAAATTTGTCCCTGGCTTCAGCTGAAGTGATCAGTGATATGACTTTTGGTCCTAGAAGAGTTTAGTCTCAACACATATGTGCCCGGCATGGCTCTAAGTGACGGGTAACTTCTCACAGAACTTGCACTAAGGTCCTTGAGAAGGGCCTCCAAGACCACCCCTGAAACCCTTGGGGCCAGATAGAATTTGGAATCCCAAAGTTGTGTTTATTTTAGACACGATTTTAGAAGTTTGTATTATATAAAACCCTGGCAGGATTTGGAAGAGCATCTTGTTATTTTTTTAATGTTTATTTATTTATTTTGAGAGCAAGAGTGAGCGGAGGGGGGGACAGAGAGAGGGAGAGAGAGAATCCCAAGCAGCCTTCTCACTGTCAGCACAGAGCCCAGTGTGGGTCTTGAGCCCACGAGTGGTGAGATCATGATCTGAGCTGAAATCAAGAGCTGCACGCTCAACTGACCGAGCCACCCTGGTGCCCTGAGCATCTTGTTATTAAGCACATTTATATTTTTGTAGCAAAACATATGAATCGTCCTACAAGTGAAAGTAAATGAGGGATATGAATGACCTCAGGTCAATATAGAAGGTCTTGCATTCAATTTATTATACTTTTCTCCCTTTCTTTGGATCTTTCCGGGTTGTGAGGTTGTGGACCTGTTTTATCACCCCCATTTTACAGATGAGGAAACAAAGACACAGAGAGGTGAAGTAACCTGCCTGAGGTCACAGCTAAGGTCTGAATCAGGATTCAAAGGCAGCAGTCTGGCACAGTCCAAGTCCCAGATCTGTGCTCTTTAGTGACCCACTGTCACA
This sequence comes from Acinonyx jubatus, assembly GCF_027475565.1. Classification (NCBI taxonomy): domain Eukaryota; kingdom Metazoa; phylum Chordata; class Mammalia; order Carnivora; family Felidae; genus Acinonyx; species Acinonyx jubatus. Next base: position 18,014,694 of record NC_069386.1, read on the forward strand.
GCAATGGCAAGATCGGTGGCATGCCTATTCACTGGCTGGAGATGTCCTCTGGGCCCCCTCTGGCCTGGAGTGAGCCCTCTGTCCCATGTTGCACATCCCAGGCTCTGGGCTACAGGCCCCCTTAGCCGGCTGGCTCCTGGGGAACCCTGTCCCCCAAGGAAGAACTAGCCAGGCCCAAGGCCTCAGGGCTTCCCGGTGTCTAAGCCAGTGCATTGGCAGCCCCTTCCCAGACTCTGTCTTCTGCCGCTGGAATACAGATCCATGGTGATCCCAGCACCAAGCCTGGGTCATTTGCTTTGAACGAGGCAAATATGATTTACTTAGATCAGGCTCCTTGAGCTTTTTTTTTTTTTTTTTTTTAAGTTTATTTATTTTGAGAGAGACAGAGATGGTGTGAGTGGAGTAGGGGTAGAAAGAGTGAGGGAGAGAGAAAACCCCAAGTAGGCTCCGTGCTGTCAGCCCAGAGCCTGATGTGGGGCTTGAACTCACCCAGGCGCCCAGGCTGCCTGGGCTTTTAAAACCACTTCAGGGGCTCCTGGGTGGCTCAGTTGGTTAAGTGTCTGACTCTTGGCTTTGGCTCAGGTCATGATCTCATGGGTTTGTGGGTTCGAGCCCCATGTCAGGCTGACATGGAGCCTGCTTGGGATTCTCTGTCTCCCTATCTGCCTCTCCCCACTCATGCTGTCTCTGTCTCTCTCTCAAAAAAGAAACAAACAAACCCCAAAAAACAAAAAAAAGCTTATAAAACACTTCACATTCCCATGCCCTCTTGGCCTTTTCCTCTGCAGCTTTTAGGCGGACGAAGGCAATGGAAAGGATGAGTAGACATTTGCTCTGTGGAGGTCAGGGCCACCCCTGTGTTCCCCCTCTCCTGTACCAAATGTCATTCCTCTTCTGTCCCCTCCTCACAATGGACACAGGAGTGCCCGGCTTTCCATCCACCCCCAGGGGAGCCATGTCGGCTCTCACCTAGGCCATCCTATGAGCTCTCTCCATTTTATTCCCCTAACGCCTAAAATGATTTTTTTTTTCTGGAAATCTGGGTGCCAAAATTGTCCAGGGTGTTGCTAAAGTACAGCATGGCAATGATGGGGGTTGGGAGGAATTTTTTTATGCCTTCCCCCAAACTGTGCCCCAAGCTGGGGTCTACTTTTTTAAGGGTAGCTGTGGAAATCAAGAGAAAAAAAATCCTGGGAATATTGCTTTGGAAACCTAACCTGGTGCTGTCTTGTGGAAACTTAAGGGACAGTCTTTCGTGGAGGAGTACCAGGGGCACTGAGGCAGGCTGTGGCCTTTCTCTCTCCTGAGCCTCCTAAGCACCTGCTTGAAGTACCAACCCAGGGTCTCCCCTACTGGACCAGTGTTTTCCAGACTTTTATGACCATGTTTGCCACCTGGGGCTCATGTCCATACCTACAGCTGAGATCCATTTTAATTTTCTTTTTAATGTTTGTATTTATTTATTTATTTATTTATGAGAGAGAGAGAGAGAGAGAGAGAGAGAACACAAGCAGGGGAGAAGCAGAGAGAGAGGGAGACCCAGAATCTGAAGCAGGCTCCAGGCTCTGAGCTGTCAGCACAGAGCCCCACGCAGGGCTCAAACTCATGAACCGCAAGATCATGACCTGAGCTGAAGTTGGATGCTTCACTGAGCCAAGATCCATTTTAAATGGACGACCCCTGGGGGCGTCTGGGTGGCTCAGTGGGTTAAGTGTCTGACTTCGGCTCAGGTCATGATGTCATGGTTTTGTGGGTTTGAGCCCCGCATCACCCTCTGCACAGGCAGCTTGGGGCTTGCTTGAGATTCTCTCACTCCGTCCCCTTTTTGCCCTTCCCCCACTCGCACTATCTCTGCCTCTCTCAAATTAAAAAACAACAACAACAACAACAACAAAAACCTTAAGAAAAGAAAGAAAAGAAAAGCAAGCTTTAGCACATAATCTTACCCTGGATGCCAGTTACATTTTTCATGTAATCATTTCAGCTGCATTCAGCATTTCTCTGCTCCCCAGATGGCTGGGGTCAAGAGGCCAGTGTGATGAGCCCGTACTTACCCCCTGGATCGGGCTCCTTCTCTAGCAAATTCTTCCCTGGCTGTTGGCCTGGCTTCTTCCTTGGGGAGGTCCTATACAGCCTTTCTTCCTTTTTGCCCCCAGGAGAAGTAAATCTTCATTGTTTTCCCCCCAGGGAGATCTGCACTTACTCCCTAATGGAAATTTAAGCATCCTAAAGTTCCTCCTGGCTTCTGCTTTATTACCTTAGGGTAAAATGCTCATCTGTTTTTAAGGAAGACCTTTCAATTTTGTTTAAGGGCTTGAACCCAGTCCCAGCCCAATCCAGAATGATTTGATCACATTAGGATTGCAGCCAGACAAGACATTAGCATCCCCCCTCTGCTTTTTGTTGATAAAGAAAACTCCTTTGTACCCTATGCCTGACATATAGGCTTGGATCTGAGTTTCTGGGACCTGGAACTCATAACTTTGGGGAGAGGGATCCTCCTGATGAAAAATAAATAAAGTGAGAAGGACGGGATTTGATGTGGGGCCTCCGGCAAGTGAGGGTCCCTGAAGCTTCAGTGTCACTGTAAGTCTATCTATGCTAACATGTGTGTTTTATATATTCCTTTGGACCCTTTCTTCACTCTGTATCATCATTTCATGACAAGAAGAGCAGTAAATATTTGCTGAAGGTCTGCCCCCTACAGCCGGCACTTTGCCTACGCTACCCTGTGTGATCTCCCCACCACCAGCCAGAAGGTAGCGATACTTCTGTTTTATAGTATCTGTACATTAGATAGATCCTTACCTTCCCTACGGGTTACAAAAAAAAGGTTATCTTTCCCAGTAATTCCAGAAACAGGTCTGGAAGGGCTCTGAGTGGCTTGAGCTGGGCCATGCTGAGCTGCCTTAACCCCATGGCTTGATGGTGGGGGTGATGGGTGGGTGGATCCCCCAGGGGACATTAGAATGTTGTCATCAGAAGGGAGTGGCCATAGGGTGGACAGAAACTGTGACTGTGGTCCCCAAGGGTTCCTGGCCATGATGCACTTCATGTGCTCTGGAGGGTAGATCCTAAGAGTGTGCAAAAGTGCTCAGCTTGGGGGACCTGGTTCAAATGCAGAAGGGCAGGGTTGGGGTCCAAGATAGTAAGTTCCAAATAACTCCATTGTAGGTGGGGTGGAAGGAGCACTGTGTTCACCCCAACCACCTGTGTGAACTTGAACAAAGTTCTTAATCTCTCTGGTCCTCAGTTTGCCCAATAGAGAAAAAGAGTCAATAATATCTGTTGGCCAGCAAGGGGGAGGTGAGGGCCCTCCGTTCCCCAGCTCCCACTGCAGGAAACTCCATTAAAGTCTTCCACCTGGGGGGCACGGCTGGCTCAGTGGGTTAAGTGTCCGACTCTCTGTTTTGGCTCAGGTCGTGATTTCAAGGTTTGTAAGTGCAAGCCCCACACTGGGCTCTGTGCTGACAGTGTGGAGCCTGCTTGAGATTCTCTCTCTCTGCCTCTCCCCTACTCACGCTCTCTCTCTCTCTCTCAAAATAAATACACTTAAAAAAAAAAAGTTAAAGTCTCACCCCTGGCTTGTCTTCACTGTTCCCCCCATCCTTCCCCACCTCGAGCCGGGGGCTCATCTCACTGCCAAGTGTGGGGGAAGAAGTTAGGCATGCTTGTGCTGCCTCTCTCCTCTGTTGGGGGGATGGCCCACTATGCCTCTCTGGCCTCTAAACCAGACAGGGCTTGGGCCATCTGTCTCAGTCTGGGATGTGGTATTAGGACCACCTGTCTGCAGATGTAAGCCACATTTTACAATTATGGGATATCTTAACTTCCAGTTGGTTGACTCCTGTCTAGCTTCCAGTAGGCTCTAGGAGGAGGGTCTCCCTTCAGCCCCAGCTCCCTGTGGGCTGTGGAAAGGAGCAAGTCCAGCACGTAGTAGCTGCTCAGCAAATATTATCCTGCTGTGTGTGGTTCTCCCCACGCAGGTCCCACTTCTGGTGGAATCAGAAGCTCCCCTTTCTTCTCAAGGGTCCCAGATGACACTCAAGGGTCCCTGTGATTCTGTTGGAATGGCGTCTTCCGGCTGGGAAGAAGGCCAAGGAGAGGCCCCTGGCTGTCCCCTTACATTGGCCCAAGAAAGCACTTACAATGTGAAGGCCCTGGGTGTGGGGTCTAAAGGGTCAGCAGGGCAGGGGTCCTGGAGGGACCATGTGCCCCCCCTCTATAGCCAGGTGGGGTGGGCAGAGGGACCCTGAGTGATGACTGTTAAGGGGAAGGAAAGCAGACCAGGGTAGTTGCCATCACCTGGCCCTGTGTAGAGAGGCCCCATGCAGGCGAGTGCATCATGAGAATCACCCTTGGGGCACCTGTCAAGGCAGCAGAGGGGGGCACCATCCTCCTCAATGATGTCACCGAGCACTTACATGTGCCAGGGTGGCTCTGGGGCCACTGTATGAGGTCCTTCATTTTGCATGTGAGGTCAGCATGATTCTCCCCAGTTTACAGATGAAGAAGCTGAGATTCAGTGGCTTGCTCCTGCCCAGCTCCTCCACAACTGTGTCTTTGGCCCACAGCCTAAGGCCTTGGAGAAAGAAATGAGTGTCTGTGGGTCAGGGCACTTGTGTAATACATGCAGACTGTCCCACAAAATGCTTTGTGAACATCCTAATTTGTTCCCATAACTGGGGACTTCCCAGAGAAAAGCCACGTGATGTTGAGGCCCAGGTTTTATAACACCTTCTCTACTTCTGCTCGGGACAAGTGTTGTGGAGCATGTGTCCAAAAAGACCATCTGGCCTGGATCCAAGTTCTCCTGGTAAAATGACTTCCCAGACCCTCCCATCACTGTGATGGGTTGAACTGTGCCCTTCAAGCAGGTATATGTGTTGAAATCCTGACCCCCAGCACCTCAAAATGTGGCCCCAGTTGGAAATAGGGTCATTGAAGATATAGTCAGTTGAGTGGAGTCATAGGGTGGGCCCCTAATTCAGTATGAACTGGCATCCTTATGAAAAGGGGGGAATTTGGACACAGAGACAGACATACACAGAGGCAGAACACTGTGTGAACATAAAGGCAGAGGTTGGGGTGATGCTCCTACAAGCTGAGGAACCCCAAAGTTGCCAGCAAACTACCAGAAGGTAAGCAAGAGGCCTGGAACGGAAGCTCCCTTCCCCAGAAGGGATCGGCACAGCCAGCACCTTGGCCCCAGCCTTCCAGCCTCCAGAGCAGTGAGACAAGACATTTCTCTTGGTTGAGGCCCCCAGTCTGTGGTACCTTGTTACAGCACTGCTCACAAATGGACAGTAATCTCACCACCACTCAGTGGCCTCAGTGGGCCCCCAGGCTCCGTTCAGAGGGGTTCTCTGCTGCGGACAACTAGAAATGCCCTGTTGCTGCTCTGAGCAAATGCCGACAAGGCCTCACAGGCCGTCATTAGCCTCCTGTTTGCTCTGGCTGACATTCCCGGTTTCTCTTTCCCAAAACAAACTTGGCCTCTCTGAGGCTTGTTAATTTCTGTTTACAGAGAAGCTCAGCGTATAAATGCTCTCCTAGCTGTTAAAAGGGCTGCTTCTTTTACCTCAGGGTCTTTGTGTCACATTAATTATCCTGAGGAAATTTCCAGGCCCTCCCTTTCCAAATGACTTTCTGGCAGCATCTGTGAACAGCCAGCCTTTCCCGAGGCCCCGACAAAGAGAGGGGTGGGAGGTGCCCTCCTCCTTGCTAACAAACAGAATCTTGGAGAACGTGGTATGTTTCAGGGGGCTGCTTGAACAAACTATTCAACTGTTGTAAAGAGTCCTGAATTGGCGGAACGGATTCCCCAGCCTTGAGACAGATCTAGGGGATCCTTCCCACAGGCATCTTAAGAAACAATGCACACAGGTCATAATTGATTAGTGTCCCTCCGCAGGGGGCTGGTTTAATGAACTGTACATCCATGCGTTGCAGCTGTATAAACTGTGTAAGTGCTTCAGGAGCAGATAAGGAAAGGTCAGCTGGTGTATTGTGACATGAACAAACAGAGTGAAAAACAGTGGCGAGAGTGTGCTACACTTGTGTGAGAAAGAGAGAAAGTTCAGGTATGAATTTGTATTTCCTTCTGTTATGGCCACACCAAAAAGCATAAAAGGGGCTGTGAAGGTTAATTTTACACCATGGTGATACTCATCATTTGTTCAAACGCCAGTCTAGATATCGCTGCGAAGCCATTTTTTTTAGATGACATTACCATTTATATCCATAGACTTTGAGAAAACAGGTTACCATCCACAATGTGGGGTGGGCCTCATCCAATCAGTTGAAGGCACTGAGAACAAAGACTGAGGTTCCCTGGAGAAAAGAGAATTCTGCTTCTGGACTGCCTTTTGAGTCAAGCTGTGACACCACCTCTTTCCTGGGTCTCTACCCTGCTGGTCTACCTTGCACAATTTGGACTTGAAACCCCCACGATCACATGAGCCAAGTCCTTACTCTGTCTCCTCTCCACGTTGGTTCATGTTTCTCTGAAGAAACCAGACTAAGACAATGGTTACCCAGGGTAAACTATTAGGATCAGGACAAAAGTAGGAGTGAGATCAAGGAGGATAAGACTGGAGCAAGATTGTTCGATGTACTCCTTTTTATATCATGATTTAAAAAAATTTTTTTTAATGTTTATTTTTGAGAGAGAGAGAGAGAGTGCAAGTGAGCACAAGCAGGGGAGGGGCAGAGAGAGAGGGAGGGACAGAATCTGAAGCAGGCTCCAGGCTCTGAGCTGTCAGCACAGAGCCCGACTCAGGGCTTGAGCTCACGAACCGGGAGATCATGACCTGAGCCAAAGTCCAAAGTTCAACTGACTGAGCCACCCAAGCACCCCTATAGATCATTACTTTTGAAGCATGTAAATGTATTACGTATTAAAAATGTATAAAAGAACTAAATAGATAAATGGATAAATACATACACACAGAAATATTATTCACCCATAAAAGGAAGAAAATCCTGCCATTTATGATGATATGGACGGCACTTGAGGGCATTGCATTCAGTGAAATAAGTCAGAGAAAGACAATACTGTGTGATCTCACCAATATGTGGAATCTAAAAAAGCCAAACTCATAAACACAGCAAACAGACGTGGTTGTCAGAGGTAGGTGGGATGGGTGAAGGTAGTCAAAAGGTACAAACTTTCAGTTATAAGATGAATAAGCCACGGGGATGTAATGTACAGCAAGGTGTGTATAGTTAATAATACTGTATTGCAGGGGCACCTGGGTGGCTTAGTCAGTTAAGCATCTGACTTCAGCTCAGGTCATGATCTCATGGCTCTTGGGTTCGAGCCCCGCATCGGGCTCTTGCTGACAGCTCGGAGCCTGGAGCCTGCTTCGGATTCTGTGTCTCCCTCTCTCTCTGCCCCTCCCCCTCTTGTGCTCTTTCTCGCTCTCAAAAATAAATAAACATTAAAAAAACAATACTGTATTGCATATTTGAAAGCTGTTAACAAAGTTTTCATCACAAAAAATTGTAATTATGTATAGTGATGGATGTTAACTGTATGTATTGTGATCATTTTACAATGTACACACATATAAAATCATTGCATTGTATACCTAAAATGAATACAATATTATATGTCAATTACATCTCAGTTAGGGAGCCAAAACATAAGAGACTCTTAAAAACTGAGAACAAACTGGGGTGCCTGGGTGGCTCAGTCGGTTAAGTGGCCGACTTCAGCTCAGGTCATGATCTTGCGGTCCGTGAGGGCTGTGAGTTCAAGCCCCGCGTCAGGCTCTGTGCTGACAGCTCAGAGCCTGGAGCCTGTTTCAGATTCTATATCTCCCTCTCTCTGACCCTCCCCCGTTCATGCTCTGTCTCTCTCTGTCTCAAAAATAAATAAATGTTATAAAAAAAATTTATAAAAAAAAAAACAAAACTGAGAACAAACTGAGGGGTGATGGGGGGTGGGAGGAAGGGGAGGGTTGGTGATGGGTATTGAGGAGGCACCTGTTGGGATGAGCACTGGGTGTCATATGGAAACCAATTTGACAATACATTTCACATTAAACAAATTATGTCTTAATTAAAAAAAAAAGCAAATAGAAGAACTTGAGGATGAGCACACGGCTGGTGTGGTTCTGGAACATGTCACGATTTTGCTCTAGAGCCAATGGTGACTTGTAGTGGACGACTTGTAATTCTGTTTAGCAACAGAGGCCCCGCCAGGGTGGACTCCATGGAAGATCAAGAACCCCAGGTGTATAGCCCAGCTCATCTGGGGCATCACATGGGCTCTGTTACCATCCATTTAAAGGAGACAGGACATACCACCAAACCTGTCTTGAGTGTCTGCAGAGTTGCCAGCCACACTTCAAGTTCAGTTTCCAAACAATGGGGCATGACATTGGCTGGCGGCCATCACAAGGTGTTGTGCTGCCCAGACCCACGAGTGATGGGTCGGACTCTCCTGAGAAACTGCCATGGGCTAAGCCCACAACATACACGCTAAGTCCAGGGACACAGTGGCAATGAGAGAGACCACTTATCCTCACAGAGCTCATGTGGTGAAGGAGACAGGAGGTAATGTAAATACGGTCTGGGAAGACAAAGGGCTGCTGTCTCACTCAGTGTGGAAGATGGAGCTCTTTTATAGAGGGGATGGGGGGTGGCTTACCCGAGTGGGTGGCATGAGAGAATGAGAAGGAGCCGGCTGGGTGAGGAGTCGGTGCAGGAGGGACCCCCTTACTGGGTGCAGAGGAGATACAGAACAGCTCACCTGTTTTCGTTCTGCCTTTCACGTGCCAAGGGTGCTGAGGAGGAAACCAAGTCCAGGAGGGAGAAGTGAGCTGTTCAAGGTTTGCACACCCAGCTGTGCATGCTTCTAATCGCAGTGGGGGAGCGGTTCTCTGATTGCTTCTGGTTGTAGCTTCTGGAAGCTGTCAGAAGCCGCAGCTGTGCACAGTTGAGTGGCAAGGCACGGGCTCTGGGGTCAGAGCTGCCCGGGGTTCAAACCCGGCTCTGCCACTTCCTAGCTGTGTACCCTTGAGTCAGCAAGTGGGACTTCTCTGGGTCTCCTCTCTTGAGGATTAGATATGATACTTTGGTGCTCTCTATGTGACGGTTCCTCTACACTTTGTTCGTGTCATTTACGTAGAAAAGAGAATGAAACAGGGCAGGGAGTACATGTAGCAGGAGGGCACAGGAGAGGTTTCACAGGCAGAATTTTGAAGCGATTTCAACTGGTCCTTTGGAACCTCTGGAATGAGGGTTCTACCCCATGGACAGTCCCTGGGCTGGCATCCTTGGCATCCCCCAGGAAGCTAGAAATGCAGGACCTAAGGCCACACCTGGGAACACTGAACCAGAATTTACATTTTGACACCTGGGTTGGTGTGTACCCCAATTTCAACCAAGAAGCACTGCTCTACTGCTGGGGCCACTACCCATGTCCTTTGGCCTCAGCCAGTCTGGCTCCTGTCCCTCCTTCCACCAAGCTAGCATCCCCAGCTTCCCTCTGGTTCCCTCTAAGGAGTCTTCCTGTGCTTTGCTTTGCTGTCACCTCATGCACGCCCTACTTCATCAGACACCTCCCTCTCTAAGCGATATGAGTTGGAGAACAGGCAAAGAAGGAAGGACTCCAGGCATAGGAACCATGGTGGGTGCAAGGAGACCCCATTTCTTCCTCTTCTGGTGACAAGAGAGTGGGGGGAGATGTGTCCCCTGAATGGACCTAGAGACAAGGAGACTCAGGCCCTCCTTGGTCCAGAGTTTCCTGTAAGGAGGCCCTTAGGGGGCTCATAGCCTCAGAGCTGAAGAAATGGGGCATGGCATGACTGGGAAGGAAATGGGGGCCCCCCAACCCAGCCTCTGAAGCCCTCAGAAAGCGCAGAAGAACTCATGGAGGAACTTTGGTGGACAGACAGAAGCCATAGGGCCACTTGAGCAATGGGCAAGTGCCTGGAGAGTCACATTGTGTCCCATACCTTGGCCAGGTTGAGGGGACTTGGGAGAGGTGGTCCTTAGCAAGATAAGGGCTGGAGTAACACTACACTCTGCCTCCAGAGGAGGCATCCCCCAAGGGAGATGTGAGCAGAGGCCACCAAAATTGCTTAGAGGCAGCTCCCTGTGGACCTTCTGTCTCCCCATGTCCTTACCCTGGACTCAGGATAAGCACCCAGGAGAGGGGAAAGAGTAGCTCAGACAAACCTCAGCCCCCTCCCCACCTTCAGGTGGCTGAGTCCTGTCTTTGGCTGGCACTAGGGGAGGGAGAGGAGTTTTTTGTTTTTTGTTTTTTTAATTTTTTTTTAACGTTTATTTATTTTTGAGACAGAGAGAGACAGAGCATGAATGGGGGAGGGTCAGAGAGAGAGGGAGACACAGAATCTGAAACAGGCTCCAGGCTCTGAGCTGTCAGCACAGAGCCCGACGCAGGGCTCGAACTCACGGACCGCGAGATCATGACCTGAGCCGAAGTCGGACGCTCAACCGACTGAGCCACCCAGGCGCCCCTAGAGAGGAGTTTTTTATGGAATTTGAGAGTAAAGATTTGACACACGAACAAAACCAAAAGAGAAAAAAAAAAACTTTTCTCTAACTGTGACTTCCTGCCAGACACTTTTCCTTTCTTCTTCTGGTCCCTATCAAGCTTCTGGAAAGGTTTTCTGCCCTTGCTCCTTCACTTCTTCATCTCTCACAGTTTCTCAGCCCAAAGAAGATTCAGATTACTAAAATCAGGGATGAAAGAGATGATATGGTTACCAGCCTTACAAAAATAGAGCAGAAGGGAAGAGATAAACAATTGTATGCCAACAAATTATATATGTAACTAGAGGAAGTAGACAAATTCCTAGGAAGACACAAATTGTTGAAACTGACTGAAGAAGAAATAGAAAATTGAAAAGACCTATAACAAGTAAAGCAATAGTCAGTAATAAAGAAACTTCCAACAACAACCCAAGGCCAAGTGGCTTCCCTGGTGAATTCTATCAAATGTTTAAAGGATAAACAACACAAATCTTTTACAGATTCTACCTGAAAATAGAGGACAAAACTCTTCTTAGCTCATTCTGTGAAGTCAGTATTACCCTGATACCAAAACCAAAGCTGTAATAAGAAAACTATAAACCCCACACTATGGAGAGATCCCAAATGTCCATTGACTGATGAATGGATAATGAGGTATACAATGGAATATTACTCAGCCTTTAAAAAGAAGGAAATCTTGCCATTTGCAATGGCATGGATAGAGCTAAGATGTATTATGCTAAGCGAAATAAGTCAATCAAAGAAAGACAAATACCATATGATTTCACTCATGTAGAATTTAAGAAATAAAACAGATGAGCATACGGGAAGGCAGGGAGAGAAGAGAAAGAAACAAACTGCAAGAGACTCTTAATGATAGAGAACACACTATGGGTTGATGGAGGGAGGTGGGTGAGAGATGGGCTAGATGGATGATGGATACTAAGGGGGGTGCTTGTTGTGATGAGCACCGGGTTGTATGTAAGTGATGGATCACTGAATTCTCCTGACCAATATTGCACTGTATGTTAACTAAAATTTAAATTAAAAAAAGGAAAAAAAGAGAAAACTACAAACCAATGACACTTAAAAGTATAGATACAAAAATCCTCAACAGAATATTAGCAAACTGAATCCAGCAGCTTATAAAAAGGATTAAAGAACATGACACAATGAGATTTGTCCCAGGAATCAACATATAAAAGGTTGGCTCAACACATGAAAATCAATCAACATAACACACCATATTAATTAACACACATGATCATTTCAATAGACACGGCAAAAGCATTTAACAAAATCCAACATCCTTTCACAATAAACACATTCAACAAACTAGAAATTCAAGGGAAATTTATCAGCCTTATAAATAGCATCTGTGGAGACTCCATATCTAACATCATACTTAATGATGAAAGACTGACAGCTACCCCTTAAGATAAGAAACAAGACAAGAAAATCTGCTCTTGGGGCACCATATTCCTATCTCCGTTACTTCACCTGCATGATTTTTGACAGAGCACTTATCACCATCTAAAATCTCATATATTTTGGGGGAGGGGAAGGGGTAAAAAAAGTTACAGAGAGGGAGGGAGGCAAACCATAAGAGACTCTTAAATACCGAGAACAAAATGAGGGTTGATGGGGGGTGGGGGAGAGGGGAAAATGGGGGGTGGGCATTGAAGAGGTCACCTGTTGGGATGAGCACTGGGTGTTGTATGGAGACCAATTTGACAATAAATTATATTTAATATTTAAAAAATCATATATTTTACTCAAGTTTGGGGGCACCTGGGTGGCTCAGTTGGTTAAGCAATTGATTTCGGCTCAGGTCATGATCTCACGATTCATGGGTGTAAGCCCTGCATTGGGCTCTGCGTTGACAGTGCAGAGCCTTTTTGGGAGTCTCTCTCTCTCTCTCTCTCTCTCTCTCTGCTCCACCCTCTCTCTCTCTCTCATTCTCAAAATAAATAAATAAACTTTTAAAAAAAATCTTAAAAAAAAAGAATATCTTCTCTTGCCACTTCTATTCAACATTGTGGTGGAGGTTCTGGCTAGGGAAACTAGGCAAGAAGATGAAATAAAAGGCATTCAGATTGACAATAATGAAGTAAAACTATCTCTGTTTGCTGATGATAGGATTTTGTACATAGAAAATCTCTTCTCAAGATCCATGAAGAAACTATTAGAGTTTAAGCAATGTTGCATAATACAAGATCAGTATATAAAAATCAGTTGTATTGAAGATACACTAGCAATGAACATTCCAAAAATGAAATTAAGAAACAATCACACAATAGCATCAAAAAGAATAAAGCACTTATGAAGAAAATTAACAAAAGAAGCACAAGACTTATACACCAAAAAATACAGAATTAAAAAGGATCTAAATAAATGAAAAGGTATCTCATGTTCATTGATATGAATATTTAATATTTCTTAAGATAGCAATCTCCCCAAATTGGTCTATGGATTCAATGCAACCCTCTTAAAATTCCAACTCTCTTCTTATTGCAAATATAGACAACCTGATCTTAGAATTCATACAGAAATTCAAGGGACCCAGAAGATCCAAAACAATACTGAAAAATAAAAACAAGATTGGAGGACTCAAGAATTCCTGATTTCAAAACCTTCTACAAAGCTACAATAATCAAAATTGGCATAAGAATAGACATGCAGATCAACGGAATAGAAGTGACAGTCCAGAAAAGTCCTCACATTAAAAGTCAATTCATTTTTGACAAGGATCTCAAGGCTGTTCAGTGGACAAAAGAACAGTCCTTTTTAAAAATAGTGTTGGGACAACTGCTTATCCACATTTTAAAAATATGAATTTGCATCTGTACTGCACACCATAGACAGAAACATTAACTCAAAATGGATCTGAAATCTAAACCTAAGAGCTAAAGCTATAAAATTCTTAGAAGAAAACATAGTTTTAAAAATTTGTGATCTTGGATTAGGCAAAGTTTTCTTGGATATGACACTAAAAGCATAAGCAATCAAAGAAATCAAAGAAAAAATGTACAAATTGGATTTCATCAAAACTGAAAGCATTGTACCTAACCTAGCACCACCAAGAAAGTGAAAAGACAGCTCATACACTAGAAGAAAATATTTGCAATTCATATATCCATATATCCAGATATATATCCATATACGCATATATCCAGAATAATGTATAAGGAATTCATACAATAAAAAGACAAAAAAAATCACTAAAAATAGAGAATTTGAATAGACATTTTCCCAAAGAATATAAGGAGCCAATAAGGATGTGGAGCAATTGGACCTCTCATAAATCCCTGATGTGAATATAAAATGGTGTAGCTGTTCTGAAAAAGTTTGGCAGTTCCTAAAAAAGTCAGACATCTAGTGTAATAATATGATCCAGCAATTCCACTTCTAGGTATATATACAAGAGAATTTATAACATATGTTTATGTGCATATGTACATATGTACAAAAATGTGTATATAAGTACTCATAGCAGCATTATTCATAATAGCCAAAAACGAAGAAACAATCCAAATGTCCATCAACTGATGAATGTGTAAACATAATGTGGTAAACCCACAGAATAGAATATTATTCAGCCATAAAAAGCATTAACACATGCTACAACCTGGATGAATCTTGGAAACAGTAATGAAATGTTAGTGAAAAAGAAGGGAAAGAAGCCACACAGAAAAAGCCATGCATTGTATGGTTCCATTTACATGAAATGTCAAGAATAGGCAAACCCATAGAGGCATAAAGTAGATTAGTGGTTGGCAGAGGCTCTGACGAGTGTGGAACAGGAATTGACTTCTAATGGGTACAAGTTTATTTTTGTGAAGGGGTGATAAAAACGTTCTGGGATTAGACAGTGGTGATCGTTGGATAACTTGGCAAATATACTAAAAGAAACATTGGGTTTTATCCTTTAAAATGGTGACTTTTATGCTATCTGGATTATGCACCAAAAAAAAAGTCTGGAATCCAATCTAGGGTCACACATTGCATTCACTTGTTATGTGTCTTTAATCTTAGTTTAAAACAACTCTCTCCTTACCCTTCTCTCATTTTTCCCTCTATAACATTGACATTTTTGAAGAGTCCAGGCCAGTTACCTTGTAGAACGTCCTACAGTCTAGATTTGGCTTGTTTCCTCATGAGTGGTTTCAGTTTATACTTTTTTTGGGGGGTAAGATTCTTGTCTTAATATTTGTTATTGGTAACACACAAATACAATAGATTTTTATAGTGATCTTGTAGCCAGTGGCCTTGGCAAATTCTTTTATTAATTTTAATGTCCTGTCTGTTTTTATTACATTTGTATGCACACAATTATGTTATCTGTGAATAATGACAGTTTTATTTCTTCCTTTTCAGTCCTTATCCTTTAATTATTTTTCTTGCCTTATTGCAACAGCTATCTCCCCAATCTCCTAACACTAACCACAGACAGTGTTTTCCATCTCTGTAATTTCATTATTTCAAGAATATTATATAAACTGAATCAAACAATATATAATCTTCGATATTTTTTTTCTTACTCAGCATACTTCCCTTGAGGTCCATCCAAGCCCTTGCATGCCAATATCCATATGATTTTTAGAATCATATTGCATAGATCTATTTGAGGAGAACTGACATCTTCCAACATCGAGTATACCAATGAACTTAGCATATCCTTTAACCTTTTATATCTTTAAGTTTTTCTTTCAATATTATCATATGATTTTCTTCTTTTTTTCTCTGATAATATAGTAAATAACTCTGATTTTAAGTCCCTCTTTTCCTATGCTTTGGAAGAATTTGTTGAAGATTAGTGATATTTTTTTCTTAATTGGGATAATTCACTGGAAAAATTATTTGCATCTGGTTTTTTGGGCAGTTTTTAAATTAGAATATAGGTATTTTTAAGTTTCTATTGATAATGAGTTTCTCAGTGCTGTTTGTCTTTAAACCTCCCTGTCTCTCCTTCACTTTTTGAAGGATACTTCACTGGGTATAGAATTCCAGTTTGCCAGTTATTTTTAATAATGCCAGTCCTTGTTTCCTGATTTCCTGGTGTCCATTGTTTCTGTTTCAAAGTCAGTTATCACTTTAATGTTGCTCATTTGAAGGTATTTTTTTTTTCCTGAATGGTTTTATGTTTTTTTTCTCTTTGTCTGTTTTTATCAGTTCATTTGCTTTTATTCTTCTTGGGAATTACAGTGCTGCCTTAACCTGTGACTTGATATTTTTTTTATCAGTTTTTGCAAATTCTCTGCTTTTATTTTTTTCAAATAGTATTTCTGTCCTACTCTCTCTTCTCCTTTACTTCTGGGACTCGAAAATACAAATATGCTAGATATTTTCACCATATCCTAGATACCTCTTAAATTCTTTTCTCTATTTTCCAATCTTTTGTCTTCCTGTGCCTTTGTGTGGACATTTTCCTCTGATCCATCCTCCAATTCACTAATTCTTTCTTCAGTTAAATTCAAGCTCTTATTAAACCCATCTGTTGAGTTCATATTTTTTATTCTTTTTTAATTTTAGAATTTCTATTTTGAATCCTTTTTATGCTTTCTCATTTGCTGCTGAAATTGTATTTTAATTAATTGAACCAATTAATTATAGCTATATTGAGGTTTGTTTCTGATAACTTCAAATCCTGGATGTTCCATAAGTCTGTTCCTGCTGTTCATTGATTTTTTATAATATTTGTTTATTTATTTAGAGATGGAGAGAGAGTGTACTGGGGGAGAAGCAGAGAGAGAGGGAGAGAGAGAATCCCAAGCAGGCTCTGCACTGTTAGTGCCCAGAGCCCAGCATAGGGCTGGATCTCAGGAACCATGAGATCATGACCTGAGCTGAAATCAGACACTTAACTGACTGAGCCACACAGGCAATCTGTGTTCATTGATTATTTTGAATTTTGCTAATATCCTCAGTTACTCCTGGCTATTTTTGATTGAATGCTGGACATTATAAGTAAAAAAACTTAAGAGATAATTTGAGGCTCTGGATTATTGCATCTACATTTTAAGAGGATTACTTTTCTGCACTCAGCTAGACTATAGTCACTGGAAATTCCAGGGTGTATTAATCTAATCAGGGATTGATATGATTTTGAAGCTGGGCTTCAGTTCCTCTGAAGAGTGGTCTCTTTTTAATATTCTGTGGTCAAGATGGCCTCAAATTATGGGCTAACTTTTCTGGGATTTCCTTCCTACCCCACAATTTCTCACTGGTTTGTTAGCTCTCAATGTCAGGCTTTCCTATTGTTATAGGGAGGTAAGTGGTCTGATCCACAGAGTCATTACTGGGCACAGAACCTACCTCACAGCAGCTTGTTTCTTGGCATGTTCTGTGACTTTTGATTACAAAGTTAGGTCCTTGTAACTATTTTTGAGAATTTTTTAAGGCCTGGGGTTAAGTCTTTCCCAGAGAATTTATGTTTGCTTTTGGTAGGTGCCAGAAAGAATTACCAACTTTATTTATTTATTTATTTATTTATTTATTTTAATATGAAATTTATTGTCAAATTGGTTTCCATACAACAGCCAGTGCTCATCCCAACAGGTGATCATCACCCACCCATCCCTCCCTCTCACCCCCCATAAACCCTCAGTTTGTTCTGTTTTTAGGAGTCTCTTATGTTTTGGCTCCCTCCCTCTCTAACCATTTTTTTTTTCCTTCCCGTACCCTCATGGTCTTCCGCTAAGTTTCTCAGGATCCACACAGGGGTGAAAACATATGGAATCTGTCCTTCTCTGCATGACTTATTTCACTTAGTATAACACTCTCCAGTTCCATCCACGTTGCTACAAAAGGCCATATTTCATTCTTTCTCATTGCCATGTAGTAAGAATGACCAACTTTAAATCACTTTAAACTAAAATTTCCATTTGGGATTCCTTTTGTTTTTGAAGGGAGTATGAATCCTCATTTCCTACCCTATGGACTAGGTAAGTGGTTAACATTTTTTTCAGGGAGAATGCATTACTCCTTTTCTTTTTCTGTGGTCACCAACTGAAAGTGTTGATCTTCAAGAGTCCTTGCTTTATGCAGGAGACTCTGATGGGAAGTTTTCCCCCAAACAACCAGATCTTCTACTTTTGTCTCTTGTGCCCAGGACAGCCCAGTGTAACTGGGGCTCTAGGCTGTGGGGGGCAGTGGGCACTCAGCACTGGATTTAGAGTCAATAGACCTGGGTTTGCCTCTCAGCTCCACCATAAACAAATTGTTCCATGCAGACACTTGCAGTTTTATTTTTTTAACTTTAATTTAATTTATTTTTTTTTAATTTACATGCAAGTTAGTTAGCATATAGTGCGACAATGATTTCAGGAGTAGATTCCTTAATGTCTCTTACCCACTTAGCCCATCCCCCCTCCCACAACCCCTCCAGCAACCCTCTGTTTGTTCTCCATATTTAAGAGCCTCTTATGTATTTGTTCCCCTCCCTATTTTTATATTATTTTTGCTTCTCTTCCCTTATGTTCATCTGTTTTGTATCTTAAAGTCTTCATATGCATGAACTCATATGATACTTGTCTTTCTCTGGCTAATTTCGCTTAGCATAATACCCTTTGGTTCCTTCCACATAGTTGCAAATGGCAAGATTTCATTCTTTTTGATTACCGAATACTCCATTGTATATATATATACCACATTCATCCATCGATGGACATTTGGGCTCTTTCCATACTTTGGCTATTGTCAATAGGGCTGCTATAAACAGTGAGGTGCATGTGCCCCTTCGAAACAGCACACTTGTATCCCTTGGATAATGCCTAGTAACACTGCAGTTTTATAAAAAGGGATGTAAAAAGTCCTTGAGTCAATAAATATTAGCTAAGCACCTACTGTGTGTAAGAAACTTTTCTAAGTGCTAGGAATACAACAAAAATCTCTACGTGTATATGCATGCCCATACGTATAGTAACCTAATAAAATAAGAAAAAATTGAGTGAAATACATTTTATTTTATTGTTTAAAGTTTATTTACTTATTTTGAGAGAGATAGAGACAGCATGAGCAAGAGAGGGTCAGAGAGAGAGAGGAAGAGAGAGAGAGTCCCAAGCAGGCTCTGCATAGTCAGCATGGAGCCCATAGTCAGCATGGGGCTTGAACTCACTAACCATGAGATCATGACCGGAGCTGAAACCAAAAGTTGGATGCTTAACTGACTGAGCCACCCAGGCGCCCCCAAAACTGAGTAAAATATATGATATTTTAGATGGTGATAAGTGCTCTGTCAAAAAATAATGCTGGGGAAGTAAAGGTGATAGGAATATCTCTGTGTGTGTGGTGGGGGAAGGCTCATTGGTTTTTTATCCCAAACACCAGCATATCACCTGGCACAGAGTAGAAGTTCAATAAACTTTTGACATAGGAATTAGCAGCTTAGAGGACACCTATCACCATGTATGGCAAATAATAGTAGCTTTTGATTTTAGAATGGCTGTAGTTGTTACTGGATTCTCCTCTTTATGCCTGGTTGATGGCAGGTTCACACAGCCGTGCTTGGGCTCAGGAATTATCCGGATGAAAACTGGGATAGAAGTTCAACTCCCTTCCTCCTTCTGTACACCATATCTGCAAATCTACTGAAAAGTCCACACATCTCTTCTCCCCCAGGGAGTAGCGTCCAGGTCTGTGGGGCTGACACCTTGCTGTCTGGGTTCTCCCTGCTCTCCAAGGAGAGGCAGGGACCAACAAGTCCAGGGTGACTGCTGCTGAAACCATGCTGGGTACTCAGGTGGGGGCCCAGGTGCCTGCCCAGGTGTGTGCCTCGTGCAGAAGGGGAGTAGTAATTGGCAATAGGGCCTGACCATGTGAATAGAGTGAGTGCACCCGGCCGGCAGGGGGCGCTGTGGCGTCACCTTGGGTCCAGTTTGGGAGAGTGCTCCTTCCCGCGGGCTTTTGTCCAAGATCACACAGCTGTTGAGTGGCAGAGCTTGGTTTTAAGTTTGCATCTCTTTGACGCCGATGGTTATGGTTTTCTCACTGTCCGCGGCTCAGTTTCCTTGAATGCAGGCTGCAGCTTCTCAGAGAGCCCAGAAAGCCTGGAGTTCTGGCACAGGTCTGCCTTGTGACAAATGGTATTAAAATTGACAGAAGAAGCTCCACTGGGTTTTCCAGAGCTTCTATGCTCTCCCCCACCCCTGGGTTTCAGCATTAACCTGGGGACTTTAAAGAGATGTATGGTTGTAAGCAAGCCTCTGATCCAGGGCGTCTGATTTCTAGGATGTCTCCAAGGCCTGTGCTGGTCAGAAGCTCATGGTGCAGCACACAGCCAGGTGGCAGTGCTGGAAGGCTCCAGGAGGGATTTAGGCATTCAGCTCCAAATATCTGGCGCTCAGAGTCTGAAGTCCCCCACTGTGGCCCTCCCCACACCAAGAGCCTGGACTTAAATACGAAATCTCCATTGTGGATCAGATGAATCAGCCCTGAGCCAGAGAGGCTTGTGACACTACGATGCTCCCGTGATGTACAAGCAGCGGACTGGGGGGTATAATAGAAGCTCTGCTAAGGGACTCATCACTCTGCTTGCAGATCCACTTCTAAGTGCCCCGGGGGCAGCCATGGGAATGCCCTTGCTTATCTGCAATTGCTGACCAGGCTCTTTCTCTTTTTTTCTCCTCTCTCTCTTTGTCCCTCTCCCTTTCTGGGGAGCAAGCTGCCCCCTACCACCCTAAGCCACTGGGTTCTGAATGTTGAAGGGGCCAGAGGGGGTTCTGGTCTCTACTTAGCCACTCTCCCCAGGCAAATCACCTCACCTGGAATGGAGGGTCTTCACATCCCGGTTATACAGGCTGCTGTTAGTACCAGATAAAGGCTTGGGGGAGGGGGAAGGATTTGAAGGTTTCCCTTGATGGTTCATCCAGGGCCAGAACTTGTCTCTCTTCTGGCCCAAATGGCCTAAGTCACCATCCCTGTCCATCCACCCTCCCCCAGATGCCAAGTCTGTGGCTGGAGGCAGTGTAAAGGGATGGAGAAGTTTGAGGATGAGAATTCTGTCCACCAGAAGGACCCTGGGCTAGAAGAAGATGGGACAGGATGTCCATTTAGAAAGGGAAATGCCACCTTCCAGGAGATGAATGGTGAGAACAGATATCCTTGTTTTGTTCCTGATCTTAAGGAGAAAGCATTCAGTCTTTCACCATTAGTATGGTGCTAGTTTTGTGCTTTTCTTAGGTGCCCTTTGTCAGGCTGAAGAAGTTCCCTTCTGTTCCCGGTTTGCTGAGTGTTTTATCATGAGAGGGTGTTGTATTTTGTCACATGCTTATTTTCAGTCTATTGAGATGATGGTATTTTTTTCTTTTATTCTATTAATATTTAAATCTATCAAATTGATTAATATCAATAACATCCTATTACTATATTATTAATATGTAGTATGCTAAATAATGACACCTCAGAGATGTCCAAGTCCTAATCTCTAGAACCGATGAATATATTATTTTACATGGTAAAAGGGAATTTATAGATGTGATTAGGTTAAGGATCCTGAGATGGGGAGATTTTCCAGGATTTTCTGGTTGGAACCAATTTAATCTCAAGGGTTCTTATAGAAGGAGGATAAGAGGATTAGAGTCAGACAGGGTGGCATGATGATGGAAGAGAGACAGATATTTGAAGATACTAGCCAATTTGTGTTGCTTTTTAAGCCATTAAGTTTGTGGTGATTTGTAATAGCAGCAATATGAATTAATACAATTACATTGGCTGATTTTTGTCTGTTGAACCAACCTTCCACTCCTGAGATAAATCCCACTTGGCTATGGTGTAAAATCCTTTTAATATACTGCTGGAATCTGTTTGTTGGTGTTTTGTTGAGGACTATATTCATAAGGGGATATTGATCTATAATTTTTGTTTTCTTGTCCGGTTTTGGTATCAAGGTTATACTGGCCTCCTGGAATGAGTTAGGAAATGTTTCCATCCTTTTCTGTTTTTTGGAAGACTTTGTGAAGGTTTAATGTTAATTTTTAAACATTGGGTAGAACTAACCAGGGGAGCCATCTGGTCCTGGCCTTTTCTTTGTTGGAAGTTTTTTGGTAGCTAGCTTGGTCTCTTTACTTGTTGTAGAGGTATTCAGATTTTCTACTTCTTCTTGAATTAGTTTTGGTAGTTTGTGTCATTCTCAAAATTTGTCCATTTCATCTAGTTTATCTAATGTTTTATCATTCAATTATTCATAATATTGCTTATAATACTTTTTATTTCTGTAAGATTGGTAATACTGTCACCTCTTTCATTCCTGGTTTTAGGAATTTGAGTCCTCCGTTTTTCTTCTTAATCATGGGAGCTAAAAATTCCTCAATTTTGTCCATCTTCTCAAAGAATTTTCAATTTTGTTCATTTTCTCTTGTTTTTCTATTTTTATTTTTACTCTTGTTTTTATTATTCTCTACCTTATGCTTTCTTTTAAGCTTAGTTTGCTCATCATTTCTAGTTTCTTAAGGTTGAAGATTAGATTATTTGACATTTTTCTTCATTTTTGATGTAGACACTTATAGCTTTGAATTTCTCTCTGGGAACTAGCTTAACTGCATCCTGTAAGTTGTGGAATTTTGAGTTATTTTCATTCATTTCAAAGCATGCTCCAATCTCCCTTGTGATTTCTTCTTTAACTCATTGGTTATTTAGGAGTATGTTGTTTAATTTTCACTTATTTGTTGATTCCCCAAATTTCTCTCTGTTACTGATTTCTAATTTCATTTCATTGTGTTAAGAGAACATGCTTTGATTGGAATCCTTTTACATTTATTTAGACTTTTTTAGTGGCCATCCTGGATGATGTTCCATATGTACTTGAGTAGAATGTGTATTCTGTTGTTGGGTAGAAGCTTCTACAGATATTTGTTAGATCTAATTGGTTAATAGTGTTGTTCAACTCTTCTATTTTCTTGCTGATTTTCTGTCTAGTTGGTGTATTCATTCCTGAAAGTGGGATTTTTCAGTCTCCAACTATTAGTGTTAGTTTTTCTAGTTTTCTCTTATATTCTGTTCAGTTTTGCCTCATCTATGTTGAGACTCTGTTAGGTGTGAATATGTGTATAATTGTTAGATATTCTTGATGGATTGAACCTTTTATCATTATACAATTCCTTGCCTCTAGTAACAATTTTTGTTTTATTTTTTTTTTAATTTTTTTTTCAACGTTTATTTATTTTTGGGACAGAGAGACAGAGCATGAACGGGGGAGGGGCAGAGAGAGAGGGAGACACAGAATCAGAAACAGGCTCCAGGCTCTGAGCCATCAGCCCAGAGCCCGATGCCGGGCTCGAACTCACGGACCGCGAGATCGTGACCTGGCTGAAGTCGGACGCTTAACCGACTGCGCCACCCAGGCGCCCCAACAATTTTTGTTTTAAATGGTGTACAAAAATTTGCTTCTATATAACTCTGGTCCCTCTTACCTTCTGTAAGCTCCTACTTTCACAAATCACAGCTGTATACGTTGTGCACCCATTAACAGACTTAAAATTATTGTTTTACACGGTTGCTTTTTAAATCATCTTCCTAAATGTCTCCTTCATCAATCCTCTGGGAGAAGAAAGGAGTTTCAAACAAAAAGATAAAATCATACTGTTATCTTACTCAGTTTAGGCTGGTATAACAAAATACCATAAGTTGAATGTCTTACACACCATTTAATTCTCACAGTTCTGCAGGTTGGGAAGAACAAGATCAAGATGCCAACATGGTTGAGTTTTGGGGGACCCTTTTCTGGTTGCAGACAGCCACCTTCTTGCTCTATCCTTTCATGGTGGGGAAAGAGATCTCATGTCTCTTCCTTTTAAAAGTAAGGGCATTAATACAACATGAGGGCTCCACCCTCAAGACCTAATTTGACCCCAAATTAGGGGTCAAATTACCACCTCCAAATGCCACCTCCAAATGCCATCACATGGGGGATTAGGGCTTTGATATGTGACTTCTGGAAGGACACAAACACTCATTCCATGGTAACTGTCTTTTTATTACCTATGTAGTTACCTTCACCAGTGCTCTTTATTTTTTTTTTTAATTTTTTATTCTTTATTTTTGAGAGAAAGACAGTGAAGCAGAGTGCAAGCAGGGGAGGAACAGAGAGAGAGGGAGACACAGAATCTGAAGCAGGATCCATCCAGGCTCTGAGCTGTCAGCGCCGAGCCCGACACAAGGCTAGAACTCACGAACCGCGAGATCATGACCTGAGCTGAAGTCGGACGCCCAACGTACTGAGCCACCAAGGCACCCCAGAGCTCTTTATTTCTAATGTGGGTTCACATTTCTTTACCACCTGCTTCTTCTGCCTTCTTATTTATTCCTCTTTATTGTCTAATTTATCTCCTTTCCCCACAGTTTCAGGCATCCTTTTATTTCATTCTGTGGGCCTGTAAGAATTCAACTTTCTATCTGCACAACCATTGGCTTCTGTCAGTTTTCAAGGTCATGGTTCCCAAGCGTCTCCTCCCCCTGCCCTCATCCCAAGTACAATGTGAGGGCACCTATCTTCCAAGCCATAGAAACATAATTTACTTGAGGAAAAACTGACTTTTAAAAAATATCATATTTTCTATCTTGTCTCTAGAGGCTACGGTAGTTCTACATTTTCTATTCTACTCTTACCAATTGCTCATAATTAGCAGCCATTAAATAAAGCAGTTGTCCCCTTGAGTAGATATGGGGCTCCAGTAGGGATGTTGTAAAACGCAGGGTAGACTTAGTAATGGATATCTGGTAGGAGCAGACCACCAGGGTTGGCCATTAACACCACATTATTCAGGGCCATTGTTACAGGACTAATTAATTGTGAATTAGAGTTTGAGCCACATATAACTTAATTGTGGCATGGTGTCACCATTAATCATGTTCTGGAATGCTGAGAAAAGACTGAAGTGAGCTAAAAGTCGAAGGTTTAAGGTTTCTTGAAACAAAGCTCATTTAATGGTATTCATGAGTGAATGACGTATTGTGGTAACCAGTCCTTGGTATTAGTCCAATTCCATTGGTGATCCCAGGGGCTAGATAGCTGCCCAGATGCTGAGCTTTCTGGAAAACAGCGATTAGTATTCAGCATGTGTCTGGGGAGAAACCATATACAGCACATCTTGTATTTTCAAAGATCCAAATGGAGACCAAATGAGAAGGAGAGGTTTAAGATTTCCACATAAAATTCAAAAGTTGTATTAGGCTGAAGAGAGGGGCCAGATTTCCTTGCAGTTGGGGACTTCCTCAGGGTCCCATAGGCCTGGAAAGTGACCTAAACATGAGAGTCAACTTTAGAGGGGCAGGAAACAAAGCAAGCTCGGGGTTGGGGAAACCGCTAAGGTGCTTTTTCACGCTATTGGTCCAGTTATTACCATGAACAGCAATAACACTGGCTTCCGTCTCTTTGGATCTATTATGTATCAGGCTCTGTCCTAGGTGTTTTGTGGACACTAAAGTATATAGTTTCGTTTTCAGGACACTCTTTCATGGTAGGTTGTATTATCTTTATTTTAAGATGAGAAAACCATGTACCACATGTACCTGTGGCACTGAGCACACACAAATTCTGGAGTTAAGGTGGTCATGAATCATCTTACTGCTGCCTCTTCACTGTTCCTGTAAATCCATATTGTGGGACTGGTTCTTTCCCTGGCCCTGGATGAAAACTTTGGCCCATGAATTTTCTGGTCTCTCCTAGGTAATAAAAACAGTTCTCTGGTCACATTCTCAAGTCAAGCAAATCTACAAAATATTCTCTCAATTCAGCAGTAAAAATATCTAGTTTCATTTAATAATCTAAATTCTGAACTTAGTTAAAATTGAGATTACTCCTTCTCTCACTTGGGCTGGAAACCTCCTTGGAAGAGGGGTCCATGATAAGCCTCCTGAGTTGTTCTCACTTGGCATTCTTCTTCCATTTGCTTGGGGAGGGTGGAGAGAAAAGGGGAGTACGAAAGTTCCCACTCGTCAGGTACTCATGTGGCTATTGAATATAAGCATTCTTTGGGCCTCGGGGGCACTAAAGGCTGACTTTCCTCCTAGATCACTTTAATAGGTTGCTTGGAGATACCCACTGTCCCATTATCTGCTGGGATCTCCCATCTGTAGGGCTATGTGGAAGACATCTTTCCTTCATCTGTGGCTGACTTGTGGCTCTTTCCTTAGCTCCTGGATATGGGCAGGTTAGAGTTGGGCCCTTGTGGTCCCCTCACCACATAATGTTCTTGGACAGGACCTGAGCCTCCCCCGTGACCACACCCCCACCCCAAACTGGCTTTCTCTTACATAGAGCCCACACACTCTGCACACTCTGGAAACGAAGGCTGATCCTGGTGCATCAACCTCTCTTTCATTTTGCCGTCAAAGCAGCTAGGCAGCCTGCTATGAACTGAATTGTGTCCCTCTACCCCCAGTTATATGTTGAAATCCTAAGCCCCAATGTGACTGTATTTGGAGATGGGGCCTGTAACAAGGTAATTAAGGTTAAATGAGGTCATAAGGGTGGGGCCCTGATCCAGTAGGATTAATATCATTATAAGACAAGATACCAGAGACTTGTTCTCTCTTCCACTCCCTTTCTCTCTCCTTCCCTCTCTCCCTGTCTCCCTCCCGGCTCAGCATCTAGAGGGAAGACCATGTAGGAACTATGGTGCTGTCTGTAAGCCAGGAAGAGGGCTATAGCCAGAAACCAAACCCTGTTGGACTTTGACTTGGGGCTTCCAGCCTCCAGGACTATGAGAAATACATCTCGATTATTTAAGCCACTTGGTCTGAGAGATTTTGTTATGGCAGCCTGCATGGACTGATACATCTCTCTCTCAAGGTTTTTACTTCTCTGGTGTGAGCTGGGCAGCAGTCTACTGTGCCACTCAAGCTTCTGGGTATGTGCTGAATCCTTAAGAGGTCCTCATTTGGCCTCTTTTCCTAGGCCTAAGGGGAGTAGGAGGTACCGTCTCCCTCTCCCCATTGACAGGGCCAGAGTGAGGCTCACAGCAGTATTCCCCAAAGAAATCCTTGAATTATTTACTCATTCATTCATTCATTCATTTATATTTGAAAGAGAGAGAGAGAACATGAACAGGGGAGG